>NC_080779.1:10242164-10894248 GCF_020826845.1 Diceros bicornis minor | reverse complement strand
AAATGTTTCACCTCTCAGGTATCATGGCGTAAGTATTGAATTCTTTGTTAAAAGTACTTCATGATGACATTTCCTTGAATTCATGTATTCTGAGCTAAGATGTTAAAGTTGAGTAAGTTGTATAAAAGAGTAGATTTTCTTAAATTATTAAAAAAACTAAAAGTAAGTTTTCTTTACTCTTTGTTTCAAAGAAATGAAAATAAGTATCAGCCAAATTTATACTAAAGTGATCGGTGCTAAAATGGAACACTACTCAAAAGTTATCTCTTGGGTCTCATATGAAGTATGACAGTAAACTGTTGGGCACCAAGAATTTGAGTTTGATGCCCATTCAGTGTTGTCTGTGTGGGAGGCTGTAAATTTATTCCAACAAGGTGTGTCACCCAAACTGCCCCTGGGGTTCTGTAATTGCTCGTGTATAGTCCTTTGAATAATGTTAGGAGTAGTAGAAAACCTTCACTTTGTCTGAGAGGTTTGATTTGAAATAATAGCTTTAAGTCATTCAAAGCAAAATTCAATGAATAAGGCATACAATCATAAAATTTTAGTTTAGCTCTTTAAATGAAGAGGGATGATAATGAAGCAAGAAATATTTAAAGCAAGAAATTATTTATTTATTAAAGATACATTTGGTGAATCATTCACTGATTCAGAAGGATGTTCTCAAAAAGTGCTACAACTGGGCTGAGGAGCGGTGAAGTCCGGATCCCATTTTAGCCCTTGGAGGGTCACCCTGAAGGAGGCTACTTGTTGGGTGTGATGTTTTTGTAGCTTCTCAAAACAAGCCTATTATATTATGGTCACACCTTGCATAAGGTCAGTGAGCAATGCTTAGTGATGGACTGCCTTTAGAAGTTTTTATTTTGACAAATATTTATTTATAGCTTAATGTATGTTACACTCTATGCCAGGGCCTGCTATACCTATGAAGAGTTTTGGTGTTGTAAACATGGGTCTAGTTCTTCTTGAAGTTTTCTCTTGCGACCCAGTTTAGGTGATGCTTTGATTACCTAAATCAAACTGTTTTGTTTCCACCCCATATCACCACTTTTGTGTCCGACACAGATTAGCTTCGTGGTGGAGGAAGTCAAGCTCCTCTCCACAGGAGAGTGGAGCCCATTGTAATGAAAGGCATGAGTTAAAAGGCCGTGTGGTTTTCTGTTTCACAGAGAACCTAAATAAAGCAACATATTAATCCAGTTTGACCCAGTAATGAAATGTCCTGCATCTTCCTGGTTGCTATTCATATCATTTGTGTGACTTCCAGTTTCCTCGCTGTTCTGTGACCAGTGTCGTTGGAAGTGTACCATCAGCTACTCATAAGGTCTCTAAAAAGATACGGAGTGGGACTCTGTGTCTACTCTCCCAGCAGCGTTCTAGCAACAGTCTGTGTAAGAACTGTGACTATATTTTGACCGTGTGCATGTGTAAAAGTTCTAGAACACCCACACGGTTATCTAAATACGTTCCTCCATTTGCCTGATGCTCCGGGGCAGGAATTGGGGTGGGAAGATCCAGAGTATGGGGGGATAGTTGAAGTGTTGGTTGGGGTTGGAGCCCTGGTGCATCTCTGCTAAGAAATGTTCATGAGGCCCAGAGTCTGCATCAAGTCCCCAACCTCCTGTGAGGAGAAGATCGTGGGTTTGCTTGGTCTGGGAATTAGGAAATCAGGGATAAATAGGGCCACATATTCCTGGTACATGGCACAGATAATCCTCTGCTGTGGTTTGTTGGTAGATGAAAACATCACCTTTATTTCCAACTTCAAAGTGAACATTTATTTTACAACTAATTGTACAGCAAAGTCCTTTATTACATTTAAACTAATATTATCATTGCATGTAGTGTACTAAAATAATAAATTAACCATGAAATAAGCCATTACAGGAGATTTAAACATTTTTGGATCTAGAATTACCATGCACACCCATTGTCCTATGATAGCAATCGAAGGGACAGGTTGATGTTGGAGTGTGTTCTCAGAAGACACACCATTTTCTAACGTGGGGTAATTAGTATGCTGTTCAAAACCCAACCACATGTGATGCTTCTCTGTGGTGCACCTCGTAGATGTGCGTGCCCTGCTTTGAGAGTGTGTTGTGTGCATTTCCACCTTATAATTACTGTACTTACCTTGGGATGTTGGTCCGGCGATCGAGTGTAATGAATGATGCAATTAAAATTGCGCATCCATGTGTACCTCTTTTATAGAACTAGTGATTTTTTTTTTGCATTTAAATTGTACTGAGTTTAGAAATTCCTGTCATACTTCATGCTAATTTCACTTTCTTTTGCCATTTAAAAACAAATTTTAAGGTTAATGGGAGTGAAGGCGTGTGATGTACTGAGCATGCTCGGTAGCTTGCCTTGTTTGCTTAGGAGAGATGGACAGCCACCTAGAAAGGGAAATAGGCAGAGAGGTGAGGCATCTCATGCGCTGAGAGGAAGAGTGAAGCACCTCTCTCGGAATTTTTACAGCCGTGGAGAGGTGTGACACTTGGTCCACCTGAGGTTTGCCTGCTGTCCTCCCTCTCTCCCCACTACCTTCTTCCGTCCATCTCTCCTTCCCCCTTCCTCTTCTGATTGCCTTTCAGATCCTGTAACCCTGTGCTTCCGCTTTGTCTGGGGTGGACTCTTGGGCAGTCTGTCCTAGAATGAGATCACTTAATGAGCAGGTAGTTCATACAGAAGTCTGATTAAAAAGAAGCATCCTGGGCCGGCCACGTGGCTTAGCGGTTAAGTGCGCGCGCTCTGCTGCTGGCGGCCCGGGTTCGGATCCCGGGCGCGCACCGACGCACCGCTTCTCCGGCCGTGCTGAGGCGGCGTCCCACATACAGCAACTAGAAGGATGTGCAGCTATGACGTACAACTATCTACTGGGGCTTTGGGGGAAAAATAAATAAATAAAATTATAAAAAAAAAAAAAAAGAAACATCCTTCTATATATCAGAAGACCTGGGTTTGCGTTCAAACTGCCATCAGTCTTTTAAGCAGGAAAGCACTGGGCAGCATTTCAGCATCTTGATTTCTTTGGAAAGATGTTGGAAGCAATGTACCTCGGACAGTCACAAAGCCTACTGTTGCTGCTGTTTATTTTTTGTTATGAATTTGTTATGAATTGTTACGATTCTCACTGACAAGTAACTTAAATCATACGAGGTGGAATTATATCTGTCTCCTCCTCCTCTGTCTTAGAAGCTACTCGCAGAGCTGACTCCTGGGCATTCTTAGATTTGGTTTCTCTTTTGTGGTCTCTCCTAATACTTCAATACTGATTTAATGTTAAGGAATTATTTACACTCATGTCTTCCTGTGTGTTCAGGAGGGTCTTAGCTTCCAACAATAAGAGAGATGAAATTCCCTGTTTTCTACTATTCTTCTCATTTCTATCCTGGAATAAATTGTTGTAGTAGGGACAGTGTGTGTGTGTGCATGCGTGTGTGTTTCAGAGTGCATTTCCCAGCACTAGAGCTAAAGTTAAGGGAGAGTGTTTATGGTCGCCTAAATAGAAAGTTGACATCTCAATAGCAGTGGACACGTTTGAGTATCACAGCACTGTAGTAGGGGACATACAGGCAGCTAATAGCCAGTGATTTTAGGAATTCATGTCTTGGCTCATGTGTTTAGGACTTCATGTTCAGAAAAATGCTCAGAGATGCATAATGGTTCCCCATTGTCCCCTTCCTTTCCCCAAGGACACTAGTACCTGCCTAAGGTGATTCCTAACATCAGATCCACCCAGAAAGGAACCGAGGTGGGGCTCTGTTTCCCCCTGTGGACATCAGGCGCCTTCTGGACCTCACCTTATGTCCCACACAGTCCCCTGTGCTCCGGTCAATGGGACGTTGAAAGCACACTGTCCTGAAAAGGGGGGCTCGGTCTCCACAGCAGCTTGCAGCCTGCTGAGGAGATGCTGATTGCTCTCTGATGTGCTTCAGGAATTTCAAAAACTGGCTGACTCTTCCTTTAGACAGGAGAGTAGGCACCCAGTAGTTCTCAGTTTTGTTTTCATGGATTAATAATTCCTAGTCTTTCTTCCCTCAAGGTACTTAACATTTTTCTATTTGCTGTTTCAATTATTCTAGCAGCATTATTGCAAAGAAAGTAGGAAAGGGTCATTATTAGTCTCATCTTATGAATGAGTAAATTGAGGCCCAGGTGGGCAAACAACATGGCTATAGGGCGACTCTGTGGAAAGTTGGACCTGGACCCTGTGTCTGCAGTTGTCAGGCCAGTCCAGGATAAGTCCCAATATCCACTTTAAAAATAAAACCAAGCACATTTCAATGAAATTTTAAAAATGAGACTTGAACAGGAATTTCGAGAATGATAGGCTCAGGAACGAAGACCAGGGACAGGCCGAGCTCGCTGCACTGACGCAGTCACTGCCGAAGATGTAAAGATCATGTTCTCCTTCTCCTGTGTTTCTTTGTATGAGTTGGTAATTATCATCTACTTAGAACTTTGAGGAAAATAGGAAAGCATGCCTTTGTCATTTTGTAGCTTCTGTCCTGGTTCCTCTTGGCGTGCCCACCGTTTGTAGCATTTAGAAGACCGTCTTTTCAAGATGCAGTCGTGTGAAATCACAGCCCTGTGTGCCAGAATGGCTAGTTCATGTTTACTAGTCTTTTCAAAAGATTGAAAAAAATGAACACATGACATTGCAGGGCGTCCATAACACATTACACAAAGCACTGTGTTTGTTTATTTTGAGTGTAAGACAGGTTTTTTTATTAATTTTTCCTAATGTTTTTCTTAATGTAGGAAAGCTTTAACAAAACAATCTGGATAAACGACCTGGATAAATGCTTGTCTGCACACAAGTTGTCAGTTCTCACATTCTCTGGCCTGGCGGCCATGTAAATCCAATTGGGTCTTAAAGCCTGTTTAGACAGGGAGCAAACAGAGACCACTTCAGCTTATTTCTAGTTTGAACTTTAAACCTCAAATTCACCCCCCCCAACACCCACACCCTCCCCTACACACACAAATTTTTGTAGAAGAAATGGCCATTAAGGACTGAGTCAGCTGCATAAGAATTGGCTTAATCCTGCAGCCAGCACTTCAAAGTAGCAATGGGCCTGGAGGCAGACCAGCTGGAACTCTTGAAGTAGGACAGGTGGAGAATGCCTAGAGGATGCTCTAAGAACAGGCCCAAGTCCTGGTGCTCTGAGGCTGTCATGCTTACACACCAGCGTACATGTAATTCCGCCTTCCTCCTCCCTAAGCAATGTTTCTCCATAGCACTTTAGAGCTTGTAACACTCTCACATTTTTTAGTGTAGAGATGGACAAAAACTTATTCTTTTTTTTTTTTTAATTATCCTGCCTAGTTATCTCCTTGACCAAGTGGAATGAGGCATGTTTTTTTTTTTTTTTTGAGGAAGATTGGCCCTGCGCTAACATCTGTTGCCAATCTTCCTCTTTTTCTTTTTTCTTACCAAAGCCCCAGTACGTAGTTGTATATCATAGCTGTAGAGTTGTAGCTCTTTTATGTGGGACGCCACCTCAGCATGGCTTGATGAGTGGTGAGTAGGTCCGTGCCCAGGATCTGAACCAGCGAACCCCGGACTGCCAAAGCAGAACGCACGAACTTAACTGCTATGCCACCGGGCTGGCCCCCAGAAACTTATTCTAAATAAGCGAGGTATAATCTAATCTCTAACAACATAGACCAAAATGACCAGACAGGCACTCTGTTATACAAAGTATCAATTATTACAAAGATCCAAAATGTAACCAACAAAGCTTATAACAGTTTCTAGGACAGGTACCAGCTCTGGCCTCTAATACAGGCTTCCCTTGGAGTTTCCAGAATGCCTCACTGCCATCAACAGTGCCCCCAAGGGCAGTCACAGGGAATACTTAGGTGCGCCTGAGGTCGGCTGCACAGTAAGAATGAGGTGTTGCTAATGTTGGGCACCACACTTCTTGAACACTAATTTCAGACTCATCCAGTACAATTGAGTGTATCTTAGTTATTTTGTGAGATCTGCCATCTGTTTAACATGTACAAATGGGCAGATTTATGACAAATATTAACACTAACACACAAGTGATTGTGAATGAGCCAAAAAAACCTTTT
Organism: Diceros bicornis minor; assembly: GCF_020826845.1. Lineage (NCBI taxonomy): Eukaryota > Metazoa > Chordata > Mammalia > Perissodactyla > Rhinocerotidae > Diceros > Diceros bicornis. The sequence goes on along the minus strand of NC_080779.1, from coordinate 10,888,164 downwards.
AATTCTTGTCCTAGGGCTTTAAGCTATACCTCAAATTTACACAGAGCATCTCTCAGCTGAATAAGCAGAGGCCAGGATACAAATCTTTACACCGTAATTAACAAGAATCAGTTCTTCAGTTAAATTTACCATGCCTACCTCTGACAATACATCCCCAATCCTAACCTTCTGAAGAGAAAATTATTGCGACTTTGATGCTTGGGGTAATAGTGACCATACCTTCAGGAAGAGCCTCCAGGTCTAAAATCCTCAGTGAGCAAATTGCTCCAGGTGAGGGCATCTGTTTTCCCAAGGGCAGCGCCTGGCATTTGTAACGGGAGCTCCTTTATTGGAGGAAGGAGGAAGGATGGGGTGGGGCTGGAGGTGGAGTGGAGGTGAGGAGTGAAGAATCAGAACATAGGTTTGTGGTTCTGCAGTGTTAATCCATGCCATGCCATGCTCTACCCTCAGAGATAGAGCATCATGTTTATAACACGCATTCAAACGCATGATGTCACTTGACCCTCGTATCAACCCTTTGAATTATGGAGAAGAGCAGGGAGAGTAGAGAGTTTGGAGGGAAGGAGAGAGGGGAGCGAGCCTATAGCCTTAGATCTCTGGTTTTGTGCCCCTGCTCTTTTCACTGGCTCGTTATGCCTTATATTGCCTTGGCAAATAAAAGCTTTATTTTTGATTATGATGCCTTCACTGATTGCTCTCACTGGCCCAAGCTGACCTCTTTAAAATCTTGCATGACCACCCCAAACACAAATGCCAAATGGAGTGGGGGATGGGAGTGGAGGGGGAGGTAGTAAAATGAGGCAGGAAATTAGTTAAATAATAGGAAAACAAATCATATCTCCCTTAATTTTCTGGACACATTCAGGAAAAAGTAAAAACAAAGAAACAAAAAGCTTATTATTATTTTTTTATTAACACTCACATACCTTGTATTTTGTTTTGTATAACTTTGCCTAAACTATAGGGTAAAACTAGGAAAGGCAGGAGGGAATTTGAAATTATAAACCTTTTTTTCCCCAGCTTTATTGAGATATAATTGACATATAACATTGTGTAGGTTTAAGGTGTACAGTGGGATGATTTGATATAGGTATATATTGGAAAATGATCACCACAATCAGGGTAGTTAACGCATCACCTCACAGTTGCCTTTTTTTTTATGGTGAGAACTTTTAAGATCTACTCTTTTAGCAACTTTCAAGTATATAATACAGTATTATTAACTAGAGTCACCATGCTGGACATGACATCCTCGGGGCTTATTGATCTTATAATTGGAAGTTTGACCACCCTCACTTATTTCCCTCGCCTCCCCCCACCCCCGCACCTCCCTTGCCCCTGGTAACCACTAATCTACCCTCTGTTTCTATGACTTTTGGTTTTTTTAGATTCCACATATAAGTGAGATCATACAGTATTTGTCCAGAGTAGTATAAATGATTCATGAAATTATTTGGGTTTATTTTTATGGTTTAAGCTGTTTAATTAAATAGGTACAACTGATGAACTCCAGTATGTGCTTGGCTTTTTGAAGGAGGAGCAAAACCAGTGGGCTGTCACTTTTCTCCTGGGTGCTGTCCAGTATGGTGGCCATCAGCCTCATGTGGCTTTAAGCACGTAAAATGTGGCTGCTCTAAATTGGATGTGCTCTAAGTTTAAAATATACGTCAGATTTTTAAGATTTAGTAGGAAAAGACTGTCGAATATCTCATTAATAATTTTTGCATTGATTGCATGTTGAGATGACAGTATATTAGATATGTTGGGTTAAATGAACATATTATGAAAATTAACTTCACCAGTTTCTTTTTATATTGTAATCATAACTAATAGAAAATTTAAAATTACATATATGGCTTGTATTATATTTCTGTTAGCATTGTTCTGTAGTGCTCACCATTAGTTTTGCTATTTGGATATTTGAAGATTTGTTGAAATATGTTTTCTTCCCTTTGATAAAGTAAAAGAAAAAAATTACGGCATGAAAAGATGGGAAAAATAGAACAGAAATGCACTCCCTCCATCGATGGTAATCATGCTGCTTATAAAGAGCATTTCTCTGAGAATAGGGAAGGTCAGAAAGCAAGAGAGGAATAACTAAAGGCAGGGTGGAGGGTTCTTCTGAGGTGGCCTGTGATTATTAAGAAGTCAAGTTAAAGCCACTGTGAGGAAAGGAAAAATGTTACCGCAAGATCCACATTGAGGAGTTTTGATATGAACATCTTCAAAACCTGGCTGAAGGGTGGCATTCTCCCTGAGGAAAAGTTGTCCTACAATAATGAGCAAGTTCCTTAAAACAGATTCCCTGGGCTTGAGTATTTTATATTTTTCACAAATTAAAATTGTAATATTCAATTTTCAAACCAATATAGTTTCAGGTTTCATCTTCTTAAAGAAAAACAACATTAGAAACATTATTTTAACCTCTGTTTTTGTCTGTATTTACTCTGCAGACTAACTGAAGAAAACTGATAGAGTCTATATATTATGCTTTGAATGGGAAATTTAATTTATACAGCCCGTGAATTCTCAATTACATGAGTAGTATATGATTCAGTTGCACAGTTTGTAATTAGGTATTTTAAGGTATGTTATGAATGCGGGAAACAGCATATGAGATATTTTGTAGTAGTTCTTAAAAACATGGTATAAAAGTTTAAAATGGCTATCATCACAAATGCCACCATAAGAGCGTTTCATATTGTGAAATGCATTTTGTGGATTTCTTTTTTAAGAGCAAATGAACAAAATGCTATAATCTGGGGCCTTCCTCACCAAAGGTTTGTGGTAGCTTCTTCGGTTTGTCATTTCCAGGCAGCTTTATTCTAGATAGTCTCAAAAGATAAGCTTGATTTTTGCTGGAGGCAAAATACCAAACCAAACCAAACAAAAAACTAAGTAAAATTAAATATTCCGTTATTGAAGATTATCGGAGATAGATTTTTAAATCTACTCAGTCTGTCCCTATCTCCTAACATGTTTTTGAGTCTCTTCTTGGGTTTATCAGCTTGTATTAAAGGAATAATCCTTTTAGTTTAAGTGAAACACAAACTGCAAAGTTAATTTTCTAGGAAGCATTGATACAGTGTATAATAAATCTAATAAATGCTGTATTTGACCAGCTTATGAAAATCAATTCATTACATTCTCAGCATGACATTTAGCTGTAAGACAGAATATCGATATTGTTTTCTTGTTCTTGAGGACTCATCATGGTACAGCTCTTCTCAGTGGGTGTACATAATAGAGTAGATTTTAGGAGTGGGTTGGGAATTCCTAGAGAGGAAAATATTTTGCATTTGCCTGCTAAATTTAAATTCGATGAAACTTGAACAGTTTGCTACTGGATTAAGAACTGATTCCCCGAGATCTCTTTGAAGAATGGAGATTTTCACGTAACTGGATAATATTGGTTCTGCCATCACTTGGCTCTTTTGACTGTTTCTTGACAATTCTTTGTGTTTATATAGAATGATTATATCATTGCTGGCCTATGTTTCAAGTATATTGTAGAAAGTGACTTGATTTGGTGATCAAATCATCACTAGATGACTCCTGGTCCAGAGCTTACTATGTTAAGTGCCATTTTCCTCTCTCAGACTCTCAGGTAGGAGTGAATTGCAATAGTAAGGCTCAAATTATTTTCTAGTAATATGTAGGCCCAAATGTAAAACAAGGTTATAAATCAGAAATGTCAACAGTGTACAATTGCTGAGAAATAATTACTTTTTCTGTTTTAACGAAAGTCTTTTCAGAAAACTGAAACTGAAATGAAGTGTACGGTTACCACCCAGCTAGTACTTCTGAGTATGACACCTTTGGACACATGGCTAAAATCAATTTTCCATTCCTTTCGTGAGGGCATTAGACCAGGGAACTCAGTTACAGGGGTCAAGGTTTGCTCTTGCTGGAACCCTAGGGAATAGGAGCCCTAAGGAAAACCTGTTACTTCTTCACCTTGATTTAGCAAACCTTAGTGTACTTCTCAGCAGATCTCTCTGGAGGGGAGGAAGCTAGCCTGGTGTGAACCCAGAGGCTTCTACTATTCGTTTCCTTGGCAAGGAGAGGCTGTGAGTGGCTCCACTTGATTCTGTAGTGAGTCTCTTAGTGTACTCTCTGTTTATGCTGCCACTTTTCCCTGACCTCAGTCAAACATGAGGTCTGACTTTTTCAGTGTTCCCAGGGGACCTGGCCAACTGGCCAAGAGTCTGTTTTCCCAGGTGTTCTCACAGTTAATCCCTGGCCATTTGAGATAACTTGAGTCACCTGGGGTCCTTGTAAACCAGGAGCCCCGCTCAAACAGTAGAGGGAGGCCCTGTGTTAGTAAGGGAAACCCACATCAAACCAGATTACACCATAAAGGGGAATTTATTGGCTCATATAAATTCGTGTATGTTTGGCCTTGGGTGATGAGACCAGGGGCTCCCATGTCCCCAGGATCATCTTGCTCTCTCAACTTTGTCTTCTTCCATGTGATGACTTCCTTCTCTTAAGCCACCCATCTCTAAAACATCAGACAAAGGTCACAGTCAAAATGGGCTTTATATCTCTGTAACCTTGTTGTTATAAAGAGACATCTACTCTGCCAGCTCCTGTTAGAAGAAACGTCAAAGGAAGGACTGTGATTGGTCCAGGGGTTTGGAGAACTGTGATTGGATCAGACTGTGTCATGTGACCAGCCCTGGGGTATGAGAAGCAGGGTCTGTTACCAGAAGAAGGCAGTGAACTCACTTGGAGTGAGACTGCCCTCCCCGTCTGTGTTGACTACAAGTTACCAAGGAAAACTCAGTCCTTTATACTCAAGTATATGGTGGTGGGACTGGTGATGCTTGAGTTGAAGCCTCACTGATGAAGAGAAGGGCATTCTGGGTAGAGAGAGAAGTGTAGCTCCAAGGTGAAATGCTCTGCTCCGTCCAAGGAATTGAGCTCCAAGGTGGTGGGAAAGATAGCTGGCTGGTCTTGACCTGTTTTGCTTTCTAGGCAAGTCAGGAGCCTTTGGACACTTGAAGCAGAGAAGTGGCACAGTTTATTTCTGTTTTACAGTGAATACATGATTAGAGTACTTCTAAAACCTTTTTACACCATCACACATAAAACTGATAATATTTTAACAGTTCTGTGGGGTAAAAACTGGGGGTTCTGGCCTTGGGCTCAGTGGACGCCCCAGGGCTGAGGGATTGCTGTCTGGGTGGGAGGAAAGGAAAATGCTGCTGGCAGCATGGTGAAGGGGCCTCAGTGGAGACTCAGGCAGGAAAAACAAATGTGTGAGTCCAGGCGAGAGGAGATGGGAGACTATGCCCATCCAAGTGATGAAGATTGAGAGAAGGGAGGGCACATATGTGGCAAAGTGTAGTGAAATCCACAGTAATCCTCAAGTCTCATGTTACCCTTATTTTCACCCTCCAGTAAAATTTTAAATAAAATGATTCACATTTCAGCTCTTTTTCTCATTCATTCTTCCTCCTCTGAACCTTCTGCCTATACTCCTACTTGCTTTCCTCAAACTTTGATGTATTTAGGAATCACCTGGAAAGGTTGTCACATATGGAGAATCCCAGGCCCCAGCCAGAGATTCTGATTCCGCAGATCTGAGATGGGGCCCAGGCATTTGTGTTTTTCCAAGGATTTCTCATAACTGTGTGGTTCACAAACCATGCTCTTAGAAATACCGCTCTGATATTCGTGCTAGGAATAGTAAGAGCTTCCAGAATGCAGCGACTCTTGCTGATGTTCCCAGTGCTCGTGTTGAGTCCTGAAAATACTCTGCGTGTTCATTGGTTGTCTCCTGGCTGTTTCTCATAGCCAGGTCCTGCCTGCAGCCCACCCCCAACGCACAGGAGTTCTCCAGCTGGAAAACTTGAATTCCATCATCAAGATCTCAGTCCAGTCTTTCTGCCTCTCAGGTCTTTGTCAACACTCCCCAACTAGAGTCAGTGGACTCCGTGGGTCCCTTGATGCCTTGCATTTCATTACGCTTTTGACAATGAGTTGTGATCCTTTATGGGGTCTCTCCACAAAACTGCTTTAGGTGCCAGTAAGTGATCTATAAACATTAGCTGAATTGAATTGAAAGCATCTAAGGAGAAAAAATCAAAAGATGTGGAAAATCCATGAATGGGCAAGACCCACTTGAATGCTTGAATAATCAAGCATTTATAATAGTTTGAATTTACTTTATTTCATTTTTGATATTTTAAGAAAGGTTGTGCAGTTTTTATGCTTGGATCCCCCTTGAAAAACAATTTTGTTTCCATTTTCTCATATGTCAGACTTACTCTTTTGGTTGTCAGGTTTCTGGGAGGAGGCAATCCATTATAGGGTAAATTCCTGCCCTGGAATAATTAATTTACCTCACATGAGTGAGTACTTTATTCTGAGAACATACAGTGTACCCTGAGTCACCACAAGAGCTGGCTTTAATCAACACAGGGAAAGCTTTTTAATTGTTCTTCATCATTGCTAATGCTTGGCACTGATTAGGGGATTATGCTTTCATATTTGGCAAAGTCTTTATTGAGAATATACAACTATTATTTGGGCTGTTGAATCCATACTTTTTAAGATCACACGCAGATATGGAATGAAAGTGAAAGAATTTTCCAACATTCTTTCTATCAGGTTAATTCTAAGCAGTTCAGATTATAGAAAGAGTCTCCTAACGTGGCAATAGAAATTAGAGAATTGACCACTCTTTAAAAATATAAAAGCACTTATATTTACAAACTGAATTAACAGAGGCATGGCTTCACCATATGTATGGAAACACAGACGGGATATATATATTTTATCTTCACCACCAGAAATCCGCCTTCACCACCCGCCTTCTGCACTGATGCCTGGTCCCTTTGGTTCTAGAGATCACGATCATCTGGATGAAGGGCTCTGGGTCTTCATTAATCTAGACGCAGCCAGCATTAGTTCAACACGTGCTCGGTACCCCTGTGTGCAGGGAGCCATGCTAAGTGTGGGTGAATGCTAGCCCCTGCTCTCTCACAGCATACATTCTGGTGGAAAGGAAATGAACCTCTTTAGAAGGCGGGCTTCATTGACTGCCACAACTTAGCCGTAGAGTACTCTAGAAAAAAGTATTTGTTGGAATTTTCTATTGGGAAAATAGTAAAATGACAGCTCATCTAAATAGCAAGTCTGTTTTTCCCCTCGAAGATTCTGTTGAGATAGTATTAGCTGGCCTGAATTTTTTCCGTGCTGTATTTAGGATGATATAATGGAGAAGAAAACTTCAATTGCTGGTTAATGTGAAAACCACTAATTATAGTGTTTTAGCTTCTCCATCTCTAAATTGGTGATAATCACTATACATTTATGTTAAAATATAATGTGAGGCAACATAATAACAAGGCAGAACGCACCATTGAATTCTGTACATACGTTATCGCTATGTGGTCCCATGGAATGGAACCTAACACCTGTCGAGACATGGGCATGTTTTGGAATGTTACATGGGTCAAAGGATGCAACGGGTTTTGAAAACAAGATGACAAACCATTGCAAGAAACAAACTGACTCCACCCTCTAGGTTCGTGTCCCTCCAAATCTATCCTCCACATGTAACTTCAGCGTTCTCTTTCTAAAACACAGATCTGTCCATACCACACCACCATTCCTGTTAACAATTCACCCACATAGTCATTGATTCGAAACACATTGCTGATGTGCCAAACTCTATGCTAAGCATTGATGGCACATTTTTTTTTCCTCATGAAGCTTCCAGTTGGGTTGGGGAAATAGACTTAATTATATGATCAGATATAATCTCTCATTTTTCCCTCCAGCCTATAGAATAAAGTTTAAACTCCTAAGCATAAAATATAAAGTGTTGTTTGTCATTATCTGGCCCCTAACTTCTTTTATCCTCATCTCAACATTATCACCCCCTCCTCTCCAGCTAACAGAATCATTCCGCAGTTCCCTGAATGTACCAACCTGTTTATTTCTTTCATGCCTTTGCACATGGCCTCTTCTTTTCCTTGACTTACTTCCCTCTTCTTCTTCCTGCGTGGTGAGCTCTTCACTTATCCGTAAAGACTTTGCTCAGATGGCCCCTCTTTTGTGACAGAAGTAGCGATTTCCTTTCCTTCACTCCTGAAACATCATTCCCCTCCCACTTTTAGCACTTGCCGAGTTGTGTTACAATTATCTTTCATGACTCTTTCTCCTTTTAGACTGTGAACTCTTGAAAGTAGAAGCTGCATCTTATTTGCTTCCACCTTCCAAGACCTTAGCCTGGAACTTGACCCCGAGTAGATGCTAGGAAAATGTTGGTTGCTATTAAATTGTTCCCAGTCATATTAACTGAATATGAAGATTAGGAAAGAGAGACAGGCATGGAAAGGGAGAAAAAAGATAATTCAGTGACCCGAGCTAATAAAAGTAAGGTCATATTGGGAATTCTAAAGGCCTATAGTTTTATGTTGGAGGGAACTTGAGAGTTAAGTTCAACTAGAATTTTCTAAAATGTAACGAGTCTATTTAGGTTATTGTTTTGGTTGGCTGTTATCACACCGATGTTCAGAATGAGGATGAGAGGCTGTGGACTTCAGGCATGAAATCTGTGCGTGTTCACATGATGATGGAGGAAGAAAGCTCACCTCTCTGTAACGTGCAGTGCCACTGTGATATGCTGTGATGTGACCTTGTACCCCAGGACACTCCTGGCCACATACTCCAAACTCAGTAAGGCTGAGGCCAGGCAAGCACCAGCCTGCACCATTCCCCAGCTCTGTGAGTTTCTTGTGCTTCTTGTAGAAAAATGAAGGAGACTCAAACTTTCGGTGCTAGTTAAGACTACCAGCTGTAGATGATGATCTACGAAGGGAACAGAGAAGGTTTTATTCTTCCCGATTCCTGGGAGACTCTATTTGTGTGTACCTCCCTAATTAGGGAGACCAGCTCTTTTGTAGTTTTGTGTACTTGTGATGTTATTGAAGTGAGGTGGTTTGACTTCAGGTCAGATTACACTCCAGCAAAAAACCGCTTTGCAATGAAAACACTTCCTGGCCTTTGCCTGAGAGGCCATGTGCATTAAGCTGTACGTGACATACCAGAATGGGACGTTTGGAACACTTGTCCCCAGCCCGTAGGGTGCATCAGTGTCATGGACGTGCCCACACTTCCTGAACAGGGCACCGCCAGGCGCTGGGCCTCTAGGGCCCACCAAGGGCGCTCTTCCCTCAAGGCTCTCACGGATGCTGGTAGGAAATGGTGTTACGTTACAGTGAGGTGTCTGGCAGACGTGAGAATCGCTCCTGGTGTCATGTTACGGATACAAAGCAATGGGAAATTGATCCTGTGGACATTCATGTAAAATTCATTTAGTTTTTATTCTTACACCAAAGTTATATTTTTCAGTCATTTCTGAATAGAAAATTTTGTTCAATAGCTCATGTGATGAACTGAGGACTTTTGGCCCATATGGTTTGCATTTCACCAGGTGCTGATGCGAATGTGATCTCAGAGGGAAATGTTTAGCACATTCACGAAAATGACATTCTCCAGCCTTTTAAAAATCACTTCTTTGAATGATAAAACAATCCAAAGCTAAGAGGGAAAGAAGGAAATAGATTTGTATGAGAAATGTAGGGATTTCAACTCTATACCTGATGTTTTATTTTAAAAAATAAAAATGATTGGAGAAAGCTGGGTAGTGGGTACTGTGGTGTTTACTCTTCTCCACATTTGTGTCAAAGCTTAAATGCTTTATAATAAAAACATTTTGAAGCATCTTTTGCATAGGATTAGAGAATTTCAAAAAGTAATATGGCTATTATAAATTGTTTTTGTTACAAACTTTCAACTTGGCAACATTTAGGAAAGGCTAATTAGTTTGTGTTGCTGTGTATATGTCTTTTCTTTATAAAACATATGGTTCAGATCCTTAATCAGTTTCTGGCTTGTGCCCTCATTACTTTGTATTGGGCAAATCTTACTTTTTAAAGTCTGGTTAAAGAAAAATTAAACCAAAATATGAAGCATGAAGATGTTCAGACATGTAGTTAACAAGTGGTTTCTATTCTGGGTGGGTGCTGGCAAGATGTCCTGTATAGGCTCGCTCAGAGATGCCACTCTCCACTCTGTTCTCCCCTGTCTCTAGTGCTTGCTGGTGGAGATGCCGGTGTTTTATGTCAGGTCATTGTAACAGAGCTCCCACTAGCTTCTGCCACCAAGCACATGTGAGCAGCTCTGGCCATGCTCATCTTGGGACATGCACTTGGTTGTGGCCACCACACAAGGGAGGTGAATGGCAGCACCAGTGTGGTTAGCTGAATAACGGCCCCCGAAGATCCTAATCCCCAGAACCTGCAAATGTGTTACCTTAACGTGGTAAAAGGGACTTTGATGATGTGATTAAATTAGGGTCTTGAGATGGGGAGGTAACAGTGCTATCCAGCTGGGCTTGATGAAATCATAGGGATCCTTAGGAGAGGGAGGCAGGAGGATCAGAGTCAGAGAAGGAGATGTGAGCAGGGAGGCGGAGGTTGGCATGATGCAACCATGAGCCAAGGAATGTAAGCAGCCTCCAGAAACTAGAAAAAGCAGGAACAGATTCTCCCCTAGAGCCTCCAGGAGTACAGCCTTATTGACACCTTTATTTTAGCCCCAAATCAAGAAGACAGTGAAAGTGATTTTGGATTTCTGATCTCTGGAAGTATATGATAAATGTGTGTTGATGTAAGCCACTAAGTTTTTGCTCATTTCTTACAGCAGCCATAGGAAGCTGATGCAAACAGCCTTGTGCCTGAGAAAGGGCTTGGCAAGGGATTAAGACCTCTCTCCTATCAGAGATAATTGGGTTCACTGAGAGTTTAAGAAGGGCACGGGTTAAGTCCTTAACAGCGCTAGCTTTGAGTCAGCACCCAGATTGCCTGGGTTAAAATCCTGGCACCATCATTTATTAGCAGTGTAATCTTGAGTAAGTGGATCTCTGTCTGCCTTTGTTCTCTGATCTGCAAAATGGAATGATAACGGAACTTGCCTCAGACGCTTGCTATGAGACTGAACTGATGTAATCTAGGCAAAGCGTTTGCACAGTCCGTGCACAGGGTAGAGGTGCTGTAAACGTTGGCCATTATTACCTACGCCCTCAGCTATTTGAAGGCTTTGCTGTGTGTTTGTGGCTACTAAATTTTGTTAGCCCATTTAATAAGGCACTCTTTGTTTTGGGAACCACATGAGTTATGCATTCCTCACTCATATAAATCTGAAAGAAAAACCCGCCCATTCTGGGGACAGTGACATCGTGGCTAAATGCATGGTCCTTGGCTTGGTGGGATTTTTGTTTTGTTTTAATAGGGGGCGCAAAAATAAATACACATGTTTCTGTGTAAGGAACAAGTCTGTTCCTTACGGTGAAATGTGTTCATGGTTGCCTGTTTAGATCTTAACTCAGGGAGCCTGTAGGCTGCATTCTTCTACCTATCCTTGTGCTCACAGTAGGGGGATTTTCATAAAACGTCAGGAATCTCAGGGTAAGGAAGACCATGTGCAGTGGTTGGAGGGAGCAGGAGGAGTGCATGCAGAGTCACTGTAGTTTGAGAGTGACGAGCATGTGGAAGAGGTCATAGGTGATGACCAGCAGTTGGTTTATGGCACGGTTGTCACTCAGTGGAGGGCATGAGGTTCTCTCGCATTCTGTCTTTCCGTTGCGTTCTACAGTGTCATCTGATGAAGTCCTTTTGGTACTTTATAGTAACTATGTCTCTTTTAGTGGAACCTAGTATGAGCTGTCAGGCAGTTCATACTAAATTTCCCTCTGTGGGTGGCATTTGAATTGGTCAGGGGGAGAATTACAGGCAGAGAAGAGTGTATGTGTACAGTGAGGCTGGAAGACAGCAAAGAGCAGGGCGTGTTTGGGAAATTACAGACAGTCGAGGCATATGGTGTATGCTGGGTGAAGAGAGGGTAGGATGGGAAGCTGGATTGTCTGCTGAGGGAAGAGTGTGAAGAGCTTCAGGTGTCCAATTTAGGAGTATGTACTTGATCCTGGAGCCCTTCCTTCACAAGAGTGTGCACAAGTGCTGTCTTAAAATAGATATATGGGAAGGGACATAAAGAGCTCTGGGGTCCCGAGGTGTTGGAAATGCTGGGGAAAATGAGCGAGAGAGTTTCTTTCCTTTAGGACTTCTCAGAGCCTATCAATACATTTTGAATTTCCCAGAAGTGGATACAGTAGATAAATAGAAATGAGACCTGGAACTAAGGCATTGGGATAAAAAAGAGTGAGTGGGTCCAAGATATTCAAGGTGAGGGATCAAAAACAATTGGTGACCAATTAGATGGTGATGGGGGGTCACTGAAGAGATGTGGCGGGAGAGAGGAGTCGAATGCCACCGTAGTTTGAAGTTTAGGATTTTAGGCAATAGAGGGATAGAGAAGATGAACATGTTTTCATAGGAAGACAGTGGGTTTTGAAATTATTATGGACTTGTTTTCTTTGTGATGCTGACAGCAGAGCTGATGGTACCAATGTCCATAGACCTTTGAGAATGTGGCTCTGGGTTAAGGAGAGCTGTGGGTACTAGAAAGCTGGGTGGAGCCGAGTAGTTGGAGCCATGGGTATTGATGAAGAACTCCGGAGATAGTAAGGTTTCCAAGGATGCAAATCTCATTCGCTTATAAAAATCAGTCAATAACATTGTAGTCATGGGCAGAGAGTAGAGCTATAATTTAGCTCTTAAGTGCTGACTTTTATATTCTGATTAGGATCATTGTCATGTGTAAATAGAAGCTGCCTCTCTTCTTGCAGAATCACCGCGTGTGCAATGACTATGAATAAGTATGTGGAAGAAAATGTATCTCAAAAATCCTACACGACCATCAAGTATTTCATGAAGATGCTGAGCAGTGTCAGCGAGACCCTGATCTTCATCTTCATGGGCGTGTCCACCGTTGGGAAGAACCACGAGTGGAACTGGGCCTTCGTCTGCTTCACCCTGGCCTTCTGTCTGATCTGGCGAGCACTGGGTAATGAGCTCTTGTTTCCCAAATGAGCATTCAGCACCACTCGCGGAAAGATGGGGCTTTCTTCTTCTTGTCCGTCCCCTTTGCTGCTGCTACTTCATCTTGTGTCTTCCTCATGTCCTTCTTTCTCTTCCTCCTCGTTTTCTTTGTCTTCTTCCTTCTCTGTCTCCTTTTTCTCCTTCTCTCCCCCTCCTCCTCCTCTCCCCCTTTCCTGGTATATTCTTTCCTTCCCTGAATATATTCATGCCTTTGCTATAAGTCAAATTAACCTCTCTTGGCTTCTCTGATTCCAGAATTTCACCCATTATCCTGGAACAACAAAGGCGCAAGAGACTGCTAGTACTAGTAAGGCAGAGGAAAAGGGAAAAGATCGTGAAGCCTATTCTTAAATACTTTGCCCTGTCACAGAGGAACAGAAAACGAGTCTCCGTATTTTCCTGTTCTGGCCTCACACAGTCTGTTTTCTTTGGTTTTGTTTTTCTTCTCAGGTGTCTTTGTCCTGACTCAGGTCATTAACTGGTTCCGGACGATTCCCTTGACCTTCAAGGATCAGTTCATCATTGCCTACGGAGGGCTCCGGGGTGCCATCTGCTTTGCGCTGGTGTTTCTCCTTCCTGCTGCTGTGTTTCCTCGTAAAAAGCTGTTCATTACCGCTGCGATTGTAGTTATCTTCTTTACTGTCTTCATCCTGGTGAGTAGAGGTCTTTCTCCCAGCAAAGTATCTCTCTTTCCCAGGAGCAAACGAGCTCTTTTTATCACAAGGGAGTCCTTTTACAGAATGCAATGTCGCAAAGGTATGTTGAAGCTTTGGTAGTTATGTTTTAGGGAAAACGATATTTCCTCATGTCACTGGATTGTGCGGGGGCCTAAGAGGGTCCAATTTGGTTCTTCGGTCTACGCAGAGGATTGTTGTTTAAGGAAACTCAGCTAAGTGATCTAAGCTTACTACCAGAAACTTATGAACTGCGCTTTGCTAATCCCTGTCATTTGTCCTGCTCTCTGACCTAGTAACTATAATAATGGGTGAAATGCTAGTTGTGTGATGACCTTCCAACAGCTATTTGACGTGAGTGGATGCTTGGCAGTGTGTCCCTTGGAAGGGTGGGATGAGTGAATCCAGGTTTAATATTGGGAGGAAGAGAGAGTGGTGGGAAGAGCATGGGCTTGTGTCAGGATCCTGACTTTTCAAGTTAATCCATCTCTTTAAGTTAATAAGCCAGCCCCTAGGAGATTATATCTTGTAGATATTCATTTCATAAATATGCACTGGGCTCCTACTATGTGCCAGGCAGTGCTCCAGGAGCTGAGGATCCATGAGTGAACCAAACACAGAAATATCCCTGTGCTTGCAAAGCTTACATCCCAGGGGGGATGGCAGACACCAGACAGAAAACATAATAAGTAAGTAAATTGTAGCGTATGTTAGGGGTGAAGGATGCTATACAGTAAGGACAGGGCGTCCGGCATCGTGAGGATGGAGGAGTGGAGAGGGCCTTACAATTCTAAATAGAATCGTCATGGAAAGCAACAATGAAAAAAAATGACGTTTGAGCAAAGGCTTGTGGGAGGTGAAAGAATTAGCTAAGCTGAAGACCATTCCAGGCAAATGGGAGTAAAGGGTGAAGGTGTGAAGGCAGGGTGTTCCTGGCTGGTGTGGCTGGAGGGGGAGTGGGGTGAGTGAGGTGAGGGAGATTCTGGAGTCCTGGATCATGTAGGCCATGCAGGCTCATGTCAGGACTTTGGCTCTTCTCCAAGTGAGGTGGAAGCCATCAGAAGGATTTGTGCAGAAGTGTGATGTGTTTTATCTTACTTTGTAAAAGCATCACCCTGGGCCCTGCGAGATGAGTCTGTTTGGAAGAAAGGGGAGAAGTGGGAAAGCAGTGTGGGGGCTGGTGCAGTCATCAGGCGATACCAGGTGGTGGCAGTACAGTTGGTGAGAAGGGTGAGAGCTTCGAGGGGGAAGCTGCTGGATTCCCTGATGGCCTGGACTTGGGGTGTGAGGGAAGGAGGACTCACGGAGGGCTCCAGGGTTTTTGGTCTGAGCAGCTGGAAGGGTGCCCTCAGGTGGGAAGGGGGAGGCTGCGGGTGGAGGATATGGGAGCAGGAGATCGGTGGCTTGGTTATGAGCATGCTGGGTTAGGGGTGGCTATAGACCTCCAGGTGGAGGTGATGAGTAGGCAGGGTCCTGTGATTCTGGAGTTCAGGAAGGAGCTCAGTCCTCAGCAGTTAGCTGGTATTTGAAGCCATGAAACTGGAAGTGATCGCCAAGGGAGTGAAATGTGCATCAAGGGAACCAAAAAAGAGGACCGGGAAGTGGGCTTTGGGGCTGCCCCACCTTCAGACATTGGGGAGGAGAGGAGAGCAGGCAAGGAGGCTGAGCAGGAGTGATGAGTGACAAAGGAGGAAAAGCAGGAGATGTTTTTGTCTTTTTTTAATTCTTGTTTAACGATTAGTTCCAGAACACTTGCTTGGTGCCTGACCCGGGTGTCAGCACCTTTCACATTAACTCATTTAATCCTGATAACTATTCCCTGGCTTGAAACTCGAGGAGAAGTCACTGCTGTTGTTCCCATTTTATAGATGAGGAAACTGAGGCACTAAAACCGAGGTTAAATGCTTTTCCCAAGTTTACACAGCCAGTAAACGTGGAGCAGGGAGTCAAAACCAGTGTGGTCTTAGCTCTAAGTGCCTAGTGGAGTGCCCGGTGCATAGTAAGTACTCTATTGTAGCTCACTGTACTTCTCCTTCTTTCTAGTTGGTTTTCCAAAAAGCAGTTCATCCTTCACTCATGCGTACCCCCAACACTGGGGACAATGGGTTGTCTTGTCCAAGCAATCCTGGAGAAGTATGCTTTGGAGACCCTCTCTAAGTTAAGAAATGACCACTTTGCGTCCTCGTCTTTGTCATCAGCAGCTTTATAATGCCGGTACCCATCCGTGGTGGCTTCCTGGTGTCAGGCACTCGGACAAGGGCTTTCCTATATGCATAATCTCCTGTCATCCTCAAAACCAACCTTTGGGAAAGAGACCAGTGTTACCCCCGGCTAAGGAAACTGAGGCCCAAAGAGAGAAAGCAGACTGACCGAGGACACGTGTTGGTAACAGATGGAAGTTGAGGTTGAGCCAGGGACTCTGACTCCACAGGCAGGCTCAGAACTACTGAGCTCTAGTGACCTCACTTAAAAAAAATCGTTATTTACCAGGTTATGGTTTCAACAGTTTCAGTTATGGTTGTATATACTAGTTTCGGTTCAACCATCCCATGTTGTTTTGAGTCCCTTTCTTATACTCGGGGAGACACCTGGGTGTGAGGAGAAGCAAGTGTTCTTGGCTTCATCTTTCTTCTGTGGTGTTTATAGGATCCTTGTAACAAGTCATCCATTTTGCTACTATCACACTTTGCCTGAAGCAGGATTGTGGAGTGAATCAATTTTGCCTTGAGCGTTTTAATCTCTCAGGAGCATCCTGGGGCACTGTGCTCGAGGAGAAACGTCAGGCAGGGGTGAGTGACTCACCGTCTCTTCCTAGGCCAGCTGCCCTGTCCTTACCACCCACAGCAAACCTTGCTGAGGCTTAGTCAGTGCTCCGGACTCCTCTGCGTGCTCTCAGAACTTAAGGTGTCATATGTGAGTACCACATACGAAAATAGGACCATGTCAGTCTAGTGCAACAAGGAACTAGGTCGTTTGGAGATGAATGTGTTAGCTGTTACTGTCTACACAAGTGCTTCTCAAATATCTACAGTGCAAAACCAGAGCCCTCCCAACATCATGTACATGTGCATTGGTAAAGTACAATGAAAATGACTTACTAGAAAGATGTAATTCAAGAGAGGACGTACAAAATATAAGCTCAAATTTTTTAGTTCTTAGATTCAACAGACATAAAATTACATTTCTACAATCAGAACAAACATAGCATAGGAAAAAAGAAAAGTATGACAAAAATGTATACTATTGTTCATTGAATGTGTGTGTATAGGTGATTATATAATATCATTACACTCATAGTATTTTGGATTTTTGGAATCATAGCTCAACCCAAATATATAAGTGAGTTTTTGATTCCCCACATTCAAAGCCTACACACCCACTTTGAATGGACACCATGTATATCAATATTTAACACTGATTAACAAAGTTTTTAATGTGACAAATTAAAAACAGCAGAGGCAACAAGCAAAATAGTTTAGGATGGATTGTCTATATTTGATTTTGTAAATGTATCAAGTTAACTCTTTGGTGATGGAGATTTTTGGGGCTCAATATTTGGAGTCTGCAAGCAAACCTCATGGATGGTCTTCTCCTCTGATTAGGTTTAAGGATAACCTGGCAGAGTTCACTGTGATGTGTGGGGAAGAGGAATCGCCATAGTTGCACGCCTGCTGCCCTCTCCTCTTCGCTATTGTCTGCGCACAGAGCGGAGACTAAGGGATGTTGCTTGGGTCCTTGACGCTGACCATTTCTCTCCCTCCCATTCTCCTCCCCACCACTGGCTGTTAAGAGACTGTGAACACACACATGCACACACATGTGGATAACACACACACTCCCTTCAGAAAGGATCTTTTTTCCAGAATACATCAATAATTTAAAAACTCAGGGAAGGAAACCTGGAAGGAGATACTTACTTAGCTGTAAGATCTGGATAACGGTCCCTCCCTCCCAGGCAGTAGGGAGGAAATATGTATGTAAACACAGAACCTGATGCAAGGTTTTAACCTGATGATTTGCTGTGTTTTAATGATAACATTAAGTAAAATGGTACCAGAAGAAAGAAAAACTAATGCCTCTCAATGTACTTTTCTTTTCTTTGAAAGGAAAAATGATTAGAATACATTAGTTGTTATTTAATTTATCCCTATACACATAAAGCAGATCCTCGGAATTCTGGAATTCCACTCAGTGGTCATCTAGAAGTCCTTCACGTAGCAAGGCTGACTGGAATTCAAGAGACAGCAGTCTCTCTTGGCCTCCCTGGCACATTGGTGTTGTGTCTGCTGTAACTCACCGTCCAGGACTGTGACCTGTCTTGGATTTTCTCTAGTTGCAAGTTAACAAGTTAGCCTGTTAAACTTTCATGGATGCTGGGAGAAGACACATGACTCCTGGGTCAGAGACATAGGACTTTATTACTCATGGCAAAAGCAGTAGATAGTGCTTCATGGTGGTTTCGTGTTAGTCCCATGGGCGTGGCATACTGGGCCCATGATGGATGTGTGCACGTGCAGTGGGCTGCATTATAGGAGACAGACCCAGAGCTTGAGGATCCATCACCCTTTGTCTGGAGGGTGACATTACCTCCTCTTTCAAGGTTCCTCATTGCAAACACAACCCTGAGAAACAGCCTGGGTAAAAAGCAGTCAGGGCCTTGTGTTATTGGCACATCTTGCAAGAATGTGTGGGAACACTCAGGACCCGTGGTGGGGTGGCCTTTCCCAACAATCAAATTCACCTCTGCTGACTTAGCCTCTCAAACTGAAATGATGTTGCCGACTATTTTATAGACATTGTGAGGGCCTTCAATAAATGGTCACACATATATATATATACACACACACGTATATATACATATATATGCATACATAATGTAATAATGACACATCTCTATTTTTAATTAACATGTACCATTACTAAGTAGAATTAGATGGAATTCAGAAAAATTTATTCTGTTCCTACAATAAAATGAGCAAAGATGTTTTTAAGAAGGAAAAGTGTAGGTGAATAATTTAGGATGTGAGAGAAAGAACAGTAAAAGATAGTCCCAAGGGTTTTTGACTGAGCAACTAGGTGAAAGAAGGTGATTTTTTTTTTTTTAGGAAGATTGGCCCTGAGCTAACATCTGCTACCAATCTCCTCTTTTTCTTTTTTCTGCCCAAATCCCCAGTACATAGTTGTATATCCTAGTTATAGGCCCTTCTAGCTCTTCTATGTGGGACGCTGCCTCAGCATGGCTTGATGAGCCATGAGTAGGTCCGTGCCCGGGATCCGAACTGGCGAACCCTGGGCTGCCAAAGCAGAACGCACGAATTTAACCACTACACCGCCGGGCAGGCCCAAGAAGGTGATATTTAATTTAATACCAACGGAGTATTGGGCTTAAAGGATGGGAAATTAGGTGTTTGGTTTTGGACATGAGCATTAGCCTATTGGACATCCGAATGAAGGTATTGAATAGGCAATTGTATACATGGGTCTAGAATTTATGGGAGAAGCCAGAGTGGGAAATAGAAATTTAAGACTCATCAGTATATAAAAGCCAGCCCTGGTGGTCTAGTGGTTAAGATTCAGCGCTCTCACTGCTGCAGCCCAGGTTCGTTTCCTGGTCAGGACAATCTGTCGGTTGTCACACTGTGGTGGCTGTGTGTTGCTGTGATGCTGAAAGCTGTGCCATCAGGATTTCAAATACCAGCAGGGTCACCCATGGTGGACAGGTTTCAGCAGAGCTTCCAGACTAAGATACACTAGGAAGAAGGACCTGGCCACCCACTTCTGAAAAAATTGGCCATGAAAACTTTGTGTGGATAGCAGCGGAACTTGTTGATATAGGGCTGGAAGGTGACAGGATGGTGCAAAAAGACCCTGCTGTACACAGGCTCTCCAGGAGTTAGAATCCACTTGATGGCACTAACAACAGTATATAGTTTTTTTTCTTTTTTTTTTTTCTGGTTAGGAAGATCGGCCCTGAGCTAACATCTGTTGCCAATCTTCCTCTATTTTGTATATGGATGCTGCCACAGCTTGATGAGCCATATGTACGTCTGTGCCTGGGGTCCGAACCTGCAAACCCCGGGCTGTCAAAGTGGAGCATGCGAACTTAACCCCCGTGCCACCGTCTGGCCCCTATAGATGGTTTTTAAAGCATGATTCTGGAAGAAACTATTCAAGGAGTGAGTACAGAAAGAACATAGAAAAGAAGGCATGCTAACATTTAGAAGTCAAGAAAATGTTGAGGAACCAGCCTAGGAGACTGAAAAAGGTGACTAGTAAAGTGGGGGAAAAGTCAGGAGGGGCTTATTCAGAAGTCAAATGAAGCAAGTGTTCAGGAAGGACAGGGTTCTAGGAACTGTGACAGGTGCATCTGCAAAGTCAGGTCAGCTGGGGACAGAGTAGGGACTGTTGGATGCAGCACTTGATGATGAGTGGCCGTGTCACCAGAGCACTTGGGGCGGATGGTGAGGACAAAACCCCCATTGCTTGGATTCCCGGGCGAAGGATAAGAGAGAAATTGGAGCCAGGAGATCCAGGCAACCCTGTTGAGATCTGATAGAGGAAAGAGGTGGCAGCCAGAGGGAATGTGTGCCAAAAAAGGGCTTTTGTTTCTGGTTTTCACAGATGGGAACCACAGCAGCGTGTCTGAACACTGCTGGTACAGCAGAGAGAAACACTGATGACACAGTGAAGGGAAAGGCATGGTTTAGGGGAAGAGACAGACATGACAACTGATGCCTGGGCAGTACGATAAGTCCTGAAAGAAGGATAAACAGAGGGCGCTGAGACTGCGGCGTGAGGGGCCCGAGCACCTCCGTGAACACTTTTATTATTCTCATCCCACTCTCCGACACTCAAACAAATACTGTGTGTACGGCTGGGTTCGTGATCTCTGTGACCGGGTTTGAAATGTGAGAAAGACTTATAGAGGATAGCATAGCAATGATAGTGATATTTTTTAATGCCATACTTTCTTCAAGTTTTCCTGGAAATTGCCTGCTAAATCAGCAAAGAAATATAAGATAGTTCCTCCCACCTCCTTTTTTTTTTTTTTGCAAAATTTAGTCCCTCAGGCCTGGCTCAGAGGTGTTGTGTTTATTGTGCCAAATCTGAACGGATGGGTGAAAATTTAACTTATGCTTTGCAAATATGTTTTTCAGTGGTTTGATGGAAAACTAAGGGGTTTCTTTATTTTTTTAACCTACATGGATGGTAACAAGCTATTTTCTAAGCCTTATCAAGTTGCTCACCAGGTGACCTAAATTAGGAATTTTCCAACGTGGTAAAATAAGGTGGCTTCTCTAAGGTGTTTTTTTCTCTCTTACAGCCAGACATCCAAGCTCCTAGAATGTAACATCCAGCTTGAGGAACTGGATATGACATACACAGATGCCATGCACTCTACCTCCAGAATGGATGGATGGAGGAAGGAGGGGGAGAGGGAGGAAGGGGAAGGAAGGCAGAACCTATCAGATAGGCCCTATTGAGCATGACGTGACAACTGCAAGTGCTTCAGAGGAAGGGGTGACTGTTAAAGGAGCTGTTTAAACAAATACATATTTTTAAAAGACAGTGTCAATGCTCTATTGCATATGATCAATACGTTCTGTTAATTATAAACTAAAATATGTTGTACTTTTACAAACTTGCATTGATTGGGCACCAGGCCACACTGGCTTCCTGTAGTGGATCAGTTTTATTTGTGACAGTGCGTTCACTTCCACATTATCCGTCTAGTGGAAGGATCAACATAGGGATTGGGGAAGGCCCTGTGTTCTTTCCTTATTTTTATGTCCTATATTTACAAATACCAGGCTCTCATTATTACTTACTAAATGAATACTGATAGAAAAAAGGCATGTGAAACAACAGTTAGTGTCCTTAGAACACATTGTATAGTATTAAAAATATTAATGATTTTGTTGATTTTTTTCCTGGAGCTATTATTAAACTAATGGCTTCATGAAATCTGGAACTCAATGAAATCACCCATCTCTGTAAACCACATGTTTACACCTGTTTTCACTTACGTAAGTGAAAAATTACAGAGTATGTGTTGGCTGGAAAACTGTTATTACCTCCTATGTTATTTCAAAGGGGCATACTAAAATGCAAATAGAACACAAGGTATGTCTTACCCCAGATTTGGTGAAATCAGTTCGTACTTCAGAAAGTTAAAGTTAAGCTGAAAAATGCCCAAAGCTGGATTGATGGAACAAAATGGATGACATCCTTTAAAATATTTATGTATGTGTGTGTGTTACAGTTGCTTTATATTATCAAAAGCATTCATAGAAACTTAAAGACATGCAGAGAAGTGAGACAGAAATCAAATTCATAGCAGGGAACATCTCTGAACATATCCACTCCCCCACCCCCACAAATCCAATAACCCCTCTGATACATGGGTTCTTCATGCTAAGTAGTGGCAGCCATCTACCAACCAAGCAAAAACTTGGGAATCTTCCTTGACCACGTTCACCCCCTCCTCACCTGGCCCATTTTAGTGCCAGTATCATATAATTTAAAATACATTAGCTGATAGTTTGTTTTGACATCTGTAAGTTCCCCATCAGTCTTTTCTTTCTAAATTTTTCTGGTTACATTTACGCTTCCAGACTAATTTAGATCTAACCTCTCAAGTTCTGTTAAAAACCCTTTGGAACATATTATTGGAATTACATTGCATATACATGGAGATAAAATTTTCATCATAATATTGTTAAGTAATCCCATTTAGGAACTGTATGTGTCTTTTTAAATCTCAAATCTCTTTAATATCTTTTAAGTTTTATAGTTCTCTTTGTAAAGGTTTTGTGCATTTCATGATAGGATTATATATTACAAACATATGTAGAGAGAGTATATAAGTATATATAGATATTTAGTATCTATAGAGTATACTAATATATATATTATATGCTAGTATATATTAGTATTATATATATATTCTCTATATAGTTTTCATTGCTATTGTGTAGGTGTTGATTTTGTTTTTTTAATTAGAATATAGGATGGATTTGTGTATGTTGATTTTTGTCATCACTCTACTAAACTTCCTTGTTATTTTTAAATGAAAAAGAATTGTTGTAGATTTTTTAGGACAAAAAAGTAGGTCATCCATGAGCCACAAAAATCTTGTCATTTTGTTTTCACTATCTGTGCTTTTACCTTTGTCTTTTCCTATTTAATTGACTGGGACATGCAGGGTTGTGTCAGACAGCAGATGGGGAGTATCCTGGTGTTGTTCCTCGTTCTAGCGGAAATGCTTTTAAGCTTTTATTTTTAAGTCAGATGTTCACTATAGATTTATGGTAGATTTTTTTTTTTTAATCATATTAAGGAAACGTTTTTCTCTTCCTCGCTTCCTGAAAAGCTCATGGTTGTCTCCATTTCCCAAGTTCACGGTGAACATGCTCAAACCCACTCTGTGCCCTTTCTCATCCTTTGCCCGTGTTTGGTCTCTGCTAGGATATGCTTCCAGCATCTTTTAAGCCTCCGACCTGGTGTTCCCTCTCTACCAAGCCTTTCTTGAGCCACTCCTTGTGTATCTCTTCATTCCTCCTTTACCTACTTGTAACTGTTTTTGGTAAATCCTTCCCTCCACAGACTGCCAAGTCCCAGAGCCGGGGTCCTTAGCTCTGCATCTTTCTGTCCCTATTTCCCAAGCTGCTGACTTGTATGCCCCAGAAGCTAATTAAAATTGTTATAATGAATTAATGAATGAAAGAATCATTAAAAAGTTTCCTATGGATAATACAACAAGTAGGTGATTCCTCTGACTTGGAATCAGAGAATTATTATTTTTTAGAATTTCTTCTTTTTCTATTTTTCAGAGTTACTTTTCACTTTCTTGCATGTTGACCATGATTTGTTTCTAACAGCAGGTGTTAGGACGTGACCCTCTGGAAATATGCCAGCTATTAAAGGGGAAGGAAAAATTAACAAAATGTTAGACATACTATATTAAATCCTGGGAACAAGATATCTTTTGGTTATCAAAGCTTAGGAGAATAAAAGTTATTCTTGAATTTTTAATTTTATTTTATAAGAAAATTCACTTTTTTTCCTCTGCAGGGGATAACTATCCGACCACTGGTGGAGTTTCTTGATGTTAAGAGATCCAGTAAGAAACAGCAAGCTGTCAGTGAAGAAATCCATTGTCGGGTAGGTGTTAATGTAGTCTAACAATTTAAATGATAAAAGAAAAAATTGTTGGAATAAGTCAGACAGCTTGGCACCAAGCAGGGGGAAATGGCAGAGGGTAAAGAGAGGGCGGCTGAGAAAGGCGTGAGCTGGGGGTGTGGGATGAAGATAGCCCCACGATGGCTTCTCCAAGTTAGCCTGCTGAACTCCTGCAGGAGTAGAGGGACAAGGAATCCCCTCTTATAACTTCTTTCAATCTGAAAATGTTTCTACTTGACAATTATTACCATATTTCGTATTTTCCAAAATTATGAGCAAACTGTTATGATGAGAAAAATAATCTAAGAATGGCATAATATCAATATGACAAACGTCAATTTGTTTGAAGGTGAATTATTTTATTGCTTTCAGTGAAAACAAACAAACAAAAACCCAAAAAGCAAAAACTATCAGGGTCTGTGAAGCTTTTTTGTTGTTAGTACCAAGTCACTAGCGACCCTGTGTACAGCAGAGTGGAGCCCTGCTCAGCCTTTTTTGTGCCATCCTCTCACCTTCTGGCGCTATATCAGACAGTGCTCCACCGCTGTTCACAGGGTTTTCATGGCCAAGTTTTCAGAAGTGGGTGGCCAGGTCCTTCTTCCTAAGCTGTCTTAGCCTGGAAGGTCTGCTGAAACCTGTCCACCATGGGTGACCCTGTTGGTATTTGAAATCCAGTGACAGAGCTTTCAGCATCACAGCAACACGCAGCTGCCACAGGATGACAGCTGACAGATGGGTGGTGTGGTTCCCTGATGGGGAAACGAACCCAGGCCACAGTGGTGAGAGCACTGAATCTTAACCACTAGACCACGAGGGCTATCTCTTTGAAGTTTAGGCGTGATATAGAGTGGAAATTACTGATTTCAGGTAAAAATTAATCAATTAGCCTGCTTTTTCTGTTTTAGTTTTTTGATCATGTGAAGACTGGGATTGAAGATGTTTGTGGACATTGGGGTCACAACTTTTGGAGAGACAAGTAAGAAAGCCTTATGCCATTATATTATGAAGTGGCTCTGGATCACTCTGGAAGCAGGACTTATTGACTTGTGTTATTTTTCAGAGTTGCAAATCTTTCCTATGTTATGCCATAGTATGTTCTTCAAGATAAATTTCAGCTATAACAGAGACCTGGAACGATAGTAACTTTAACAAGATGGAAGCGTATTTCTCTCTTTTGTAAATAGCCAGAGGTAGGCAATGTGGGTTTAATCCATGAACTATGCTCCACAGACTCCTCGTGGTCCCAGGACCCTTCTGTCTGGTTGATTCCACCAAGAATTTCCATTTCCAGAGTTTCCTCTTGGACCAAAATGGCTGCTCCAGCGTTAGCCATCAGGTGCACATTCCAGGCTGCAATCTAGGAAAAAAGATAATGAAGAGACACAAAATATGTACTAGCTTCCTCCTAACCAAAGTTATGAGAGGCTTCCACACAACTCTTCTGGTTATATCGCATGGCCTGGCTTTCTGTGGCCAGGCCTCAGTCACATGGCATTTCTCACTGCAGGGGAGGCTAAGGAATGCAGTCTATTTGCTTGAAAACTGGGGTTTTCATTACTATTTGTTCCACCACACGTGTTGAGGGGCTTTGTCAAATACAGAGCTTCAGAGCACCTGAGGATGTTAAAAGACTAACAGAAATAACAAATGTTTTAAAGCTACACTTCTCTGAAAGATTATGTGCATTTATAGAAATGTGTCTATCTATATCTCTCTTTTTACCTTTGAAGGCTCTGTGTTGGATAAATAAGATTCAGTGCCTCTCTTCAAGGATCTTATCATTGAGGTGGAAAAGGTAGACTAGCCAGGCAGAATTAGGTGCAGGCTTTAAGAACACTGAAAACAGACTTATGGGATCAAGAGGTCAGGATTAATGCTGACAGCGGGGTTGGGCACAGTGGGTGCAGGAGCCAGCCCACACTGGCTGGTGGCAGCTGACTGTGCCTCCTGACTTCACGGTCAGTGCCATCCACGGTGGCAGCTTGAATGAGCCATGGCAGGAGTGTACCATGGAACTGACAAATGCTACAAATCAGGGCCTTTTCTTTCCCCATAAAGCAATTTGTTAACATTTACCAGCACATCACTGGCTAGGAAAGACTTGAAGGAGGCTGCATTTCAGCTGGTCCCTAGAGACAGAGGGACAGGGTCTAAGCTAGATTTGGTGAATTCCTCCTGTCCTCTTGCTTTTCTTTCCTAACTTGCTAACAGATCCCCTCCCAACTGCTAATTTACGTGAGGTTGACCAAACTACCATTTTATGTAATTTCACATAAGGGCATCTTTGAATGCTTACTCTTCTCACGTGTTCTGACCTGATCATGGACTACATAAGGAGGATGAGCCAGAGACTCAGGCCCTTACAATTTTGAAATATAATAAAGGCAACAAAACTGTCACACAGCAAACAGGTGTGTGTATGTGTGTGTGTGTGTGTATGTGTGTGTGTGTGTGTATGTATGTGTGATGTAGGTGAGTGATAAAATGAATTTTGGATACTTTTAGTGCTAGAACATTTACAAGCCTGACCACACTGTTTACTAATATAGAAAGGCCACTTGGACCTAGTCTTACTTCATAACTAAAAGAAAAATATTTTATTTGTGTGGAGAGAGTGCTGTTAGCCTCACGGGGGCACAAAGTAATAAAATATAGCAAACTAAAATCTCCATTGTAAAAATATGAAACAAATGACCATTAATCTTGGGCAGTGTTCATATTTTTGGAGGCGGGAGGTAGACCAGAGGACCCTAACTGTCTGCCTTGTGACTTTCTGCACTACCCGGCTTTACATCCCTGGGACCTTCCTGACGAAGATGGATCCTTGTCTGCGCCTGGCCAGGATTACAGACTTCCTTGCTTCTCGTTCTCTGTTGTCTTCATAGCCGTGCCTGTTTCCCCCTAACCTTCTTACTTTCAACTCAGTCACTTTCCTCCCTTTCTCTGGCATCCTGTCAGGCCTTCCCTAAAGGGATCAGGGAGAGTAGTGACCCAGAATGGTTTGTTCCTTTTCCAAAGTGAGAGTTGGACTAAAGATTTATACCACTCCTCTGCCTCCTGGAACAAAATAGAGATGAGTTGGTGTAGGAATCAGGTCAGCAGGCCCTGGGGCAGTGGTAGAAGAAGGAAGAGATACACCCTGTGATCATGTGGATTTGGTCTGGAATTCAGGCAAAGGAATGTCAGGGAAAGTCTGGCTATGTCTTATCTCTCAGGCAGAGACACTCTATCTGTGGGGTACGTGAGCGTGTTCCAGGCAAACATCTACAGGTGCTAGGCTACTTGGACTATAAATACTAAAGGTCGCAGGGCCGACTTTGCCCATGTTTGATAGGTAATATTATTACATATCCACCATTTTTCTCTGCAGTGTACATACTTCATTTAATAATTTCATAAACCCTTATATATTTCCATGCCTGGTGTTTTCCAGGTAAATTTGAAATAATTTTCTGGATTGTCAGGTACATTGTATATGGCAGGTAGGGCAGGGAAGCTGGTATGGAGGGATTTGGTGCTGACACAGGCCATTTTTAAAATTAGTT
This sequence comes from Diceros bicornis minor, assembly GCF_020826845.1. Classification (NCBI taxonomy): domain Eukaryota; kingdom Metazoa; phylum Chordata; class Mammalia; order Perissodactyla; family Rhinocerotidae; genus Diceros; species Diceros bicornis. The sequence continues at coordinate 10,860,747 of NC_080779.1, read as the reverse complement.
CTGCTCAGATTCTATTTCTGGTATGTACATAATTGTTGATGTTACTAGAAATGACATAAAAAAGAAATGATTGTTTTAGGTATGTTGGGTTTCTTTCCCTTTCCTCTGAAATCCTTATCCTGTGAATTTTTGGTGGTCCTGCCAGAAAATTCTTGAGGCATTTGGTCCTTTGAGAATGAAATGGGAGGGTAATGGCATAGGGAAGTTTCTCAAACTTGGCAAAATGATGGAGAAAGGAACCGCCTATGTGTAACTTGGCAGAGAAATGAAAGGGGTGGAAATACAGCAGAGAAAGAGAGTGCACAATTCCTATGCTAAATAGATCAGATGTCATTGTCTTTAGTGTTTATTCTTCCTTTTATCATTAGTGAAAAGCTAAAACAATGATAATAATAAAAGAAGTTCAAAAAGATGGTGTATTGCTGCCAGGAGTCCTGGCTTAATGGGCCTAACATGAAATTCAAAATAAACTTAGAAAGAAGTGGGCCCAGTGTTTAGTGTCCTGACCAGTGTATAGCAAAGCACTTTAAGGATGACTCTCTTTAATTATTCCTAGCCCTCCAGTATTTAGAACAAAGGAGTAGCACCAAGAATGTGGGTTAACCTTCTTCATAGCACAGGTGTGTCAGGGCTTATGGTGATCGCTGTAATACGCTTACTCCTTTCTCAACAAATATTTATTGCATGCTGTTTCATTTATGTATTGGCACAATAATGTTACATAACAAACCACCCCAATACTTAGCTGCTCAAAACAGCAGTCACTTATTATAAAACCGCATGAGTCAGGAGGCTGAGAGTTGACTGGTCTGGGCTGGGGTGGGTTGATCTGGACTGGTCTTGCTCATGCGTCAGTGGGTTGGCTAGTTGTCAGCTGATCTTGGCTGGCCTTCTCTGATGTGACTGGGGTGACTTAACTCTGCTTCATGTAACATTCACCTTTGTCCTGGGACTAATGAGTCACTCCATGCATATTTTTCTTATGGTAATTGTGAGAGCACAAGAGGCACGCTTCAATGAACAAGCCCATTTTAAGCCTCTGCTCCCGTCATCATGTCTGCTAATAGCCCATTGAACAAAGCGAGTAACATTATTGAGACCAGTGGCAGGAAACAGGACAAGCCAGGTCACCTAGTCCATGGTGGAAGGACATTGCCAAGTAATATGGCAGAGGGTGTGGATACACGGAGGACTTGGGACCAAATCATCCATTCTACCATATATGCTTACAGTGTGTCAGGCACTGTTTAGGCACTGGTTTTACAAGGGAAAAAAACTGCTATGGAGAAAAATATATCTGGGAAATAGAATAGGAAGTGCTGCAGGGGGTGGTATGCAATTTTGACAGGATGGATAGGAAAAGCTCTCTTGAGAAAATGACTCTCAAGGAAAGACTTAAAAGAGGTCCGCAAATGAGCCCTGCAGGTATGTGGGGGAAGAGTGTTCCTAGTAGAAGGACTAGCAAATATAAAGGCCCAGAGGTGGAGCATTGTGGCAAATTTCCAAGACAGGAAGGACACCAGTGAGGCTGGACCTGAATAAGAGGAGCACAGTACCAAGAGGTACAGCTCCAAATTGTGTAGGGCCTCCAGGTCGTTGTATTTTTACTCAAGTAAGATGCTGAGGAGTTATATAGTTTGAATACATTTTAATAGGATCACTCTGGCTTCTGTATCGAAGATAGGCTGTAGGAATGCAATGGTGGAAGCGGGGAGACCAATTAGGTGCCCATTGTAAGAATCCATTGAGAGATGATGGTGCACCAGGGTGATGTCAGTAGAAGTGGTGAAAAATAGTTGGATTTTCTATGCATTTTGGTGGTGGAACCAGCAGAAATTGCTGATGGAGTAGATATGGAGTATTAGTCTGCTAGCGCTGCTGTAACAAAGTACCACAGACTGGGGGGCTTAAACAATGGAAATTTATTTCCTTACAGTTCTGGGCTAGAAGTCTCAAGATCAAAGTGTCAGTAGATTTGGTTCTTTCTGAGGGCTAAGGGGGAAGGATCTGCTACAGGTCTCTCTCCTTGGCTTACAAATGGCCTTCTTCTTCCTGCCTGTTCACAGTGTCTTTCCTCTGTACATGTCTGTGTCCAAATTTCCTCTTATTATACAGACACCAGTCACATTGGATTCAGGCCCAGCCTAATGACCTCATTTTAATTTAATAAAGACCCTATCTCTGAACACGATGACATTCTGAGGTACTTCAACATATGAATTTTTAGGGGGACACAATTCAGGCCATAGCATGTAATATGAGAGAAGGACAAGAATCAAAGGTGAAATTAGGGTTTTTGACCTGGTGGAGTTGTAATTAACTGAAATGGGGAAAACTGTGGGAGAAGATCAGTTCAGGTTGAGCATGTCAAGTTTGAGATGCCTATTAGATATCCAAGTGGAGATATTGAGTAAGCAGCTGAATATTCATTTCTGGGGTTTAGGAAAGAGCTTGGAGCTGGAGATACAAATATGGGAGTCATTGGCTTAGAGATGCCATTAAAATCCATGAGACTTGGCAAGATCGCCAGGAGAGTGAGTGGAGGTAGAGAAGAGGACCAAGGACTGAACCCTGGGGCACTCCTACATTAAGAGGCCAGAAAGAAGAAAAAGACCCAACAAAAGAGGCTGAGAAAGAAGCAGGAGGTAACCCAGGGGGTTGTGGTGTCCTGAAAGACAATGCTTTAAGCAGGAGAGGTCAGGAAAGGTGAGGACTAATAATTGGCCATTGGATTTGTATTGTGGGGGTCACTGATGACCTCAATATGAGTAGCCTCAGTGGAGTATTGGAGGCAAAGGCCTGGTTTGTGAATGTTCAAGAGAGAATCAGAGGAGAGGAATTGCAGATAGGGAGTATTAATACTTCTGAGTAACTTTGCTGAAAGGGGAAGCAGAGAAATAGGAAATGTAGAAATATATGTATTTTAATCTATAATTAGTGAATATTGGATGTATGTATGTCATGGCTATATACAAAATTGTACCTATATAGACACACACTTATTTTATATACACATATATTCAGGTATGCACATATTAAAAAATATATATATGTGTGTGTGTGTGTATATATATATGTATATAAATAAAATTATTGGCATAACTAAACACTGCTTACTAAATTTTTTCCCTGGGACTAGTGGAAATGATTTTATTGGTAAAAATAAGTTTTTCTTAGTCAGTGTAGTATTAATTAATTGAAGCTTTGATTTTCTTTAATTCCAGGTTTAAGAAGTTTGATGACAAATACCTGCGGAAGCTTTTGATTCGGGAAAACCAACCCAAGTCAAGCATTGTGTCCCTATATAAAAAGCTTGAAATAAAACATGCCATTGAGATGGCAGAGACTGGGATGATAAGTACTGTTCCTTCTTTCGCATCTCTAAAGTAAGTACTGTTTTGCAAATAAAAGTTATGTCCTTATAGTTTTTTGAAACCAGTAATAATAACAAATTTGACTTATGTCCTAGAGGGATACCTGAAGACCTCACAATAGAATGAGATTCTGGTTAAAAGGTGAAAGCCTAGAAATGTGTATATTATGTTGTATGTCATGTCACATCACATTATGCTATTTTAGAATTGACTAGTCAGAAAATACTTTGTCATGTTTAGGATACTTATGCCTTTATTATATTTGCTTTGGGTAATTCAGTGCTTTTTAAAGTAAATTAAAGCATCTTAAGCAGGCATTTTGAAATGGAATATTTTAAGGTGTGTTATATTTGTTATTATAAATATGCATGTAACTATATAGCTATTTCCTGATAGATTATTCACAGAATCATAGTTTAAGGCTTGGAAATAACGTTGGTGATCATCTGTTGCAATGGTTCTCAACCCAGGCTGCACATCAGAAACGCCTTGGGAACATTTAAATAATACAGATGCCTGGGCCCCACCCAGTCCAAGAAAAACAGGATCTTTGGTGCTAAGGCCCAGGTATAGGTATATTTATAACTTCTTTAGATGTTTCTAATATGCAACTGGGATTGAGATCCACTGACCTTGCCTGTCTCTCTAATTTTAACAATGAGGAAATGGAGACCCAGAACGGTGAAGTGACTTACCCAAAATCTTACAGCAAATCCATAGCAGAACAGTAAATAGTTAACAAATGGGGTCATTTCATCATGTAAGCATCTTTCTTTCTCTATCACAAAAATGACAGAAATTACAGGTTTCGCTGATTTCTTCTTTCACTGATGAGCTTGAAGCTCATTTAAACTAAATGTCACCTAATTAAAATGTTGTCTATGGGAGGGTTGAAGTGAGAAAGGAAGCTCCAAATCACACTCAACCACATAAACCATGATTTTTTACTAGAACTCTAAGTCTCCTATAAAAATTATGGGAGTTTACACAGACCAGAATAAAAAGAAATAGTCGTCGGGATGGCTCAGAGGTAAAGGCATTGTATTGCATTGGAAACATTGTGGACTGAGCAGAATGACTGGTTTATAGTCTGAGCTCTGCAAATAACTTGGTGTGTGACCTTAAGCTGGTCCATCTACTTTCCTGAGATTGAATTTCTTTCAAGTAGAAAATGGGGCTAGACTTGATCGTTAAGGCTCCCTCTAGGTTTACAATTTATGATCTTTCCTATGCAGTCTTCTATTTGCAGCTGCAGCAAGGGTTAATTCAGTTATCCTACTTCTTAAAGGAGGGCCATTGTCTTTGTGGTCACAGAAGAAGGAAATCTCAGTTTTACTCTTAGTTTACAGCTTATTTTGAAGCTGGTAGTAAGCACAGTAAAAGCAAAGGTTTAGGGTTAGGGACGTAGGTAAAAAAATTAATGGCTAGCTGCATAGTTGGATAAATGAGTGCCATATTGACCATTCCACCTCTCCTGAAATGTTTTCTTTAGAGGCAAGTAGAATCAAAAAGAGAGGTAATAAGGAATTGTATTTCTGGCAGTAATGGACTGAGTGTTCCAGACCAAACAATCTTCTGAGAACAACTAGAAAAAAAGGACAAAATATATTTTAAAAATCTGCTTGAAAGTTAGGGAGTGCCAATGTGGTGAGGAATTTCTTGGCCAAGAGTCAAGAGAAATGGGAAGTCCAAGAAAATGGAACTGACACTTAGTGCCATTTTGCTCCCTGGATTACAGAGAAGGTGTCTGAGAGTCTAAAGGGCTAAAACAAGAGATTTTGACTGACTGATTGGTCTTAAAGAATAAAATTGGAATTCAAAAACCTACTAAGAAGGAGGAGCTCTCGTACCCAGCTATACGTTGTTACTTCAAAATTCTACGCCTTAATCCTCAAAGGAAAGAAATCCAGCCTAGAATTATCTCAACCCATGATTGTTTAAATTATCTGAAAGTGATATTACCCCATCCCAGCTGCTTGAGAGGAGTAAACATAAATCATCTCTGGAGGAAAATAAGATTATAAAGAGCCTTAAACTACCTGCATGATTTTACTTATATAATGTCTAGCAACCAATCCAAAATAAACAAGAATATGAATAGACAAGGAAATATGACCAAAAACATTGATTAAAGTATAAACAAAAACAGAGAGTTGTTTATTCAGATAATTGGCAGCAAGAGGATTCAGATAATTGAGTTATCAGACAGGTACTTTAAAATAAAAATAATGATATGTGTAAGGAAAGAAAATAGCACTGACACTTTTGGCATTGTCATGGAGATTATATAAATAAAAAAGATTTAAGTGGAATATTTGAGCTAAAAATAAAGTAAATTTAAGATCTCATTTGATGGGTGTAAAAGCAGATTAGACACAGCTGAAGAGAGAATTGATTAATTGGAAGATGGGACAGAAGGAAATAACAGAATGAAGCACAGTGAAAAAAAGAATGGAAAATATAGAAAAGAAAGTAAGAAATATATGGGATGTGGTTAAAAGTTCTAGAAGGAGATGAGAAAGAAATTAGTATGAGCAATATTTTAAGAGCTAATGACTGAGAATTTCCCCAAAGAGATGAAAGATAGGAACTATGACAAAGCTTAAGCAGATTACATAAAAAGAAAACCAAATGTAGGTACATGCTAGTAAAACTGCTAAAAATCAAAAACACAAAGAAAAAATCTTAAACATAGAGGAAAAAATGTGCATATTTTCTTCAAAGGAGAAAAAAACTGACAACAAATTATTCAGCAAAAGCCATGGAAACCATTGGTATCTTCAAAATTCTGAAAGAAAGTAACTGATAATCTAGAGTTTCATACCCTGCTAAAATATCCTTCAAAAAAGCAGTAGAATAAAAATATTTTCAGACAAATAAAAACCATCATACTAAAGTGAATGATAAAGGGTTTCAGAGAGAAGGAAAAGAATCTCATAGAGAAGCTTGGAGATGAAGGAAGGAATTAAAACAATGGAAATGGCAAATGTTTGTAAAATCTATGTGAGTATTAATTGCATAAAATAATAATAATGTCTGTGGGGTTTTAAGTGTGTGTAGAATTAAAATTAACAACAATAATAGCTTATAAATTGGGAGGAAGGTGAATGGTGTATTTGTGTTCTACGCTCCTTGTGTTGTCCAGAAAGTGCTAAAAATAAAAATTTATTTTGGACTTTAATAAGTCAGTGATTAATGTAGTAATCCCAGGTAACCACTAAAAAATAGGAAAAGAATGTAACAAGCCAACAGAGCAGTGAAACGAAATAACAAAATAAAATAAATTTTAAAAAGGCAACAAAGTAGAAACAAATAATCATAGAACAGATGGGATGCAAATAGAATGCAAATAGTAAGATGATATAGTCTTGAACCCAAAGGTAATTACATGAAATATAAACTTACTCTAAAAGGGAGAGCTGATCAGAATGGATAAAAATACACAACTCACTAGATGTTGCTTATAAGAGACACTACTTACCTATAAGGGTATAGCAAGGTTAAAAATAAAATGTTGGAAAAAAGATATACCATTAAAGCACTAAACAAAAGAAAATTTGTGTAATTATATTTTTATTATAAAATGTAAACATGCAAAAACACTGCTAAAGATAAAAATATATATTTCATAATGATCAAGGTTCAATTCTAATAGAAGATATAACAATTCTAAATTAGCATGCCAATAAATAATAACATAGCCTCAAAATTACAACACAAAACTAGACAGAACCACAAGTAGAAATACACAAACTCATCATTAGAGTGGATAATTGTAATACTCTTCTCCCAGCAACTGATAAAATAAGCAGACAAAATTTCACTAAGCATGTAAAAGATTTTGACAACATTATAAACAATCAAGTCTTAAAAAATTTCATACAAAGTATGTTCCTTTACCATAAGGGAATCAAAAAGAAAATAAAATATATAACAACATGAAAAGTGGAATATCCCTATATTTATAAGTTAAATAAAAATTGGATCAAATAAGAAATTATGATGTAAATCAGAAAATATTTTGAAAAGTATGACATATCAAAACTTATGTAAAGCAATGGTTAATAGGGAATTTTTTTAACCTTTAATGCAAAAATTAGAAATAAAGTCAACCTGAAAATTAAGAATCAAAACAAATAATCTAAACACCCATATTATGAAATTAGAAAAAGAAATGACAAATTAAACCTAAAATAGAACAGGAAACTTGAATAGTCCTCTAAGTGTTAGGTAAATAAATCTGTAATTGAAACCTTTCCACAAAGGAAACTCTAAGACTATATGTCTTCATTTGTGAATTCTACCAAACATTTAAGGAAGAAATAATACCAATCGTACACAAACTCTTTCAGAAAGTAGGAAAAGAAGGAAAGCTTCCTGAATAGCCTTATGAAACCAGCATAATTTTGATACTAAACCTGATGAAGAAACTTATAAGAAAGAAAAATTATAGACATAATATTTCTGTAAAAATTCTAAACAAAATATTAGCAAACAAAATCCAGAGACAGATTAAAAAGGATATACATCAAAATAATTTTGGGTTTATTACAGGAATACAAAGATGGCTTAACAGTAAAAAATCAAAGGTATTCACCACTTTAATAGAATAAAGAAGAAAAATCATAGGTTATCATCTATCTGCAATAGAGGCAGAAGAATTATTTGATGAACTTCAATATCCTTGATTTTTTTTAAAAAATGTCTAAACAAACTAATAGAAGAAACCCTTCCTTAAGCTGATAAAATTTATTCACACAAAAAAATATGTAGCAAATACAATTTTTAATGTTGAAATATTGAAAGCTTTAACCTGAGATGTGGAACAAGGATTCCTATTATTACTATTTCTATTAATATTTTACCAATTCTAGGCCAGAAAAATAAATAAAAAAGATTAAGGGCAGGAAAAGAAGTAAAGCTGTCATTATTCACACACAGCTTGATTGTTTTCACAGAAAATCCAAAGAACCTACAAATAAATAACTAGACATAATAAGTCAATTTATCTAGGTTTCTTTTTTTTTATTATTGAGGTAATATTGGTTTATAACATTACATAAATTTCATGTGTACATCATTATATTTCAATTTCTGTGTAGACCTCCTCCTATTCACCACCCAAAGACTAATTACCATCCGTCACCACACACATGTGCCCAGTCACCCCTTTCACCCTCCGTCCTCCCCGCTTCCACTCTGGAGTAACCACCAATCTAATCTCTGTATCTATGTCTGTGTACGTTGTTGCTGTTGTCTTCTATTTATGAGTAAGATCATACAGTATTTCACTTTCTCCAACTGACTTATTTCACTTAGCGTAATACCCTCAAGATCCATCCGTGTTATCATAAATGGCAAGATTTCATCATTTTTTATAGCTGAATAGTATTCCATGTGAATATATACCACATCTTTATCCATTCGTCCCTTGATAGGCACATCATTTGTTTACAAGCCTTGGCTATTGTGAATAATGCCGCAGCGAACCTAGGGGTGCGTGTCTCTTTATGCATTCATGTTTTCATGTTCTTTGGATAAATACTCAGCAGTGGAATAGCTACATCGTATGGTAGTTCTATTCTTAATTTTTTGAGGAATCTACATACTGTTTTCCATAGAGACCGCACCAGTTTGAACTCCCACCAGCAGCGTATGAGAGTTCACTTTTCTCTACATCCTCTCCAACACTTGTTATTTCTTGTCTTGTTGATTATAGCCATTCTGATGGGCATGAGGTGATATCTCATTGTAGTTTTGATTTGCATTTCCCTAATAATTAGTGATGTTGAATGTCTTTTCTTGTGCCTGTTGGCCATCTGTATATCTTCTTTGGTGAAATGTCTGTTTAGGTCTATTGCCCATTTGTTAATTGGGTTTTTTGTTTTTTTGTTGTTTAATTGCATGAGTTCTTTATATATTTTGGATATTAACCCCTTATCAGATATATGGTTTGCAAATATCTTCTCCCAATTGTTAGGTTGTCTTTTCGTTTTGTTGATGGTTTTCTTTGCTGTGCAGAAGGTTTTTAGTTTGATGTAGTCCCATTTGTTTATTTTTTCTATTGTTTCCTTTGCCTGGTCAGACATGGTATTTGAAAATATGCTGCTAAGACCGATGTCAAACAGCATACTGCATATGTTTTCTTCTAGAGTTTTATGGTTTCAGGTCTTACATTCAAGTCTTTAATCCATTTTGAGTTAATTTTTATGTATTGTGTAGATAATGGTCTACTTACTGTTCTTATTCTTTTGCAAGTGGCTGTCCAGTTTTCCCAGCACCATTTATTGAAGAGATTTTCCTTTCTTCATTGTATGTTCTTGACTCCAATGTCAAAAATTAGCTGACTGTAGATGTGTGGGTTTATTTCGGGGCTCTTGATTCTGTTCCATTGATCTGTGTGTCTGTTTTTGTGCCAGTACCATGCTGTTTTGGTTACTATAGCTTTGTAGTATGTTTTGAAATCAGGGAGTGTGATACCTCCAACTTTGTTCTTTTTTCTCAGGATTCATTTGGCCTTTGGGGTCTTTTGTTGTTCCATATATATTTTAGGATTCTTTGTTCTGTTTCTGTGAAAAATGTCATAGGAACTTTTATAGGGATTGCGTTGAACCTGTAGATTGCTTTACGAACTATGGACATTTTAACTGTGTCAATTCTTCCAATCCAAGAGCATGGAGTATCTTTCCATTTCTTTGTGTCTTCTTCAATTTCTTTCAACAATGTTTATAGTTTTCAGTGTACAGATCTTTCACCTCTTTGGTTAAATTTATTCCTAGGTATTTTGTTCTTTTTGTTGCAATTGTAAATGGGATTGTATTCTTAATTTCTCTTTCTGCTACTTCATTGTTAGTGTATAGAAATGCAACGGGTTTTTGTATATTGATTTTGTATCCTGCAACTTTACCATATTCATTTATTATTTCTAAAAATTTTTTGGTGCATTCTCTGGGTTTTCTATATATAAAATCGTGTCAGCTGCAAATAGTGACAGTTTCACTTCTTCCTCTCCGATTTGGATCTCTTTTATTTCTTTTTCTTGCCTGATTTCTCAGGCTAGGTCTTCCAATACTACATTAAATAGGAGTGGTGATAGTGGGCATCCTTGTCTGGTTCCTGTTCTTAGAGGGATAGCTTTCAGTTTTTCTCCATTGAGTATGATATTAGCTGTGGGTTTGTCATATATGGCCTTTATTATGTTGAGGTACTCTCCTCCTCTACCCATCTTATTCAGAGGTTTTATTATAAATGGGTGCTGTATCTTGTCAAATGTTTTCTCTGCGTCTATTGAGATGATCATATGATTTTTATTTTTCATTTTGTTAATGTAGTGTATCACATTGTTTGACTTGTGGCTGTTGAACCATCCCTGCATCCCTGGAATAAATCTCACTTGATCATGGTGTATGATCTTTTTAATGTATTATTGTATTTGATTTGCTAGTATTTTGTTGAGGATTTTTGCATTGATGTTCATCAGTGATGTTGGCCTGTAATTTTCTTTTTTTGTGTTGTCCTTGTCTGGTTTTGGTATCAGGGTAATGTCGGCTTTGTAGAATGAGTTAGGAAGCTTCCTCTCCTCCTCAATTTTTTGGAAGAGTTTGAGAAGGATAGTATTAAGTCCTTTTTGAATGTTTGGTAGAATTCACCAGGGAAGCCGTCTGGTCCTGGACTTGTATTTTTGGGGAGGTTTTTGATTACTGTTTCAATCTCCTTACTGGTGATTGGTCTATTCAAATTCTCTGTTTCTTCTTGGTTCAGTTTTGGAAGATTGTATGATTCTAAGAATTTATCCATTTCTTCTAGATTACCCAATTGGTTGGCGTATAGCTTTTTGTAGTAGTCTCTTATAATCTTTTGTATTTCTGAGCTGTCCGTTATAATTTCTCCTCTTTTGTCTCTGATTTTATTTATTTGAGCCTTCTCTCTTTTTTTCTTGGTGAGTCTAACTAAAGGTTTGCCAATTTTGTTTATCTTTTCAAAGAACCAGATCTTAGTTTCATTGATTTTTTTCTATTGTTTTTTTTTAGTCTCTTCCATTTATTTCTGCTCTGATTTTTATTGTTTCCCTTCTTCTACTGATTTTGGGCTTTGTTTGTTCTTCGTTTTCCAGTTCCTTTAGGTGCACTGTTAGACTGTTTATTTGAGATTTTTCTTGTTTGTTGAGGTAGGTCTGTATTTCTAGAAACTTCCCTCTTAGAACCACTTTTACTGTATCCCATAAATTTTGGCATGTTGTATTTTCATTTTCATTTGTCTCCAGGTATTTTTTGATTTCTCCTTTGCTTTGTTCATTGACCCAGTAGTTGTTCAGTTGTATTTTGTTTAATCTCCACATATCTTTAGTTTTTCCAGTTTTCTTCATGTGGTTGATTTCTAGTTTCATATCATTGTGGTCAGAAAAGATGTTTGGTGTTATTTCAATATTCTTAAATTTATTGAGACTTGTTTTGTGGCCTAGTATGTGATCTGTCCTGGAGAATGTTCCATCAGTAGTAAAATGGATAAATTTTGTATAGTCATGTAATGGAATATTATACAATGATTAAAATAAATAAGCTACAGCTATGTGCAATAACACAGATGAATCTCCAACATAATGCTAAGCAAAAGAAGCTAAATTTAAAAGACCACATCTTGTATTTGAAAGACTCCATTTATATAGAATTCAAATTCAAGCCCAACTAATCTATGAAATTAGAAGTTAGGATAGTGGTTATCTTTGGCAAAGAGGGAAGGAAGTATTGATTGGTTGAGGAGCCATAAAGTGGTTTCTGGGGTTCTAGTTAATGTTCTGTTTTTGAGTTGAGCGATGATTGTATAAGTACATTCCCTTTGTGTAATTCATTGAGCTGTACATGTAAGATTCATGTACTTTTTCTTTCTTTGTATTATATTCTAATAAAAAAAACGAGTTAAGTATAAACAAGGGAAGTACTTGGGCAATTATCACTGGAGTTATGCAAACATGTTGGCAAAAAGCTGGTGGGAACATTATACAAGAAAATCAGATACCAAAAACATTATTACTTACTAACCTTGTTTGTTCCTTCCACCTCTAAAATTCAGTGAATTAACTTTGCTGATCAAAAAACATGACTAGAAGGCAGGACAGCTGTCTCAACAACAATGCCTCAAACTAAAAAGATGCTTCTTTAAAAATAACCTGAGCAATTGAGGTTGAGGCAAAAATGAATCATCTAAATCTAGAGAAGTCTGTCCTGCTGAAACCTTAAATTTCTGTGTCTATTCCTTTGTCTGTCTTCATTACCTGCTGTGCATAGGTTTTTGTACCCAAGTAATTACTATTATAGTTGGTTTACAGTAACAGCAAGCTTGCACTTAAAAAAATGTAAGAGAACTATGCTCTTTAATTTGTGTGTCCATGACCCATCTTCTCTAAGACCTGCCTTTATGTATGTTCACCTTCTTAGCTTTAATTTATTTTCCTAATTTATCTTCTTATCTATTTATTTTATTGTGCTATATATTTTTGTAGGCCCCCTAAAAGCCTTTTTGAAGGAGTTAGAGTAAAACTATATAAATACAGTTGATTCTCATTGTTTTTGGCAGTAGTTATATTCTCTAAAGTTGCCATAAACATTTATTTGTGACTATTGACTCATTGCTCCTAGGGGAAATACAGGAAATCCTGTGAGACTCTGGTCATGTTTTCATTAGCTGATTAATACATAATCTTGTTGTATATATGTTTCTGTTTAAAGACACTGTATTTAATATATACTGTTGATTCGTTAACATTGAACTCATGGCCAACAAAACCATAACTCATGCTTGAACAGAGCTTACCTAACACAGATTTTCTCCAGAGGGCACATCACAGCCTTCTTGCACTTAGGAACACTAGACAGCATTTTAGAACTATGCTTGGAGCCTAAAGATCTAAAGGGAGAAATAGACAGCAATACAATGATGATAGGGGATTTTAATAGCCCACTTACATCAATGGATAGATCATCCAGACAGAAAAATAAGGAAATATCGGCCTTAAATGACATGTTGGACCAGATGGACTTAACAGATATATACAGAACATTCCATCCAAAACAGCAGAATACACATTCTTCTCAAGTGTACATGGAACATTTTCCTAGGATATATCACATATTAGGCCACAAAACAAGTCTTAATAAATTTAAGAAGATTGAAATATCAAGCATCTTTTCCAACCACAGTGGTATGAGACTAGAAATTAATTACATGAAGAAAACTGAAAAATTCACAAATATGTGGAGATTAAACAACATGCTACTGAATGACCAATGAGTTAAAGAAGAAATCAAAAAATACTTTGAGACAAACAAAAATGGAAATATAACATACCAAAATTTGTGGGATGCAGCAAAAGTGGTTCTAAGAGGGAAGTTCATAGCGATAAATGCTTAACTCAAGAAACAAGAAAAGTCTTAAATAAACAACCTAACTTTACACCTCCGAGAACTAGAAAAAGAAGAACAAGTGAATCCTGAAGTTAGCAGAAGGAAGGTAATAACAAAGATTAGAGCAGAAGTAAATGAAATAGAGCCTGAAAAGACAATAGAAAAGGTCAATGAAACTAAGAGCTGGTTCTTTGAAAGGATAAACAAAATTGACAAACCTTTAGCTAGACTCACCAGAAAAAAAAAATAGAGGACCCAAATAAGTAAAATCAGAAATGAAAGAGGAGATTTACAACTGATACCACAGAAATACAAAGGATTATAAGAGACTGCTATGAATGATAATACGCCAACAAGTTGGACAACCTAGAAGAAATGGATAAATTCCTAGAAACATACAACCTGCTAAGACTGGATCATGATGAAATAGAAAATCTTAACAGCCCGATTACTAGTAAGGAGATTGCATCAGTAATCAAAAACCTGCCGAAAAACAAAAGTCCAGGACCAGATATCTCATTGGTGAATTCTACTACACACTCAAAGAAGAATTAACACCAGTCCTTCTCAAACTCTTTCAAAAAATAGAAGAGGAGGGAACTCTTCCAAACTCATTTTATGAGGCCAGCATTATTCCAATACCAAACCCAGACAAGGACACCACAAAAAAAGAAAATTACAGGCATACCTCGTTTTATTATACTTTTCTTTTGCAAATATTGTATTTTTATAAGATCCCCTACCAGCAAAAGGATTATGACTTGCTGAAGGCTCAGATGATGGTTAGCATTTTTTAGCAATAAAGTATTTTTTAATTAAGGTATTTTTTAGACATAATGCTATTGCACACTTAGACTACAGTATAGTGTAAACATAACTTTTATATGCACTGGGAAACCAAAAAATTTTTGTGACTCACTTTATTGCGATATTGGTTTTATTGCAGTGGTGTGGAACTGAACCTGCAATATCTCTGAGGTATGCCTGTACCTGCCAATATCCTTGATAAATATAGATGCAAAATCCCTCAAGAAAATATTAGCAAACTGAATTCAACAATGTATTAAAAGGGTCATACATCATAATCAAGTAGAATTTATTCCAGGGATGCAAGGATGGTTTAACATCTGCAAATCAGTCAAGGTGATGCACCACATTAACAAATGAAGGATAAAAATCATATGATCATCTCAATGGATGCAGAAAAAGCATTTGACAAAATTCAACATCCATTTATGATAAAAACTCTCAAAAAATGGAAATAGAAGGAATGTACTTCAACATAATAAAGGCCATATATGACAAGCCCACAGCTAATATCATCCTCAATGGTGAAAAGCAGAAAGCCTTTCCTTTAAGATCAGGAAAAAGGCAAAGAGGCCTACTCTTGCCGCTTTTATTAAACATAGTATTGGAAGTTATAGCCAGAGCAAATAGTCAAGAAAAAGAAATAAACGGCATTCAAATTGGAAAGGAAGAGTTGAAACTGTCACTATTTGTTGATGACATGATGTTATGTAGAGAAAACCATAAAAAATCCATCAAAAAACTGTTAGAACTAAGAAGCAAATTCAGTAAAGTTGCATGATAACAAAATCAATCTGTTGCATTTCTATACACTAATAACAGAAAGAGAAATAAAGAAAATAATCCCATTTACAGTTGCGTTAAAAAGAATAAAATACCTAGGAATAAGTTAAATCAAGGAGATTAAAGACCTGTATATTGAAAAGTACAAGACATTAATGAAAGAAATTGAAGAAGATGCAAATAAATGGAAAGATATTCTGTGCTCATGGATTGGAAGAATCAATATTGTTATAATGTCCATTCTACCCAAATCAATCTGCAGATTCAGTGCAATCCCCATCAAAATTCCAATGGCATTTTTCAAAGAAATAGAACAAATAATCCTAAAATTTGTGTGGAACCACAAAAAAAAAAAAAAAAGAAACGCACACAGCCAAAGCAGTCTTGAGAAAGAACAAAGCTGGAGGCATCACACTCCCTGATTTCAAACTATATTACAAAGCTATAGTAATTAAATCAGTATGGTATTGGCATAAAAACAGACACATAGGTCAATGGAAAAGAATAGAGAACTCGGAAGTAAGCCTGCACATATATGGTCAATTAATTTACAACAAAGGAGCCAAGAATATAGAATGGAGAAAGAACAGTCTCTTCAATAAATGGCATTGGGAAACTGGACAGCCACATGCAAAAGAATAAAATTTGACCACTGTCTTACACCATACACAAAAATTAACTGGAAATGAATTAAAAATGAACTTAAGACCTGAATCCATAAAACTCCTAGAAGAAAACATAGGCAGTAAGCTCTTTGACTTAGGTCTTGGTGACTGTTTTTTGAATCTGACGCCAAAAGCAAAAGCCACAAAAGCGGAAATAAACAAGTGGGCCTACATCAAACTAAGAAGCTTCTGCACAGCAAAGAAAACCATTAAAGAAATGAAAAGGCAGCCTACAGAATGGGGTAAAATATTTGCAAATCATTTATCTGATAAGGGGCTAATATCAAAAATACGTACAGCACTCATACAACTCAATAGCAAAGAAACAAAAAATCCAATTAAACAATGAGCAGAAGATCTGAATAGACGTTTTTCCAAAGAAGACATACAGGTGGGCAACAGGCACATGAAAAGATGCTCGACATCATTAATCATCAGGGAAATGCAAATCAAAACCACAGTGAGATGTCACCTCATACATGTTAGAATGGCTTTTATCAAAAACAGGAGACATAATAGGTGTTGGCGAGGATGTGGAGAAGAGGGAACCCTTGTGCACCGTTGGTGGGAATGTAAATTGGTGCATCCACTATGGAAAACAGTATGGAAGTTCCTCGAAAAATGAAAAGTAGAACTACCATATGATTTAGCAATTCCACTTCTGGGTATTTATCAGAAGAAAATGAAAATACTAACTTGAAAAGATATATGTTCCCCCGTGTTCACTGCAGCATTCTTTACAATAGCCAAGACATGGAAACAACCTAAGTGTCCATTGATGGATAAATAGATATGTACATGGTATGTGTATACAATGGAATATTATTCAGCTGTAAAAAAGAATGAAATCTTGCCATTTGCGACAACGTGGATAGACTTCGAGGGCATTATGCTAAGTGAAATAGGTCAGACAGAGGAAGACAAATACCATGTGTTCTCTCTTATATGTGGAATGTAAAAAAATAAAAAATAAAAAATAAAGGCAGCCCAAAATCAAAAGCACATGCTCATAGATACAGAGAACAGATTGCTGGTTGCCAGATTGGTGGGGGGTAGGAACTGGAAGAAATAAGTGAACTGCTGCTGTTTGTTAGGGTTTTTCTTAGTTTAAATAAATTGTTGAAAGTTTTTAAAAAAAGGCTTGAGGACCATTTAAAATAGCAAAATCACCCACAAAAAGCACAAAAATGTGAAAAACATTTCGCTAAATAGACATGTGAAAAGCACATGTTTTTACGGTAGGAGAGCTAAAATAAGAAGGCAGAGCATTGCCATGTTCAGCCTCATTTGGGAACCTGCATGTTGAGCAACTCCAATTTTTCTACACTTTTCACATGTCCGTGAATGACAGGGGAGTGCCATGAGTATTGATAATGTGTTTATAAATAAATTTTAGAAAGTAGGTGAATTTGCAAATACAGAATCCCTGAATAATGAGAACCAACTGTGCATACATACAGTTGGCCCTCTGTATCCGTGGGCTCCACATCTGCGGATTTAACCAACCTCCGATGGAAAGGCCTACGATGGCCTTTCCAGCCTTTGTTTTCTTGTCATTATTCCCTAAACAATACAGTATAACAACTATTTACACACCATTTACATTATATTAGGTATTATAAGTAATCCAGAGATGATTTAAAGCATACAGTAGCATGTGGGATGGTTATATGCAAATATTATGCCATTTTTTGGAAGGAACCTGAGCATCCATGGATTTTGGTATCTGCAGGGTTCCTGGAAACAATACCCCGTGGATACAGAGGGACAACTGTACATACTACAAAAGGTGTTTTTGCAAATATTTCTAATGAAATATTTAAAAGACCAGGCCATAATAGCAAAATATAGCTAATTAAGTTTCTGTTGGAAAAAATAATCCCATATTACTTTATTTATGGAATATTAGAAATGATAAAGTGATAGCATTATGAGCCACTATAGTTTTTCTTCTTTAAAAAAATAATTGTATAAACGCTCTGAAAACTTGTGCATGATTAAACCTATCATGAATGATTTTGACACTGAAATAAAAGTTTTAGAATTTTGAATTATTTTAAAATAATGTATAATTCCTAAGTGTTATTCTTTAAACTGATTCTTCTTCTTAAATAATATTATATCTCTAAGAAAGAAAACCAATGATTCCGATATTTGTGGAATAGTAAAATATTCTTTTTCTGAACTTGCACAGTGACTGTCGTGAAGAAACAATAAGGAAGCTCACACCTGGTGAAATGGATGAAATTCGAGAAATATTATCAAGAAATCTTTATCAAATCCGTCAACGAGTGAGAATAATTTATTTAGCAAAATATTTACTTGCCTTTGGCTAAAAATATGTCTTCTGATTTTATGCTATCCACTTATACTGGCTATTGCCCACCCATTATGCCAACCTCTGCGGGTCCCACACCAGCGTCTTCTCTTCTCTCAGACCCCACTTCACAGCGTCCTGTCTTGTCAGGGTCCCTTTCTCCTCGCAGACACTGGGATAAAGCCTGGAGTTCCCTGGGAGTTCTAGAAAAAACACACTAGAAAAAATGTGTGTTAACTAATGGTGAAGAAAGTAATTGATTGCTTTTTAAAAATGTTTTTAATGAAATAGCTTTATAGCTTAGAAGACTTTTGAAAATGTATTTAAGCTTCTTTGTTATTCGTAAAACGCTGTAGTTTCTTCCTTTAATGTATCTTCTGAGTCACTTCTTTCACGGCATTTCCATTGTTAACACCTCATTCTAATAATTTGCTAGTAATATAGCTTAACTCCTAGAGGGTGGTTTTTTTTTTATTTTTTGTTTTTTGCCAAGCCCCATTTCAGCACATTGAGTGTATTAACTCATGTAATCCTTAACAAGTGGTAAGTATTACTATTGTCTCCATTTTAGAGATGAAGAAACTGAGGCACAGCGAGGTGAAGTGGGCACAGGCCACGCCACTTGTCAGGAGCCTTCCTCACACGTGTTGGGGTCGTTTCTGTAGCTTCTTAGCTGGTCTCCCCGAAGGCTGTGCCCATTCCATCCTACGTTACCATTGCTCCCCCCTTTTCCTAAAGCACCTTTGAAGAACAGCATTCTCCTATTTAAACTGAAACAAAACAACAGTCGTGGCTTTCAGGCTAAACTATTCTCTCAGAACTTCAGATCTCAATTTCCAGGTTCCACTTTATCGGACCTTATTTCCACATCTCCCTCCCCCACACACCCTAAACAGCAGTGGAGGGTTCTGTCTTCATTCCTTGTTGCTCTCTTCTGTCTCTGCTTGGAATGTCCCACTGCTTCCTGTCAGCTGATCCGTATTCTCCAATTTTTAAGGTTTCCCCAACACCCTCCATATTATTCCCAGCCTTGTCTTTAAATGAGATAGCACTTAGAGCTCGTACCATACCACATAATTTTAGCACTCAGTTTCATGTGTCTGTATTATTTTGTTAGCTTTAGATGCCCAACTAGATAGTAAATTTTTCAAGGTAGGAATTGAGTATTGTTCTATATTACTTTTGTATATCTCTACTAGGCCTAAGATAGTTCTGGATGCTTGGATATTTCTAAGAAGTAGACATTAATTCTATCAGATAGTGAACTTAGTTACTAATTATAATTTATTTTAGGAAATAGATTTCTATATAGCTTATAAAACTAAAAATGTATGCCATGTATAGCCTTAGTTTATAAATTTTACTGCTTCAAATATTAGGGCATGATAATTGTGGTGGTGGCAGCAGCTTTCTCAATTTGACAACCCAGTTGAAAAGAAGAAATGTTCTTACGTTAATCAAAGGGACATGGCACCACCAAGTGGTTCAAAGTGGTTTGTTTTTATACCAGTGATTACTGTTGAACAGAGAACGTACGAAGATGACTTGCATTATTTTTCCCCAGCTGCTAATGATGGGTAAATACATATAAAGTACTTCAGGGTAGACAGAGGTACTTGATGAATTCAACCATTTTTCTCATTTGTAAAGATGACACTTTTCAATGAAAAAAAAAACTTATTCACTGACTTTTATTAGAAGATAAATTCTTTCAAAATTTGAAAGTATGTGAACTTTCATACTTTTCTTTGCTCTATGCATCAGTTGTTAAGTGGCTAGCTGAGGTGCAAATCCAAAGAAATATAGTATATTTTGGAATTTCTGGAGCAGTGATCAGTTTTTCGTAAAATGTCGCTGTGTTGTCATTTCAGACTTTGTCATACAACAGACACAATCTGACGGCAGACACGAGTGAGAGACAAGCCAAGGAGATTCTGATCCGCCGAAGGCACAGTTTGCGAGAGAGCATCAGGAAAGACAGCAGCTTGAAACGGGAGCACAGGGTAACTGGAGTTTGTGCCTCTGGGATGGAGAAGCTTCCAAGAGCAGAGCCAGCAGCTGTTGCAGAGGCTCTGCTGACAGAATGGTGGCTGAGGGTTGATTCACAGGAATTCTGGGATGCAGTTTATTATAAAGGCTTTTCAGATGTTTCTCGAACACCTGTGTTCCAGGCTCTGGTCTAGGAGACTTGGAATACATTCGTGAACAAAACTGAAAAAGATCCCTTCCCTTGTAGAATTCATATTCTAGTGAGGAGAAGGTAATCAGCAATAGACAGGATAAGTAAATTTGTTAGAAGGCAACAAGTGCTATGGATACAATAAACAAGAGCTAAGGAAGGAGCCTGGGCACAGGGAAGGGTCAGTCAAGGCACAAGTTTAAACAGAATGGCTGGGCCAGGCTTCATTTGTGAAGTAATATCTGCGCTTTCCGGGGAGAGGTACAGCCCAAGGGTGGGCAAGCCCGCGTGCGTGTGCTAGAACTGCAGGAGGGGCCGCAGTGGCTGCGGAGTCGTATTCCCAGTACAGTTTGCTCAGCATTTCACATGGTCCAGGGCATTGTCAATAGATAAGGAAAGCCATTTCAAAATGATTTCATGATTGATTGCTGTAACATGGCAGGCATTGCATCTCGTTTTTAATAATATTCTGTGTTGGGTCATCAGAGATCAAAATAGTTATGTATGAGCAAGAAGATTGTCTTTTGTATGTGTAAAATGCGGCAGCATCCATTAAAAGTCAATTTCTAGAGACTGTGGTGTTAGAAATGTCAGCAAGTTAGCTATAGTAATACCTTTTGTTTTATCATTTTCAAGACTTATGAAAGTAAATAAAACTTAAATATGCTACATTTTTCATATATCTTCTTCCCCATACATACAGGCTCTGAGTCTTTTTAGTAATACTCTTATAAACAGGTGTTTCCTTAGCTTTTCTTGAAGAAAACCTAGTGGTTTTCGCATCTTGTTTCTAATGGTCCCATTTTATTTCCATTTTCCTTAGGACTGATGTCATTATATTTTAGAAGAGATTTAGTTATTTTAAATAAAATAGCTATTGCTTGCAACTTTATTCCTCATCCCTACAGCCCCTCACAAAATAATTTTGGAACTGAGAACTAAAATTTTAATTTTTAACAATACGGTTTGCCATAAAATTTTAAATAATAAATTAACAATAAAATTAAACAATAAATGACATTCGCATAGTCTAAATAAGGTTTTGTATTTCTTTTACAGGCTTCTACTTCGACCTCCCGATATTTATCCTTACCAAAAAATACAAAGCTTCCAGAAAAACTACAAAAGAAAAAGAATATTTCTAATGCAGGTAATGAATACAGTTGGAGCAGAAAAACTTTAAACTTATTACTAAGGTTTATAAAATAAAAAAATTTCCCCATTCTTCTTCTTCATTAAGGACAATGAGTTCAGTAGTTTCCAAATCTGAAATAATAATATGGTGAACTTTTATTAGCATTGCACCATTTTTGAGTGGCGTTCTGTGCACGTTATAAATAATTTAATCCGTTATTTTCCATAATGATTCTATTTAAAATAGCAAAAGCAAATATTGTCACCATGTGGTTAGTGAACAGGTAAATAGAAAGTTTTAAATCTTCAACGGTTTAAATTTAATTCAGTGATTCTTACAATATTTCTAATTTAAATGTTTACAATACTTCTAATATATTTTCATAAAGGCGACCATATATTTTACTTCTGTCTGTAATTATTCAAGCTTTGACACGAGGAATAATATCTCTTTATTTGATGGTATTTTTATGTAGGCTCCAAGCCATTTTCTGTGAACCCCAGAGGAAATGTGTTAGGATATCATGTTATTAAAATGTGGGATGTAATAATAATAACCCCTCCTCTTTTTTTTTAATTGTTTATTTAATTAACCAAGAAGAGAAAAGTCTGATGATGGCTGGTGGTAATGGAGGGTGACATGAGAAATGAGAAGGGAGGGAAAGGGAGCGCTATTTCCAACAGGCGGCCATGTTACCCCCGTTCCTCCATCAAAAATGCTCTCAGTTCCCAAGAATCTCAGCTCCTGGGCGAGCATCCCATCAGCTGTCCTACCCGCAGTACTCCAGTACCTGAATTTTGACAATCAGCTAGTTCTCATCATGCCTCCTTCCATTTTTGGAAAGTGCACATTGGTGTTTTGACCCTTTTATGAAAATATAAAAGCAATAAACAAGGCTGTATATGAGATTCTAGATCAAGACAAGAATCTTCATAATAGCCGCTAATTATTGGTCTGCTTACTGTGTGCCTCTGAGCTAGCCCTCCTAGCATCCTTCCTGTGGGGCAGGTGAGAACATAGCTGCTGCTGCCAGATGGTCTGTTTGATGTCGAGGGCCACCACTCTCCAATGTATTTTGACCCTCAGTTACTTCATCTTTCTCACTCAGTAAAATGAGTGATTGTGAGGACTGAATAGGGTAATGCATTTAAAGCGCTTAGGACAGTGCCTGGCACATAGCTCTTCAAAATTAGTATGAATACCACTGGCCCGGTGGTCGGTGGTTAAAGTTCTACGAGCTCCGCTTCGGTGGCCAGGGGTTCATGGGTTCGGATCCCGGGCTCGGACTTACTCCACTCATCAGCCATGCTGTGGAGGCATCCCACTACAAAATAGAGGAAGATTGGTATGCATGTTAGCTCAGGGCGAATCTTCCTCACCAAAAAACCCCCCAAAATTAGCATGAATACACTCTGTGGACATGACTGCTCCTGGAGATTATGCACATGCCCAGGTCTCTCAGCTAGAGCGGGAGTGAGCCCTCTGACCTCCCGGCCCAACCCCTGGACCCCGAGGGCAGAGCAGCTGCAGGACCCACTAACGTGTTGCTGAGTCGCTTGGAAAACCTTCTCCCTAGAGTGCTTGCCCATGTTGTCCTCCTTCTGCTCTGTGGCAGGCGGCGACAGCAGCGACTCCGACACAGACGCGGGGACCACCGTCCTCAATCTGCAGCCCCGAGCGAGGCGCTTCTTGCCAGAGCAGTTCTCCAAGAAAGCCCCGCCGTCCTACAAAATGGAGTGGGAGAACGAGGTGGACGAGGACGCCGGCCGAGGGCAGCCCTGCGCGCCCCCGGCGCCCCGCCGCCAAGACGGGGGCACCCAGACCCCCGCCGTGCTGCGCCAGCCGCTGCTCTCCAAGGGCGAGGGTGGCCCGGGGGCGCGGGACACAGCGACTGCGGGCGTCCGTCCCAAGCCGCCACCCAGGCTGGTCCGCAGGGCGTCGGAACCGGGAAACCGGAAAGCCCGGTTCGGGGGCGACAAGCCTTGATGGAAACGGCCCAAGCAGACGCGCACGGGGACCGACCCCGCGCCGCTGTGGTCTGTCACTCCGAAACCTGCCGCGACGACGGAATCCATTTAAAACCCTCTGTGCATCCCTCTTTGGGTAGTAGAGTCATGCCACTGATTAATGGGACGAATGCTTGTTCCAAGAAGAGGAAAATTCAAGGGACAAAAAATCCCATAAAACGTCTTTTATGACTTCTTGCTAGCAATTGCATTCTTTGCAAGCCTAAAGAAAAAAAATGTGTGCCTTTCTTGAACTTGAATGACAGAACTTGCCATTTTGAACACACCCTTCTTGGTGAAAATTTTAATATGTACTTAGATGTCTCAAATTTTATTTATGGAAAAAAATATGTATATGTAATATAAAAACTATAAATGAGTCTTTAAGTGAAGGGCACTAAAAATGCTCAGAACAGCTTTCCAAGGCGTAAAGGGCAGCTCATGGAGGATGGCGGGCCATCGGCTCAGGAGTTTCCCTCCCTGAGCTGATGACCGGTTGGTAGACGAAGAGCACAGCACGGAGCAGACACCCGACGACTCAGACTGGGGAGACCATCAGAATGTGGAGGAGATGAGCTGGCCTGGCTCCCAGAGTGCAGATTCCTATGAAAAAGGGAGAGTCAGCTGCGTTTTCATTTAATCCTCATTCTGCCCTGTGTTTGGGGGTGATGTATAGATTCCATCTCCCCTTCATGTTTAAATGGGGCAAATAGAAAGGCAGTGTGGGTGAAACCAGCTTACCGTGTATAACAGACTTGGTGGCAGCTTTGGTGACGTTCCACCCATGTGGGCCTGGTGTGGTGTGTGGGGAGGAAGGGCGGCACCTGCTTACAGCTTGTTGGCAGGTTTTGTGTTGTGCAATACTGGGAGGAGGCTACAGGAGATTCCCTTTCATGCTCATCTATGACCACCTGCTTTAGAATTTTTTTGTAGAACATTCTAGAACTTTGAATCCAGGTCAGAGGCTCTAAGAAGACAAGGATGAAAGTTTATGTAAGCAGTATTCCAATGTTTAACAAATTGGTGAGATTTCAGATTGTGATTTTATTCAGATGGTGATTCAGATTTGGGATTTTATTCAGGAAGCACTTTGGAAAATGTGGGCGGTTAATTTTTTTGCACTAGTCTGTAATTTTTTACGTCTCCCCCCTCAATAAAGTAGTAACTCAGATTCTTCCTACACAAAAGGATTCTACTCATCTGAGCACTTTTTAAAAGTACAGCAGAAAAACAAGAAATGGAACATAATCATTATAAAGGTTAATATTTGAATCTCTGTCTCTCAAACTATAGATTTCATTGGCCTGTCATTTTTTCTGAAAAACCCTTCTTTAAAACTTGACTGGAACAAGATTCTAAATTTCTGAGTTTAGATATGAAATGAAGCCACTCATGTAGTCCCTTGGATTCACACTGGAGATGCAGCAAAGGACACAAGTGACCACAGTGTTATTGGTGGAAAAACGTGAATAAATTAAATAAAAAGATGCAGGACTTAGAGATCCTCATCAGTGGCTCTCTAGCCCCTTCTTCTACCCCACCAATGCAGAGAAGTAAATCTTCTACCCTTTTTTCTCAAGTTCTAAAATCATGGAATACTGCTAGATTGTTGGGCGTGGGACAGAGGGGTGGATAAACACACAAGGTACAAGTTCGTAAAGCACACAATTTCTTTCCCAAACTCGCCCAAGTTGATCAGTGGAAAGCAGTGTAGACACAATCTGAAAACGACAAGCTTAGACTCTGTGCCAAAAATCTTAATTTTATATAAAAATATATATTTAATCTACTGAAAAGAATCTAAAACTGACTTTTAATTTAGAATTTTGTTGTAGGAATATGATTCATCAAGAGATGTGATGTATATTTCTGAGAATGCCAAAAGTAAATTTTCAGAAGTTAAAGTTTACAAAATCTGAAAAGGAAGGTTGAAATGGAAAATAACCTTAAAAATAAATTTTCTGGTGCCGGCCTGGTGGCATAGTGGTTAAGCTCGCGCACTCTGCTTTGGTGGCCCAGGGTTCGCAGGTTCGGATCCCGGGTGCGGACCTACGCACCGCTTATCAAGCTGTGCTGTGGCAGGCATCCTACATATAAAGTAGAGGAAGATGGGCACGGATGTTAGCTCAGAGCCGGTCTTCCTCAGCAAAAAGAGGAGGATTGGCACTGGATGTTAGCTCAGGGCTAATCTTCCTCACCAGAAAATAAATAAATTATCTAATTTTTCCTGGTGTCCTATATTAATATTATGAACCTAACTTTCTGGAACTGAGGGAGAAACTATGAAAAAATTTATAACACTTCTTCTTGGTAAGCAGGTAGACTAAATTCAGCTTTCACTAATTAAAAGTTAGGTAAAGAATTTGGATGACATTGTATAATTTCTAAAAAGGAGCACTTCTGTCATTTTATCTTTATTATCAGTTTAAATTTTTTCTTTGTTGAATGACAAAAGCAGTGAAAAATAAATTTGACTTCATTTAGCTTTTTCTCTAGACTTCCTTCTTTTTTATGAAATTATCAAATTCTAGACACTATAGGAGGAGACAGTGTGTAGTTGAAACCCTTTACTATCATAACAATCTAAATTTCTGTGGTACAGAAATATCCCTAACCCTTTGTAAATGACTCCCTTCGTTCAAACAACACTTGATCCAACAAAAGTTCCAATGTGACTGTAGAATTTTGATGGGTCTTTGGTGTTTGTTGTAACAAATTTGATTTGAACTACCTATAAGTGCAAAGTCAGGGCTTATTTCTTTATATTTAATAAAGCTGAGGGCTGACTGTTGGGAACATTTATGTCAGTCAGCAAACAACTGGAAATTGGCCCCAAAGTCTGATACTTTTTAAAAACGTGTTTCGTGCATATGCCCCAGAAATATCTGGGATGTAATTTCCTTTTGCTTTTGCTAACCTTTGTAGTGGGGGTATACTGTTTTACCCTGGGGGGTGGGTAACATTTATTTGTATAAAAAGCATAGAGAAGCACAGTTATTTGTTACATGTCTCAGCATGATTTGCATTTGTTGCACTGCCCAAATCATGTTTATGTTAAAACTGGCATTTCATAAACAATTATGAGAACTGTAATATTTTGTAGGTTCAAAGTTCACGCTTGACTTTATTCTTTTTTTTCCAGTTTTATTGGGAAATAATTGACATGCATCACTGTATAAGTTTAAAGCATACAGCATGATTTACATACATTGTGAAATGATTACCATGATAGGTTCAGCTAACATCCATCTTCTCGTATAGATACAGTAAGAAAGATGAAGGAAAAAACTCTCCTTGTGATGAGAACTCTTAGGATTTACTCTCTTAACAACTTTCCTGTATATCGTGCAGCAGGATTAGCTACAGTCATCATGTTGTACATTACAGCCCTAGTACTTATTTATTATATAACTGGAAGTTTGTGTCTTTTGACCACCTTCCTCCAATTCTCTTTTCCCCCAACTCCTGGCACTTCTGGCAACCACCAATCTGTTCTCTATTTATGAGCTCATTTTTTTTTGTTTTTGTTTTTGTTTTAGGTTCCACATATAAGTGAGATCATACAGTATTTGTTTTTGTCTGTCTGACATTTTGCTTAGCATAATACCCTCAAAGTCCGTCCATGTTGTCGCAAATGGTAGGATTTCCTCATTTTTTATGGCTGAATAGTATTCCATTGTGTGTGTGTGTATACACACTATATGTATATATATTTATATATACTACAACTTTTTTGTCCATTCATCCATCAATGGACACTTTGGTGGTTTCCATGTCTTGGCTGTTGTATGTAATGCTGCTATGAACATGTGGATGCAGATATCTTTTTGAGTTAGTGTTTTCGTTACCTTTGGATATATTCCCAGAAGCAAGATTGCTGGATCATAAAGTACTTCTATTTTTAATTTTTTGAGGATTCTCTATACTGTTTTCCATAATGGCTCTACCAATTTACAATCCCACCAAGAGTGCACAAGGGTTCCCTTTTCTCCACATCCACACTAGCATTTGTGATCTCTTGTCTTTTTGATGATGGCCATTCTAATAGGTGTGAAGTGATATCTCATTGTGGTTTTAATTTGCATTTCCCTAATGACTAGTGATGGTGAGTATCTTTTCATGTACCTGTTGGCCTTTCGTATATCTTCTTTGGAGAAATGTCTACTCAAGACCTTTGCCCATTTTTGAATTGGGTTATTTTTTTTTTTTTTTTTTTTTTGCTATTGAGTTGTATGAGTTCTTTATATGTTTTGGATATTAACCCCATATGAGATATATGCTTAACAAATATTTTTTCCCATTCTGTAGGTTGTTTTTTCGCTTTATTGATGGTTTCTTTTGCTGTGTAGGAGCATTTTAGTTTGATGTAGTCCAACTTGTTTATTTTTGATTTTGTTGCTTGTACTTTAGGTGTCATATCCAAAAAATCATTATGAAGATTCATATCAAGGAGATTTGTTCCTATGTTTTCTTCCAGGAGTTTAATGGTTTCAGGTGTTACGTTTAAATTTTTAATCCATTTCAAGTTAATTTTTGTGAGTGGTGTGAGATATGGATAGGTCCAGTGTCATTCTTTTACATGTGAATATCCAAGTATCCCAGCACCATTTATTGAAGAGACTATCTTTTCTCCATCGTGTATTCTTGGTTCCCTTGTCAAATATTAGTGGACCATATATGCATGAATTTATCTCTGGGCTTTCAATGCTGTTTTATTGGTCTACTTGCCTGTGTTTATGCCAGTACCATACTGTTTTGATGACTGTAGCTTTATAGTATAGCTTAAAATCAGGAAGTGTGATACCTTCTGCTTTGTTTTACTTTCTCAGGATTTCTTAGGCTATTTGGGGTTTTTCTATGGTTCTATATAAATTTTAGGGTTGTTTTTACTTCTGTAAAAAAATGCCATTGGAGTTTTGATAGGGATTGCATTGAATCTATAGATGGCTTTTGGTAGTATTGACATTTTAACAATATTAATTCTTACAATCCATGTACACAGGATACCTTTCCATTTATTGTGTCATCTTCTGTTTCTTTCATCAATGTCTTGTAGTTTTCAGCATAGAGATCTTTCACCTCCTTAGTTAAATTTATTTCTAAATATTTCATTGTTTTTGATGCTATTGTAAATGGAATCTCTTTCTTTTTCAGAAATTTTGTCATTAGTATGTAGAAATGCTACTGATTTTTGTATGTTAATTTTGTATCCTGCAACTTTACTGAATTCATTGATTAGATCTAACAGTTTTTTGGTTGAGTCTTTTAGGATTTTCTATATATAAAATCATGTTATCTGCAGATAGAGATGATTTTACTTCTTCCTTTCCAACTCAGATACCTTTTATTTCTTTTTCTTGCCTGATTGCTCTAGCTAGAAATTTAGTACTATGTTGATTAGGAGTGAAGAGAGTAGATACACTTGTCTTGTTCCTGATCTTAGAGAAAAAACTTTATTTTTAAAAGAGTGATCCAAGAGATTTCTTTGTCCAGTTGAAGTAGCTGCTAGCATTATCTGTTGAGACCTGAGTACTGTCTGTTGATTCTCTTCATCAACCTGAACAAGAAAGGCTCATGACTCGGAACTGTCTGATGAGCTGGAGTTTTTTTCACTTTTAGAGCAAAACATGTAGCTTGCGGGAACTTTATATTCCACATTTAACCCAAGCACTTTCTTCAACCCGCTTGTAAGGCAAGCAAGAGCCCTGTTTGGGTAACTGCTGCCTGGCAGTGACCGTAGCTCTTTGTCCAAGAGAAATAATACTTCCCTTTAGACTTCTTTCCAGTGTCATTCACTCCTCATGTGGCTGACACCCTCAGACGGGGTGAGGCACCAGAGAGATGTAAAGATGAAACACCCACGCAGTTTTTGAAAACCTTCTTTAATGTTGTGCTCGCACATAGTTTTCCAATCCCTTTTGTTTTGTTTTCTAATTTTTTCAAAGAAAATGTTATTACCTCTAAGAATATTCGATAAATTGTGGCTCGGTTCTCTTACCTGTATCGTCAGGGAATGAGTTTTTTTGTGTAGAGTTAACATACCTAATATAAATAGATTATCAAATTTTCAGTATACATAGCATATGATTTTGAATGGTTCAGAACCAACTTCTGGACATTTCTGTATGTTACAGAAGTTTTATGGGGATCTGTTATCCTTGTAGGGTATAGAAATGTTCCTCCATGAGTGCCCAGTAGACAGAATGACAGACATACTGGTGGTGATTTTTTTGATTTTCACTACAACAGAATATTTTGAGTTAAATATTCAAATGTTTTTCTCCTTTTTATTTCATTGGGTCCTGTTGAGTCATAAGTACAAGTGGTAACTAAATTTCTAATAATTTAAATGGGGCTCTCTGCATCCAGTTATGGTAACTCTGCTTGCCAAACAGAAATCTTATATATGTACACTGACAAGGGAGAATTTTTTCTGGTTTCAGTGAAATGTTGTACAAAAGTTTAAATATTAAATCATATGGAAATATTTGATTAAACAATTATGGAGAAAATTAATACAACACATGAAACTCCTTAGGACATCATTGTGAGAAATTCCAATTTTTATATTTATATATCAAAACCATTCTCATGAGATCATGATAGCTGAAATTCGTGAAAGGTAAGAATTTAAGAGTTTTAAAAATTTCAATTCTATTAGTTTCAAATACATATAATAGCTCAAACTAGGCTAACACTGTTACTGTGTTAGAGGCCTGATTAGAGAAATAAAGATTGTAATTGGTCCATTAATTTTCTATATGTAAATAGGCTCTTATAAAGGGCTCAGAAATAACATATGCTCTGAAATATTAAATGCTGCCTTTTCAAGCCAATCCAAACAAAAAAAGTTATGTTAATGCCAGCCATTGTCTTACCAAATGACTTTTAAAGATTATGCAGAGCTATGTATCAACCCGCCAAATTTTAGGTTTCCACCAACACACAGTTTTTGGCACCCAATCAAAACTGTTTGCTATGTTTGCTACCATAATTACCTCAGAAAATTGCCAACAGTAAGTTGGGCATCTAGTTTAAGTCATTACCTTTAGCTAGAAAGTTATTTTGAATGGCTGTTGCAACTTGGCATATTTTAGTGTGTTGTTCATTCCAAAGAGATGGCACAGTGACTGTGCTTTGAAGGTGGCCAGAAGGAAATGCTTGTCCTTGTCAGGGACATCACCACTTGGCACTGTCAGAAGTAGGACGTCGTGATGCCCAGGCCTGTGCTTCAGCCCACAGAACAGGCTAAGGCACGCACAGAGCACGCATCCACCTGTGTGCACACAGACCCACAGGGCCAGGCCGCACAGTCAGCAGCAGAACACAGCTATTACATTAGGTTCATTTTGGATATTTCACATGGTTTCAACTTCATTAAGCAAACTCAGGCTAGGTTTAGGTAGGTAAGCTACC
Organism: Diceros bicornis minor; assembly: GCF_020826845.1. NCBI lineage: Eukaryota > Metazoa > Chordata > Mammalia > Perissodactyla > Rhinocerotidae > Diceros > Diceros bicornis. The sequence continues at coordinate 10,829,665 of NC_080779.1, read as the reverse complement.
ACAAACAAAAATAATTCTCAGTCCTGAGACCCAGCTATTCAAAATGGAATACAGATTCTTTGATAAGCCTGAAGAAAGGTCATCTCCTGTCCCACGTTGCGAATTGCCACTATGAATAGGTATTTTAACTACTGTTTTCCCTTTACAGTGTATGCTTTGGAAAAAGGATTTGTATTTTTCGAGATGTAGTACAGCTTAAATCAAGAATGATCAAAATACGATTCTTTATTCTAACAAGATCCTTACAGACCACTTTCATGCCATATAAGTTAGTCATTAGCACTCTATCCTCAATGTTTGTAATTATCTTTTCCCTCCAGGAAGAGCACAGCTGTTTGAGAGTATCCATTTGCAGAATACGAATCAGCACTATTTCTTACAATGTACTGAATCAGGAAAACAGTAGAAATTTTGTTTTTATTGTTTTCATAGTCAGCTATCTGTAAAATGGTCAGTTTAGATGATCTGTTTGGATAAAACAAGAGATCTAAAGTAAAAGGTTTTTAAAATAAGTTAGTATTTGTGCACCTGATTGGAAATAGATCCTACTGTGATGAGATGTTATCTTGAAACTATTTGTTTGCCATCAGTGGAGAATAAATTTCAGATTATGTCTGTAGTTGGTATTAGCATAGTTTTACAAGCCAAAGGCTTGTTGTTTTTACTATTAAGATGTATTTTGGCACACAAGATGTTAAAATTTTCAAGCACTGCAGGACCTTTAATTAAAATAAACATCAGGCTACAACGACTTCTAAAAATGACAACTTATTAGAAAGAAATGATAACACTTTATTACAATTTTAAAGAGATTTTATTATTAAAGAAAATTATAACTGGAAAGTTCTTCAGGAAAAAAAATTTAGGACTGAAACAGAGACTTATCAATCCATCACTCTGGTCTGAGAAGAGCTGCATTACACATCAGCTTGGTGGAGCTGTGGTAACCTTATTTCAGAGACTGCGTGACGGCTGAAGTTTGCTTCTAGGGGGAATGGGGCCTGAAAAAGCACCACGCCGGCTTTTACTGTGCACTCCAAATAAAAAGCTATTCTGCAGCACGTGCCCAAATGCCTGAAATTTTCCCTAGACTGGACTGACCCCCACTTCCAACAGATTTCTAAATATCTGACAGAAGTGTCCTCGGGAAGTGATGCCTTCTTAATGTTCCGAACGTTCCAGAGGACGAACTCCCATGAATGCCCACGTTCTCTGCCGACTAACATAGGACGGGGCTAGAAGGTGCTCAACACTCATCCAGCCTGTCTTACTTTGCCCGAGTTCGGCCAGATCAGACACCTGGGCGTCACCCACAGCCCCTCCAGAATCTCCCTGGAGGCCACAATCTGAGAGTCACCAGGCCTTTCAGATTTTGCTCCCCGCCTCCTCTCCTGCCTGCTTCCCGCAATCCCAGTGACCACCTCTGCCTCGTGCTCCTCTGGATTACTGCCCCAAAGTCCCGACTGCTCCTTTCTCAGCCTTCAGTTACTCCTCCTGGCTGCAGCCAGAGGGATCTTTCTACTACAGAAAGGTCCTCAGAGCACTCTCGGGCATGAGTTTTTGCAGCTCCCCCTCACCTGTCAGAGTCAAGTTTGCCCCTGAGCATGGTAGATGAGCCCCTTCACGATCTAACCCAGTGATCCTCAGTTCTGGGTGTCCATTAGATACACCGGGGGCACTTCTGAGTCTGGTTTCCGAGCTCAAGGGGAGGCTCTGGACATCAGGTGACCCTAATATGCAGCCAGGGTAGAGCACCAGAATCTAGCCCCTTCCATTTGCTCCAGGCATCGCTCTTGCCAGACTTCACTGCTCCAGGAGGCCACACGACCTGAGGTTTGGAGCCCTGCACGGTTCCTCCCATGGCCAGGCATACCCTGCGCCCTTTCTGAATTCTGCTCACCCATCTGGGCATGAGGGCAGAGAGGCACCGTCTCCCTATGGAAAGGCCAGCCAAATCATCTAGAACCCCAAGCCCTGAGGCTGTTTCACAGTACTTGCCAGTTGTGCCCAGCATAATGTTGGAAAGGGGGTCATTGCCTTTACAAACTTTTCAGGCAAGTTCGATGCCTCTAAAGTAAGATTCCATATAATATTAAGTTGAAACACATAAAACTGCAGATTTTTTTGACGTACAAAAATAGCAATTTCATGTGGCTCAATATACTTTAGAAAGGATTACAGAAGTTTTGTTGTTGCTAGTGCCATCCAATCAGTTCTGACCCCCAGCGACCCTGCGTACAGCAGAGCGGAACCCTGCCCGGTCTTTTTGCACCCTCCTCTCCCCTTCCGGGGCTACACCAGACAATGCTCCCCTGCTATTCACAGGGTTTTCATGGCCAGTTTTTGTGGAAGTGGGTGGCCAGGTCCTTCTTCCTCGTCTGTCTGAGTCTGGAAGCTCCCCTGAAACCTGTCCACCATGGGTGACCCTGCTGGTATTTGAAATACCAGTGGCATAGCTGTCAGCATCACAGCAACAGGCAGCCACCACAGTATGACAACTGATAGACAGGCGGTGTGCTTCCCTGACTGGGAAACGAACACGCGGCCGCAGCGGTGAGAGCGCTGAATCTTCACCACTAGACCACCAGGGCCGGCCCATAACAGAAGCTACTCAAGACAATTTAAAAAACAACACAACACAAACTTTGTTGAGCAGATTTAATTTCCCTGAGATCATATTCCATAAACTATACAAATACTGTCCATTAGGCCAGTGGTTTTCAAACTTGACTGTGCAGGCGACGCCGCTAGGAATCTCGTGACAATGGCCCCCAGCAGGTCTGAGGTGGGGCTGAGTGTCCCACATGTTTAACAAGCTACAGGGTGGCTGACGCTGCTGGTCCCCAGACCACACTTTGACTAGCAACACATTAGACTGCTTAAGAGAAACTATAAGAAAATATTTATCTAAAAAAAGAAAACCCCATGAACACGAAAATCAGTAGTGGAAAATAACAAAAATGTTCTCTATACTAAGATCCATCTTCACTTCTTAGTATTAATGTATAATTAATTATAAAGCCTCATTAAGTTTATAGGCTTTTTTTAACTTCAAAAATAAAGTGCCATGATTTTAAAAATAAAACATGGCTGTATTTAAGAGCTTCTAAGAAAGCTCTTCTGAGAGTGAAGAAAAGACAAATTTTGGAGAAATTCTTCTGAAATCCTTCTTTGTTGCATAAACCCTTGATTATTTATTCTCCTTTTGAGTCTAACCTCCATCACAATTTGGTACGCTCCTTAAGGGCAAGGCCATTTTATATCATATTTTGGTCACTTTAAAAGCACCTAGCACTTGTATAAAAGTTCACAATTACAACACTTAATAAAAAGTTAATACGTTTCTTGTAGCTAGACAGGAAAAAGACAATTTTCAAACTTCCATTTAATTCTTTACCACAAATATTTGAGTTTACCACCCACACAACTTCTAAAACTACAGAAATATTTTTTCTGCTTTATATACAGTAAGTATTAAAGTTATAACAAATCAGTGTATTAAAATACCATTTACAATTATGTGTTAGGTTGGAAACAGGAATGATATCCAAGTGGACTCATTACGAGGATGGAAAGGAATGGGGCCTTTGGTAGTCTGCATGAGGAAGAGAGAGGCAGCTCCTAAATAATTTTTATTAATAACTGATTGTCACCCAAATGGTCAGCGAGTGCCTTGCAAACGCCTCCCTGGGAGTCCATGCTGACTCTCACTGGGCCTCTCAGCTGGCCCCTGGTGGGCTCCTTTTGGAGCGGCAGTTTAGCCCTAGGAAAAGGTACTCCAAAACATTTCCCTGTAGATCAACACAGCTCCTCTGTCTGCAGGTGTGACAGTAAAAAGAAACAAAGGAAATGATTTTAAAACAGAAAACACTGTAGAGTAAGTTGACACCGATATCACATGACACCTGACTCTCTCTTACTCTGCATAAAACCTTCATCCTAGAAGCATTCCTGTGCTCTGGCTTCTCCCCCGGGTTCCATCACAACCAGCATGATGCAGTCCGCTGTAGCGCTGGCTTCTAGGAGCAGATCACCAGGCCCCATATGCAGGCAGATCCGCTCAGACTGACGAGCTCAGTCCTCTGCAGTGTGAGCCTCAGAGGTGACGGACGGACACAGGGAACAGGCCCCAGGAACCCGTTCCTCCTGTTATGACGTATAACTGCTATGAGCTGGGGAGAGTGTAACACTGTGCATAATTTTAACAGACAGTCCAAATTGAGTTAGCTGTCAATAAAAACCACCAAGTCTCTGGCTTTTCCTTTAATCAAAACCAGTTTGTCTCAGAATGATCTTTTTTCTACCTCCATGCAAGTGGTGCTTACTAAATACACTAGACTCCTGGGCCTGACCGAGGCCCATGGAATCAGTCTCTGGGGCGAGGCCAGGCATCTGATTTTTAACCTGCTCCCCAGGTGGGACTAGCATCATAACCTTGTTAGGACTCGAGAAAGCCACAAGCTGGTTTTAACAAAGCAGCTTCTTCAATCTCTAGGATTCTGATGGCAGAAAAGCTCCCTCTTAGCTTATGGAATTTAACATGAAACCTGTGTCCCAGCTGATCAGCATTTTATTAATGGGTTACTCTATCTTTAGGTAATGGGGAAATCCTTGTGTGTTCTTCTCCTGTTGCATAAATATCATGTTCTGTCACCCCAGCGCTGTTTCTCTATCATGTAGCTGGTAGCTTTTTCCTGTTAAGAATTTTAACCTCACTGGCTCAGTGAGCCTAAAAGTGGAGACTTTTAGGTAAACATAAAATACCTTCCCCTTTGGCAAAGCTTTGCTCCAATCCTAACCTTTGTCTGTGCCACTGTGACTTGTGATCACCCCACAGGCCTAAATGCAGAGCTGAAGGCTGAGCTGGAAGCCACCAACAAAGGACACCCAGGTGGAAGTAAGTCGTTTCACTGACACCACCCACCCTTTCCAAAGCATCCTGCTCCCTATGGCCTCTGCCCCTCATTCACACACTCGGGTTGTTTCCTGGTGTTGTCCAAATCCACTCTAGTCGCTTTTTACTTTATCACTCCCATCACCACCATAGCGAGGTCTCTTTAGTGACATTATGATAATAGCCACTAAGGCTAAGGCAGCCCCCAGACTGGGGGGGCCACAAGGGCTAACCTCCTGGGCCAGTCCTGAGAGGAGGGGGGCGATGACCCGGGCCACCGCCGTCACAGATTGCCCCATGCCGATGAGGGTGCCACTGGCCTGGGCCCCGCCCACGGTCAGCTGGAGGTCGGTGATGCAAGTCCTGCCAATGGCGGTGGTGAAGGACAGGAGAGTGGAGGAGAAGACGACAACGCCCACGGTGTGGGCCGTGGAGTAGAGCAGCAGCAGCGTGAAGGTGAGCGCGCTGGAGTGCAGCAGGACCGCCCTGGAGTTGTGCTTGTACAGACGCAGGATGGGCCCCAGGGCGAAGCCAGCCAGGGCCCCCAGCGCGCTGCTGTAACTGATGAGGTAGCCCGTCATCTTGGGCCTCACCCCAAAGCGCTCCTCGAGGGCCAAGACAAAGTTACTGTGGTACAGCATGACAGCCACGCCCATCAGCAGGCGCATGAGAAATATGTCCCACATTTCAGAGAAGATCAGGCGCTTCAGGCCCCGCAACGCTGCCACGACGTCCCCCCAGGGCAGCCGAGCAGTCCTCCCACTCACCGGGGGCCCACGGGGCTTGGTCGCTTCCCGCACCTCACAGTGTCTCTCGCCCAAAAGTGCATGGTTCTTATCCAACGGCAGGCCATTCTTTGTACTGTTGAGTTTTACCTCACTCCATGGAAACAGCCAAATGAGACCTGTGAAAATGGCACAGGATCTGTTCAAGCAGGCTGAACGCACTGAATTCACGCAGTCTCTCCATGCGGGATAGGCAATTATGTGTATTAGATTACTATTCTGTATTTTTGTATTAGTCAATTTACTAATCTGTATTTCTGAATCCAGTTTTTAACCATTCCCACAGCGACTTATACTCCATCTCGATATCAGAATTCTGCTATTCATCTTAAGAAATCTAGACTACAAAATATTCACTTGTTTGCCCAGCTCAAGAGCCTATGATGGTTTCCTCTATCCCATCATTTCATATCTAAATTCTTATGCTTTACACTTAAATTCGTTGCTTCATTACCTTTCTAATTCTATCTACCATCTGCCTACCCATCCATTCACCACCTATCTTTCATCCACGCAAATACTGAATACTTATGCTTTCTAAATGCTAAATCCTGTGCTAAACACTAGGAATATATCAACAAACAAGACAAGGCCCACAGAATCTGTGCCCTCAAGGAATTTACATCTAAAAGGGAGTTTGGCCAAGTAAAGAGGCAATTAGATTCAGGGTGAGCGCTAGGTGGAAGACGGCACCCCCAGCGGTTTTGAGGTGTGACGTGCACAAGTCAGCAGCTCTGATCCTATTCAGATAATCCCACCTTTGCCCTCACGTGACCAGCTTGTTCCTTCCTCAGTCATTTTATTTTATCTGCCATCCAAGCAGAATGACCTCCTACCAAGCCATGCCCCCAAATTTTCTTGAAACTAAATCCAAGCCTGCCATTCTTGGACATCTTTCCAAACTCATCCCTGCTGGTTTTTCAGTCCTCCAGCTCTAAGTTCAACTTGGAGCAGTGGCTACCCAGTGCTGTTCATGCTGTTTTGTGCATGTGCTGTCTCCAAATATAACGTAAGAGGACTATTAGCCAGGCACCAATTTATGGTGGAAAACTAACCAGATGAGAACACAGGCCTTACTTTTCATCTGTTCTTATCTTTAAAAGGGTCCTTGGACATTTCCCAGAATCTTGATAAAATGTGAAAGAACTGTTGCTGATGGACTAAAAGGAAGAGTGTAATTAAAATAATAATAAAAATGAAAATGATGACAGCAACTAACATTTAGTGAGTGTTTACCAATGCAAGGCAATGGGGTCAACTGCTTATATGCAAAACCTCTTAGAGTTGTCACAACAGGTCTATGAGTTTTGTTACCCCATTTTATAGATGAGGAAACTGAGGTAACTTGCCCAAGGCCCACACTAAAAAGTGGTAAAGTAGGAATTTGAACCCAAGTCTGTTGTATTCCAGAGTCAGTTCTTAACCACAAAAACAGAAATCATGGAAAAAAGACATGAAAGGCCTTTGTCAGGCAAAGTGGCAGATCAGAGGAAGGCCCTAAGAAGCTAAAGGGATGGAACAGTTGAGGAACAGCAGCAAATGTCGAGGAGACAAGCATGGCAGGATTGGAGCAAACAGCAATCCACTGTGCTCACCGCACGGGGAGGCCGCGGCCCACTGCGAGACGCCGCCTGCGTCCAGCCCTGCCACTCTCCTCCTCCTCCTCTGCTATTCCCTGCATCAACCTCAGCCTGCCTGCCCCACTATTTTCTCAATGGGGAAAAAGAAATCCCCATTACTTGAAGCCATTGTACTTGGGAACACTTGCGGCAGAATGCATTCCTAACCAACTCAGAGTCCTTCACAGGCTCAGTTTAGGGCAAAATATTCAACAGCACTGTCCTTAGGGAATCCAAAACAGAACTCCATGGTACAAGAACTCTGTAATAGAAGAATATGGAAGAACTCCATAACTTCCGACTTCCAGTGATATCACATCCAGGTACCTTCCTTTATGTGGGAAGGTTCCTGGCCACACCAGCTGGTCATGTGCTTGAAGGCATTTTATCTAGATTTACATTACTCCATCACACCTCACCTCCTGGCTGAAGCTACAGGTCAAACTGGCAGAAAATCACAAGTATTCCTATGAGGACTGAGATTAAACTCACAAACTTTGCTTCCTGAGTCTGATATCCTAACCCAACATGGAATTCATTGCTCAACGTGGAGCCTTGAATATGAAGATTCAAAAAGTTGCAGTAAAGTAGAATATCATCAAATTTAAGGAAAACTGAACAACATGAATCTTCTTGTTTAGAAAGTTGTTTAAAGGGTTGGCCATGTACCAGTCTCTGGGCAAAGAGGCTCATCCTCTTTGCTTTAAGAAACTGGTCCTGCATCCAAGCAGTTCACAGTCCTGTATGTACTCTCTTATTCCTCAAATATTATTATTATTTTATTATTATTTGTTTTGTGAGGGAGATCAGCCCTGAGCTAACATCCATGCTAATCCTTCTCTTTTTGCTGAGGAAGACCGTCTCTGAGCTAACTCTATTGCCAATCCTCCTCCTTTTTTTTTCTTTTCCCCAAAGCCCCAGTAGATAGTTGTATGTCATAGTTGCACATCCTCCTAGTTGCTGTGTGTGGGACGCGGCCTCAGCATGGCCGGAGAAGTGGTGCGTCGGTGCGCGCCCGGGATCCGAACCCAGGCCACCAGTAGCGGAGCACGCGCACTTAACCGCTAAGCCACGGGGCCGGCCCTATTCATCAAATGTTATTGACCATCGGCTGTATGCTTGGCCTGTTCTGCACAGGGGTGACCGCAGTGAACGAATCTGTACCCTTGTGGAGTTTACTTTCTAATTGTATGGGGTTTTTTTTTGAGGGGGGAGGACAGACAATATAAACAAGAAAACAAATGAATAATTTCAGAAGTGCTATGAAGAAAGTTTGACTTTAGACAAAATGATCAGGGAAGGTCTCTCTAAGGAAGCACATATTTGAGACTTGAATGATAAGAAGAGCCAGTAAAGATGTGTGGGAAGAATGCTGCAGGTGGAGGAAAGAGCAAATTACAATGCCCTCCTGTGGGAATAAGCCTGGCATGCGTGTGACTGACCAGGAAGCCACAGTGGCCAGACCACATGGCGGGGGGCAGAGAGAGGGGCCGCCCACAACCATGCTGGCTGTGCTTTAGCATGACGGGCAGTCACGAGGGGTCTGCAGCAGGAGACAGCATGGTCCAACTTTCAATTTCAAATGAGTGTGCCTATTCTAAGAAAAACAAATTGTAAGGAGATAAGAGAAAAGTAGGTAGGTTGGGCAGTATGAAGGTATAAACCAAACAATCTTGTCACGATTAAATGTCAACTTACCAGCATTGAGAACGAAGACAGAAAAACAGATGACGGCTGTTAGATAAAATCCACCATCTAATTCAGTAAGATATCCACCGATCATGGGGCCCAAGATGAAGCCCATACTGGACGCTGTATTGAATTGTCCAATTACTAGTGGCCGTTCCTTCTCTGTAACCAGATCAGAAAGCAGAGCCCTTGAAATGGAGAGAGTGTGTTTAAAAATACCTGCAAGGGGACAAGAAACATGCTCTTTAACATTTTCCAGATCAAAAGTGTCTCGCTTGTCATTCTGCACTTCATCTCTATCCCTGACCTGAGCTCCATTTTCTTTGAACCTCTACAGCCTGCAGGTTCCATCCCACTGTGACTGGACTCCTGGTTCAGCCCCACGACCCTAGGTGGTCACTTCATCTCTGGTAACCAAGCTCCTGAACCCTCAGCTTGCCCACCTCTCATCATGACGTCCCAGTATCTCCAGTCCTCCCTGTTATCCAAGTGCAATTCATGGCGGTTTCTATATAGAGATTTATCTTTCTTTGTTCATTTACTCAGTGAATAAACATTTACTGATGCCTACTCTATGTCCAGCACTAACTTTGACCCTCACGCTGAGGATAATGCAAGGAACAGAGAGCAAAAAATAAGACAAATATCCCTGTACTCACAGAGCCTGTATATGTATGTGTGTTTATATATATAAAGGTGGTAAGTACAATGGAGAGAAATAGAGCAGGGAAGAAGGATAGGGAGTGAGTAAAAATATAAAAATATGATGACATGGTCATCGAACCAATACCAACTGATTTTCTATTAGCAAGAGGCTTGTGAATTTGCTGACTACACAAACTGAAAGCTGTGACATGACTTAAAAAGAGATTAAAGTGTATGTAACAACTTTATATTCCTGATACTTCCGCTGATGTATTTGACTCGTATGCACCAACACACCCATATGCTGGACGAACACACTCATAAAGAGACCGATGATTTCTGGTGACAAAGATTGCCCATTATCTTGATCAATACACAGTAGGAACTCAATAAATGCTGCTGGTGGGTCTGCCTGAATTGCTCCTAACCATGATGCGACACAATGGTCTCCAGTGATCTCCTTGAAGGAAGTATCGCTCTGCACATCACTATGCCTATGGGTGCTTAAGCACATTAGTCCTGGGTTCTATACCAAGCTTTGCCTCAAAATGAGAGCGGGTATTTGCCTGATAACCAGCCTCTTTGGGAAGCAAATTTATAAGTCCCTTTTGGACTTAGGTAGACTGACTCTCTTTAGATCTATTTCCTTAAATGTGAGAAAGGATTGGGCTGGAACACGATTCCTAAGAGATCTTACAGGAATTCCGTGATTATTTGTGAAATGATATTGATGTTGGGTTCACCTTGCACACCTGAGGGAAGAGGACTGTGGTAAGAGAGTCCTGTGAGCAACTCAGACTAGCCTTCTCTTGCCCTTCTGAGGCTGGGCTGGTGGACAGAGAGAGGAGGGGAAAACCATGTGTCTAATTCTGGTACCTCAACCTCAGGCTCGCTTTCAGGATACAAGGACCTACACCTACAACGGACATTATTCAGCAGAACCCTGGCAAAGCTCCCCAGGGCTCCCTCATGTTCATGGACTACCACTGTAGAGATTCCAACGGCAAGAAAGAATTTGTATGTATAGCACTCCTATTGGTAAAGGGTATGATGTTCATATAACAGAACCATCACTACTCAAACCAGGCTCAATTCATATTATGTAAAAACATTTTAATCCTCCCCATAAATTTCTACCTATTTTGTAACAAATGTGGGTTCTAGTCATCTCACCTGTACCACTGAAGGGTGGAGTGTATCATACCGTAGAAACACACATCGCCACTCAAACTGAGAACATACAATAACTTCGACGTGAGATGGACATGGAACAGCTATCAGCTGGGTTTTGTGCGTGGTAGTGGGGCTTGTTAGGATGACTGATCACATTTAAAGCAAAGACCTTCGTAAGCATTTTCTTAAGTCAACAAAGACACAGCGTGAACTTTGGAGGGTGAACCCAAAAGACTTTCAGAGTAAGTATGCATGTCACAGAAATGGTGCAGAAATCCCAAAAAAGCTGATCACCCACTGCATGTTAAAACAACTTATGTCATGCTCTGTTCCTCTGAGGTTAGTTAAAAACAAACAGCTTAACTGAATGTGGGCAGAGGCCCAGTGCTGCAAACTTGTCCAGCAGCGGAGCAGAGTCTATCAGCGTTCTAATGAGGAAGGTGAGAAAGAAACACTGAAACTCCCGGGCTCTACTCACTAAGAAAGGCAGAGAGAGAACGAAGAGCCTCCATGGTAACCACCTACCCCGCACACCAACCGGCATTCACAGGCAGTGTCTCAAAGAATGGAGAAAATGTTTCAATGAATGGACAAAATAAAAGCTATTTCAAAAATGGTACAAACATTCAAGACCAGTCTGGAAACAGAAAACTAAACCCTGAGCCACTACATCGTAATCCCAGCGTTTCCAGCAAGCAACAGTCAGATTTACAGAAGGCTGCAGGAGAGCTACAGCGGTCGATCTCAATTTGAAGTCAGGGAGCCAATGTCAAAATTCTAAGCTCGCCGAGGGAGAGAACGAAACCATAGTGCCGGCCAAAAATATTTAACAAATTCTTACTGACTGAATGTGGAGAGAGCTCAACAGTAAGGAGACAGGTACTGCTGCAGGAGCAGAGCTGTTCCCACTGACAGCCGCCCAGGGCTCCAGGCTCTGTCAGGTACTCGGTTTGTAGCTCAGGACTGGTCAGCAGAGCCTGAAATGCTAAGTGCTCAATCAACAGCAGCTGCTGGTGTTACAGGTATAATTGCTATTGTCATTATACTCTCTTTATGTAAACTCTAATCAAAGAGGCATTGGCAAGCAGGGACAGGCTCCCTCAAGTATACATATAATTGATTTATTTGGAATGAAAACACACACACAGGGGCAAGAACTCACCCACAGGGACTCTAGCAAGGGCAAACAAGAACACATTGGTAGATGCTCCAAGAATAAGATAACCCAAGGCACTGAAAAGAATGCACACCAGCAAGGAAGACCGTCTTCCAACCACATCACTCCAGCAACCCTGAGGAGAGAAAGGAACAGCGAAAATCTTTGACTCACTGTACAATCTCCACCACCACCATGGAAATGCCCCCAAAATGTGACCAAGTGGAAAATATCAGGGAACCTGGTTTAAGATCCTTAGATGCTCAATTCTGTTATGTCATTTTTAGCCAAAAAAAGACTAAGATACTGAAAGAAAGCATCTATGACGATCTGGTAGCTAAGAATGGCTGGAGAAATGGTGAAGTATAATTTATAAAGCCTCATTTTTGTCTTCATTCTTGTTACTTTATGCAGCTCAACTCCCCAGAAACCATATTCACTGTTTAGAAATCTAGAAAATCCTGAAAGACAAAATGAATATAAAAATACCTCATAATCCCAAAATCTACATGATATACTTTTTGTGTGTGTCCCAAAATCTACATGATATACTTTTTGTGTGTGTGTGAGGAAGATTAGCCCTGAGCTAACATCAGTTGCCAATCCTCCTCTTTTTGCTGAGAAAGATTGGCCCTGGACTAACATCCGTGTCCATCTTCCTCTACCTTACATGGGACACCACCACAGCATGGCTTGATAAGCGGTGCATCAGTCCACACCTGGGATCAGAACTGTGAACCCTGGGCCATCACAGTAGAGCGCAGAAACCTAACCATTACGCCACCAGGCCGGCCCCTACGTGGTATACTTTTAACAAAATGGTCATACAGTACACTCTATTTTGTAACTTGCTTTTCCATTTAACAATACATCTTGAACATCATTCCACGTCATTTAAAATTTGCCTTTTTAAAATTTTGCTTAAGAGTCTGTTCCCCACTATCATTGACGATTGTGAATTTTATCATTAATTATGTCAATCTGATAGATTAAAATGATTTCTCATTGCTCTAATTTGAATTTCTTTGATTACCACTGAGATGTAATGTTTCCCACATTTTTTTCTTTCAGTTTTATTGAGATATAACTGACATACAGCACTATATAAGTTTGTGTACAGCATTAATGATTTGACTTACATATATTTTGAAATGATTACCACAGTAAGTTTACTTAATATCCATCATCTCATATAGCTACCAAAAAAAGAGAAAAGAATGCTTTTTATTTCCCTGTGATGAGAACTTTCAGGATCTTTCTCTTGGCAACTTTCAAATATTCCACACAGCAGTGTTAACTCTAGTCATCATGTTGTACATTACATCCCTAGTACTTAATCTTATAACTGGAAGTTTGTACCTGCTGATCACCTTCCTCCAATTCCCCCACCCCCACTTCTGCCTTTGGTAAACACAAATCTGATCTCTTTTTATATAAGTTTGGTGGGGTTTTTTTTTAGATTCAACATGTAAGTGAGATCATACAGTATTCATCTTCCTCTATCTGACTTATTTCACTTAGCATAATGCCCTCAAGGTTTACCCATGTTGTCACAAATGGCAAGATTTCCTTCTTTTAACAGCTGAATAGTATTCCACTGTACACACACACACACACACACACACACACACACACACACACTTTTTCTTTATCCATTCATCTGTTGATGGACACTTAGGTTGTTTCCATGTCTTGGCTATTGTAAATAATGCTGCAATGAACATGGTGGTACAGATATCTCTTTGAGATAGTGATTTCATTTCCTTTGATATATACCCAGAAGTGGAATTGTTGGATATATGGTAGTTCTATTTTTAATTTTCTAAGAAACCTCCATACTGTTTTGCATAGTGGCTGCCCCAATTTACATTTCCACCAACAGTGCATAAGGGTTCCCTTTTCTCCATGTCCTCACCAATATTTGTTATCTCTTGTCTTTTGATGACAGTCATTCCAGCAGGTGTGAGGAGATACTCATAGTGGTTGTGATTTGCATTTCCCTAATGATGAGTGTTGCTGAGCATCTTCATGTACGTGTTGGCCAGTTTAATATCTTCTTTGAAACAATGTCTATTCAGGTCCTTTGCCCATTTTTTAATTGGATTATTTGTTCTTCTGCTATTGAGTTGTATGAGTTCTTTATATATTTTGGATCTTATTAACTGCTCATCAGATATATGATTTGTAAATATTTTCTCCCATTCTGTAAGGTGCCTTTTCATTTTGTTGATGGTTTCCCTGGCTGTGCAGAAGTTTTTTAGACTGATGTAGTCCCACTTGTTTACTTTTGATTTTGTTGCTTGTACTTTAGGTGTCATATCCAAAAAGCTGTTAAAGAGATTCATGTCAAGGAGCTTTTTTCCCTATGTTTTCTTCTAGGAGTTTTATGGTTTCAGGTCTTATATTTAAGTCTGCCAGTTATAATTTCCACATCTGGGAAGCCTCAGAGTCCTGCCAGGCATGGGCTCCCTTCTAAACCTTTCTTGTTGCAAGTAATGAGGTTTGGTAACACACAGAGGCAGCCCAGGGTGAAGCTCGCCCAGTGGGTGACTAGCAGTGCCTCAGCGCCTCTCTGAGAGTCTGAAAGCGAGGCACACAGAGAGGAAGCCAGAGCCCACAAGCAGCAGAAGCTGAGAGGCACACAAGGGAAGACCTAAGCACAAGCCAGTGAGGAAGAAAAAGACAGAGAAAGATGGTGTGCTGCATGGAGGCCCGGGGCAGGGGGGTGCTGTGGTCAGAGATACCTCCCTCAGGGGATAAAGGGCAGCATAGTGAGCAGAGCTCCAGGGCTGCCTTTCTAGATCATTCTTTACTTACCTATTTTTCAGTATTCCACAGCAATGTGCTTAACCAAAACAAACCTCCCTTGCAGGCTGAAAGTTCTGACCCGCAAAGCCGCATCCGGAAGTCACTGGGTGAGGCTTCTCAGAAAGTTCTTCAGAGGTGGGGAGGGTAGTGGCAAACAGCCTTTTCCTCTTCATCCTTCCCTTTTCCTGCTGAGAGCATTCCCACAGTGCTGGAGGTGGGGCAGCCATCTAGCTAAGGACGGCTGAGCAGGAGGACAGCAGGAGCCTGGGTCTCCAGCAGCACTTCAGACACGTGGACAGCCTTGGGCAGTCAGCTTCACTCTGTCTCTTCACGCGCTGGATGTGCTCTGTTGCAGGCAGATGGACACCAGCCTAACTGACAAGCCCAGCTTACCTACAGCGTCTCCACATTGACCCATTTTACATATTTCTGGCTCTGGGTGAAGCTCTGTTTCATAAAAAAGTAATTGCATTAAAATAAAAAATGCTCACTGCTATAATAGTGATGGAGCATTGTCTGAGATGGGTCAACAACAGGGTCTGCAGTGCTGGGAGACAGCCTTGATGGCCCCGTGCCTGCACCTGGCTACAAGGTGGGCAATACTGCATCCTCATCCGGCTTCCCTCATTCCTCAGTGACGTTTCATGACCTTTCTCCACCCTCGCCAACTAACCAGGTAATCTGAGCCGGCCTCGTTTCTTTGCCAAAAGCCAACTACACTTGTTCAAGTCCTCCCCCAACTTTTATTGATGTGTGTATCTTTTTCTTAAAGACCCAAAAGATCTCTTTACATAAGGACATAAGCTGTTAACAAAATTCCACATTTGAGGGTAAATCCCAAAATAGTGTCATCCTTCTACAAATGTCATTAATCCTTTTACCCAATTTTCATTTCAATGAATTTTTGAAATTCTCTACACTCTTTCAATCTAGGTAAGAGGGCACTGGCCTCCTAGTTCACAGGGCAGCGATATATATAACCTAGTGGTTACACTCTGGGCCCTGGGCCAGGCTGTCTGGGTTCAACTCTGAACTCCTATCACTCCACACACCACAGAGCTAATATTAGTTACTGTAATTAGATACAGAGGCAGCGCTCTATGCCTCAGTTCCTCTATCTGTAAAATAGGAATAATAGTATGTGCCTCAGAGATTCTTCTCCCCCCTCAACACTTGCTATGTGCTTTATATAAAACGAGTCATTAAAGACCCATAACCACCAGATAGGTGGTTGAGACTAGCTATTATGACGATTAAATGTAATAAAGTGCTCAGAACAGGGCCTGACACATAAGTACTTAATAAATGGTGGTGATTTTTATTAAAATACATATATTAAAAAAATATTAGCCAAATCTGACATAGCACATCTTTTCTTCATAAAGATTTGTTTTTAAAATTAAAATGTTTTTATGAAACATAATTAAAATACATATTTATGAAAGTATTGGTTAAAAAGGAAATTTTAGTTAGGAATTCCTCTATCTGAAGGATTTCTAAGGAAGGTTCTCATTAAATTACAGCTACAAGACATATGAAATATGTTTCGTAAGCACAAGCATAATAAAGCAAAGGATCAATTTGAAAAAGAGAGTTGGCCACAGCTGGCAATAAAAATTCACATTCATAAAATGCTACTATGTGCCAGGTGCTCTGATAAATGACAGTGATAGACACAGCTAAATCAAACCTGGTCTTTACCGTCAGGGAGGTCAGAAGCCAGTAGGAGAAAGGCACCTGAATAATTAAAATACACTGTGAATTAACTGATCTAATATAAACACATATATCAAATATTTCGGTAGAAGTTTCCAAACAAAACAGAAAAGACGTTTACTAAGATGTAGCCCAAATTGTTCTCTCACAGGAGAGAATACGAACTATGACCCCTGCCCTACCAGCAAGTGCATTAGTCTCCTGTACAACCTGACACTTGTTATCTTTTTACTTTTTTAGAGCATCAAGGCAATGACAGATGACTTTTAGGAAAAACATATGGGCTTAGAGTCTAGATTCTGAGATTAGGTGACTTCGCCAAATTATTTAAGCTTTGTGAGTCTTAATTTCCTCCTATATAAAAGGGAGATACCAAACTACTTTGCTGGGTCATTGTAAAGGTTACATGAGAATAAAACTACTACTGTTATGCAAATTTAACACCTAGAAGACTTTAAAACAGATAAATATGGGAGCAGCTATTTTATTTAAGAATTCATTATGGAATCTGAACAAATTTCTTTTATATTTTAAAACACATTTTATAAGCAAACCACTCTCGGGAAACACAGCACTGTACGTCCTATTCACTAACTGTGAGAATACCGGCCAGCTCTTTAGACCAAGGTCACAGCTGATCAATCCGTGGACTAAACTGACTGCTCTGTTTGAACTGCCTGAACCACTGGATGCCAAGGTCTCATGTCCAGAGTGGCCACAGTGGAGTGCACAAAGGAGAGAGAACGGGCGAATCAGTTAAGGATTCTGAATTTCGACAACTGAGTGGTCAGAAGCAGAAGTGATGAGATCAGTTCTGGGTCTTTCTACTTCATGTTGTCCATATTCAACCAACCACTTCAAATGGCTCCTTCTGTCTATGCATTTAAGTTTTATAATGAATAAGCCATATAGTTCAAAATGCTCAACTTCAAATTGAACCCTAGAAGTTTGGACGGATTTGATTATCGTCAATTAATTGAAAAAAACAAAATTAGTAATAACTTTTGTTTATATTCTTTTCTCCTAGTAAAAAGTTTGCATGGAATCATGGGAAGGACACGTTAAAATTTAAAAAGCAGGTTCTCATTCTGACTCAATGTGTTCCTTCCAGAACAAGCCATCTAACCCCTCAGGCCTATGTCTTCTCAGATGTCAAATGAGGAAGAGAGAGGACTGAAGGATCCTTCTCGACCTAACGACACCGTATATCCCAATCACGCACACATCTCCTTTTCGGGAAACCTCAAGCCCTCCCTTTACTCCCATATGAGTGGCCCTCAGAGGTGTACGATTATGCTTTCAAGATGCCAGACCGAAGATCACTTACCACCACTGTGCTAGAAAAGAGCTGCAAAATGCCATAGCAGGAGCCTGCAAAAAACATCAATAGCATCAATAAATCATCCAGACCCATCACAAAACTGGATTAATGTGGTAACAATTACACAAAAATTAACAGAAAAAATTAGCTAAAAAAGACCATTTTCTTTTAAAGGAAATTACCCCACAATTTTTTTTTTTCAGTTGGAAGAGTATAAGTCATACAACTTTTAATAAAAGGCCTTCAAAATAAAATTGAGGGTAAGCAGGAAAGAGACTGAAGGCAAGGGTCACCTTGAGGGGTAGTCCTTCTTCCACTGCGTGAGCAGCGTGCGGCTCTGAGAGGACTGCACAGAGCAGTCAGGGGAGCAGAAATCTGAATCCTAGATAAATTCTACTAAGTCTTAAAGTTTTAACATTATCTCATACATCTCTAACATGTCACAGTTTTATAAAGTGCTTTAATTTTATAAAGAGCTTACAAAGTTTTATGAAGTGCTTCTACCTCCATTATAACATGTCCCTTCTGCTCTCATAAAAACCTTCACACTACTGGGTGGTCCAGTATAACTCCAAGTGTACTTTTCAAGGGAAATACAAATCATGGCAGGACTTACCAAATATCGTGTACAAAACTGTCCCACAACATTTGCTTATCTAGCTTGTGAATGATCAAGGGCTATTAGTCTTAACAATTTCTCATTAATTAGCATAGTCCTAACCCCCGCTATTTCCTGCCTCTTTCATAAATCAAAGACTTCCAATGGAGATTTTACGCTGCACAGGTGGAGAGTTTATGCTGCACTCTCTAAAATGTGGTGGTGGTGCAGGAAGTTTGCAACCAATTTACCAAGGCTCATCCCATTCCTGCCTGGTATGATTTCTGTAGATTACGTTTCTCTGGTCTCTCACACTAGGTTAGGGGTTCCTGTAGGCTGGAGTCCATACCCAGCCAGCTCTGTGGAGAGGCTCAGTGAGGGCCTGTAACGTCACTGGTGCCATGGGGCACGGGGAATCTGCTAAACCTGGAAACCTCTCTGAACACAGGTAGTCGAGGAAAGGATGAATTACATTTGCTCCAGGGTAATATTTTTAAGTATTCTGAAAATTCATTTTATCCCATTTTCAATTTGCCTTTGGATCATATTTCGCTATAAGACTGATTTGTTTTTAGGTACTTAGCTCAGGGGATTTAAAATTCAGTGCTCATTTTCAAAATGTGCAGTATTAACCACTCACCTACAATTCCAGCAACTGTTGGACTTGCTCCAAGAGACTTGACATGAAGGCTCAATAAAGGGACAACCATGCTTACACCAAACAAATCCTAAACAACAAAACACTGATTAACTCAAGTTAGAAACCGAAGGTGTTTTTAAAGTGGTGATCCTAATTATAAATTGATTTTAAAAATAAAACCAATACCTAAAATGTTGAGCAAACAAGAAATCATAATTGTATTCTATAGTATGCTGTACTCATCAGATTAAACTTATCGAGGAATCCAAATACATGTGTTATAACAGCTGCCACTTGTAAATGCCTGGATCACCCTGACCTAGAATCCATTTTAACTTTAGCTTCTTTGTAATCGATCCTTAAAATATTCAAGGAGGATGTGCTACAGAAGTTCTTCAAATGAAAAAACAAAAAAAATTTTTGTGGGTAACGAAGTGTGAAAGGAGGTAGGGATATGGCATATTTCTTGGCAAAGCAGCTCTTGCTTAATAAGATGAATTTCCTCCTGGAGTTAGGGAAGGCAACTAATCTGTGGTTTGTGGCCTTACAAAGTAATGCTACCTGAAAAGAAAGTCACAGTACAGCAGGAAGGAGAGAAAAGGCTGGGGTGCTGAGGGAAGGCCACTCTTCTGCAGTAAGTCACAGCAAGTGCCTGGGCTCTGGGGTCAGACAGGTCTCAATTCCAGCCCCAGCACTTACTAGGCATGTGTCCTTGCAAAGTTATTTAATGTCACCAAGTATCAGTCCCGTCATCCATAAAATATGGGGATAATACTATCTGCCTGGTAGAAATATGAGGAACATTAAGATGGCTGAGAAAGGTCTGACAAAAAATAGAAGCTCAAACATATTTTCTCTTTTCTTCAGTTCTGGGGATAAGTCCTGATCCTTTTTGCTAGGTATTTGAGTTAACAGAAAGACTTAATTTTTCCTTTATGATTGTTCTCATTTCTACTTACCTTGGTTACCTGCTACAACTGGTTTAGGAGAAGAAAAACACATTGCATACACACAGTTTTCTTCATATTAGACCTGAATTCCTTTTCCTATAATCCTAGTCAAACAGAAAGCAAGAATATGCACGAAAAACATATTTTCTTCAGGCCCACAATTAATCCTTTGCTCCCCACTTCTCTTGGTGGCTATCCATTCACCTAATTATAGAAACATGAACTTCCAAATATTCTTTTCAGTGGCCCTTTTCCATGGTTACATATTTAGATGGCCATATATTTAATACTCAGTAATTTTAAATACCTCATAAATTTACACTACCAGAACTATGGCTTACTATTTCAAATTTAACACTACTTAAAACTTCTTTTGGGTCTAAGTCAATTTCTTTTGGGCTTTACTGTCAGCTTTGTCCCATCAGCCTACTGATGTTCTGTTTAACTTAAAAGACTAAATACATCAGCTACCTCTTGAGTTTTCTGGATCTTTCAGAAAAGGTAACTCAACTGTCCAAAAAAATTTTTTTTTCCAAAAGAATTCCCAGTACCATATGTCATTTAATATTCAAATAGTTATTCTAAATAGAGGATGGGAGATAAATATTTAAGTAGATAGGCTGAAATTTATGGAAGGTAAATACGAAAATATAGACTAAGCCATTTAAGATCATTATCTTAAAATTGATGACCAGCATTATTTTAGCACTTTGTGAGCCTGAAAAATATGTTTTTCCAAGGACGCCAGCTACTAGCTCTTGCCTCTCAGGAAGTTCTGTTCTAAAACTGTCTTCTTTACTATAAAAGGCAATTCCTCTCTTCTGAATCTGGTATCATCTTCAAAACCACCCTCTTTGAGCACTCCGAATTTCACAACTGGTAGTGTGCTTGTAACCATTTATAAAGAAATCAGGTCAGAGGGGGCCACTTAAACCTTTCAGGGAACATGTACATCTCTCAATGAGAACTGATGAATACATTCAAAAGTTTCAGGACCTTTTACAGGATAGGAACCCAAATATTTCTTGATTAGCAGATTACTTCAAAAAAAAATTATCACCTGATTAAAGCTGGTGAAATGGAATTCAAATCTCACCAGGAATCTTGAGGAAAAAAGGGACTGAAATCATAGATCTTAGCAGCATCTTAGCATGCTAACCAAAAAGGGCCTAACGGGTCATCTTTGTCTTCCTTCCTAAACAAATTCAAACCTGGAAGCACAGATAAGAGCTAAAACCAGAATATTTTGGCAAATGACTTCTTTAATCTTGTTCCCTTCCCCTCCCAATCAGAAACCTTTTTCCCAAAAGTCTGAGGGGTCTTTACATCTCTTAATATATTAAAAATTATAACTAAATTATGTATAATATTCCTTAGATGTTACCTAACAAAGAGCCATTAGATCCTTCAAGGATATCCAAAGTTGCATATATTTTAATTGCTTACAACATTTGCCATTTAAAAAATTCCTACTCTCTTTTAACTTTTGGGAAATCTTATTTTTCCCCTTAAGATATTAGAGACCTAATGATTCTCTTGAATAAATTATTAAAATTATACATCAGGCTTGCTAGATTATACTCGCCATGTGCACAGCACACAGAAAACGGATGAGAAGCTTTGAATATTCAAATTCGCTTTGGAAGGCCAACCATAACGAAATGATCTGTGAATTTCTTTGCTTTATTGTAAAACTCAAATTAACTATTTTGAATTCTAGGTCATGTTGGTTTCCAAAATTCTAGGAACCCTAGTATGGACTTTCCAGGTGAGGACCAAATCCTCTTCATCTGGCAGAACCACAGGGTAGTACCATCTGAGGTCGGGCAGCAGTAGCTTGGGGTCTGCATCTCCTACCAGAGTGGGGATGGCAGCCAACATCCTTTCCAAATTTGAAGAACCACACACACTCCCTGGTATTGAATTCTGGGTGACTAGCCTGGAAAGTGGAAGAGGCACCTACATCCTGAGACTAAACTAAGAAAAAGATGAAAGGAACAGAAGGAGTGCCAGGCTCTGAACTCAAAGGCAATGAGGTCTGCAATGTTACCTGGAGGCAGAGATCCCACAGTGATTTGGTCACTATGCTTTCATCACTGTCGTAGGAACTAGTAAGTCAAATTAAAACTTTACAGACTGTGGAACACCCTGCATTGAGGAGCGGAAAGGGAGACTGGCCCCCTACTCCTTTCCTAGCTAAGCATGGCTCCGAATCCAAACTCTAGAGGCATCAGACTGGGGAGAAGCAGTGGTCTTAACTCGCATCTGGACAGAAAACAATAATTCCTCTTTGCCAGTGCCATCAGGGACTCTCTTAACAGCCTCAACAGGCAGTCTTCTCGCACCAACAATTAACCTGAGCAGCTCTTTTTGTTCTCAAGATACAGTCTCAGGCCCTGCAAAGACGAAATCCTACTGGGTCCTCATCCGAATTCTGTCCTAACCTGGACTAGCTCACAACAGGGCAACTGAACCAGCCTAGACTTGGACAGAGAGGAGTGAAGAGGTGGTCCAGGGTTCTCATAGATAGTGGCCCATGAATTACCAACATAAACTTACTAGTAAAGTAAGTTCTTGCCGGCAGGGACTGTGGATTACAGTGATTGGTGCTCCACAGCACCAACCACATAGCAGGTTTTCAGAAATTCTAAGAGTAATAAATGAATGGATGGATGGATGGATGGATGACCTACCCTACCATACACTCAGCTTTCTAAGTTTTCCATTCTACGCGGAAAAGTAATAATAATTGTCCTTATTAAACCAGGACACACACACAAATCATGACCGGACCAAACCAAACCCGCATCGTGCAATATAGTTTGTCGAAAGACAGGTGTGTATAATTCATTGCGATTTGCATTTTTAAACGTCCCAGTCTACCAGAAACCATAATGAAAATGTGCCTAATTCTGTCCAAGCGGGGTCATCAACAGCGACTTCCCCGACCTGGCCTAGTAAAAAGCCCTGTGGGTTCCTGCCGCACTGCAGCCACCTGACAACTGGGCTTTCCCCAGCTCGCCCCGACGCCCCGGCAGGCGCTGCACCTGCTACAGCTTCTAACACCTGGGTCACCCTGGAGCACGGCTCCTGGGTCAAAGAGCCACACCTGCGGCTGGTGCGGGAGCGTCACAAGCCACAGGGAGGGAGGGAGGGGCGGACGCCTGGCCCGGGCCCGAGCGGAGGCGGGGGTGGCAATAACGGAGTGTGGCTAGCTGCAGGGGGGGGGTTAGGGGGCAAGAGGCGGCCTGAGAGGTAGGAGGACCACCAGGCAGATCGCAGGTTCCCCCACCCCGGGCGGGCCTTACAAGCACCCCGGAGCTTCAAGACACAACACCCTTCACTGGGTCCCAGGTCCCGGACGCAGTCAGCACTTGGCGTGCAGCCCAGCACTCACCAAGAAGCCCACCAGGTAGAGACCGAGCAGGAGGCGGCGCGCTCGGACAGCCCCGGGAGCCCCCGCCTCGGCCCCCGGCCTCGGCTCCTGCCGCGGCTTTCGAGCGGCCGCGGCCAGCCCCGGGGCCGCGCCCGGGCCGCGCCGGCCGCCGAGCTCCATGCGGACGCGCGCAGGGCCCTCGGGCGCCGCCGGCCGCCGCCAGCGCGGCCCGGGCGCGCCAGCCCCGCCCCGAGCGGAAGCGGGCGGCGTGCGCCTGCGCGGAGGGAGCGCCGCGGGCCCGGCGCGGCCGCGTGCTCGCGCCCCGGGCGGAGTGGACGCGGGCGCCGCTGGGCGGGGAGGGCGCGCTGCTGGTGTGGGGGCAGCGGCGACGCTCCAGGTCGCCTCCGGGTGCAGACCCCGCTGTCCCTGCCGTCGGAGGGCGGGAGCGAATTGTGATGCGCTTCACCGCAGTTTGGGGTCGTCCTTGGCGGGGCCACCTCCAGCTGCAAGACTCGCCGACTCAGGGCGCTGGTGGCTCTGACTGCCCTGAAATACGTTCATTTGCCTCCTCCAAGCGTCGGTTTTGCCTGCTTAAAAAGCAGGGGGAAATACTGTGGACTGACCTTACAGGGTGGTGAGGCTTTCTGCAGATGTTTGGGGAGCACTCGGGTGCTCTGCAGTGTGAACAAGACCGAGGTGGTCTCGGCCCGAGTGGAGGGTACGGTTTCCCGGAGGATTCATAAGCACACAGTAAATACGTACGATGCATAAAAATAAACGTACAACAGGTAAAAGAATAAAAACGCACAGTAAATTAAAATATCGCGACAGGTTATATGAGAAACCAGGGTCTGGAGGTGGAGACTAGTGAGATGGGGAGTGAGCGGCTCGAGGAAGGCGGCTTGGGAGAGGGGACATGAAGCTGAGAAGAGTTGAAAGGAGATACATGCGGCTGAAACTCGCTGAACAAACCGAGAGTGAGGTAGGCGGGAGAGCAGGTCACTCAGGACCTGAAAGGCCCTGGCAGAGCTTTGGGGTTTTGTTCTGAGTGCAGTGAAAGGACGTTAATTGGTGCATGACACCGAATAGTGTGTCTAAATCCGTTAGCGCTGAGCCCCACACATGGTGAGTACTTAATAAATATTAACTATGGTTACTAGTCCCTCTTTTATTCAAGAGCTTAATTCATCACCTACTCCTCTCTCGCTCTGGTATCAAGAGAAGTCAGATTTTACTGATATTTTGATGAAAATCTCCATTTAATTGTGCAGGTCGCTGAATTAAAACATCTGTTGAATTCAATGTAGCAAAGTTTCTCATGTGAAAGGTATGGTACTGTTCAGGAAAGAATGAGATCCTGAAATTTAGATTGGAGACATGTGGTTTGCTCCAGATGAAACTGACAATCTTGAACCCATAAGTCGCTCTGAGCCTGTTTGTTAGTAGTGGCTTGTCCTTCTGTATCTGAGGAAACTAGCCTTCCTGTGCTTGAAAATTTTGTAATTACCCCATCTGGGGTAGATGCCTTGAAGCAGGATACTCATGTTCCTCAAGACCTATCAAAACCATGTACTGTGGTCACTAGATAAATAGCTAGGGTAAAATCTCAGCATGCTCCAGCAGGCAAATAGACACTATGACCTTGGAGGAATTGCTTATACACCAAAAGAATTGAAAGGTTCTGCTGATATATAATCAACAGGGACCTTGGAGATCCTCTTGGCCTCTTGGGAAATTCCTTACAAGCAGTTGATGGAAAAAACTTGAGGCTGGTTTACAACTAGATCCGCATGATATTTTCATGCCTCCTGAAAGTAGACAGCTGTAGCATTACAGTACTACATAGGGGTGACTCTGAAGGATAATGGTGAAGGAAAATTACCTTTAGTCGTAACTTCAAGTGGCACTTTGGTTGTTAACTTTACCTGGAGTAGTGGGTGGCCAAAAATCGAGTACACTGTTCATGGGCAATATCTCACAGTAGACTTAGAAGATGAGTGACAAAGAAGTCTAGAGAACAGATATGTAGATGGATGTTTCAAAGGGGCTGAAGATGCAGAAGATACTTTTGGCCTGTGTGAATGTCCACTAATGGGTATCTACTGCAGAGGAGGCTCTTAATAATCAGGTAGAGAAAATGATGTGCTTTTTGGATGTCCCAACCCACACCAGTGTTTCTTCATCGGGCTCATGAACCCAGTAGCCATGGTGGCAGAGATGGACACTATGTGTGAACGCAATAGCATAGCCTTACTCTTATCAATGATACTGCTCAATGCCAGTCTGCCAACAGCAGAGACCAACACTTAGTTCCTGCTATGCCACCGTGCTCTGGGGGAGCAACCTGATGAAAGGTTGATTGTACTGGACCACTCCTATTATGGAAGGTGCAGAGATCCATCCTCAGTGGAATAAACAAATATTCTGTATATATATTTGCTTTCTCTATTCGTAGGACTTCTGACAACACCACTATCCATGGACTCACAGAATACCTTATTCACCACTATGGCGTTTCACACAGTATTGCTCCTCATCAACGTACTCATTTCGCTGCAGAGGAAGTAAAGCAGTAAGATTATCCTTGTTGAATTAACTGATCTTGTCACGTTCCCCATCACCCAGAAAAGGCTGGCCTAACTGAATGGAGAAATGGCTTTCTGAAGGTTCAGTGACAGTGCTGGATGGGAGACAACGCTCTAAAAGAAGGGAGTTCTGTCTTAAAGCATATAGTATATGCTTTGAATTAGAGATCATTATATGGTGCTGTCCTCCCATATCCAGAAGACATAGTTTGGGAATCAAGGATGGAAATGGTAATGGTTCCTCTCACTTTTATACCTAATAACTCACTTACAGAACATTTGCTTCCCATCTTGGCAGCTTGGAGTTCTCTGGTTTTGAGGTCTTTGATCCCAAGAGGGCAGTGCTTCCACCAGGGGCCATAACAAAGTTTCTGTTGAATTAGAAGATGAGACCACCTCCTGGCAGTTTTGGCCTCCTTAAGCCACTAAGGCATCAGGAAGAAAAAGGGGTTACTCTACCGGCTGGAGTGATTGATCCTGATTACTGAGGAGAAATTGGGTTGTTGTTATACAGTGAGGTAAAGGAGGACTATATCTGAAAAACTGCAGAAACATACAAACAAAAAAAGATAGAACTGTTGAAGAATCAGACCATTCATGAATGAAGATTTGCATCCTTCCATGAGGTAAAGAACGCTGACCAACTGATTTTGGCTGAGGGCAAGTGAAGTAAGAAATGGGTAGCAAAAGAAGGAAGACATAGATATCAACTGTGACCTTTACCCAATTACAGAAGTGAGGAACTAGAAGCTTTGCATATTTTCTCTTTGTTTGTTATACATATGTGATTATTTGTGTATGCTAACCAGTTTCTCCTTCTGTCTTCTTCTTCCAAGTATAATTTTATATACAAGTGGTTAGAGCTTAACTTTACAACTTAGTCTTTGGGTAACAGAATATTCAGTGAGACTGTGACTAAATTTGAGGAGTAGTTAATATAGTCAGCAATGGCTACAATGACTGTTGAGACAATGACTGTTTCCTTTTGGTAGGTGGAACAATAGAATTGTTTCATGAAAATTGAAATGTGAACAGAAGCATGCATTTGGAAGCTGAGTAGCCAAAGAATGGACTGGGCCAGTTATCAATTTATTGCTGTTAGCTCCAAATACACCCATCATTGCCCCGCTGTGTGATGTTGGAGCTGGACTCTTGTAAACATTTCTCCTTTACTAGCTGGCATGATGTTAAACTTTGTCAATAGATGGTGCTGAGGGACACTGCATGAAGAAGGAGCTTCTCTTCCAGACTAATGTGTTTTCTCTCTTCTTGTTCCTGTGGTGTGTGTGCAGCCATAAGAGTGCAAGACACCTAGTGGTCCTTAGCCCCCAGCAAGTTTGGCTCCCACGCAGGCAGCAAGTTCCATTGGCATATGAGCTGGTTTCCAAGTGAACCTCTCAGGTACCCTATCAAGTAATTTCCCAGCCATTTCCACAGGTACGTCAGCTGGTGGCTTCCCAGTGAGTTGCATCAGTGTCCCAGCTGAATGCAATAGGCAAGCACGTGATATAAAAGACATCCATATTTGATAGGTAAAAATAAAACTGTCTTTATTTATAGATCACATGGTCATTTATGTAGAAAATACTAAGCAATCTACAAAAAATCTACTAGAACTAATAAAGTGAGTTAGTGAGGTTGCAGAATACAAGGTCAATATGTAAATAACAATTTTATTCATATATGCTAACAATAAACAATTAGCAATTGGAGTTTAAAAAGAAAACCATTTTGGAAACATTAAATATGAAATAGAGATACACTTGACCAAAAAATGTGCAGAGACAATCCTCTTTGGACCTATTCAACTCCTGTGTTTCTTAGTGAGTACACCAAGATGGTAAGCCTCTAACCACTCTTTTATTTGTGCCATTTTCCCATGGCTGATTATATAGCTGGTAACCTTGAAAGATGAGGTAACGTGTCCCCACTGGTTGAAGATAAAGCTTACTTACAGCTTACAAAAGTGATAGATACTCCAAGCTCAGTGTTCCTCACTTGCAGTTAAAAACTGCTACCTGTGCAGAATCCACATGGGTCCATGGCATCATTCCAATGGGATGTAGAGGCAAGAGAAACTGATGCAAACAAGCTGACGTTTATACTGCTTATTGCGTCATGAGAAATAAAGGTCTTTTGTCTCTGACACGTGTCTTGTGTCTTCTGCTGGTATCTATGAAACTGTAGTAAGCTAACTTGAGTTTTAAATAAGCTAAGGTCAAATTAAAGACCCAAAAAAGACCTGTACACTGAAACTACAAAACACTGCTGAGAGATATGAACAAAGACCTAAATAAATGGAGAGATATACCATGATCATGAAATGGAAGACTGAATATTATTAAGATAATCATTCTCATTTATAGTATACTAAAATGAGGTACAACTGTTTATCATTAGGATGGCTACAGATGAAAAAACTATACCAAGACTTGGTGAGATATAGAATAGTAATTCTAATGGGAGTGTGTAATGCCGCAACCAATTTGGAAAATAGATTGGAGACTTCTTAAAATGGTAAACAGTTAAACATACACCTACCATATAACTCAGCAATTATACTCTGAGATATTTATGCAAGAGATATGAGAGCATGTAGCCAAACAAAGTTTTGTACACAAATGTTCATACAAGCTTTATTTGTAATAGCCCCCAAATGAAACAACCCAAATACCATCAACAGGTGAATAGCTAAACAAATTGTGGTAAATCCATCCAATAGAGTACCACTTAGCAATAAAACTAAAGAACTATGAAAATAATTATGCTGACTGAAGAGGCCAAATGAAGAGAAATACATACTGTCTGATTCTATTCATATAATGACTTTAGAGAACTCTGGTTTCAGATCCAATATGTAAAGAGCTTGGAAGTTACAACTCCCAATCTTACAATAAGAAAAAAAGATGAGAAAACTGAAAACCAACAGCTTTTTATAGATGCTTCAGAGAATTGAAGTCACAGGGCAAACCATTACCTGGAAATCTCGAAAGACAGACAAATACAGAGAATTACTGTTGAGGTCAACATAATGGGAGCAGAAGTTACTGGAACCAGTAGGAGCACTGCCACGGTAATTCTGATGAATTTCTGAGGGCTGAAAGTGGAGTGGCATGAGAGTTAAAAATTCTTGGGGGCCCAGTCATAGGGATACTCCTACTTTCATGATATTTACCACCAGAAGCTCCACCAGATTCTTAGGGTGAAGGTCTGAGAAAAGCCCTGCATGTTTCCAGCAAGGAGAGGAGAAAAGTAACCATTTGAAAATACATCCAGGGGAAATTAACTATTTTGAAATACACCCAGGGCATTCTCCATAACAAAGGTGTGCCCTATGAGAGAACTTACTTTACCAGAGTCTTATCTGACCTGTAAAAAAGGGCAATTAGACCACTCCAGCACTCTGGAACCATTTTTCTCTCACATAAAGGGAGAAAAAGGGTAAGAAATGCTTCTGGAAGTGACAATCCAAGGACTCAAACACTCTAAAACACTGAGATTTAATCATAAGGTTATAGAAATTTTCCCCTCCCCAACACCTTATTTTCCAAACTGGAAAGCAAAGACAAAAAATAATGAAAAGTTTTTTAAAGATCAGAGTATTGAAGAACTATGGGACAATTTCAAAAAGCATAAGATATACATAATTGGAATACCAGAAGAAGAAGAAAGAACAATTATTTGAAGTAACAATGGCCTAGGATTTGCCGAAATTAATGACAAATGCAATACCCACAGGTATAGGAAGCTCAGAGAACACCAAGCAGGATAAATACCAAAAATCCTACATGAAGCGTGTCTTATTTAAAATGCATAAAGCCAAAGCACAGCACCAGCATTGACCTGGATCTAATCGACATTTATGAAATACTTCATCTAACATCAGTAGAATAGCCATTCATCTCAAGATCACATTGACATTCCCCAAGAGTGACCACATTCTGGGCCATAAAATAGACCTTAACAAATTAAAAAAAAAAAAAATAGAAACTATAAAGTATGCTCTCAGACCACGATGGAAGGAAACTAGAAATTGATAACATAAAATAGCTGGAACACCCAAAAATATCTGGAGATCAATAAGACATCTAAATAACACGTGGTTCAGAGATGAAATCTCAAGAGAAATTTAAAAATAGGTTTGAATGAAAATGAAAATACGGTTTGTCAAAGTGTGAGATGCAACAAATGTGGCACTTAGAGGGAAATTTATAGCACTGAATGCGTATGTCAGGTAGAAGAAAGATCTAAAATTGATAATCTAACTTTCTATTTTAGGAAACTAGAAGAGCAATTTTAATTGCTTGTTTAGAACCAAGTTTCTGGTTTATATCATATTCCTTCTTCCTGAAGAACATCCTTTAACATTTTTTATATAATATATCTGCTGTCAATGAATTTCCTTTGTTTTTGTTGTATGCCTAGGTATGATTTTTCCTTCACTTCTGAAGGGTATAGAATTCCAGATGAATATGTGGGGTTTTTTTCACTCCATTTTCTTTATCCTTGTAGATTTTCTGAGGAAAAGTCTGTTGTAACTCTTATTCTTCTGTAGTAACTTGTCTTTTTTTCCTCTGGCTGCCTTGAAGATTTTATCTTTGTCTTGGCTGTTCAGCAGTTTGTATATGATAGGCCTACTTGTGTGTTTTTTCTATTTTAGTATTAATCCTACTTGATATTCTCTGAGTTTTTTGGATCTGTTGTTTTGTGTGTCTCTAATTTAGGAAAATTCTCAGCCATTATTTCTTTAGATATTTCTTCTGCCCCATTCTCTGTCTTCTACTTCTGGAACTCCAATGATACATATATTAGACCATTTGCTATTGCCCATCAGATCTTGAATGGTATATTCTGTTTATTTTTTTTCTCACTTTTTTTTTTTTTTTGCATTTCAGCTTGGATAATTTCTGTTGACCTATTTTCCAGTTCATTGATTCTTCCCTTGTCTGTGTTTAGTCTGCTGATGAAATTGTCAGTGGAAATCTTTGTCTTTGTTATTGTGTTTTGATGTTTAGAATTTGCATTTGATTCTTATAATTTACATTTCTCTGCGGAAGATGCCTATCAGGTCTTACATGTTGTCTACTTTTTCCATTATAATCTTTAACATATTTATCATAGTTATTTTAGTTCCATTGTATGATAATTTCAACATCTGTGGCATATCTGGGTTTGGTTTTGAAGATTGCTTTGTCTCTTCAGACTGTTTTTTTTCTTTCTTTTTTTTAAGCAACATTAATGAGAGATAATTCATATACTGTACAACTCACCTATTTAACATTTACAATTCAGTAGCTTTTAGAATACTCATGGAGTTGTACAACCATCACCACAATCAATTTTAGAATATTTTAATCACTCCAAAAAGAAAACCTGCACACCTTAGGCATCACCCGCCTAACCTGCAGCCCTCCTCAGATTAGGCAACCACTAATCTACTTTCTGATTCTATAGATTTGCCTATTCTGGATATTTCATAATAAATAGAATCATACAATATGTATTTCTTTGTGACTGGCTTTTTTCTCTTAGCATAATGATTTCGAGCTTTATCCATACTGCAGCATGGATGCCAAATAACATTCATTGTATGGCTATATCACATTTTTTTTTTTTTTTTGGTGAGGAAGATCAGCCCTGAGCTAACATCCATGCCAATCCTCCTCTTTTTGCTGAGGAAGACCAGCCCTGAGCTAACATCTATTCCCAATCCTCCTCCTTTTTTTGTTTTTTTTCCCCTTTTCTCCCCAAAGCCCCAGTAGATAGTTGTACATCGTAGTTGCACATCCCTCTAGTTGCTGTATGTGGGATGCCGCCTCAGCATGGCCGAACAAGTGGTGCATCAGTGTGCACCCAGGATCTGAACCTGGGCTGCATATGTCACATTTTGTTTATTCATTCATCAGTTGATGGACATTGGGTTGTTTCCAATTTTTGGAAATTATGGATAATGCTGCTATGAACATTTATGTACAAGTTTTTGTGAAGATATATGTTTCCATTTCTCTTGAAGTAAAACTGCTTGGTGATATGATAACTCTGTTTAAACATTGGAGGAACTGTCAAACTGTTTTCAAAAGTGGCTACACCATTTTATATTCCCACTAGCAGTGTATGAGGGTTCTAATTTCTTCACATCCTCATCAACACTTATTATCTAATGGGTGTGGGATTTATAATTCTCTGATGGATAATAATATTGAGCATCTTTTTATGTGCTTATTGGCCATTTGCATATCTTCTTTGGAGAAATATCTGTTCAGATACTTTGCCTATTTTTTAATTGAGTTGTGTGTCTTTTTATTATTGAGTTGTAAGTTCTTTATATATTCTAGATAGAAGTCCTGCATCAGATATATGATTTGCAAATATTTCTCCCATTCTGCAGTTTATCTTTTCACTCTCTTGATAGTGTCTTTTAATGAACAAAAGTTTTTTGTTTTTTTGTGAGGAAGATCAGCCCTGAGCTAACATCCATGCTAATCGTCCTCTTTTTGCTGAGGAAGACCGGCTCTGAGCTAACATCTATTGCCAATGCTCCTCCTTCCTCCTCCTTGTTTTTTTTTTCCCCAAAGCTCCAGTGGATAGTTGTATGTCATAGTTGCACATCCTTCTAGTTGCTGTATGTGGGACGCGGCCTCAGCATGGCTGGAGAAGCGGTGCGTCGGTGCACGCCCGGGATCCAAACCTGGGCTGCCAGTAGCGGAGCATGCGCACTTAACCGCTAAGCAACGGGGTGGGCCCCAACAAAAGTTTTTAATTTTGGTGATGTTGAGATTATCTATTTTTTCTTTTGTTGCTTGTGCTTTTGCCGTGATATCTAAGAAACCATTGCCTAATCCATGGTCATGAATATTTATGCCCATGTTTTCTTCTAAGAGTTTTTTTTTATGCGATACGTACTTATTAATTAAATAAGTACTTTTTATTTTTTTTTAATTTTATTTTTTTTCTTTTTTTACTGGGGAAGATTCACCCTGAGCTCAGATCTGTTGCCAATCTTCCTCTCTCTCTTTTTTCCCCCCCAAAGCCCCAGTACACAGTTGTATACTCTAGTTGCAAGTCCTTCTAGTTCTTTTATGTGAGCTGCCACCACAGCATGGCTACTGACAGACCAGTGGTGTGGTTCCACGCCCAGGGACTGAACCCGGGCCCCAAAGGTGAGCACACGAAACCTTAACCACTAGGCCTCAGGGCTGGCTCAAGAGGTTTATAGTTTTAGCTCTTACATTTAGGCCTCTGATCCATTGTGAGTTAATTTTTTACGTGTTTTGTGAGGGGGGGAGGGAGTGAGCCATGGCTCAAATGCCAAGAACTCTTGCTGTTCTTAACAAGTTTTTAGGTTTTTTTAAATAAATGTTCCTTCATGTGCTGTATGTCTTCAGGAGAATTTCCTTAGACTTTAAAGAGTTGGGTATTTTAAATAGTTTTCACCAGTTATACTTGTTTCATCAGGGAATGGATCCACAGTACGCCTCAAACTGCCATTCTGGAAGTGGAACTCTGATTCTGTTTTTATCTTGCTTTTCACATGTCCAGTAATATTTTTTTGAAAGCTTGGCAGGTTGTATGGCACAGTCGATAGTGAGATAAATATGTCTATATATGTATTATATATGTGTGTGTGTGTGTGTGTGTGTGTGTGTGTGTATATAAAAGAGTTGAGCGCATCTTTCCTCTGCTAGTCCTTCAGTGTGAGGGCGTGTGTTAATCTAGTCAAGAGTTGGTCTGAATTTGAATTTTGTTGTTGTTGAGGTTATCCTCAGCGCACCATAGGCTTGACGTTTTTCTAGTGTAGTGGTTCTCAACTGAGAGTGGTTTTGCCTGCTGGGGGACATTTGGACTGCCTGGGACATCATTGATGGTCACAACTGGGGGTATGCTACTAGCGTAGACACCAGAGATACTGATAAACACTCTACAACTCACAGGACAGCACCCTGTTCCCCACACAGGGAATTAGCCAGTACACAGTGTCCCTAAATTAAAGTTAAGAAACACTGCTCTAATGCTAACTTATAAAGTGGGGACTAGTTTGCTAGAGCATTTTTCATTATATCTGCTCCCCTTTTGGTGTTGGGTCTTCCCTCTGCACTGTCCCTCAGAGACAAACTTTCTTTTGTAATTCTCTTGGGCGTGTTCCGGTGCTAATTCTACTTGACACAGGTTAGCATGTTGGTGATTGGCAGGGGAGGGGAGCATTCTCTGATGTTCTGACTGTGTCTCAGCTGGCATAATCTTAGACAGGCAATGGGGACCTGAGTCTTGGGGGTGTGGCCTCCACAAGTGCTCACATCCCTCTTTCAGCTGTTGCGCCAAAAATCTTTGGGACAAAGATTTTTTTAATAGATGTTATTTTTTAAAGAAGTTTTAAGTTCACAGGAAAATTGAGCATAAACCACAGAGACTTCCTGTGTATCCCCGCCTCCACACATGCACAGCCTCCCTAACTATCAACATCCTGTACCAAGGTGGTACGTTTGTTGTGCTCAGTGAACCCACATTGACACATCATTATCACCCAAAATCCATAGTTTACATTGGGGTTCATTCTTGCTCTTGTACATTCTATGGGTTTGGACAAATGTGTAATGACATGTATCCACCATTATAGTATCATACAGAAGAGTTACACTGCTCTAAAAATTCTAAATTCTAAACTATGTGCTCTGTACATATTCCTGCTTCTCTCTCAGGAGAAAAGTTCCTTCCTTCCTTTCTTTCTTCCTCCCTTTCTTGCTTGCTTTTTTTAACATTTTGTCTTCCTCAGCTATACAGGGTTTCCACCTTTGTAGTGCCCTAATAAGGCAATGCCCTAATATGACAATGTTGTGGCTCTTCTCAATGCGGATTAAAGCTTTTGTTATAGGGGAGTAGGTTGGTAGTGTTTGCCAGCGGCTATTTTCTGCTCCGCTAGCCAATAGCAGGATGAGATTCTCCCCAGTCTTCTCTGTAAGCACCCGGTAGGGTTTATTTAAAAGCAAGTTGGTACAAATCCCCTCTTTTTGGGACCTGCAGAGTCTTCATACTAGCCACACTTGCCTGTAGCAATTCATTAGAAATTTTTAGCTGAATAGTCTTAGATGCTTAAATGCTGTTTAGCATCATCCACTGTAGGTTAGCATATGCTTGGCTCCATTTTCTCTCTAAAGGCACTTGTTGTTCCCCAGAAAGACAAGTTGATTGGTTGTTTACCTGAGACCTCAATTCTCTCATTGGTTCAAGAAAAGTCATTAATTTGAAGTTTGTCTAGCCTTTTGTTTGTAGAAAGGTGGGCAGAATGCTCTTTCCAATTCTCTACACTTCCAAGATGAAAATGGAAGCCTTATTACTTTTTTACATTGTAATAATTCTTTGACAACTCATGTTGAACTGAAATCTTCCTAGAGCATCTAACTCCTGGCCTTAGTTCCAAGTCCTGGGGTGACGCATTACAGCCCTACCCTTATGACATCATTTTATCTTAATTACCTCCTAATAGGCTCTTTCTCCAAATACAGTCATATCGGGGATTAGGGATTCAATATATGAATTTGAGGTGGCACAGATCAGTCCATAATAAGAAACTCTGCCATAGAGAGATTCAGAGTTGCCTCAGTTTCTTCATTGATAAAATGAAGGAAATCTTAGCACTTACTGCAGTAGGTTATTGTGGAGGTTAAGTGAGTTAATAAGCCCAAAGCAACTAGAATAGCGCTCAGGACAAAGTAAGTGCTGGGTATTATTATTTTGCTGCTGTTATCATTTTTGTTATTTAGCTGTTGTGTTATTTGAATAAACTGGCATGTCTTAATTTTCAAGCACTTACCCCGTACTTCACGTGTAATTAAATTAAACAGAACTTAGAGGACTTGGCTGAGCAAACATGAAGAGAAGTCTGTGGAGCCGTCTATGCAGAATCTCTGGCAGGTCCTTCAGCAATCCTGCAGACGAGGGCCCTCCGCTGACAGCTTCTGTCTGTATTTTCACACCAATGCAACACTAGCTATTGTCTCCTCTTGGAGACTTGGTGGTACTAAGGTCACAGGGATGTATCTCCCCTCCTCCCCCACTCTCTTGCTCATGGATTGGGTTGTTTTTCTTTTGGGGCATATGACGTGAACTGGCTCGCAGACCCTGGGCTCATTTGAGCTTCTTACAAGTCCCTCCTTGGGTAGGTCATCCAGAATAGAAATTAAAAATCCATCTTCATTTTTGTGGATAAAGAAGGACCCAGTGGCAAAGGTATTTAAGGTGAGGGCAAAATATCCTAGTGCCAAGGATAAATAAAAATGTCTCTCTCTAAATTAAGACTCAAGTCATTGCACACAAGATTTATACAAAGCATTTTCACAACCAAGGATAGGAGAGGGGAACCTTTTCATTCATACAGTTTCTGGCATATGGATTGTAACATGTACCCTCAGAAAGAATTACAACTAAACAAAGGGATGAGTAAATTAAATCAAAATTACCATCCTTTAAAATGTGTATTAGTACAATAGATACATTCCTATCAGTTATATCATTTTGATTTCTAGTTTTATGTATCAAAATATTTCCCCTTTGGTCCCATTTTGCTTCTGAAATGTTTTATTGTGTGTTGATTGCAATTGAAGGCAGGTTTTTAACAAATAAGTTCTAAGTTTTTTGCCCCTGTCAAGAGTTAATGCACTTAGTGCGCTAATCGAGTTCTTTATGGAATTGAACACAGAGCTAGGCAGCGAACTCTTTTTCAAAGTGAAGGATATTTTTGTAATATAACTCCGTTTGTGTGAGTGAGTTACTTGTGTAAGTACCTCTCAATTCATGGAGAGTAAACTGCCTACCTTGATGAGGTGAATGAGCCTATGGATCTTGCTAGAGCTGTAATAAACGTAAACTATTCATTAGGGCCTTGGTATTTTGATGGACCATCTTACTTAAGGCTGTTCAGCATCAAACACTGTGAAAATAGTAAGCTCTACACTACAATATTTACATTACATGAAAATCCCAACAACTGACCACAGTGTACAATAGAATGCAAATTTTACCTGTGGCCAGCAGATGGTAGTGTTCAACCCAATTCAATTCAACTCAATAAAATTGATATTTGGTTGGCTGAGTTTTTACTGAGCACCTACCTAAAGCACGGTGCTGGTGTTAGGGACGCAGCAGTAAACAAAAATAGAACTACTTATCACCCCCATAGAGTTTATTTGTTCTTGTATTATGCTTAAGATGAGAAGGCCTGTGAATAATCTCTTAAAACGATAGGAAGTGGTCCTGTTGTCATATTGGTGGAGGGGGGAGGTAGTGGGAAGGATGTCATGCAAGAACCAAGACCAATAACACAAAACATAGATTTAAAAGGTCATTAGAGTCACAGAGACATATGGTGATGCTTCACTGACAGTAAAAATCTGTTTCAATGATCATAGGGAAGCAAACGATTTTAGGGTCATCACTCAGACTATTGTCTTATGTCTAGGACTGTGGGACCACAATCCTGTATCTGTAACCCTTAGGGCCAGATGTGTTTAGTACTCAGTATTTGGGGGATTTTTCAAAAGTAACAATATACATATACTATACTTTACCTAACGTTCCCAGTGGAACCTGGGGAGGCCTGTAATCAAACACATTCATACTTAATGCAATGAAATATCTGAGAGCTCACGCTGTAGTTTATGTACATCCCCATGCCAATCAGGTCTGCTTTGCCAAAAGCAAAAGTTTTCAGAGATTTTGGATGTTGGAATGGCAGATAAGTATTGCGGATCTGTAATATATCATTCCATGACAAAAAAGAACCTGCCCTAAAATCTCCAAAAAACCATTTTAGTTTTCTGGAACATGGATTCCTGGTCTGTAGAAGCTGTGAGAGTTTGATTTCTATATCTGTTACAAATTTGTTCAGCATCATTGGGTGCTGGGCATTGTCATTCTTGTATTTTTTTAAACTAAAGTGAATCAGAATTAATTTTATTTTGAGACTGTTTAAATAGTTTCATTAGATATTTTGAGATAATGAAGACAATTGCAATATCGAGATTGGAAGTTATGACTTTAGAAAAAAGAATGTTTTGCTCATTATCACTCAAATTAAATTTGACTTGAGATTTTTGCTAAGTTTCAGTGTATTTACCAATAAAAAACACAGTTAACCAAATAAAATACATTGGATCAAAATAGGCAAAAACTTCTATTGTTTTTGATGATCCAGGCTTTGGTTTTCAAGTTTTATTTAACTGGTAAAAAATAAGGGGAAAATTACCACACTGTCTTGGAGTGCTAATGATCTCAGTATACTCTAGATTTTAAACGATTGATTTATAAAAATTTTTAATTAAAAAATTTGTTAAAAACGTTTTTGCCACAATTTCTCTAAGTGACAAGAGACTCTAATAGGGAGTTATTTCCAGGAAGTTAGAAGGATCTCTAACTGAAATTATGACGGTAGAAATAATCAGGATGAGCAGAAAAAAGCCAGAATTGACCAAAGAATTCCAAGAGCTTTCAGAACGGAGAAACAAAACCAAACCCACGTTCTGTGAAAGATGACGTGAGTGGAGCCATATTAAAATAGAACCGGAGTGGCCAGTTCAGAGGAATTGCCTTGCACATCTTGTTTTCTTTATCTTCCAAACTGGGCCAAACTGCCAACATTCTAAGAAATTGGTAAGGACAAGACTATCCTGTTTGTAAGGACTGATAAAACTGGACTTTGCTGATAACCAAATGCTAACCAATCAGTGAAGTACAAGTCTAGCCCTTTGCCTGATGACCGAATCTCAAGCCAATCTATGAAGTACAAACCTAGCCTGGCCTCTCGAGCACCAATGGACTCTCCCTTAATACAACTTACTTCATCCTCCCTTTTTCCCATAAAAACTCTAAGCCCCTTTCCTGTAATGGAAACACGTTTTAGGTTTCCACCTGAATCTGTGTCCCCCGAATTGCAGTTCTAATTTCCCAAATAAATATTTGCTGTTTAAATTGTAGCGATTTTTCCTCGGTCGGCAGTTCTTAGCCGGGCACCCTGTGCCTTCTCATATCTGATTTCACGAAGTGTCTATATTTGTTTGCTTCACTGTTTAGTCTTTATTTTGTTCTCAAAAGTGTTTGAAGGGGTGTGTCCCCAGGCCCTGGTATCCTTGAGCTCCACTGTCGTGTTCACTAGGAGATGTGGATGTGCCCACCCAGGTTGTCACCCTCATCCTTCCTCGTAGTGGTCTGGGCTGCTCTGTCCTGAGGGGCCACCCCACACTGAGTGATGATTGGGACCTGGGAACCCCAGGTGCAGCCCCACCCCAAAGGAAAGTCCTAGTAAAAAAAAAGTATTTGAAGTAGGTTACATAAACACATACAAAATAACAGGTTAAAAAGGTATGTGTGAGAGAGGAAGTCAGGGGCACACAGGAAGGAACTAAGGGAGCGAGGAAGAGGTGGGGCAGGCGGCAGGGAGCAGGAAGCGGGGACATCACCTTTTGTACATTTGCCTCTGAGATTTCCAGGTACCGACGTGAAGAGAGAAGCACTCTCAGTGCCATGAGAATGTAAGCTCATATTATTCACTGTCACCGTTCCAGAACACAACCCTCCGTCTTAGAACAGGTAGGTGTTAAATATTTGTCAAATGAATCAAGATTTATAGTGTCTCTGAGATTAAAAATAACAGTAGTGTTCTGTGGGAACGCAACTTCTTTTTAGCATTCAGAAATTTCCTCCTGGTCTTCATGAGGGGACACTGTAGGTGTAGGGACCAACATGCTCAGTCACAGCTTGAAGAATAAGGGGACAAAGTTTATATGGGACTTTCATTCATTATTAAATTAATTTGTTCATTGAACAAGTAATTCTTGACCTAATTTCTTCCGAGACACAGGGACTTAAAAACTGTCTAGAAGAGCAAGAGTGTAATTAAACAAATATGGGAAAGTGTTACAGG
This sequence comes from Diceros bicornis minor, assembly GCF_020826845.1. NCBI lineage: Eukaryota > Metazoa > Chordata > Mammalia > Perissodactyla > Rhinocerotidae > Diceros > Diceros bicornis. The sequence goes on along the minus strand of NC_080779.1, from coordinate 10,789,798 downwards.
TTTTGTAATACAGTCTCCTGGGAGAGTGCTGCTAGTAACACCTAGATGAGCATGAAGCACATAGTAGGGACTTGGTAAATATCTGTCGAATGGATTAATGAAGAGTTCATCGGAGAGTTGGAACAGAAGGGCCTTCTAATCAGAGGTGAGCAGAACAGGCCAAGATTTGGGAAACTGCTGATGGCCTAGGAGGGAGGATGTGTATATGGGTGTGGGGAGGGCTGGGGACACTTGGTGAGAAGTTAGTCTGTTGAAATAAACCTGAGTCAGATCTGGAATGCTAGGAGTTTTATTTTAGTTTTGTTTTTTTAATTTTTCTTCAAGAATGATCTCCAGCTAAAGGCAGGATAGAGGAGAAGCCTAATGTGTATGATGCACCAACTCATTTGACACACCTCATCTTACCTAATACTCCCACTCATCCTCTGCAGCATTGATCCCATGTTCCATATAAAAAAACTGAGACTCTGAAGGTTGAACAATTTGCCCAAGATCACTTGTCTATGAAAGGAAACTCCCATTCTTCTTAATTCAATGAAATCCTCATTCTAAAAGATTGGCAATGAGGGAGAACATGGAGAACGGAGCTGGTACCTGCAGTTCCTAGTCTTGTCATCATATCCTGGAGGTTCACTCCCAAGTCTCCACTCAGCCACCTTGACTCCTCATGTAGCCTTGAGGGCACAGAGAACAGGTTGAAAGTTGTAACAAAGCTATGGGGTAACATTTAGGATATAAACATAAAAACATAAGCCATAAATTATTGTCGATGGCCTTTGGCAGTGAGAACTCATGCAGATCTCTCTTCGCTTACCTCTGGCCTGCTTCCTGTGACCAGAACATCTTTAACTCCTACCACCAAGAAGATTTTTAGATGCTACAATTCCTGCCCAAGAGAGCGGACGCCCACAGAGAAACTGGTTGTTTCATATTCTCCCTCCTGAAGACTTAGTTTTATTCAAAGTATGCTCATGAATATTAGCTGTTATTATTCACCTTGGCTTCCATTTTTGACAGTCAATCTCTCCCACAAGGTTGAACATGAGACACCATGCTTTATGCTCATGGTCTTACAGATTCGGTGTGATAATCCTATCAACATAAAAATGGATTCAATATTCACATAAGGGATAGGTCCAGGCAGTAACAACACAGTCGTTTTATTATAGGATTATTATGAGTTGAGGTTGGTGCTCAGGTATGTTTGTCTCTCGTCGTTTCCTGCCCTTTCACTAGAAAAGAGAGTGAAAGGAAAAAGAGAACCAATGCCCAAGTTTGTAAGGAGATCATGAGAACACAGCAGCCATTTAACAATCTTTCTGGTGCATAGACAATTTTTTGGCTCCTGAGAGAAGATGGGGAAGAGATTCTAAATACCTATTAGAAATAGTTTAACATGGAAAATTAGAGGAGTTTAAAATGACAGGCAAGTGATCCAATTTTCTGAAGAAAAAAGACACTTTTTGACCCCTGAATGGTAAGTTCCATTTCATTTCTCAATAAGAGTCTAATACGGATTTTTTAAAAAATGATTTGTGATCATCTGCAGAGGAAGCACACACCCTACTAAAATCCATCTCTCCAAGCTCACAACGAACAGGCTGGGCGGGCCCAGGGCCATGTCTTCTGGGCTGGACTGCCAATTGGATAGCTCGGGAGGTCATGCATTTGTATCTCAGCCGTGAGTCCTAATACAAATTCGTTTTTATCTTAGTTCAGTGCCTGTTGTGTTTCAAGCACTATGATAAGCACTGGGGCTAACCGAGCTAAAGGAGTTCAGTTTTATGATGTCAAAATTATTTTATGATGTTTGTCTCAAATAGATGCACACAAATGGCTGGAAATCGATTAGTCACATTAATAACTGATTTAATAAATATACATTTCTATGATGTTGCTTATACATTTTTGAATAAACGAAAAATGGTGAGAAAATATTATTAGTTGATGGACCTGTTCAAAAAGATGATTTTTTGTGACAAAGACCAAAATTGAGATGAATTGTAAAAATGAAGAAGTCCTACACTCTTTTCTACTTATTTTAAAAATGTAGTTGTTTGTATGTGTGTATATTTGTGAATGTGTGTGTGATAAAGATTTAGTATTAATGCATAGATCTTTACCATAAACCATTGAGATATAAATAAAATAAATAAAACCTTCCTTAAAAGATTCCTCCTCCTCTCCAAACAACAACGTTGTCACCAACAACCACTGCTGCACAACCACAAACACACTAATCCTGGGGGAGGGGTGTGGGTGAGCAGGAGAGTGTGTCTAGGGTGGCCAGAAGCTTGTTATTACAACCTCTATGTTCTTCGTTCTAATGAATCATTTTTTCCCACTACCTCATGAACTCATGTAGATCGGGGCCTGTGTATTGTAACCTTAATATCTTATAAATGCCTGGACCCTCACAAGTTCTCAATATGCACTTCTTAAAGGTGTATTTCCCACCTTCCTAAAAAAAACCTTAATTTGATCGGATATTGCATTGATTATAGAATAGCATCTGTGTTCATTTCCTGTTGCTGCTATAACAAATTAACACAAATTTAGTGGCTTAAAACAACACAAATTTACCATCCTACAGTTTCAGAGGTCAGAAATCCCAAAATGAAGGTGTTAGTAGGGCTGTGTTCCTTTCTAAAGGTTCTCAGAGAGAACCTGTTCTTTCTTCTTCCAGCCTCTAGAAACTACCCACATTCCTTGACTTGTGGCCTCCTTCCTCCATCTTCAAACCAGCAACTCTTCAACCCTTTTTCTGAGTCACATTTGTTTCTCTGACCATTCTGTCAGGAAAGATTCTCTTCTTTTAAGGACTGAAGTGATTAGATTGGGCCTACCTGTATAACCCAGGATATTGCCATGTAAGGTATCATATTCACAGATTTTGTGATTATGTTTAAGATTAGGGTGTGGACATCTTTGGGAGGCCATTGTTCTGCTTATCACAGCATCCAAATAAGAAAAGTGGTGGTATTAAGTTGTTCTACTATACCCCGGATATTTTGCAATGCCTCACTTCAATCAAGTACTTGAAAATTGTAGCAAAAAACCAGAACAGCAAGGAGATTTGGAGTTGTGCCAGTCTAAGGGAAGCTTAAAGGAACAGGACGTTTAGCTTAGAAAAAAGAAGACCTATATTTTGGGGTGGAGTGGGGGTTGCAGTTTGAGGAGGCATGAGATGATTGCTTCTTCAAAATATCAAAAAGTTCTGTTGCATGACAAAGGGTTTAAATTTGTGCTGTGCAATCTCAGAGGACAGAATAGGGTTAATACTGGAAACTTGAGAGAAGCAGCTTTTGGCAGAAATTAAGGCAGAACTGTGCGGACATCATTGATGTCCTTAAATGCAACAGGCTGGAAATGTCATGGCTTGATGAATGGAGATGTCAGCATTAGATGAGGGATCAGCTGAGACATACTCTCAAAGTCCATTTAACCCTCACAGTCACTGATTCTGTGACTTAAAATTCCATTCACGATCTTTGGGCACCTCCAGTTGCATATAGCCAGAGATGGGCAAGGCCCTACATCCTTGCTAAAGAGTCATCTTTTTTTGCCTTCTCCAAATCGGTATCTAAGAATTGATGTATCCCATGCCAAACAAAAGAAGTGGTGATGGAAGCTGTTAGAGTTCAGATGCTTCTTTAGAAGATACAGTCACCCATGTTGCTATTGAGAATATAAAAAACAATAACCATAGGCACAGGACAAGTTTTACAATATTACACAAATACTTAAAAAAATACTCACTGGCATATTCAGACGTGAAAAGAAAAACAAATGAACTGGAGAGACAAGGCATGAAGAAAGTGTAGATTCCTTGCTATTAGGTGGTATGGGTATCAAGCATGACTCCTAATTTGAGGAAGTTGGATATTTAAAATGAAGAAAACAAAAGAAAGAGTAGACCAGATTCTTTCGTCTTAATCTAGAAAACAGTATATTTTTAAGACTTTTTTTTCATCAGTTCACTTTTGGGAGGAGCATTTGGAACAACTTGTACAAGATCTGGGAGCTGCTGTAGAAAGTGCTGTTTTTATGTCAATAGTGTATGCTGCATAAAAGCACTCTTTCTACACTTTAGTTTATTTTGCCATATTCTTGATCTTTTAAGTACACATCTGAATGTCTAGGTTATAAATCTGAACTGTACTCAGTGTTATGTTAGACCATTTGACCCATAAATTATTTTCTATCCCAAAAATGTCTAAAAGGAATTAAAAAATTAATTAGAACTTCAATTGTATTCATGAGAAGTCTGTGGTTCATTCTAGCCATGATTTATATGACTTCAAAGAGAGTCCTGAGTGTCTGTGGGGTTGTAATGGTCATTGTAGAGTAAAAGGAACTTGTTCAGACACTTAAGACTTTGGGCCAATACTGTCAATGACTTCATACCATTTCATCTTCTTTCCACTTCTATGGATTACCCAGAGCAATAATGATAATTCTAGCCAGCTCTTGATGCTTCTCTCTACAGTCAGGGGAAGGTCAGCTATTTTTTGATCCCCATGGGAGACAGCTCCTCAATCAGTATCCTAAAATAGCCAGCCATTCTCAGCTGCTGGGCTGGAGTCCCTCCAGGGGAGAGCAAAGGGGAGTACAGATCCTCCAGCTAGGAGTGAGTGAGAAGCCATTAACACATGAGCTAAGAGAGGCTTCTCAAGAAGATTCCACTTGCTCAAAACTTTTTATTTTTATTTTTTGGTTGAAAAGCTGGGTGTCTGCTATTTTTAAATTCTTATTTTATTTAAAGGGAAACCAGTGACTTGAAAATGAGACTAAATATCGCCATCTTCTTTGGGGCTCTCTTTGGTGCTTTGGGGGTTTTACTCTTTTTGGTGGCTTTTGGATCGGATTATTGGCTACTTGCGACTGAAGTGGGGAAGTGTTCAGGTGAACAGAATGTGCGTTTCTTCTTCAAAATATTGATGTATTTGGTACTGATAGCCTTATGTATCCTCTTGAAATCAGAGAATAGCAGTGGAGTGTCTATTTCTTCATAGAAGAGATACATAGAAAGCTACTGATCATCATTATTTGGGATAAAATACAATTGCTTAAAAATTCTCCTGGATGTAATAATTTAGATTATGTTCCTTGTGTTGACAGCAAGTTACTTCGTTTGTGTTCTGTGCAGATAGAGAATGTCACTTTCCACCATGAAGGCTTCTTCTGGAGGTGTTGGTTTAATGGGATCGTGGAAGGGAACGATTCCAATATCTGGAAATTCTGGTACAGTAAGTGCAATTTAGCTTTATTTTCCTTCTTTAAAATAAAAATGAACAACTTCTTATTTAGTACACGTCACTTACAAGATAGGATTAGATTCCTAGTTGTAGAATCTCAGTAGGATGTCTTCAAAAGGTTTATGAAGTGATTCCTTTTCAGTAAGTAGAAGTGGCTATAGGAATAATTATTTTATTCTAACGTAAAATAGGAGTCAAGATATTTACAGCAAAACTGAATTATCTACTGTTTATCTGCTCACACTTAAAATACACTAACCCTAACAAACAAAACAGTTGTTATCTGTAATATTTTTTCTGAGTGTCTGGTGTTGCTATGTTGCACACAAGTGTTTTAATTTTTTTAGCTATAAACCCTTGAAAGCTCAAATTTAAAAATCTAGAAATAGAGGCGTATTATTTTATATTCGTGGCTTCGAAGTTGAAAAAAATCTTTTTCATAATGAAACTTAATTACCGGCGGCAGCAGATGAAAGTCTGCTCTATTTGGGCTGAAACCAGGTTGTGACCAATATCAAGAAATGCCTTGCTTTTGATGTTTATATCCTCTCATAGAAACTTTAAAGTTCTTTTTTGAAATAGAATAGCTTCTTAAAAATACGATGTGTTCTTTTAACTGTATTTCCTATATTGTATTATTCTTTGAAAATGTATTTATTGAAAATAGCTAGCCTTTATCTTATTGCATCCAACAACGAAAGAACTGTTTATTACCCTAAAGCTTATTGTTGGTTGAAATTATTAGTCTCTTTATCAAATACGCCTGTGATAAATCAAAGTATGGTATTTATACAATGGTCAAGATTATGGGAATATATAATAAAAATATGAAATCACGGAAGACTTAAGCAAGCTGATGGCAAGTTGGCATATGTAAAAGGAACAAAGTAACGATAAAATGACATTTTGAGAATAATTGATAGACTACCTTAAAGTCACTTTGGAGAGGAGAGTAAGCATGCAGAGTCTGCCAGTGAAAATTATTTAGACTTTGGTAAAGTGGAGTAAGTCAGACTGTGCAAGAGGAAGATCTTGCCAAGGACTTAGAGAAAGGAATACTATTTCACTCCTCCTTAAAAGGTACACAACGAAATCTTCAAGTTTTCAAACAGCATAAAAGTTCTTTCTTGTAGTTTCTTCAAATGCTAAAAATGCATTTGATTTATTAACTTGTATTTCCATCTTTTCCCTAAAAATAGAATATAGAAGAAATTGTGTATCAATTGGAACTGATCAAGTTTAAATCTAAGTTTTTTAGATTTTGAATACGATTATTTTTGGAATACTTTCTATGTGCTAGGCCTTATGTTAGGAACTGGAGAGTATGGTTGTGAAAATAAATGAAATATGGTGCCTTCAATTTTAAGGTGATATTAAGGACATTCTCTGCACTGAATTATGTCATGAGCTAGATGTTTTGGATGCCTCCCCTTTCCAGGTCCCCTGGCCTTCTCAATATGAGTTTTTTTAGGAAGTTCTTCCCCCTCACTCAACGATTCTCTGAATTTATTGCTCTAACTGGCAATTTTATTTAGGTTTACTGCTTTTCTTACAGTCTACTAATTATAAATGCTAATCACATCTAAAAAGTACCTTTACAGAAACATCTAGATGAGTGTTTGACCTAACAACTAGGCACCATAGTCTAACCAAGTTGATGCATAAAATTAACCATCACAGAACTTGTGTACCCCCAGATCCCATATTTCTGTTCTATTAGGAACTAGAGTCTTCACTCAGCTTCCAATAACAAATACCATTGTTTTGGTCTCCTTCCTAGCCAACCAGCCACCGTCCAAGAACTGCACGCACGCCTACCTGTCGCCATATCCCTTCATGAGAGGCGAGCACAATTCTACCTCCTATGACTCTGCAGTTAGTAAGTACCTCTGCCCTCAGAATGCCTCTGAGAGGGACTTGTCTTTCTGAAAGATGTCCACCACAAAATTTTTGTGGGCAACTAAAATATAGTTTAACATCTATAACTTCAACATTTTCTCTGATATCAATCTGCTATATATAAAAGAATAGGATATCATTTTTAACAAATCATTTATAATTCTAATAGAATATAACTTTGGTCTAGAAGTAAAGCCATTGTAATTTAGTTGTTACTTATAATGTTTTAGAACTGTGTTTTCTGATATGGAAATAGTGATGTTCATTAGGAAGAATTGCTTCATAAGGGTTTAACTGACCTAAAACTAGTGTTACAGTTGAAAATATTGTAATATACACCCTGCTTTTAGAACACTTTTTTGAAATTGTTACACATGAGAATATGACTATGCTACTGTATTTCTACAACATGACTGGACTTTGTTATGTGTGATAGCCCATAGGGTAGGCAGATGTTGTTAACTGGGAGTTGTGATTACCTAGCTTCTTTTGTATTTTCATACTATTTGTTCTATAAAAAGTATGTAAACTGAGTTTCTATGGAAAGTACAAAATATGTAGTACATAAATCTAGTTTAATAGAAAGTACATAAGCTCAATATGTCAACTTAATTCTCAGCTGGTTTCATGAAGTTTTTAATAAAGGGTGTTTATCCTAGTCTTAAAACCAAGGATTTGTACAGAATTTACCAATGTCACAAACAGAGCAAAAAAATACTTGTTTTTCAAAGAGAATACCTAATGTATTTAACGTTCTGAATAAACTTATATTAGTCAGGATGCTCCAGAGAATCAATAGGAGGTATATAGGAGGGAGGGTGGTGGGGGTGGGGGTGGGGCAGAGAGAGAGAGAGATTGATAGATTGATTGATTGACTGAGGGAGAGATATTAAAGAATTGGCTTATGTGACTGTGGGAGGCTGGCAAGTCTGAAATCTGTAGGGCAAGCCTGCAGGCTGGAGATTCAGAGAAGAGATGATATTGTCATCTTGAGTCTGAAGGCTGAAAACTCTGGTAGACTTTCTGTGTTGCAGTCTTGAGGAGAATTGAACCTTCTTCAGGAAACCTCAGTCTTTGCTCTTAAGCCCTTCAACTGATTGGATAAGGCCCACCACCATTATGGAGGATAATCTGCTTTACTTATAGTCTACTAATTATAAAAGCTAATCACATCTAAAAAGTACCTTTACAGCAACATCTAGATGAGTGTTTGACCAAATAGCTAGGCACCATAGTCTAACCAAGCTAAAATGAACCATCACAGAACTTAGCAAATCTTTACATCCTTCATCCATTTTTTCATCTTTCTGTAAAATATGTATTTCCATAAATTATAATTTTGTCTTAAGTTTGTCAAAGAATATAGCATTTGCTTATATCACATCATTAACGTGACATTTTCTGGAGCGGGTGTGGGGTCTGGATGGGAAAAGAGATGAGCTGACATGTAGCCCTGCTTATCCGTCAGGGTTGCTTGTGCTCAGAAGGACTGTGGCTGTGGGTCTTGAAAACGTGTGTGGTGTGGATGCTGTTTCCCATTAAAAACTGCAGGAGGCATCTCATTCACATGTGTCAGAGCCTCCTGCATCATGTATGATAGGACCTTCTCACTGATGAGAGAAGAGATGGCATGGCAAAGAGCAAGATAAACCATTTCATGTTACTAAAAGTTATAGAAAAGTATCCCTTCCCTACATTCTTACTTTTATCAAATGAACTAAGAAGTAGTACAAGGTTGCCTTTCCAGAACATGAGGTATTCGCATAAATATTAGTATTGTTGTTGTTGATATTCATATGTTGAGGTCTTGTGATGAGATAGGTATTATAGGCACCATATATTTTTAAATGAATCTACATACTTGGAAAGTCTGCCCCTTAAGGAGAGAGTGGGGAACTTGAAAAACAAGGTAACATAATATATACATAATCATCATGATGGAAATGGATAGTAAATGCATGTCAGAAAAAATTATGCTGCAATTACACTTAGAATTATTATGAAGCACTGCATATAACTGTGTCATGTTTTGGATCTAGTGACAAAACCATATTCCAATTTTTTTCTTAATTGTCAAACTCCTCTTTGGCACACATATTGTAACATTCACTTTAAGCCACCTTATCAAACACTTTTAGTAAAAATGACTGAGATAGGAAGAGGTATGTCATGCAACAGAAATAGTATATGCACGTTTCATTTATCTTTATAATAATGTACGATGATCTCAGACATTATATTTGGGTGATTTTTTTTTCTATTGTTTTCTTTATGCAAGAGAAGGGCATGGATTTTATCAAAAGGATTCTACCTGACTGAAAGTGTGTGTTTCTTAGTTAATGAGACCACATAGTCTTCACTAGACTCCAGAACTACTCTTTGGCTTCATGTAGCTTCATAATTATCAGGCGTTATACATTTGCCAATTTATCTTGGGTAAATTCAAAGTATTTCTTCTAAAATCTGATGTATCCTGGCCTGGCAAATTATTGGTAAAATGGCTTTGTATTCTCCTGAGTTTTTACAATTACAATTAGCCAATACTGAAATCAGTGAGAATAATATAGTCGTATATGATTTTTCTGGAAACAACTATTTTAGAATCATTGGATGCTAGTGATGAAATTATTCCATTTCATAATATGGAAACTGAGTCTCAGAGAATCCATGTGACTGTTTTCATACAGCTGATCATTGGCAGAACTAATGTAAAGGGCCAAGTTTCCGGATTTTTTTATTGATAATTTTTATAAACTAAAGTGAATGGAAAAGCTAATTTTAGTGCTTACTATTAAATCTTTTTAAGTATAAATCTTTTAGTTGGACCTCAACAAAAGAACAAATTAAACTTACGTTGGCTTTTTCTACCTTTCTATCTAATCCTGATCTGTGTATACAGTCAGGTCTAATTCAGTCTCTCCTTTATTTTTTTTTTTAATCTCAAACACATATTCTAAAATTCAGTTATGCTCAAAGCTAGTTGTTTGAATGGTTGCCCAAGTCTAGAGTGGGTGATCTAATTCTCAGAAGTGTTTTTTTGAGGTAGGAATGTGTACTTCGAAGTCCATTAAACAATTCCATTACCTTTTGATATCTGTCAGAATTTAGATTTTCTGGTTTGTTTCATGCTTAAATTCAGTCACAGTTCGTTTATTTGGTATCGTTTGGTAATGAAGTACTGAATGTAGATTAGTTTTCAGGATAATTCAACCCCTGAGTGAATTAATCATTTCGTTTTGGTGTCCCCATAGCCTTTGACCACGCCTCCATCAACGTGCTAATTATATTTAATTGTACTTGTTTACCTGAGTTTCTTCATTATCTTTGCAACTCCCTGAAGGCGCAGAATGTAACCGATTCATATTTATATCCCCAGGACTTAGTATAGTGCCTGGTACTCAGCAGATGCTTAAATATTTGTGTAGAATGGCAATGTAAAAATTACAGTAAGTATTTTCAGCAATAGACTATTTTGATTTTAATTTTTCTAAGTGGGACACTTTCAAAACTAAATTTCATACATGGCTTTCTTCTTAAGCAGAATATATTGAACATAATTTCACCTTTTCTTGATCAGTTGGAACAAACACACACACAGACTAGCCACCATGATCTTCTTTGAGTTCCTCAGAATCAGTTTTTGTCTTCTTGCCCCAGAGCCTTTGTATGTGCCATTCCTCCTCCCCTAATGCTGTTCCTCTCTTCCCAACCTCTCACCCCTTCATTTCTCAAGCAAAGAGATTTATCCTCTTTGTTCAAACTTCAGTTTTCTGAGGAAGCCTTCTTTGCTGGCTCTCCACCCCACTAACACTTGGACTAGACTAGGTTCTCCTTTATAAAACCCATGCTTTAATTTGATAATTCATAGCACAGGTTATAACTATTTACTTGCATAATTATTTTGTTCTTATCTTTTCTTCCCAATTCAACTCTAAGTTCCATGGCAGTGAAGTCTTTCATGTGTGGCTTGCCACTGTATTCGCTATAGACTGAATATTTTTTGTAGAATGAATATTTCTTGAGAGTCTCCATTACTATCCTGTTCTGTGGTTCTAATATTGATGCCCTAAGTAACTGCTGATGTGTGTAGGAAGTTTTTAAACCTTTACTAAATGGACCTAGATTACTTTAAAAAAAATTTTTTTATATACTCTTTATTTTTTTTAGGTTTTCAACATCGTTTTCACGTCAGCTGTCCTTTGCTTTTATTGTCAATATTTATTTATTTAGTGTTCTTTCCTGCTCTTTTCATCCTTCACCCTGATACAAAAATGTAGAGTGAAGTAAATGACGTAAGACTAGAAGCAGGAAGGGAGCTAGGCATGATATTAGTCAGCAGCACATTAGGCTGTCAGTGACAGAAAACAAACAGTAAGTAAAAAATAAGGGCTATTTTTCTCCCACAATAAGAGGTTCAGAAGCAGATGTCATAATGATGTTGCCGGGGACCCAGGCTCTTTCAACCTTTTCGCCCACCATCCTTGACTGGTAGACAGTCACCGTCATGTTCTTCCATTTTCACAAGAGCAGAATGCTCCCGAGAATTCACCAGTAGATTTCTGCCAGTGCTTTCTTCATCAGAGAAAGGCTGGGACGTGGCGTTGTTGGCTTTGTAGCCACTACGGTGGAGCAGGGGAAGGGAGAAGGGCTGGGAGGGAGTGTTGAGTGGATCAACCTGCAGGATCCTCCTCAAGGGACTAGCGTCGTAATCCTGGCTGAAGGTCATCAGGGCTTGAACGAGGAGGGGACAGCAAAGATGAAAAGGGAATAATGGATGTAAATGATATTTAAAGAGTTAATGTGTAAAACTCAGTAGCCAAACAAAAGAAAGCTGGAGGAATCTAGGATGATGGAGAAATTTCCTTTTGAAGAGGTATAATTTGTTTGAAACAGTATAGAATAAAAGGTAATATGGTCACTTCCCTCCAAACAATAAATATAATTTTAGTATATTTCTTTCCACTCCTTTTTATATGCATATTATATATAGTTTTAATTATTGTAAATACAAATGTATATCTCACTTTTCTATTTTTAAGTTAGCACACATTTCTCCATGTTCTTACCTAATGGTTTCTCAAATTTTAAATATGTTAGTTGCTACTTCCACACCAAAAATAATTTTATGATTGTAACATTTTTCATAATTTGTATTAATTCTTCAGATTACATTCCCAAAAGTGTGACTGGTGAATCACAAGATAGGGATAGGTTTTCTTTGTTGTCATTATTGTGTGATAGTACCAAATTGCTTATCAACCAGTACTGAACTGTGAACGATTTCAACAAGAAAATTTGTAAGGAGGACAGAACTATGACAATCAAAAAGAAGGGACGTGTTTTGAAGTGGAGGATGGAGATTTAGTTTGGATTTAAACATATTAAAATTGGGTTTATGGTGGAACACAAGTTGGAAATAATTCAGCAAGTAGCCTGATGTGCAAAACTGACTTTCCTGAAAGACATTAGTTAGCACAGCAGAAACTGATGAGGAATTGCAGAGGTGGTTTTTGATATCAGACATAATCTTTGAGAAAAAACATCATAGGAAATAAGGCGGTAAAATATCAATTATACTTAGAGGGAGAAGGAAAGAAGCAGAGACAGTTCACGAAGGAGAAAGAGAAAGAAGCATCGAGAAGGAAGCAAATGAGCAGGCTAGTGTGTTGCCAAAGGGACTGGTGGAGGGGAGAGTCTTGGGAGGGAGGTGATGGTCCTCCAGGACAAATGCAGAATGAATGAGAATGAGAAGGGAGCAAGAAGGAATTGGATACCATGCTGATAATGCAAAAGTTCTGGTGGCCCCTGATAGCTTCCTCTCCACCAAGGGCTCAGCCATAGAGGTCCATAAAGGCAACTCTTTCCAGGCACCTCCGTCTAAATCTAAACCCACATGCCCTGCTGGTTTGACTTGAAATTCTCAGACCTTCTGCTCTGTATCCCACTTCTGCTCACCGCCCATTCCCTTGGATTGGACCTGAGGGCCCTGCCTTCTTTTCCTGGCAAGGCCAGTCTTCCCCCAGGGAACCATTCCATTTTCCTACACATTCCGTCACCTGACTGATCCTCCTGAGAGTCAAGCCCTACTCAGGCTTCGTCGTCCTTCTCTTCTCGCAAAGGAGAAGTCAGGAAGCAGTGATCCTCACAAAGCAGTGGAGCAGCAGAATGCCGGGAATGTGAAAGCTCGCACTGGGTGTTCAGGGAGTGGGCAGTGAGGAAGTCGAGACCTTTGCAATTAGCCAGCACTTGGCCGTGGGATAGCTATGGAAAGAGCACAGCGTTACAGAGGGTACACGGTCCTCACGCGACAGTCACGTGCACACACAAACTCTTGCTGTACTATACAAGGCGAGATAAAATGTAAACATGAATGCCCTTAGATTCGACAGTTTTAAACGGCACAGAAATCAATTAAGATTTGAGTCTAGAGTTAATATAAATATAAATTCTTAAATAATTGAGGAGACATATCAACATGTCACAGGTATCTAATCTAGTCGGGATGGGATGCACCCCACCCCCCCGCAAACTTACAGGTCAATTATGCTGGTGTAGCTGGATCTTATTTACCAATTTTTTGGTGGTCCTGTATGGTAATTCTGGACATTGTCTTAAATTTCACAAATACTTTTAAACACTTCTGCTCTGCTTTAGTTATGTAGAAAAAAAGTCATACTCTGCAAAATTTAATGGAAAATACAACTCAGTCTCTTTTTTTTTGGTCATAAATTTTAAGAACCTAGATGTTTGGAAACACCTTAACGTCCACTTAATTTCCTACTATTCATTCAAACATTTGGGATCACGCAGCCATGACCACAGACCCAGCCTGATATTACAGCGTGGCTGCAATTCCTGATTTCTGGCTGATTTTTCATCTGGGAGCCCAGCGTAGGCTACTTTGTGTTCAGGTCGGAGTGCCGCTCACGGAGCAGCTTGCTCAGTTTTCACATGCTGCAGCTCGTGAGGAGACAGGGCCCAACATCTAAGCTGTGATTAAAAATCACTTTTTCAGAGGGTGCTATTTTATGTTCTCTATAATTTATTCACGGGCATCTAAGGACTGGTTGGCAGTTTATGTAATATCCCTCCAATAATGGGGGCAATTGCTTTCTGAAACAAGACTGTGGTTATTGACAACAGCGTGGCTTGATTTCCCTTCACAGAGGACAGGCTCCAGCCTCTACAGAGGCTTCTGGTGATGTCTGTGAAAATGTCAGCCATGCTCAGAAGTAGAAATCTCCTCTAATGATAGGGATCCTCCTGGTGCTCTAGACACAGTTTATCCACCACGGCAGTATTGACATTTTGGGCCAGATACTTCTTTGTTGTGGGACTGTCTATTGTAGGATGTTTAGCAGCACCCCTGGCCTCTGCCCACTAGATGCCAGTAGCACCCCTCAATTGTGACAATCAAAAATGTCTCCAAGCCTTGCCAAATATCCTGGGGTGGGTGGGTACAAAATTACCTCTGATGAGAACCATTGGGACATTCCAGACATTCTTTCCCAACACTTCCAACCAGGGCGAAGCTCTTTGGAGTTGTACTCGTGCGGCCTACACTCTGCGCCCAGCTCCAGTTCCAGGCCCCAGAGCACAGAAATAATGGTTAGTTTCCTTCTACCTTCTTTCACGCAGAATATTTCAATAAAAAAGGAGCACGAGATCCTCTAGGCCTGTCTTATCTTTAAACGTTATCGCTTCTGCCCCAAGCTTCAGATCTTTTCTCAGAAGAGAGAATTAACTAGATTTGATGAAGAAAATTATCGAGTGCCTACTGTATGCTGAGCACTGTTCTGGGTGCTTCAGAGTCAGCTCTCAAGTCTTGCTCTCATCGAGCTTTCATTGTAGCGGGGAGGAAAAAAGTAAAGAAAGTAAATCTGTCAAGTACTTGGAGAGAAATAGAAGGGGAAGGCGTGTGTGCTGAGGGGTCTCAGTATTAATGAGGGTGACCAGGGAAGCCTCATAGACAAGGTGGTGTCTGTTTTGAGTTGGACAGCCCTGGGTTGAGTGGAGCTTTGCCATCCAGCGAGGCTGTCATGGTTCCCTAATCCATCTTTCGGGGACTAGATGGGTGCTGTCCAGAGAGTGCTGACTGAGCAGAGGGTCTGGCTCTTGGTAAGGGTTCTATGGGGGTTACAAGCTGGGCTGTCAGGCAAGGTGTCTGTGTTCACCACATGCAGCACCCACTTCCTGGACCTGGCTTCTTGATTTCCACAAAATTCACCACACGCGTTTGTAAAAGGAAGATAAATATAGTATCAACCTCATACAGTTGATACAGAGTGGTTGCCATGAAGCTGGTATTCAATAAATGTCCGCTATTCTTATGGCGATGCACCAACGTAGAGCACTGAACATGGGTCATCACAGGGCACACGAATTCATCACAGCTTCTCCCTTGGGAAACGCTTCCTGCTCTCTGAAGTGTGTGTGTGTGTGTGTGTGTGTAGCCATATCAAGCATTTGGCAGAGTTTCTGGCAAAGAGTAAGGGCTTCATAAATAATGTTCACTATCGTTATCATGATCACCATCATCCTAGTACAAGATAGTTAATATTGCCATCTGTACTGACCAAGATTTACCTCTATTTATCTGGTAATATTAATTAAAATTCACTCAACGAATATTTATTGGGCACATACTATGTCCAGACACTGTTCTAGGTTCTGGGGAGCAGCAGTGAAAAAAAAAAGGTGGAAATCCCTGCCCTTGCGGGGCTGCCATTCTAGTGAGGGGAGACAGACAAAGCAACATAAAACAAGTTAATTATATAGTACATTGGAAGATGACAAGTGCTCCAGAGAAACATACAACATGGAAAGAGCCTGGAGACTAAGGGGCCTGGCGTGGCAGAGGTGGGGGTGATTAGAACTCTATAATGTGGTCAGAGGAAAGCATGCCTCTGAGAAAGCGATATTTGAGTGGAGACATATAGAAAGTGAGGGAATGAGCCATGTGATTTCTGGAAGAAGAACATTCCAGACAGAGGGAACATCAGATGCAAAGGTCCAGAGGCTGGGACGTGCTTGATGTGTGCAAAGAACAGAAAAGAAGCCGACACAGCAGGAGAAAAGTGGGTGAGGGGAGAGCAGAAGGGATGGTCAGAGGTAGAGGGTGTGGGGGAGGCTGGGCCAGTGTAAGGAACTTGGCGCATACTCAATGAAATGAGATGGGGGCTAATGGAGGGTTTTAACCTGATACATATTGTAAAAGCATCTCTCTAGTTGTTGTTTTGTTAACAGACTCTAGAGAGGCAAGGGTGGAATTAGGGAGCCCAGTGAGGAGGTTTGCTAGATTCCAGATGGTAAGACCAGGGTATTAGGAGGTGAAAATTTGTCTGATTCTGGCATGGTCCTATTAAAATTATTTAACAACCAGTAAAGAAATCTATTAAAATGGACAACACTTGTAAACAAAACAAAACAAAACAGAAACCACTTATGTCTAGGTGGCTATCTACCTTAAAAGATGTTAGTCCTGGATTCCATTTTTTTCCCGTTTTTTTAAAACTATTTTATTATAGAAATTTTTAAACGTTTACAGAAATGGAGAAAAGAGTAAAATAAGCCCAAACATTGCCATCACCCAGCTTTAATAATTATCAACATATTTTCTAATTGAATTATTATTATTACTTTGAGTTTTAAGAATTCTTTATATATTTTAGATATGAGTCCTTTATTGCATATGTCACCTCCAAATACTTTATCCCAGTCTGTAGCTTGTCTGTTCATCACCTTAACAAGGTCTTTCACAGAGTACAAGTTGTGAATTTTGATCAAGTTCAATTTATGGGATTTTTCTTTTGTGGATCATACTTTTTGGTGTCATATTTGAGAACTGTTTACCAAACCTCAGGTCCTCAAGATTTTCTCCTGTTTTCTTCCAAAGGTTTTGTGGTTTTATGTTTTACATTTAAATCTATGGTCCATTTTGACTCACTTTGTGTATAAGATGTAAGACTTATTATTTTTCAAATGAATGTTCCATTGCTCCAGCACCATTTGTTGAAAAGACTACCTTTCCTCCATTGAATTGCTTGTGCATCTATGTCAAAATACAGTTGGTCATATACACTTGTGTGGGACTATTTCTGGACCATGTATTCTATCCCATTGACCTATGTGTCTTTCCCTCTACCAATGCCACACCAACTTCATTACTTTAGCTTTATGTCTTGAAATTGAGTCAAGTGATTCCTCCCACTAGGTTCTTCTTTTTCAAAGTTATTTTAGCTATTCTAGATCCTTTGCCATTTGACATAAATTCTAGAATATTCTTGTCTGTATCTAAAAAAACATTTTTTCTTGGATGATAGAATTACCTGTATATAATTTGGGGAGAATTAAAATCTTTAGTATGTTGAGTCTTTCAATCTGTGAATGCAATAAATCTTTCCATTTATCTAGATATTATATAATTTCTTTCATTAGTATTTTGTAGTTTTCAGCAAACAACTCCTGAATGTGCTTTGTTAGATTTACATCTAAGTATTTCAATTTTTTTGAGCAATTATATTTTTAATTGTGGTTTCCATGTGTTTATTGATAACAGAAATATAATTGATTTTTTAATGTTCATCTTGTATTCTGAGACCTTGCTGAATTCACTTAGTAGTTCTAGGAGGATTTTTTTGGTAGATTACTAGGGATTTTCTACATAGACAATCATGCTATTGGCATATAAGGACAGTTTTATTTTTTCCTTGCTTATTTATATGCCTTTTAATTCATTTTCTTGCTTTATTGCACTGGCTATAACTTCCAGCACCATGTTGAATAGCAGCAGTGAAAGCAGACATTCTTGCCTTGTTCCTAGTCTTCAGGAGAAACCATTCAATATTTTTTCATTAAGTATGATGTTTGCTATAGGCTTTTTACAGATGTTCTTTATTGAATTCAGGATGTTTTCCTAGTTTCCCTCTATTCCTAGTTTCCTCAGAGTTTTTGTCATCAATGGATGTTGAATTTTGTTAAATGTTTTTTCTGCACCAATTGTCATGATCACAAGATTATTCTTCTTTATCATATATATTTTTTTTTATAATTTTATTTATTTATTTTTTCCCCCAAAGCCCCAGTAGATAGTTGTATCTCATAGCTGCACATCCTTCTAGTTGCTGCATGTGGGACGCGGCCTTAGCATGGCCGGAGAAGCGGTGCGTCGGTGCGCACCTGGGATCTGAACCCGGGCCGCCAGCAGCAGAGCGCGGCACTTAACCGCTAAGCCACGGGGCCGGCCCCTTTATCATATTAATATCATGTATTACACTTATTGATTTTCAAATATTGAACAAGCCTTTTATCCTTGGAATAAACTCCACATGGTCATGATGTATAATTCTTTTTATATATTGCTGAATTCTATTTGTTAATATTTTGTTAAGAATTTTTGCATCTATATTCATGAGGGATATTGGTCTGTAGTTTTCCTTTTTTGTACTGACTTTCTCTGGGTTTAGTATCAGGGTAATATTGGTTTCATAAAGTGAATTAGGCAGTGTCCTCTCTTCTATTTTCAGGAAGAGATTGTGGAGAATTGGTGTTAATTCTTCTTTAAATGTAAATGTTTGGTAGAATGCAACCATCTGGGCCAGATTTAACTTTCAGGGAATTATGTGTTTAATATTATTTCAGTTGTAATAGTTTGTGTTTTTCTAGGAATAGATCCATTTCATCTGAGTTGTCAGATTTATATGTATAGAGTTGTTCATAATATTCCCCTATTACTCTCTCTCTCTTTTTTTTTTGTGAGGAAGATCAGCCCTGAGCTAACATACATACCAATCCTCCTCTTTTTTTTTTTTTTTTGCTGAGGAAGACCGGCTCTGAGCCAACATCTACCGCCAATCCTCCTTCTTTTTCTTTTTCCCCCAAAGCCCCAGTAGATAGTTGTATGTCACGGTTGCACATCCTTCCAGTTGCTGCATTGGGGACGCGGCCTCAGCATGGCTGGAGAAGCACCGCGTTGGTGCACACCCAGGATCCGAACCCGGGCCACCAGTAGCAGAGCGCGCGCACTTAACTGCTAAGCCACAGGGCTGGCCCCCCGTATTACCCTTTTTATTGTATGTAGTATCTGTGATGATATCACCTGTTTCTTTCCTGATGTTGGTAATTTGTGTCTTATTTTTTGTCGGTATTTTTGGAGGCTTGTTAGTTTTATTGAACTTTTCAAAAATCCTGCTTTTATTTGTATTTTTTTCCTATTGATTTTCTGTTTTGAATTTCATTGATTTCTGCTCTGATCTTTATTATGTCCTTCTTTCTGCTTGCTTTAGGTTTGTCTTGCTCTTCTTTTCACAGTTTCTTGAGGTGAAAGATTAGATTATTGATCTTTTTTCCTCTTTTCTCTTGTAAGTATTTACTGGCACAGATTTCCCTCTCAGCACTGTTTAGCTGCTTTCCACACTTTTGGTGTGTTTTATTTTTATTTTTATTCAATTCAATGTGTGTTTTAAATTCTCTTGAGACGACTTCTTTGACTTACAGATTATTATTATAGAAGTGTGTTGATTAGTTTCCAAGAGTTTGGAGATTCTCCTATAATCTTTCTATTATTAATTTTTAGTTTGATTCCACTGTGATCAAAGACCATACTCTGTATGATTTAAATTCTTTTAAATTTAATAAGATTTGTTTTGTGGCCCAGGATGTGGTCTATTTTGCTGTATGTTCCATGGCGCTTGAAAGAATGTGTACAGTGTTATTGTTGGATGGAATGTACTATGAATGTCAGTTAGAAACCATTGGTTGATGACATTGTTGAGTTCTATATCCTGGCTGATTTTCTGTCTAGTTGTTTTATTAATTGTTGAGAGGGGGTATAGAAGTCTCCAACTATAATTGTGGATTTATGTATTTCTATCTTCAGTTCTATCAGTTTTTGCTTCACATATTTTGCAGCTCTGTTTTCAGATGTATACACATTTAGTATTGTTATGTCTTCTTGGTATAGTGACCCTTTTATCATCATGTAATGTTGCCAGTAACTTTCTTTATTCTAACATCTACTTTATCTGATATTAATATAGACACTCCTTCATTCTTTGGATTAATATTTACATGGTCTATTTTTTTCATGTTTTTACTTTCGACATTCCTGTATCATGATATTTGAAGTGAGTGTCTTATAGACAGCGTATAGTTGGATGATTTTTTAAATCAAGTCTGCTAAGCTGTCTCTCTGTTTTTAATTTTAGAACAGTTTTAGGTCCACAGCAAAGTTGAGAGGAAAGTAGAGAGATTTCTCGTATACCCCCTGCCCACACACACGCAGGGCTCCCCCGTTATCAACATCTGAAACCAGTGTGGCACATTTGTTATAACTGATGAACATACATGGATGTATCATAACTACCCAAAGTCCATATTTTACCTTAGGTCTCACACTCAGTACTGTACATTCTATGGGTTCGGACAGATGTATAATGACATGTATCCATTATTACAGTGTCATATAGAGTAGTTTCACTGCCCGAAAAATCCTTTGTGCTCTGCCTAGTAATACCTCCCCTCCACCTTAACATTGGCAACCACTGATCTTTTCCCTGTCTCCATAGTTTTGCCTTTTCCAGAATGTCACGTTGTGGGAATCATACAGTATGTTGCCTTTTCAGATTGATTTCTCTCCTTTAGTTATATGCATTTAAGTTTCCTCCACATCTTCTCATGGCTTGATAGCTCATTTCTTTTCAGCATTGAATAATATTCTATTGGCTGGTTGTACCACAGTTTATTTATCCATTCACCTATTAAAGGACAATTTGATTGCTCCCAAGTTTTGGCAATTATGAATAATGCTGCTATAAACAACTGCGTGCAGGTTTTTATGTGGACACAAGTTTTCAACTCCTTGGGGTGAACACGAAAGAGAGGGATTGCAGGATTGTATGGCAAGAGTATCTTTAGTTTTATAAAAAACTGCTACAGTCTCTTCTACAGTGGTTGAACCATTTTGCATTCCCACCAGCAATGAGAGTTCCTATTGCTCTAAACCTCTCCAGCATTTGGTGTTGTCAACGATCTGGATTTTGGCCATTTTAATAGGTGTGTAGTGGTATCTCATTGCTTTAATTTGCATTTCTCTGATGATATATGAGACAGAGCATCTTTTCATATGCATTTTTGCTATCTTTATATCTTCTTTGGTGAGATGTCTGTTAAATAAGGTCTTTGGCCCATTTTTTAATATTGGGTTGTTTGTTTTCTTAGTTTTGAGTTTTAAGAGTTGTTTGTATATTTTGCATCACAGTCCTTTATCAGCTGTGTGTTTTGCAAATATTTTCTCCAAGTCTGTGGCTTGTCTTCTCATTTTCTTGACATTGTCTTTTGCATAGGAGAAGTTTTTAATTTTAATGAAGTCCAGGTTATCAATTTATTTCTTTCATGGATTGTGCCTTTAGTGTTGTATCTAAAAAGTCATCACCATACCCAAGAAGATCTAGGTTTTCTCATATATTATCTTCTAGGAATTTTATAGTTTTGTGTTTTACTTTTAGGTCTATGATCCATTTTGAATTAATTTTTGTGAAGGGTGTAAGGTCTGTATTTAGAATCAGTTTATTGTGTGCTGGGGTCTACTTGTTCCAGCAGCATTTTCTTTGCTCCATTTTATCATCTTTGCTCCTTTGTCAAAGATCAGCTGACTATATTTATATGCATCTATTTCTAGGAGTTTTTTTGTCAATTCTTTCAGATTTTCTACATAGATGATCATGTCATCAATGAACAAAGATAGTTTTATTTCTTCCTTTCCAATCTATATACCTTTTATTTCCTTTTCTTGTCTAATTGCATTAGCAAGGACTTTCAGTGTGATGTTGATAGGGAGAGGTGAGAGGGGATATCCTTGCATTGTTCCTGATATTAGTGAAAAAACTTTGAGTTTCTCATCATTAACTATGATGTTTTGTACATATACATTATCAATTTGAGGAATTTCCCCACTATTCTCAGGTTCCTGAGAGTTTTCTGTCATTAATGAGTGTTGGATTTTGTCTGATACTTTTTATGCATCTATGGATATGATCATATGATTTTTCTCTTTTAGCCTGTTGATGTGATGGATTACCTTAATTGATTTTTGTATGTTGAACCAGCCTTGCATACCTGGGATAAATCCCACGCGATCGTGCTATATCATTCTTTTTATACATTGTTGGTTTCGATCAGCTCACATTTTGTTGATGCTTTTTGCATCAATGTTCATGAGAGATATTGGTCTGTAGTTTTCTTTTAATGTCTTATTTTGGTATTAGGATAATGCTGGCCACATAGAATGAGTTAGGAAATATTACTTCTGCTTCTATTTTATGAGATATTGTAGAGAATTGGTATAATTTCTTCCTTAAATGTTTGGTAGAATTCACCAGTGAACCTGCCTGGGCCTGGTGCTTTCCGTTTAGGAAGGTTATTAATTATTGATTCAATTTCTTTAATAGATATAGGCCTATTTAGATTGTCTATTTCTTCTTGTCTGAGTTTTGGCAGATTATGTCTTTCAAGGAATTAGTCTATTTCAGCTACATTTTCAAATTTGTTGGCAGAGAGTTGTTCGTAATACTCCTTTACTACCCTTTTAATTTCCATAGGATCTGTAATGATGTCCCCTCTTTCATTTCTGATATTAGCAATCTATGTCCTCTCTTTTTTTTTTTTTTTTGTTAGATAACCTAGCTAGAGGCTTATCAGTTTTATTTATCTTTTCACAGAATCATCTTTTGGTTTTGTTGATTTTCTCTACTTATTTTCTATTTTCAAATTCATTGATTTATGCTTGAATTCATATTATTTCTCTGCTTCTGCTTGCTTTGGATTTAATTTGCTCTACTTTTTCTAGTTTCTTAAGGTAGAAATTTAGGTTATTGATTTTAGATCTTTCTTTTCTAATATATTTATTCAATGCTATAAATTTCCCTTTAAGCACTGCTTTCCCTGCATCCCACACATTTTGATAAGTTGTCTTTTCATTTTCATTTAGTTGAAAATATTGTTTAATTTCTCTTGAGATTTCTTCTTTGATCTGTGTGTTATTTAGAAGTGTATTTTCTGGTCTCCACATATTTCTGGATTTTCTAGTTATGTTTTTGTTATTAATTTCTAAATTAGTTCTTTTGTAGTCTGAGAGCAGACACTGTTTGATTTCTATTCTTTTAAATTTGTTAAGGTATGTTTTATGGCCTAGAATGTGTCTGTCTTAGTGAACGTTCCATGTAAGCTTGAGAAAAATGTGTATTTTGCTGTTGTTTGGTGAAGTATTCTATAGATATCTATGATATCAAGTTGATTGATACTGTTGTTGAGTCTAGCTAGGTCTTTACAGATTTTCTACCTGTCCATTTCTGATAGAGGGGTGTTGAAGTTTCCAACTGTAATAGTGGACTTATCCTTTCTTCCTTTCAGTTCTATCAGTTTTTGTGTCACATAGTTTGATACTTCGTTGTTAGATGCATACACTAATTAAAAGCTGCCTTTTAATTAGTGTATTTATACCACTTGTACTTAATGTCATTATTATGTTATACCTTAACCCTGCCAATTTAATTTTTATTTTGTTTGTTCTATTTGTTTTTCATTTCTGTTTTCTTTTTCCTGACTTCCTATGGATTACTTGAATCATTTTATAATTGCATTTCACTTTGATTTACCTGCAGTGTTTTTGAGTACATCTCTTCTCTCCACATTGTTCCACTGTTTAGAACATCCACTGAGTTTTTAATTTTTGGCTACTATATTTTTCATTTCTAAAACTTCCTTTTGGTTCTTTTTTATATCTTCCATTTCTTTGCCAATAGCTTTTTTTTTTTTTCTTTCCAGTTTGGTTCAAGCATGTCCATGTTTACTCTTTGAGACATTTTTATCATAAATCATTCAAAATCCTTCTTAGATAATTCTAACATCTCTACTCTATTGGCATCTATTGAGTGACCTTTTTCATTGAAGTTGAGATTTTCTGGTTCTTGGTATGACTAGTCATTTTTTAAAATTAAAATCTGGAATTTGGGGTATTATGTTATGATGCTCTGGATCTTCTGTTTTGGCTGGCTCTTTTGATACTGCTCCTGCAGGAGAAGGGGTTGGCATTGCCTCAATAAAATCAGATGGGGGTGGAATTCTAGGTTCCCCATTTAGTCTGTATTGACATGAGGAGGAGCCCTCTTTTGTACTGCTGGGCAGTAATGAGAGTTCTGGTTTCCCACTATGCTTCCATTGATACCAACCTGGCCAGGAGGGGCAGGATTGAATCATTACAGCTCTACCGTGGCTTCTACAGACATGGTGGGTATGCTAGGGAGGCTTCATTACTACTGGGTGTGGTAAAAGTCCTGAACCTCTCCTCTGATACCCCTCTAGTGGGGTAGGATGTCTAATTTCCACCTGGTAGGGGTGGAAGTCCGGGGTCCCTGGATGGTCTCTACTCTCTCTGTGAATGGTGGCCTCATTACCATTGCAGAGATGCAAGAAGTCCTCACTCCTTTTTCAGTCCTCTCTGGCACATCCTTGTGGGGAGACAGGGGGATTGGGGCACCTTATTACAACCTGTCAAGGGTCGAAGTCTAGTCTCCCTTCTTGGTCTTTGCTGATTGGAGTGGGGTTGGGGGCCAAAGTTTCCTGCCTTTCTAGGTGGCCCCTTATCTGGTCCTTTGGATAAAGAGTTTTTGTTGGGGCATTTTTTGTCTGTGATTGTTGGCATTTCTGGGTTGCTGGCTTTCTATCTCCACTGACACCATAGAATGGGGGCTGAACGTTAGCACTTGGTGGTGATAAAGGTCTCACCTTCTTTCCTCCTCTGACACCACCCCAGCAGGGTGGCTGGAGTGCTACTTATGGTTTGGTGAGGGTGGAATCTAGACTCTCAGACTTTGCTGATGTTTTCTTCTGTGGTGTTTGACTACAGTAGAACACTTATTGCCTAAATGTTTTCTGTCTTGAAAGGCTGCCTTTTACCTAGTACTAGATTGGGTTGATTGACCAGTCTTTTGTTGTCTGTGTCTAGATTGACCAGTCTTTTGTTGTCTGTGTCCATTGCCGTTTCCTGGTTATTGGCTCCCCTAGCTCCAAGTATGGGATGAATGAGGCAAAATGAAAACCCAGGGAACTCACCACCACATCATTCCTTGGGTTCCAAGTTCCCTAGGTGGTCTGCCTCTTTTCTTTATCTTTCTGAATCTTCTGTTTGTTTCATAGATAATATCCAGGGACTTTAGTTGTGATTAAAAGAAGCAATAGGGAAAAGTATGTCTGCTTCATCTTCCTGGAAACAGAAGTTCACTTTATCTGGTTGTATTCTGAGGGAACAGCTGACTGGATTTGCTGATGGATTGGGTGTGGGGAGTGAGGAAAGATCAAAGTCAATGATGACCCTTTCTGTCCTTAGCAACTGGAGGGATGAAGTTGCTTTTATTAGAGTTGGGGAAGGCTGAGGTAGAGCTGATTTTTAAGAGGAAGCTTTGGTAGTTTTTGGACATGTTGAGGATGCCTAGTGGAGATGTTATGTAGGCTTTTGGATTGCAGAGCCTGGAGTTAAAGGTGGAGGTCTGGGCAGGAACTGTACATTTGGGAGTTACTGATGGAGGTATATTTAAAGCCATGGGAAAAGATGAGGCCATTTGGGGAGTTAGTGTAGAGAGAAAGGAGGTCTGTCCAAGGACTAACCTCTAGGATGCTCTGTTGTTAAAAGATCAGGGAGAAGAAGAGGGACCCACGAAAGGGGCTGAGAATGGGCAGCTAAGGAAGCAGAAAGAAAATGAGGGGAGTGTGGTATTCTGGAAATCGGACAGAGAAAGTTTTTCTCAGAAGAGGGAGTGATAAGCTTCATCAGTGCTGCCAGAAGTAGAGTCAGGCGTGTACTGACATCTGACCTTTGGGTTTAGCAGGCTGTCCACAGCAATTTGGCTTCATGTTTTGCAACCTGGATTTCTTCCTTCTCAGGCTTGCTACCACTATTTCCCCTTTAACAGATCACATTTTGTGTGATCTCTTTTTTCTTTGTTCCGTTTGTAGATGAAAACATATGAATGACAAACATAAGTACTGCTTGATAAATTTCAGTGCTGGCATGAGGAATTAGACCCAGTGAATTTATCGATAATTGGAACCATAAGTTGCTCAGAGTCACTGCCATAATTTCTTCAAAGCTATTCATTTGTATTCTTATTTTTTGTTTCTGCATATTGAAACCTACTAATATACAAATATAAATATATAAATATATATATAAATAAATATATAAAAAAGAAAATATATAAAAAAGAAAAATTTTATTTATCTTATAGAAACCATTAATGTCACAACAAAATGACATCTTGCATTTCTTATTACAAGCTCCTATTATGTGCAGTCATAGCTCCAGCCCACCCACTTTGCTTTATAATATTGTCTCTTTGGGTCTTGATGACAGCACCATGACGTAGTATTTATTGCTGCCAGTTTAAAGCCAAGGAAACTGAGCGCATTTAGGTACCCAACTCAAAGATCATGCTCTGCAGTGAGCTGTATCTGTTTCCATAATCACTTTCTTGGTAACACTGTAAAGGAAATTACGTTTCATTTTCTTAACAAGCAGTATATACTTTAAAAAAAACATCTATTTGTTAATTAGAGAAAAATTGGTAAGTTCTGTTATTTTACTTTTTAGTTTTGGTCTGATAGTCAATATCAGTTTTTCTTTTACTATTTATTACTCTTTACAAACAAGTTTGGGGGTATAGAAATAAAACTAAAGTCACTTTTAAATAGTTATTTTAAAATATGATTGATTTTTATGAAGTGCTTTTCTAGTACTCATATTCATTGCTTCAAGTCTGCGAGTGGAAGTGAAACATTTTCTGGAACGCTTAGTGTTAATGTGTTTCCAGAGCAACAGCTGTTGTTATGCAATATGGAGGGTATTTGCTGTAACAGCTTGCTGTGTTGAGTAGCTAGAGAGGGAAGTCTTCCAAAGATGTATCCTATCACTGCAAATAAGTAAATAAAACCAAATCCCCCACTAGACCATGTACAGAGTAGCTATGGAAATGCTATGTTTGATCTTTTCAATGATTTTCTGCTTAAAGTGGACAATTTTGGAGGGCTGGTCTTTTCGAGTGGAGACTTGGAGGTTCAGTCTATGCAGTTCATTATCAAAGGGAAATATTGACCATCCACTTGCTGGGACTTTAACCAGAAGAGTTGAAAGTGACTTCTGAGACTGGTAGTTCTACCTTTTTATCAAGAAACAAACAGAAAACTAGTGAGGCTGGTTAAGTGACTCCGCTGTAAAAATCACACGGCAAATAGTAGGCAGGTCAGCTAGGAGAACTCTAGGCTGCCAGTAGGCGTTTCTACCACGTTCCTTGAGATTGGTGCTTAGAAGAGGCCAAGTCAAGGAAAGATGCTCACGGGGGCTTTAGGTACTGTACTTGGTGAATCTTGATTTTAAACCACAAAGATCATGTTCCCCGCTAAGTGGAGAAAATGTGACTCTCAGTCTGTTGTTGAATAAGCAAAGTGCAAATGTTAGTTCTGGAGTAAATGAGGCATGCTGGCCCTGTGAGAGATTCCAGCTATGTCCCTGCTATCTTGTATGTCCCCATGAGACACTCCTCTTATGCTGGCTGTGCTAGCATTCCTTGCGTGAGTGGTTCACATCCCAAAGTTATTCTGAGCTGGCCAAGTATTTTTCCAAACCATTTGCTGGAAGGGACAGGCCACTACTTGCCTGTATAACCCTCTCCCCCCAGCAACCAATAGTTAACTCTCATCTCTATACCTTTATTTTCTTCTTAGAACTTTTTAGCTTCCTTTCTTTTCTGTTATAGTTCCTTGATAAGGTCTCCTTGCCCATCACATTTTCCCCACAAGGCAGGCTAGTTTCCTTGAAGTAGTGTCAGATTTTCTGGTGCCTATATTTAATAGTATTTTACTCCTTAAGAAAATAATATCATACAAATATAAATTTCTATAAGAAAGAAAAGAGCGAATGTGTTTTCCTGCCTTTTTCTCTATCTTTCTCACTGAAAACACCCCCCCTCCAAAAAAACTAGACTGCAAACCTCTTCCCAGTGGTTTGATTATTGATGGATTGAAGCTCCATATGAACAAAAAGCCTCTTTTAATTTAAGTTAACCAGTGATTTTTCATATCATTTGTAGGGAAAGTTTCACACAACGTGGGCCAAAATATCCTACAGGGACCATCATGATCTGCCTCCTAGTTCCTCTCTCTAGCCACTTCCCCAACACCAAAGCTTTTCACTCTCTGTGCCTCCATACTGAGTTACTTGCACACACCTGCTCTCCTCCTGGGTTTCCTTTGTTTGTGCTTTCTGCTCTCTGCCTCCATTTCCTGCATTCCTGCTCTCCCCTTTGAGAATCACCTCCTCCAAGGTGCATTCTGCACTATGCCAAGATTGAGTCAAGTACCCTTCCTCTATTCTTATGTAATATACCATAGAGCTCTCTCCTTGCACTTGACATGC
The DNA here is from genome assembly GCF_020826845.1 of Diceros bicornis minor. NCBI lineage: Eukaryota > Metazoa > Chordata > Mammalia > Perissodactyla > Rhinocerotidae > Diceros > Diceros bicornis. The sequence continues at coordinate 10,761,178 of NC_080779.1, read as the reverse complement.
TGATAGTCATCTGATTGTGAATTTCTCTCCTATTAGACTGCTTGATGGGACATACGGTACTTTTTTTATGTCATATCACCAGTAAGTGCTAACCTAGCACAGTGCCAGATGTGAGGTAAATTTTTCAATCAATGTTTGAGTATGGGAGAATGAAAGTGTGGAATTCAATTTAGTTGTTAATAACTTCTTTCACTGGGTGTTTTATGATAAAAATAGAGGGGAAAATAGTAAATCATTTTAGTGCTATGGAATTCCTAAACTAACTTTTCTGATGCAAAAATAGTAGAAACTACTTTTGAGTCACATCTCTAAGAAGAAGGTTCTTAGATGTATATTTTTAATATGATAGAAGATCATAAAATTCCCTGGAAAAATGTGATTTCTAGGACATAAGAGATTTGAAGAGGCAAATCACGTGAGGATATGAAAATGAAGACTCTCGGGGGTCCTAGACTACTATAGTAGAATACTTACAACTAGGTAAGCAAATCTTTGCTATAATTGTTTTCCATTAGCTGTACAAAAACTTTGGACAAGCAGGTTCAAATTTAACACTTAAAAAAGTATATAAATAAAATGGTCCTAAAAATGTTCCTTTCATGGCTTAATGTGGATAGCAAGTCTTCTCACATATAGATCAGATTTTTTATTTTTCTTTCTTTCCTTTCTCTTCCCTTTCTCTCTCTTTTCTCTCTTTCTTTCTTTCGAGGAAGATTGTCCCTGAGCTAACATCTGTGCCAACCTTCCTCTACTTTGTGTGTGGGACGCTGCCACAGAATGGCTTGATGAGCAGTGTGTAGTTCCGTGCCAGGATCCAAACCCACAAACCCTGGGCCACCAAAGCGGAGCACGCAAACTTAACCACTACGCCATTGGGCCAGTCCCAGATCTGATTTTTCAAAAGAGAATTGGTGAATGACAAAATTTGTCTCTCTTCTGGCATTTTTAGAGTTAGGCGGGAGCACTTACAGAAATCCCTGATCATCTTGATTCGTTTCTGTGCGCTGGGTATTCAGGAGCATTGACAGGATGATTCCATAGTCTTCCATAGTCAAACTTAGTACCCAGGTGTTAACGTCTCATTACTTGATACCTTAGCTCATCTCGTTTCTCGCTAGTAGGGATTTAGGTGATAAAGACTCTCCAACTATTGTGGGAATGAGGCCAAAACCATGGATTTATTTCCATTTGAATGAGTTTGCTTCATCCTGTTCCATGGCCATTAAATATCCCACCAACCTTTGCTGTGTAACTTGAGATTTCAGTGGAGACTAAGTGATAAATTATTGATTAGTCACTCCTTCGTATTTTATTGAGCATCTATCACATGCCAGGCATAAAGCTTCCCCTAGGGTTAGAAAGATGAGCAAGACTGAGTCTTCGCTGCAAAGGAGTTCACAGTCAAGAAGTGGAGGTGGGGATGCAAAGAGAGAGAGCCAATACAGAGGGCTAAGTCCGGGGACTGGCGTGTATCAAGAACACTGACTGAGAATGAAGCCCTGGCCCTCTGGTCAGTGTTTACCTCTGTTAACTCTTCAATCCTCTTAACAACACCATAAGATAAGTGTCATTATTATCACATTGTAGGGAAGGCAAGTAAGCCATGGAGAGGCTAAGTAACTTGCCCAAGGTCACACAGCTGGTAAGGGAATCAACTCTTGAGTCTGTCTATACTTCTACTGATTCTGCAGTCTCCTGCCTTTTAGTGGAGATGAGGAAATGCCTCCATTTTGTCCCTTCAAGGAGGGAAGGAGGTTGAGTGGACCTAGAATGACAAGTAGGAAGGCTATTTCTTCTAGCTAGGGGAAGCAGTATTGCAAAAGCCTAGGGGCATGATAACAGCATCCTCCCCACACTCCCCTGAAACTTCAGTATAATTTCAGCATTTCTGGAGGATAGAGTAGGAGGAGCTAGAGTGGGAGGATTTGAGCCCAGAAGGCTTCAACGAAGCAGTGGCAATTTGCAACGAGCATGGAGACTAATGGCGTCTGAGACTGAGTTCAAATCCTGATCATGTCATTTACTGCCTGTTTAATTTTTGAAACTTTGCTCTACCTCTCTGAGCCTTTACCTATAAGACATAAAATAGGGAGTGCTGTGATGACAGAGGAAAGAGTTCCTGCAAAGACTGAGCCACTGCATAGTGTACAGCACTCTCTCAAAAAAAATTGGCAGCTCCAGAGAGGCCCCAGGGTCCAGTGGTTCTCAACCTGGCTGTACATTTCATTCTCCTAGGGGGCTTTTAAAAATATAGTTGCTTGTGCCACCCCTCAGATATTTTCATTCAGTTAGTCTGGTTTGGAATCCTGACTTGGGTATGATGTCCAAGTCCTCCAAATGGCTCTGCTGCTCAGGCAAGGATGGGAGCCGTCAGTCCAGGCCTCTGAGGCAGCAGGGGTCAGAGGAAGACCTTGGAGCTGGAGGTTAACCCCAGGATGCTCACCTGTCCCCCTGTACTAGGATCTGAGTGGCTCTGTACACAACAACTCTGTAGGGGAGGAAAAAAATTTTTCCTCTGTCCTGTTAGGTTCTGTACCTGGGGTCCTGCAAATTAAACTGTGAAACGATACAGAAAAGATTTATTATTATGTATGTATATGGAGGCCTTCATAGAAAAATGAAGACCCAAAGAAATGGATGGGCCTGAGAGCTTATATATCTTTTTAACAAAGAATGATAAATGTGGAGATGCGACAAGACAAAGGAAAAAGGGGTTTGGTCTAGGGGTGGTAATTGTGGGCAAATGACTAGGAAATACATAAGGGGACTACTGGACGATAAGATTTGTTTGTAGACCTATGTTGGTGCTGACTTGCTTCTTCTTTATGGCCATAAAAACTCCCCTGGAAGAGAGGATTTATGGCAGCCCTCATTTCTCAGAAGTTTCTGCTTTAGTCAGATAAGGAAAACTCCTAGAAGGTTTCTTTCTGCATGCATCGATTCTCATTTGCTTGCAGCTCAAAATAACCCTAATGCCAAAGTGGCATATTTGAGGATGGCGTATTTAGGGGTGGCGTATTCCGATCCCCTTCACCTCTTCCGAGAGCCTTGGTTTCCTGGCTCCTGTGACCCTCAGGCTGCTGGCTGCTGTGTTATCAAGCTGCATTCCACTATTACTCCTATCACTGCAGCCACCACCATGTCTCCCTCTAACTCTGCAAAACCATCCTCCCAGCACCCAGCAAACCTCCTTCCTACCCCCCAGGATCCTGAGGAGGAGCAAACCAGGCAATGACCATGGATGCTCTCTCAGACCTGGAAAGCTCTCTGCACCGCCCCCTGCCCCCATGATCCTGCTCCTTCTGGGACTGGCCTGGGGTCACAGCCAGCGTGGAAAGGGGTGAGGGCCCTGCCCCTCCTGCCCCAGGCACTTCCTCCCTCTCAGGTCTCCTCCACTGCCGGCATTTGCAGTAGGGAGGTGAATAAACTGCACGGGCCCTCGGTGTTCTTTTTGTCCTGAAAACATCAATGGACCGTGCAGAGCACACAGCTTGGCGCGCCTCGTGGCGGGGCTGAGACACGGGCACCCTGTGCAGCGCATCCTTCTGCTCCGGTGCAGGCGGTGCTGTATTTTTAGACCTGCCCGGCGCTGCCAAGACGAGCAGTATCCGGAGATGCAGGACAGGCGTGCTGGCCTGGGGAACGGCAGCGTCTTGCCTGGAGCTACGCAGCATATGCTGGAGGCTCCCGTTTGCCGCCGAGGACGGTGGCGGGTGGCGCGTTCTGTTTTGGCTTCATTTGGAACGTTTTATAGCACTTCACGCTGTGTGTGCTTGATTATGTGTCGAAACACAGGATGAGCTTTATGAACTAGCTTTGTGAGGTGTCTGAGGCAAGATAGCAAGTTTTGAAAAATGAGTAACACGAGTTTATCTTTAAACTGCAAATACAATATTGACATTTTTAGATACACAACCAAATAATTTATCAAAACACTATGAATTTGGAATTGGGATCATTTGGGTTGAGTTTTCCCTCTATGCTCTGTATGAAAGACGGTTTGTTGTATAAATTAAAATATTACAAAATCAAGAGGAGAGTTGGTAATATCTTAACTGAACAAACTCTTTTGGCTTGGAAAACCCACGAAGACAGCCGTTATTCCTGTGGTTTCTCAGCACCGGTAACAACAGTGTCAGTAAAGGTTACTCCATCTCCCTCCCCACTGCCCGGCATTAGGCCGCACTTGGGTTGCTATAGTAACTACCTAACTAGTTGTCCTTGTTGTATCCTTTTTCCTGCCAGTTCATTCTGTATACAGTTACAGGAGTGATATTCTGATACAAATGTGGCTATAATTTCTGATTACTGATCTTCAGGGGCTCCCTAGGACGCTATGATAAAGGACCAGCCCTTTTTGAGTGGCATGTGAGGCCTTGACTACCTTTCCACGTTCCTCATTTTCTGTTCCCCTCATCCACCTGGGCAGCAGCTGCCGAGGGCTGCTCTCTATTCCCCCATTCATGGAGCTCTTTCCTCCTGCCTTCTGCCCGATGAATTCTTGGGGAACACTTAGAGCCAGTTCAACTATGCTCAGGACAGTAGGCTTCTCTCACCACCATTCAGCCCTGAAATCATGGCCTCTCTGTACAATCGTCCACTTGGCTGCATGGTATTCTGTGCGTACATCTGCTAGGGCAGTTATCACACAGTGATAAACTGATTTGCTTTTCCCTCATTGGGCTGAACTTGTGAGAGCAAAGACTATGTCTTACTCTAGCAGTTTTTCGTGCCTGGCACCTAGAAAGTGATCAGAATATGTTTGCTAAATTAAGTGGGCTTCTGGTTGTCAGCAACGTACCCATTCACCAAGCAAGCCTGGCAGGGTCCCTCTCAGAGGTCCCTGGTGAGACACCAGTTCGAGATGTTGGATGGATGTGAATGGCTTAGAATGGAACTTATTCTAAAATAATCCAGAGTGAAAACTTCAGGCTGCTTTTGCCCATCATCTACATTGGTGAGGCTTTAATGCATTTTTATTACATTCCTAGTGGAAAAAGAAAGACTGTAGGGCTTTATTTTCCTAACCCTTTACATGAAATTCAGAACTGATGCCAATTCTGCCATTAGCTTCCCACCTTTGGTCTATGGTAATCTGCACACACACACACACACACACACACACACACACACACATACATGTACACACGTGTGCATGCACACATATTAATGTGCATAATTAATAGTCCACTTTATTTCATGGCCTTCAGTGTCCTGATGTTTTGGGTGATTTTTATGTTTCCTCCCTGAAGGATTCTTTTTGTTTTTTTTTTGTGAGGAAGATCGGCCCTGAGCTAACATCTGCCAATCCTCCTCTTTTTCTTGCTGAGAAAGACTGGCCCTGGGCTAACATCCATGCCCATCTTCCTCTACTTTATATGGGACGCTGCCACAGCATGGCTTGACAAGTGGTGCATCGGTGCGTGCCCGGGATCCAAACCGGCAAACCCCACGCCACTGCAGAGGAGCGCGTGCACTTAACCGCTTGACCCACAAGGCCGGCCCCCCTGAAGTATTCTTAATAGATGTCTCCCTACACTTCCTATTTGTGTCACTGTGGAATTTGACCTTTTAGGTACACCCCAAGATATGAGCTGCTCTGATGTATGTTCAAATCTGAATTTTCAATACAGTTAATACTCTTTCAGTGCAGTTAATATGCACTTTTTATGAATAAACTGAGACATCATGAACATAGTTTTGCATTCCATATACACGCTTATTTAACAAATGACAATCTCTAATGACTCATGATGTCCCTTTTCTTTATTAAAAAACAACAGGATAGTCTTCAAATGAAAACGAAAAATACTGTATATAAATGAAAATATTATGCAAATATGAAATGATATACTACACAGAATATGTTGATATGACATTTCAGTATACTCCAGGCTGATGATTTTTCAGCCAAGATCTACTGGAATGAAGTTACTAAGTAAATTGTTAGTGAAAGTAACACTGTAAGGGTAAAAGTTTAATCTATTTAGGAAAATAAACTGAGTATTCTAGAAGAACCATTTCTATAACATCCAGTGTTAGACTAAACTAGTCATCCTTCTCATTACAACACCTGACTAAGGAGCACTTTGTTAGGTTACTTCACCAATTTATTTAAAATCAACGGAACTTCATTTCTTAGAAAATAGTCCAAATAGTCATTAATTCTGGACTTTCCCAGATTCAGATGAAGCTTTCCTTTAATCCAAATTGTGATGATAAAGATTACATATAAATCTATTTATATTGTAAATCTTGCTTCATGTTCTAATAGGAATTCAATATTCTTTAAGTTAAGCATTGAATTGTATTTAGTGGTACAAATGGATTTTTAGAGATGTTTTCGCTTGCATAGTCCAAAGCTTTCAAAGACAAAGCTTTGCAGTTTTTATGGCTCATGTAAAGAACAAGGAAATAAACTAAGTGTTCCCTGAGATACATTCAACATCTAGGAGTTTTAAACAATATAAACCACTGACCAAACAAAAACATCCTTCCCACCAAAATTGTACATATGTTAGAGTTGAAAGCTTGTCCCCATCCTAGATCCATGAAATTAGAAGATATCTTCTTTTTTATCTGCTGGGAAAGATTCTCTGTGAGCTAACATCTGTAGCCAATCTTCCTTTTTTTTTTTTCTTCTCCAAAGCCCCAGTATTTAGTTGTATATTCTAGTTTTAGGTCCTTCTGATTCCTCTATGTGAGTGGCTGCCACAGCATGGCTACTGATAGACAAGTGGTGTGGTTCCGCGCCCGGGAACCAAACCTGGGCTGCCGAAGCAGAGCATGCCAAACTTTAACCACTAGGCCATCAGGGCTGACTCTAGAAGATATCTTTTAAGCATCAACTGCATTGTTGACAAGAACATTTTATTACAAAGTGTGTAATAATTCATGATAGTAATAGTAAATACATTTGAGTGCTTACTACATGAAGCTACTTTTCATATATTTTCTTAATCCTTGCTTTATGTGAAGGATATCATTTTCCATATCAGAAAACTATGGTGTATCAGAGTCACACAATTAGTAAGTGGAGGGGCCCCGATATCATGTTTGACTCCCCAAACACGTGCACGTAGATCTCTTGATGTTGAAGGTTCTCTGGTTGCCTCAGTGTCACTTCAGACGGTGAAAGACTCTACCCAGTTCCACAAGACAATTCTTCTTTACAACTGAAGATTTTAATTCTGGAATCACAGTGTGCCACATATGCAAACTAGGTAACATAATTAGCTAAGAAACAGGGAGTTCCAAGAAATGTTGAAATAGGCTTGAAGTTACGCACTTTGGAATGTTGAAGCACAGGCAGAAAAATAAAACAGGCGGCGACTGCAGGAAGGAATCTCGCTTGGGAGCTATTTCTGTGTGGTCACAACTCTCCAGGCAGCCAGGTCCCCCCTTCCCTTAAGTACAAATCTGTTGCTCCCGTCTTTTCTGAGGACTCAGAATCAAAAGTCAGGCTGTTGTGCTAGAGCAAACCAAGGAAGAGGAAGTTGCAGTAGTTAGGAAAGGCAGCAGCTCTGGGGAGCATTTATCCGCCATTCCTGTCTGGCTCTCTTCCTCTCTCTCCCGCACCAGGAGTTTTCTCTCTTTTTTACCGTCCCTCTGCTTCTCTCTGTGGAGAGGCTTCTCTGCTTTTTCTGTCCTCTCCGTGGCCTGATTCATAATTCCTGCCCTCTTGCTTGCATGTGGCCTCGGCTTACAATGACTCTTCTGGATGCAGCTGCCAGTGCTTCCTGTGAGCTTCAACTCTGCTATTAATCCTCTCACTTTTCCAGTTTTCCAGTTCTCAAGGAATCACACTGATTTGCCCAACTCATCTTTTCAAAACGTAGGTCCTAAGGTGTGGGTCAGGGGTCGCCATATTTTGGCTGTCTTTGTGTCAGGTGTCTGACCCCATTTGTTTGTATTTTGGGTATTTAGGAGTGGAGGCACATGATATAAAACATGGCCACTGCCTTCTTAGAGGTTACTGGACAGGGAAATTTCCCATGGAAGACACTATGAGAACTTGGTGGAACTTTCTGTATTGGCAGTCTACTTTGCTCAAACTTCTGTACTGCACTGTAAACTATAATCTAAAGGGATTTCCACATGTCAATGGTACATAAAAAAGAGTGTGCAAGGCTCTCTGAGGGAAGTAATTCTCTTTCCTATTACTGAACATAATACTACCTGCTATGTAGCGTTAATGCAATTTTAACAATAACAGCAATAAAAGCAACCACAAAATAAATGCCATTCTTGGTCTCTTATTATATGCCACGCACTTCACATACATTATTAATAATTCTTTCAATAGCTCTAAAGGATGGATACAAACATCCCTATTTTACAGAAGAAGTGATAGAGGTTCAGGAAGCTTAAGTAACTGGTCCAAGGTTACATAGCAAATAAGTGGTAAATACTCAGGTAACTCTGATTCCAAAACCTACATTTCTTTACTGCATTATGCTGACAAGATATTTTTTTTAATAGTCAAATATATTTAAAAGAAATTAAAATGAGAATAGTAGCCATCTATATTTATGCAGACATTCATCTTTTCTGTATCTCTTCATTCATTCCTGAAGTTTCAAGTGAACTCTGGTGTCATCTCTCTTCAACATAAAGAAATTCCCTTAGCATTTTTTTGTAGGGCAGGTCTGCTGGTGACAAATTCTACGTTTTCCTCCTTGAGAAATGGCTTTATTTCACCTTCGTCCCTCAAAGATATTTTCACTGGAAGCAGAATTTTAGGCTACTAGTCTTTTCTTTTGGCGCCTTGAAGATGTGGTTCCACTGTCTTCTGGCTTCCATCATTTCTGATGAGAAACTTGAAGCCTTTGAAGTTGTTCCCCCATGTTTAATATGTCATTTCCCCTCCCTGCCACCCCTGGCCGCTTTCAAGACTTTTTCTTTGTGGTTTTCAGTAATTTTATTATTATGTATCTGGGCTGGTTTCTTTGTGTTTATCCTCTTTGGAGTTTGTTGAGTTTCTTATATCTGTAAACTTGTCTTTCACCAAATTTGGGAAATTTTCAGGCATTATTTCTATGAATGTTCTTTCTGCATCAATATCTTTTGCCTCTGCTTTAGGGACTCCAATGTCACAAATGTTGAGATCTTTTGATAATGTCCCCAAGTCTCTGAGACTCTAGTCGGTATTGTTTTCAATCTCTTTTCTTTCTGTTGTTCAGATTGGATAAATTCTCTTCCTCTATCTTAAAGTTCACTTGCTCTTTCTTCTCTCATCTCTTTTCTGCTATTGAGCTCACGTAATGGACTTTTGAATTTCAGATATTATATTTTTCAATTCTAAAATTTCAATTTAGTTCTTTTTTTATAGATGCTATTTTTCTTCTGAGAATTTCTATCTTTCTATTTACTTCAAGAGTGTTCACCTTAGTTCATAAAAAATGGTTCTAATAGCTGATTTAAAGTCTGTCTGATAATTCACACATCTGAATCATCTTTGGGTTGGCATCTGCTGATTGCTTATTCCTTTGAGAATTGGTTTTGAGATTTTCGTGGTTGTTGGTATATCAAGTAATTTTGGATTGTATCCTGGACATTTTGAATATTACATTGTCAGACTCTGCATACTGTTAAAATTCTTTAGAGAATCTTATTGTTTTGTTGTTTGAACAGGCAACCAACCTGCATCTTCTGTCTTTTCCTTCTGTGGTAGTAGTTTCAATGTCAATTCAGTTTTTGAAGGCTTTGCTATGCTATTTAGGTCTGCCTGGGGCATGCACCACTCAGGGCTTGCTCTGATACTCGGATGGTTTTTATACCATCATTTGATTCTCAAAGCCTTTACTGTACTTCTCTCGGCATTTTCTATGCATGTATAACTTGGGGAGTGAGCTCATTACTTGTGTAGATTCAAACACAGAATTAGAGATTCTCTTCTCCAGCTCTCTCTCACCTGCAGGATTTCCCCCATACTCTCTGGCTTCTAGGGCCCCTTTTTCCAGTTTCTCTGGCAGGTGTTATTGGGTCCTCTTGGAGTTTTGGCCTCCTGTGCTGTGGCATAGTTCCATGCAGTTGCACTACAGTGCAAAGCAGCAAGAAAAAAGAGAAAATGTATCAGATTGATGCCCCCACTCTTTGCACAATGGGAGTCCCTTTCTGTGATTCTTCTATCCAAAGGATTGGATCACCTTTCAGCATCTTAAATGCCCCTGCCTCTGCTGGGGTGGGAGTGCACACCTACTTTTGAGGCTGGCCTTGAGGCAGGACTAGGAGAATAAAAAGAGAAAGATAAACATGACAATTTTCTCCATACTGTGGCTTGCAGGGGCCCCCTTTCCTGCTTTTCTAGCCAGAATGATGACTGTAAGTGGGGATTTTTTGCTGTTTACACCTTTTACAAAGTTCCCAGTTTGGCTTGCCTTCAGGCCAAATCCAGAAAGAGAAAAAAAGGAAAAACCTAGAAAGCTCTTTGTAGTTGAGTTGATCTTTCTTTAAGGTTTGACTTCCTTTCTTAATCCACGTGTTTTGTTTTCTTTTCAGAATCCTCAGAGAGTTGTTTGCCATATTTGTCCAGTTTTAGTGTGATCAGAGGAGCGATAGAATGGGTTCCTATTCTCCGGACTGCCTCTTATGAGTGCTTATACCCCTGGCACTTTCCACAGAACCTGCCATGTGATAGGCAACGAAGTAAATGAGGTGAATGAAAACATGAAGTGGAAAGCTTGCCAATTATCTAGTAAACTCTAGTAGGACTGGGATGGGAAATATTTGGCTGATAGTCTGTCACTCTTACTTTCCACACTCAAAGCTGATCAATACTTTACTGCTCTGCTCCCTGCAGAGCCTGAATACAACCACAGAATACACTCTAACGCAGCAAACCTGGAAGTCACTGCCAAATGAACAGCTTTGGTCCATGAGGTGAAAACCTCCCCTTTATTCCTGTCTTCGAGACTTAGTTATTCACACAAAAATTCAGCCTTCCTTTCCCATTTAACTGCAGTGACCCCTCTCTGCAAATCTCCATCGTCCCATCCTCTTTTCTCTCTTTGAGATTCCAGTTGATTGACATATTTTGTCTTTGCCAGGCGGGCTTCTTGAGAAAAATCATTCTTTGCTTTCTTATAAAGTTTCTGTAGTTTCATAAAAAATTGTAATTTGACTAATATATTTCACTACGCTTTCCCTCATTTACACCAAAAGGAATTTATTTTAGTGTTTAGCCTTTGGGAAATGATGAATTTGTTTAATAGATCGGTAATTATCCTGTTCAAAAATGATCATTAGAATTCCTCTTTATTTGATTACTATATATCACCAAACCCACAACCCATTTATCACCAGGTGCATGCATTAATTCAGCCTTGCTGGTCCTTGACTAAGATACCGCTCTGTATACTTCTCATTTTGAATCTTTTTAAGAACAAATATCAATAGAAAGTAGCTTAAATATATCTGATTTAAAATCTCAGTCTGTACGAAGCTTTTTTTTTGGTTTTGCTTGCCATTTTTATTACCTTAAGACTATTTTCCAATGGAGTCACAATCTAAATAAAAGTATACTTTTTTGTTACGGAATTGGGGTGATTATTATCAGCTTCTAAGGGGTCACTGCATGATCTGAGCAGGAAGTAAGAGACAGTGTCTGTAGATGTGAATGTCTTTTCATGTATATTTGATATGAAACACCTATACGTGACCCAACTGCATACTTACTCAAGAGGACTCTTTCTAGAACTTTAGATGTTGCCATTTCTAAAATGGAAAATCTGGTGAAAAATGAGCTCCCAGAGCATATTAAGCATGTGTGTGGTGCAAATACCGAGCGTGAGTTGATTGAAGGTTGACGTCATTGAGTCCGAAGTCCTCTGGTAAGAATTTCTTGTAAAGATAACTCAGGACCCATAGCTTGGGATGCCATCTAGCAGTGCAATGGCTGGAATTAGAAAAACGAAGAGGAAAGAAACTGTGTGACGGTCTGCTGTGTGCGCAATCTAATTGCGTTGTTCTTTTTTCCTTTTCTCCTGGGGTCTCCAGTTTACCGTGGTTTCTGGGCAGTCCTGATGCTTCTGGGGGTAGTCGCTGTGGTGACCGCGAGCTTTTTGATTATCTGTGCAGCCCCCTTCGCCAGCCATTTCCTCTACAAAGCCGGTGGAGGCTCATATATTGCTGCAGGTATGTATAAGGCAAAGGGTATGATTTCCAGCTGTGTTTTTTTTTCCTTTCTCCATATCCTCATACTTTCCATTTCCAGTGTCAGATATCAGGCTTCTAGTAGGAGTAACACAATGATATTCATATACAGCATTTCTTGAGAGCTAACCACACGTCAGATGCTTTTCCAGGGTCTTTCCGTTTCCCATGTGCTAACACACTTACCCAGCACGCGGTGTTCGCTCACGGTATCCACATTATATGAAAGAAGACACTGGAAGGGAAAGTTCTGCTGCAGGAGCCTTTCCATCTCTTACCTGTTAATTTTCTATCTTGGAGGTCATGACATGTCTCTCCGTAACATCAGGATATGGGTGAAATTTTTTGTGTGCTCTTAAAACATAGCCCCATGAAGACGTTACAGACCCTCATGATTTATTTATCACAGGTAAAAAGCATCTTTTTCTACATCACCATTCAATTTTCTTAATTGTGGTTCATGTGCATTATCTAAACACATTCTCTTCTTTGTAAAACCTGAATTTATTTTAGTCAGCTTTCCCACCAGTCTTTCTAATTCCTGCTAAAATGGTCATAGTACAAATAGAAAAATAATCGAATAGATGAGTCTTGTGAATTTTAAGACTGTTTCATTTTATTAGGAAGTAAAAGCCAGAACACTAACCTGAAAACATAAGCGCAAGGTTATTTGTAAAGATAACACTTCTAGAAAATTAGACAAACTTCGGTATGACCAAGACCAAACCATACGTGACTGTGCTGTATTGTAACATCAGATGAGAAAGACAGTGTTTCTACTTGAGATTATAGTGACAATAAAGGAAAGGAACAGAATGGATAGCTTTGTTGTCTTTATAATCGTTTCAAAGACAGTTTATGATGTTGCCCATCATCCCTTAATCAATGGTCAATTAACAAACAGTTCCTTTAAATGTTCTTTTTGCATAATATGGCGCTTAATTCTGTAGAGGGAATAAAAAAATAATCAGATATGGATCCTCTGCTCAAAGTGCTAAAAAAACCCACTCTGAGAACAAGAGTGCTGTTTAACCTATTCTGTCTTTCTTTTTGTCTTTTATTTCAACTCTTGTCTTCACTGGTTTTTCAAGGGCCTTTATCAAAGGCTTGGATTTACTCATTTGAGCTCATAATTTTTTTAATAACTTAAAAAAATTGGGGTATAATTCACATACCACAAGATATACCATTTCAAAGTATATAATGCAGTGTGTTTTAGTACATTTACAGAGTTGTGCAAATATCACCGCTATCTGATTCTAGAATATTTTTATCACCCCACAAAGAAACCTCATCCTCTCCCCACATCTCCTCTCCCCAGCTCTGAGAACCACTAATCTACTTTTGGTCTCTGTGGGTTTGCCCATTCTGGCTATTTCATATAAATGGAATCACAAAATATGTGGCCTTTATGTCTGGCTCCTTTCACTTAGATCTCATAATTTATGACCTCTCTTCTTTAATTCATAATTCCATAAGCCCAAACCCCTTATATGCCTTAAACTAAGCATCTTCTTTGCCAAATATTTTTTCTCCCCTAAACCACATTCTCCCCTCACTTCAGGCAAAGGTCTAGTTAAGGTGCATATTTTTCCATGGTCTTGCCAGAAATAACAGCTCTCTGCAAAAATGTGTGAATATTTCTTCTCATTCCTTGATTTTATTTTTTAATCTTTGTCAACAAAAGGAATATGTAATAGCAGTAGTTTACTACTCACACATTATGGGTACCATGATTGTTTTAAACTCGGAAACTCTCGGATCCTGGGTTTGGTCTTATTAGAGAATTGTGTGTGTGTTTAGTGCTTTTGAGAAAAAAACCGTTGTTCATTTTTCCATTGAAAATATTGAGGGCCAGCCCCGTGGCTTAGTGGTTAAGTGCGTGCTCCGCTGCTGGCGGCCCGGGTTCGGATCCTGGGCACGCACCGACGCACCGCTTCTCTGGCCATGCTGAGGCCGCGTCCCACATACAGCAACTAGAAGGATGTGCAACTACGACATACAACTATCTACTGGGGCTTTGGGGAAGAAAAGGAGGAGGATTGGCAATAGATGTTAGCTCAGAGCCGGTCTTCCTCAGCAAAAAGAGGAGGATTAGCATGGATGTTAGCTCAGGGCTGATCTTCCTCACAAAAAAAAAAAAATATATTGAATTTATAATTTGTGTTGAATTTGTTGAATTTGTAATTTGTATGAGAAAGTAGTATATCCAAAGAATTGCATTTGGCTGAGAACTCTGTAGGGAGATCAAGCGTTTGATACATACTCATATGCCTGCTACCAGTGGATTTTCTTTTTTTAGTGAATCTTTTGCTGGTGTGGGTATAAAGCTCGATCATCCTTGCTCAGGTCTTAATGCAAAAGCCTGCTTGGGATTAAGAGGTATCTAAGGTGTTCTGGGAGCCTATTCTAAAAGCCACTAAACTAGACAATTATGAGGAGACTGCCTTTCAAATTTAACTTTTTTTTTTTTTGAGTGAGGAAGATTGGCCCTGAGCTCACCTCTGTTGCCAATCTTCCTCTTTTTGCTGGGGAAGATTGGCCCTGAGCTAACGTCTCTGCCCATGTTCCTCTATTTTATACGTGGGATGCCGCCACTGCATGGCTTGATGAGTGGTGCATAGGTCCACTCTCAGGATCCAAACCTGCAAACCCCGGGCCACTGAAGAGGAACGCATGAACTTAATCACTACACCACTGGGCTGGCCCCCAAATCTGACTTTTAATTTCCTTCATGGCACAATTCCTTATTGTTTGTGTAAGACTGTTTGTTTCCCAAGAACAGAGAGAAATATTCTGTTGGATGAGATAGAATATTGCTATTCATTTTATCAGTTCGGGTAGGAGAAGTGGTGTTCTCAGGAATAACTAAAGTTTACTGTCCAGTAGCAATTTCTGCCGTAAGACACAATCTTTTAAGACAGTTATGGGGCCAATAAGTCATCCATAAAGTTGAGTACTTATTCACAGAAGAATTTTTAAAATCTTAGAATTCTCTATTATTAACATTCCCACATAATGTTAATAGGCAGCTTATCTTTTCAAAGTTGAAGATGGAAACTTATGTGCCATGCTATACAAAGTCGAGGAAAATCTGGAGTAAACACTAGGTCTGTCGACCAGCCGAGGTTTTTCTGTGCCACATTTAATATGGAGCTGTGCATATAGTCACTTACTGAGTTAAATTAAATTGAATTTATAAGGCTTTGGTTAGATTCTATATTTTCAAAATGCAGAGAACTCATTCCATGTGCCTAGTATTCCAAAATCTCTTTCGTCTTGGGGGTTGCCCCATCATTCCCCTCCTACCCCAGTCACGATGCTGCCCTATGCCAACACGCTGTGCTCTGCCGGGCAGTTAGGAACAGGTGCTGCTTGGGCCCCTGGTGGCTGTGGCTGCTTTATCAATGCCACAAAAGAGATTGGACATGCTTTATTTGGACAGATGGCCTTAGGGTAAGGCAGAACCAAATTCTAAATGGCCACTGCTGGGTGTGTGCATGTAGAAAGACTCTCTGGCATCGGCAAGAAGTCTGTTTTTGGGCATTCCACACGTGGCTGAGGCGCGCTGATGTCACAGCTGTTGGTGTGAGGAAGGAGTGGGGGCCATGGTGTTCCTCTTGTTCTGTGAACAGGCTCAGAGCAGGGCTTGGAGGGGGTGTGTTGCCCCTTCGTGCACTTGGGCAGACCTCAGACCAGCCAGGCCATGTGTTCCCTCTGGAAGATCAGTTCTGGACCAAGTGTATGGGAATCGTCAGGACATTATGACTCAAAGCCTATATTTCAGTGAATCTCACCACACGTCTCCACAGTGCCTAAACGGTTGCTGAAATTTGTTGTAATGTGGACTCCCAGAAAACTCTGAGATGCAAAGGGGCAGACACGTGTCTTCTCTTATCCCTGAGATAGTGGAGGTGAGAGAAGAGATGCAGAGAGAGTTAGAGTGGGTAGGCATGACATTATTAAACATTTGAGTTATGTGGAGAAAATTATCATACAGCTGAATATTCCTAATGCCTGGGCAGAGCGACATCAACACAGGAATTGCTGTGCATGAGTAAGTCCTCTAAGTGCACAAGAAGGAATAAAGATGTGGTGTGGATGTTCTGGGACACTGGCATTGAGTGATAAGCTATAAAAACTAGAAATCGGTATTTTACCAGCATATCACTGTGGAAGATTTTTCTTCCACAATTGAAATCCCCTTTTCCTGAATGACAAACTGGGGCTACATTTTTCTGCTGAATGTAAAGCTAGATAGAATCTCACCTGGGTAGAGGTGCCTGAAAAGCTTCTGAATCTTGGCTAAATCTCTTGCTAGACCCTGAAGTTGGTGAGACTGCATAGACATCTTGTAAGTCAGAGGACTGTGGTGGCTTTATTATAGGCCCTGGAGGTATTACTGGGAGGAAAGGATACCTCTGTAGTGTGATCAGTCCTTGGGAGCATGATGGACGCCAAGTGGCCGCTTGACTCCTGCCCCGTTCTGTGACCACAGGGTGTGCTCCTCGCCTGGAGAGCTGTTTCCCAAGCTGCTGTTGGTCACCAGGGGTATGAGCCGAGTGACGTGGGGTGAGCTGTGTAAGTCCTCTGCCATGTGGCTCAGGCAGCCTGCAGCACGTCTCTGCATGGCTTACTCCTCCTCCCTTCCTGTCTGGAGGACCTTGCTTTCTAAAAGTGTAGCACTGTGAAAAGTAGTTTTTTAAGAAAGTAGTGTAGGAAAGGTAAGTGGATATGAAGGGAATATGAAATTTTCATATCTAGAAGGTAATACTGAATCAGAAGGAAGTCAGGTTTGTGGTTTGTTTTCCTTTTCCTTTCAAAAGATCAATGGTATTTGTAGTAGCTCACCAGTTCACCACATTTATTTCTACACGAGACAAGAGATACGAAGAATGCAGAATCCAAGAGACTTTTTTTGTTTTTTGCCTTAATCCTAGAAAACAATAGCTAACAGAAGCGAAGGAACGTATTTCAGACTTTCATTTTCTTTTGGCTGAGACTGAATGCAAGGCTCACAGGAGGTGCTTCGTGTCATGCCTTGCTCCTCACGTATTTCTCCAGATAAAGCAGAACGTGGCAGCCGTTGGACCGAGAGAAGAGTTTGTGGAGGAAACAGAAGACCAAGACCAGGAAGGGATTAGGAAAGAATTGCTGACAGCCTAGAGGCAGGCATTCTAAACTTACAGGGAGACGCGTCTCCCTGCTTGCACCTGCTGTCTCCATGTCTATATAGTGAAAGATTCGGGCTATAAACAGCCGCTTACCCTGGACAAGCAAAGGGGCCCCTGTGTCGGGAGAACAGGCCCAGAAGGCCAGTGAATGCTTGCCAGAGGCTTTTCTACGGCCTCTGTGTCTTTCTTGGTGCACAAGAAATAGGCTTTCAGGAGAAAAGCACAAACACAATATCCCAAAAGGGAACAGAAAATTTCACCAAAGTCCAGCACTTAACATTTTATTCAGAGCTCTGGTTTGTTGGAGGTGAGCGGTGGCAAGAAAAAAGTGATTAATAAAAAGTATAGGTTACTGATATATCAGCCAAATTAATTCTTGTAGTAGAATTAGTTTCTCCAATTTTTATGAAATTTCCCTTTGCTCAGTCAAAAGGCTGAGGTGTGTTAGATCTGCTTTCTCAATAGCTCTAGAAGAACTAGTCACCCTGATGTTTCTAAAAATACCTGCTTTATACACTTGCTTTGTGCCTTCAGTTGTCATATTTGGGAATTTGTTCAGGAAAATTATTGCTTTGGATACTGATACCATTATAATGCGGCAAGGCCTTCCTTCAGATTTTGATGTGGAATTTTAATGTCCTCCATCTGACATTTCATATAAATGTCAAGTGCTAGAATAAGTCATCCTTGGTTAATATTAAATAGAAAGGAGCTGTGTAGAGTTTTTATTTACAAAAATATTTTAAAGCCTTATTGCTTTTCTTTCTCAGGTACTTCTTCGAAAGTGTATTTTTTCCCACATTGCTTATCAGTTGAAATGTGTGCAACAGGCTCTTAGGATCAGACTTGTTCTGACTCAGTTTCAAATGGAGCACCAACATGGTAGATTTATGGTGGTAAAATGAGGAGACAAGTCCCCAGAGGAAGGTTTCAAAAGGGACATGTCCAACCCAGTCCTATGGGTCCGCAACATCTCAGCCAGATGAAGGCTGTGGAAGGGAGGGAGAGCGTGGCGAGGAAAGAGGGGACAGGGCCGTTTCTCTGGAGAGAGCTGTTTTGTTCCTCCTCCTCTACCCCACGCTGGGCTTGTTATGTGTATCCTTGTTGGAGACATTCTGGGTTGTGGTCTAGCTTCTGCCCAGACAAATCTAGGGTGTGAGAGGCCAGCTCAGCAAGGGCTTTGGTCAGACTTTTCTGGAAAAACTTTAACTTAAAACTTGAATAAATGCTCCCCACCCTCCTTAAAAAATGTATCCAGGCTGTTCTTCTGAGAACTAGAGCTGCAGGCTGGCTAATGAATGCTTTCACTCAGAGGACATATTGTTACAGGGTATGATTAATCTCCACCCTGAAAGGGAGTTTTCAGATGTGTAAGGTGACAAAATTCTTTTTGGCCTATAAATAGGATCTCTGGTTTGGGATGAGGTTTGTCGTGGTGGAAAAGCAGAATGAGTTTCCGTCTGCTTCGTTCTCCTTTTCCAGAGTGTGTGTATCGTTAACATCTACTAATTACTCAGTACTGTAAGGGATTTAATTTCTTTGCAAATATTCTTTTTCACTCTATAGTTTTCCCCCAAAATAGTCACTTTGCTCAGAAATAACTAGTAATGAGTGGCTAAGGCATATTGGTTTCTCTACTAAATTTTGTTATGCATTTTCTGAGGCCTTTTTTTTTCCCCTCTATACTTTCTCATGTAGAAAGAGAAGCACATGAGGTACAGACTCCTCTGAATGACAGATTGACATATGCTGAGTCTGTCCTAGAAAGAATTTTTGCTTCTTGTAACTAAGGGGCTATTGGGGACGGGCAGGAGGTTTGCTGCACTGGGCACTTAAAGCAGAAAATGTCCTTTCGTATGGGTGAGCAAGTCTGGATCCACCTGATGTTATTCTTTCCAAAATGTTCAGTAACGGGACTGTGAAGTGACCGGTGCCACCTGGTGGAGAATTCCAGTCAGACACTGGCTGACACGTTGGAAGCAATCTCCCTCACTTCTCATGAAATCTCAGAACTAGAAGGCACGCTGGCAAGTTTATTCTCTTGTCTCTTGGCCAGTCCTGAAATAGCCCAGTCATATGAGAAGCTCTGGTGCTTTAAAAGATTTCAGAGAATAATATTTGCTAGCCATTAGCAGGAGCTCATGCCAAAGCTTAATAATAATAACGATAAAAACAGAACTAGCCAATGCTAATCACGTGCTTGCCGTGTCCCAGGCACCTGGCTAAGCGCTTTACCTCCATTAACTCCTCAGGACTGCTTTCTGCGGTCAGCACTTGCATTATCTCTGTTTTACCAATGAAGAAACTGAGACATGGAGAAGTGAAAACCTTACTCAAGGTTACTCAGCTAGTAAGGTGTAAAGCTTTCTAGACAGTAAAGCTTTGAGGTGAGATTTGGACCAGGGTGGTCAGAATCCGGGCCTGTGCTGTTCAACGACTTCCTACTTCCTGAAACTCAGTTATTGCGAGTCAACACGTCCTTGGTGTTAAACGAAGCTCTGACTTTTCAGATTAAATCCCTGATTACTTGTAGAGATGGATAAACCCTCATGATCATCCTCTATCGATAATTATTTCTCAAGAGAGTACAGAGTGTTGAATATACAGGATGTTTAATGCCTAAAATTATTATATCAATTTAAGAAAATAATAAATATTTGAGAAATCTGGTAGACATTGTATAGGTTCGCTTGACAAAATAAAAACATGAGGCCAGAAAATGAAAGGGAAGAGGTGATGAATGTATTTGGAAAGTAGTGTGATGAAGTGTGGGCAGCAATGAGTATTTGGAACTCAGGTAGATGTAGTGAAAATATATAATCATGAAATTAGCCTGAATACCTTATAGAGTTCTATCTCAGAAAATTGGAGAAAAATCAGTGGAAAATGAGTCTGAGAAAAAGAGGAACAGTGATAAGCCGAGAACGTTTATGGTTAACTGTTGTGCGTTAGTAGTTTTACAATTTCTGCAATATAATATATAAAGATGAATATAATTTAATTATAAAAGAAAGCAGTAGCATTTTAATGTAAAGAAAGAACTATCACCAAAATACAATTTAAATTATTTTTAAGAACTTCTAGCTTATTTTCCCAGAAAAACTAATTTGTTTATGAATGAAATAATAGATACGAGACTACTTTGAAAGTATATTACACTGCAATGGCAATGGTATTACTCTTTAGAAAATGTAGAGTTGGCAAATTTTCCTTTCCTCATCATATTCTGTTTAGAAAAATAAGCATACAATTTGGACTCTGGAATGGACCTGTGAGAATAGCTTCCGCCTGCACTGTACCCGTGTTTGCTCCTTTAGCACGACACATAGGGCTTCATAGAAGTTGAGCAAGACCTCAAACACCGCAATTTTAAAGATTCCTAGAACATTACAAGTTACTACATGTCAAACTGGTTTGCAAATATTGTGACATTTTTAAGTGTTTACATTTAATACGTTAATGCTCTATGCTTTTAAAATAAATACATAAATGTAATGACCCAAATAAAACTTAATTTGCAGATATTATCCAAAGTCTTTTATGAATGTAGGGCTCAAATCAAATAATACGAATGGACCCCAATGTCATCCAGATCGTGAGGGAGCACTGTGATTTCATCCCAACAGGTCAAATCCCTTCCCATTCTCAGAAAGTCTAGCTCATTCTCCTTAGTCTTAGTTTTTTATCATCTAAATTAAAGCTTACAGATGCTCCCTAAGTAGCTGAGGGGCACCTCTCTTTCCAAAGGATCCCAGAGAATACGGTGCAAGAGTGGGGACCAGTTCACAGGGGTTTATTTTATAGTGAAACTTCGTAACATTCATTTATATGTCATATTTTGTATGTTTCAGATAACACAATGAAAGTTAAAAAAAGAATTAAGAAACTGAAAACAATCAGTCACAAAAAATCCCTGTGCTCTCGGCACCTGGAGAGCATAATTGCCCAGTGAGCACCATTGAACGACCATCAAAAATTTTGTTGACAAAATTAATGTTTGAGGAAGATAATGTAAGGAAGTGGTTTTTTTAAATAACTGTATTCTTATGATTGCTTAGCAGGTCTGCTAGGGCATTGGGGGTACGCTTGAGTGGGTGTGCTTTAGGTCACGGCCACAGCATCAGTAAACCCAGCACCATTGTATCCATTTGGTGTAAGAGTGCGTTTCATAAAAAGGTTTTGTTGCCAATTTTTTTCTAAACCATTTATCTAATGAAATGTATCCATCATTTCAAGACTCTATGTTTGAACTAGAACATCACAAACCAAAATATTCATAGTAGCTTAATTCATAATAGCCCAAGCCTGGAAAGACCCCAAATGTTCACTAGTAGGTAAATGGATAAGCAAACTGTGGAATATTCATGTGGTGGAATACTGCTCAGTGGTACAAAGGAGTGAACTGCTAACGCAGGCAACAACATGGATGAATTCTCAGTCGTCATGTTGACTAGAAACAACCAGAGACAAAAGACTGTTGTGATTTCATTTCTGTGAAGTTCTAAAGGCAAAACTGTGCTAGAGTGATAGATGCTTGGGGTGGGGGAGTGAAGAGGCAAGAACCTCTCTGGAGTGACAGTGATGAATATTTTCTATTTTTAATGGGTTGTGGCTACACTGATGTTTACATTTATCAAAAATCATCAAACCATATACTTAAAACTCATACAATTTGCTCTATGTAAATTATACCTCAATTAAAATAATGAGAAAGAGAAACAACCTGGAGTGCTTTTTACCCATTAAAAAAAACTTCAAACTATTGGAGCTTAATATAGTACCTTCAAATATTAGTATGGGCTAACTTAAGAAATGTTCATATGAAGACTATTTATGTAGCTTCTGCTACAGCCACTTGGGATGTCGTCAGTTATGCTGTTCAGTGTTCCTATGCAGATCTTCTATGCATTCATTGTGTATTTCTTGATGAATTGCTATATTTCCTTTTACAAAATGATAGCAAATACACAGCTTATCAAGTTTCCTTTCTGTTGTTTCTCCTGGGCACATTGGATCTAGGCTAACCATTCCGTTAATGCTGCCATCTTGAGCACTCTCACTCATGCTCCAGAGTTTTTCTTTATTTGTACAGTTAGCGTGAACTCTCCCACTGCCCTCCAGGGAGCTCCACCTGGAAAAGTAACCTAGTCTCCTACCACCTCTTTGGAATATTTTCCCTATTGTAGGATGTTTTTGAATGTCTTCAGCCGGTGTTACATCTATCAAGGTTTCAGTTTGAATTACGCCACAGGCTAAACTTTCGATCTTGGTAGACAATTACCTACTGCAGACCTCATTTTCATCCTCTGAAAATAGACACAATGAGTAAGCTGATGCTATCATCCCTAAAATTTTATGAAGCTTACTTTCTAGTTCTGTGTAGCTGCCCTTGCTGCATGTTGCCCTAGCTCTAGAGCGTGTGCGTCCTCCAGACAAAGAAAAGACGAATTTTTCTGATTCTAATTTACTCTTCAGTTTAACTTCCTTCATAATGCATTTTTTTGACTGTGGAATTCTGTGGCCTTTCCTATACCCACTGAAAGCTGAAATGAGTTGCCATTGAGTTTGTGTGGAAGCATGACAGAAAGAGGCCAATGAATCCAGCTTGAATTTACGATTCTTCCCCAAGTAACCAATAACTGCCCACGACTCAGGTTGTTAAAGCGTGTTTCAAAGACAGTTCAGTTACATCTAAACAGTTAAAGATCAGGATTATTGTTTTTCGGTAACTCCAAAAGGCTTTTTTTTTTAGTACAGGTTTATGTATTTCTAGGCAAGAATATAGGGGGTTGACATTTGACTGTCTTTTTGAAGAAGAAAGTTTTCATTGCTGTGGCTAACTTTTCCCTAGGAATGTGTTTTTAAATCTGGTTTTTGTAATATGGTATAACAGATCTTTACAGTATGGCTTCTTTTTCCATTCTCGCGTCTGTGAAATATTGAGGACATGCAGTTTTTGTTTCTCAGTCTGTGTGGGTAAAATCTTTTATTTTTGTTTCCATATTGTGATTATTTCCATATTGTTTATCATTTGCAATTGCGTTCCTAATGGCCATTGATGACTAAGTTTTATGTGACCTTTGTTTCAGAAAAACTGCTTTCCAAATCGAATTCATGATATTTAGAAAGACAAGTTTTCAACTTTGTGAGAGAATCCATGCAAAATCGTAAGCTTGAATGGCCCTTCCCCACACTGCCAGTGAGAAGACACCCAACATGTTCTTGGTGTGACTTAATTATTTGCCCATGGTTTTATTATGATCACAAATCTTCATGGGATTTGGGGCCATATTTTGATTATGCCTCCAGTGAGCTATTTTATGAATTTTTGTTGGACTTCAAAAAATAGGTATTATAAAATTTAATTGGAAAGAAATTATGCTTTCAAAACTATATGACCAAATTTAAATATAACTTCATTTAAAAACAAATTATTACCTAAATATTAACAATATTTTCTATTCCTGCTAAAATCACTGTGACAAGTGGGTTTGTAATGTAACTCACTTATTACTCAAGACAGTTATCCCTTATGTTTTTATGAATGAGGGTCTTAAGGTATTAAGGGATAGTAATTAAGATTTTTCCGTAGTATTAATATTGTCCCAGAGAAGACTCTCCACTTGGTAGTTGGACCAAACCAGTAATATTACTATTCATTAATAGTCAATATTAATATTAATATTAATAGTCAAAAGAAGATGTATCTTTCTGGGTGTATGAACACACATACTCTCCTCCCATCCCCACAACATATGCACTTTCCAACACACATAGCCACAGACTTCCACCACACTTTTTTGAGTCATTCATTTTTTTTGTTTTCTTTTGAAATATTTTCAGATTTACATAGAAGTTGCAAATCCCTTCACCCAGAGACTCCATTCAAATTTTACTAATTGTTCCAATAATATCTTTTATAGCAAAAAGATCCAGTCCTGGAACATGCTTTGCATTTAGTTGTTGTGTCATTTGAGTCTCCATCAAACCAGAATAAGTTCTTCCTTGACCTTCATGAACTTGACTCAGGTCTGTGATTTTCTAGAATGTTCCTGAATTGGTTTGTCTGGGGTTTCCTCATGATTGGATTTAGGCTCTTCCTTTTTGGCTGCAGTATCATAGCAGTGATGCTGTGTTCCTCTTACTGCATCTCATCAGGTGGTAAGCAACATCGATTTGTCACGTCACTAGTGATGTTAACTTTGATCATTTGAGTAAGGTAGTATTTGCCAGGTTTCTTTAGTATAAAGTTACTATTATCCCCTTAACAATTGATAAGTGTTTTGTGATAAGAGACTTGGAGCCTTTGTAAATATTTTTTTCTCATCTAAATTTCATCCACTAGTTTTAGCATCCATTTTTGTTTCTTGCCTGAATTATTATTTAAATGATCACCAAATGGTGATTTCTAATTTAACTATTCTTCTACATTTATGTTACCATTCTGTAAGGAAAATTTTTCTCTTCTTTTCACTTATTTATTCATTCATTTATTTATATCACTGTGGGCTCATGGATTCTTATTTTATTCAATGAGATATAATATAACACTATCATTATTTGTTTGATAATCAAATTGTCTCAGAATTGGCAAGGGGAAGCCCCATCAAACTGGCTTCTGAAACACCCCCATCATCCTTTGAGCACATTTTTACTATTTGGTATAACAAGACGCTCCAGACTCATCTTGTACTTTCTGTGCCAGCCTGGAATCAACTATTTCTTTGAGATGCCCTGCTTTCTGGTATTTAGAAGCCAAGATGTGGACACTTGATGTGTTCCATGCTACTGAGGTGTTGTTGCTCCCAAACCCTCTCAGGGAACAGAGTTAGGAAATATATCTAGGTATGTATTTTAAAACACACAAACTTTTACTTCTATATTCATTCATCTATCTATCTATCTATCTATCTATCTATCTATCTATCTATCTATCTATCTATGTGAAAGCATAAATTCACACTGATACATTCAATTCCAAACAAACACCATAGAATTCGTTCTAGCTTTTCTCCTTTTCAAATTTTTAACTCCCTTTTCAGGCAGTGAAAAACATGGCTCCAATTAGCCTCAATGTATTTATTTATTTGTTCAGTCTACCTGTAAGTAACAGTCTCCTAACACTTCTCTTGGCCACGTACCTCATGCAGGCCCCCATCATAAATTCTTACTGCCATATCAGCTAAACCATTGGCCTTTGGTGTAAATACTTTCCCCATGTTTGTTAGTTCATTTCCCTTCTCTCTGTCTGTCTATCTCTCTGCACATACATACACACACACACACACATACACACACACACACACATATGTATAAAACATTGGCAATTTAATGAGTAGGAAAACACTGTTTTACCCCATGGATATGATATAATCGTAAACTGATCTGATATGAATTAAATGGACTGTATCTTCAATTAGTAAACAAGTTAAAGATTGTAGTGGTAGAAACACTTATTATTTGCTGCTTTTAGGATGTAATTGTTCTTCAAATGACTGTAATATTTATATATGTTACTTCTTCCTTATTAAGAATCGTCTACATGATTACCTCCAAAACGTTTTTTTAAATACTCTAAATTCAGTGATGGGTTTTGCAACTTTTGAAAAAATGTGTTTGAGGGGCCGGCCCGGTGGCGTAAGCGGTTAAGTGCGTGCGCTCGCTGCGGCGGCCCGGGGTTCACGGGTTCGGATCCCAGGCGCCGCGCACCAACGCACCGCTTGTCAAGCCATGCTGTGGCGGCGTCCCATGTAAAGTGGAGGAAGATGGGCACGGATGTTAGCCCAGGGCCCGTCTTCCTCAGCAAAAGGAGGAGGATTGGCAGATGTTAGCTCAGGACGGATCTTCCTCACACACACAAAAAAAGTGGTTTTGCCCAAAGGCAATTTTCTTTTTTTTTGTTTTTTTGTGAGGAAGATCCGCCCTGAGCTAACATCTGCCAATCCTCCTCCTTTTGCTGAGGAAGACGGGCCCTGGGCTAACATCCGTGCCCATCTTCCTCCACTTTACATGGGACGCCGCCACAGCATGGCTTGACAAGCGGTGCGTTGGTGCGCGGCGCCTGGGATCCGAACCCGTGAACCCCGGGCCGCCGCAGCGAGCGCACGCACTTAACCGCTTACGCCACCGGGCCGGCCCCACAAATTTCTTTTTTTATAAAAATATCTGAAAGCACAAGAGATTCACATGATGCAAGGAAGATAAAAACCATATCAACAAATAATAACAAAGGTTTGCAGTGTGTTTGCATAAGGCAAATAGCATGCAAATAACTAAGCCAAACCTTTATGTTAGCAGAGAACTCTGTCTATATATCTGCTGAAAAAACGTATTGAAATGCACGAGTTGCTAGACAACACATGGCATTGCCATATTGTTGTCAAAATGTGAGGTACGGCTCTGTAAGGAGTTTGCTCGCTGGCTATGACTTCACTATTGCTCTGTGATAGAGTTGTTGTTCAGTGGTTAAATTGCTCTATTCTGTGCTCCAGTATTTGCATTTACATTAGAGACCACAGGGTGAAGGATGCGTCTTATTAGTGAAGCATCTAGGTTGATTCTTCATTGCTCTGTAGCTTGTATCATGATTATGAGAAAGTTTAAGCTCTGATACTGACACACTTCGACATATTTATGAGGCCTTCTTCTTTTGTGTTTACTTCTCAAGAATCTTTATGAAACTGATGGCCCCAGAGAGACAGCACATCCTAAAAAACTGTAGGAGCACAATTAACTCTAGAAGGGTGATTGATGGCTAGGCTCTTAAAAGCTGCTCTCTCCTGCCAAGATGCCTCCGTCTCTGCTCCTAGTCACAGGGCCATGTCTACCTTTCAGACAGACTAGCGATCAGAATATGGAGATTTTATACCTGATGGTTCAGCCCGTTAATTCAAAGAGTATAATAGATCTCTGAAATGTTTGGATTGAACTTTTGGACAAATGGCCTGTGGCCTCAAGTATGTTTTGCTGAGGGACAAATCTGAATCTCTCAGGCTGTGGGGTTTGCATGTGGGACCTGCGGCTCACTCACTAGTGAATCAGCTTAGCTGACTCTCCTGAGTTTGCAGCTCAACGCAGTGGTATCCCTCCCTTCTGTTCTTACAGTCACAGTCACATGGAAAAGTATATTCTTAGTGGTATTCTCAAATTTCAGCATTCGTGAAGCTCTTCCATCATATCGCTTGTTAAGGTTGAGGGTCCAACACTATAACACTGTCTCTACTCTTATAATTCCAGCAGTATTTTTGAATAGGTGGATTACAATTACATTGAAACTCTTGATAAATTGTGATGTTGCCTTCTAGTTAGTGGCTAAGCATTGCTTTTTCTTTCTTCCTTTCTCCCTCCCTCTCTTCTTCCTTCTTCCTTCCTTTCTTTGTTTAACAAGGCTCTTCATCTCAAACCAGTGGTTTTATATTCCACAGAATCTTTTATTATCAGAATCTTTTACTGTCATTCTTTCAGGGCAATATTTTCTTTATGCTGTAATCAATCTTCGGCATATATATTTCAATTTTAAAGAACCATGTATATTATTTTACATTACAGTCATGTGTCACTTAACAATGGGGATATGTTCTGAGAAATGCATCATTAGGTGGTTTCTTCGTGTGTGAACGTCATAGAGTGTACTTACACAAACCTAGATGGTGTAGCCCACTACACACCTAGGCTGTACGGTGCTAATCTTATGGGACCACCGTCATATACGCAGTTCATCGTTGACTGAAACGTCATTATGCCGTGCGTGACTGTAGTTCAGTACTTTCATCTCTGTTCTTGTTTGGTACTACTTTGGCTTCTATTTTCATTGCCATATTTAACTGCAGCGCTAGTTAGCTGTGTTATAATAATATAACCATAGTCAGAAAGACCTGAGCTGAGACTCAGCTCTGAAACTACTAGCTGTGTCTGCACGTACTTAAAACTGAGGGTTAATAGTACCTATTTCACCAGTTTATTGTACATATTGAAAGAAATAATGTATTACAGTGCTCATCCCAAACCAGGCATACAGTAAAGATGGATAAATGTTAGAAAATAAATTCCGCTAGGCAGGGATCTTTGACTCATGTTCACAAGCACCTAATACAGTGCCTGGCACACAGTAAGTACTCAATAAACAAATGTCAGCTGTTGCGTTGTTCTTAGGCTACTATGGCTGTCATACCAATGCTTGGAAAATTAAAGGTAAATGATATGCATGTGAAGCACATAATAAAGGGTCTGACACAAAGTAGGTGATTTAGCTAGAATCGTATTTTTAGAGACATATCATCAGGCAAATGATTGGTTAGTGTTCTTGGGAAAATATCTTCGGAAAGGCTAAAGGTCTTTTGTTTTGTCCTTCTCAGGCATCCTGTTTTCTCTGGTGGTGATGCTGTATGTCATCTGGGTCCAGGCGGTGGCTGACATGGAAAGCTACAAAAACATGAAAATGAGAGACTGCGTGGATTTCACCCCTTCTGTTCTGTATGGCTGGTCATTTTTCCTGGCCCCAGCGGGGATATTTTTTTCTTTGCTAGCTGGGTTACTATTTCTAGTTGTTGGCCGGCATATTCAGATACATCACTAATCCAACTGTTGCCACCAGTGCTTTCTCGGGGGATTTTAAAACGGAGCGTATATTCTTTCGTTTTGTTTTAGTCATCCCAGGGTCAAATTAGTTGATCTAACTTTTTAGCTGATATTTGAATTAACCATTTTACTTGCAATTTCCTCTAATAAGGTCCTAGAAACTCTCCAGACACCAACATGCTTCCATCTTCTCTAAGTGCTATCAAGAACCTAGTTCTCTAGGGAGCAGGTAACAGGGGCCTCTGTTTCATTGTACTTGGTGGAGTTCATGTAGGTTGCAAAGGCCTGGTGATCGCATAATACCATCACCCGGGGCCAATCAAGATTTGATTTAAAGCCTCCTTGGCGTTCACTTCTGTTGCTCTTAAAAAAAAATCTTTGGACAATAATTAAGAATAGAAAACAAATGTTTTCAGAGAATTTACTCCATGTCTTCTCTACACACATACATATCCACATACACACTCACTGACACCTGTGGGCAAATTATTCATTATTTAAAAATAGAGAGCAGTTGTTCTGGTAGCAGGAGCCATGCAAACTCATTAGTTAAAATGGGCCACAACAAAAGTGAGAACGTGTACTTATTCCACTTTCTAACCAACAGTCATTTGGCTACCTGATTTTATTCATTTAATTGTGCATGCTTACACAAACTTTAAACTATATTTGAAAGGGCAAATCTGTATACCAAATTACCTATAATGCAGATAGGATTTTTATGAACTTAAAGTGGGTTACTTGTATATGTAATATGGTTGAAAATATGTAAAAACCAGGCACCTTAGTTTAGTACATAATTCTATTTGGTATTTTAAAATTCACATTTAAAATTATATTGTTGGGGGCCGGCCCCGTGGCGTAGCGGTTAAGTGTACGCATCCTGCTGCTGGTGGCCCAGGTTCGGATCCCGGGCTCACACTGACGCACCGCTTGTCAGGCCATGCTGTGGCGGTGTCCCACATAAAGTGGAGGAAGATGGGCAGGGATGTTAGCTCAGGGCCAGTCTTCCTCAGCAAAAAGAGGAGGATTGGCATGGATGTTAGCTCAGGGCTGATCTTCCTCAAAAATAAAATAAAATTAAATTAAATTAAAATAAAATAAGATAGTTAATATGTTCAGCATGTGAAAATTTATTGATGAAATGTGCTTTTAATATGCATTAGCTATAAACTTTCAAAATACTTCCATGTGAGGATGATAATATCCTTGCTTTATTAAAGACTATGAAATAATTAACTTTTCCCAAGATTTCATGGGTTGTAGTTCTTCTGATCATTTGATTCTCTTAATTATTGTCCCTCAATTTTTTCATCTTTACAATAGGAATATTAACATTTACAGATCTGCTATTTCCTTTAACCTCTTGGAAGTAAACTTTTTGCAGGTGGGGGTGAGCAAGGGGACTGGGGGTGATAATTCTTTATTATTTACTAGTGTAGACATTTTGCATATCAAAGATGTTTGTTTGGCACTAATTTTGATTGAAATCAAATCCATCTGAGAAGCCTAGGTTGTATTTGCATTTTGGAAGCCTCCACCAAGGAGGAGTTTGGTGTTAGTGAAGGAACAGAGAACCCGCGTGGGAAGGGAGCTTTGTTCCAGTGGCAGCATTTTACTCTGCAGCTGTTGTGAATACCAAAGACAGGACTCAGAGGCAAATTAAGAGTGACCACATAGAAGATGCTGTGAGACAGAGGGACTGTTGCTTTCCATCAAGTTGTTCCTGTGATGGAGAGATTGCCCAAGTATTCTCTACACAGCCCATGCTTTCCATTAAACCTTATTTCAGTGGGGGAGAGTAGCAAAGGTATGAGGTATCTACAGAATAATGAGGGCATTGTAGTGTTAGATGACAGGACTTGCATGTAATAATTAAAAGAAAAGACACAAAGCTTCAGGAGTGTAACTGGTTTCTCAAGCCATTTCAATAATATCGAAAATGATTTTGTGATACTTTCCTTTGTCTTTTTCTGTTTCATTTTTATATTGCTTCATTTATTCCTTTGTTTTTGGCTTGATTATTAGAAAAATAATTATGGGTTCTGTTATGCATATTAACTGTGATATTAAGTTGTGGCATGCCATTAAGTTTTTCCAGACGATGCTAGATGTATTTGATTAGTTCATGTCATCTGTAAATACAATTCCTTTTTGTAGAATTTTGGAATAGAGCCTTTATCTGATGTATTATATGTCATTTAAATTTCACATACAAGCTGCTTTCAGTAAAGGTTTGAATATTTATAAATTTCAGATGGTTATCCTCACTTTCTAATACATTTATGCGGCTACCATATATTTATCATAAGGCAATTGGCTGAATATCTGATGTGTATGACACTTTTACACAGATCCACACTTTAGAAGTATTTCATAGTAGTAAGGCATCAATCACATTAATTCAAACACGTTTCCTGATCTACTTACTAGCAATCCACGGAGGAAGGAAGGTGAGTTGTGTTTGCTATGTCAATGAGTAAAATATACTTAAAAACAGCAGAGATATACAATATATTCTTGTAACAGCCTTATATCTGATTTGGGATAGTGTGTTTCCTTTTATTTCTCTATTTGGTGTATTGATTAATTTTCAGAAGCTTCCAAAGTGCTAAAATCTCTTTTAAGAGTGTTGATTTTGCATCATAAAGTTTCGATTTAACAAATAAGATATCTTTTTGGTGACCTTTCTAGAAAGAGTGAAATAAGAAGACGGTGAGTTATGCCCTTGGACTTGAGTGACAGCTGTGATCTCTCCACATTGTATTTGTTCAGTGGGTTTAGCTGAGTTGGGTGTCGGGTAGCACATGCGCTGAAGCTGGCTGGAAAAACCATGCAGAGAAGCTGAATGATGGCGTTCAATGTAGGGGCGGAGGGGAGGACTCAAAAATGCTGTTAGGTGTGCTCTTACTGGTCACGTATTCACTTTTATGACTAATCTATGAGATATAATTATTGAATTTGAAGATTAAAAGTCCACTTATAAGGATATGTGATGGAGGGGGTGTCAGTATCTGGTAATTATCCATCTGTCATTAAGACTTAACGTGTGTGTGTTGCAATGATAAGTTTGGGTAGAAAGAGATAAAGTGAATGATAGAAATCAATGTATTTGAGATAAGCAAATTTAAAATTTTAAAAATTTAAAATTTTAAAAAATCAGTTTCACCAGAGACAGTAATATAGCTATGTTTCCCCGAGTGCCACCTTAACAGTTTTACTCAATTTATGATGGTCTATTCAGTTCAACACATAATTTGATTCATATTTTCATGAAAGTAACCAAATTAGGCTTACAAAGACTTAGAATGTCCGAAAGGTTTGGCAGATATGCGATGGCTAGTGAAAACCAAGCTGGACATACGCCTGCAGGTGGCTAGCATTGTGGGGAAAGACCAGTAGTGCTGGAGTTATGTGGAAAGAAATATATTGATGAGTAAGAGGATGGGTCCCTAATTTAATTTTGATGGGACTCCACCAGGAATGAGGGGATCATACAAAAGAGATGAAATAGAAACTAAATTTTTGTTGCTTGTCTGAAGGAGTTAAATATATAGAGACATTTTCTCAATGAAAATCAAGTGTAGGTAGAGAAATTCCAACAAAAACTTAGGAAGACAGTATATTAGAAATGTTAAAAACTAAGGAGGGTGGGGAAATATTTAATATCATGCATATTATAATAAGCATAAACTAAGCAAAGGAACATTTAACGTGGTTAGCAGGAAAAGAAGAAGAAAAGAAAAATGTCCAGGCAGAGCTTAGAGTTTCTGAACTGTCTAACCAAGGCAGGGGATAGGAGCTCTATTTTCAAGAACATTAACATCAGCCTGGACCAGGCTGTGGGGGTAGGAAGTCTCTAGAGAACAAGTCTGAAATGACAGTGGACAAGTACTAAGAGTCCCACTCTGGCTTTGGAAAGGTCGTTTTTCCCACTAGTGTGTAGCTATGACTATGAAAGGTTGAAGGGGCGATTGGACGGTTGAACTTTGTAAAATGATCTACCTATGGATATAAAGAATCATATGGGGTGTCTAATAATTCTATCCTGCATATATATGTAATTTGTCTATAAGGTATTGATAAGTAAATAAATTGGAACCATTCTGAATTTTTCAAGTAATGATGATTTTTCTGGTTTGCACAAATGACAAGGACAGTCTAAATTGTCTTTATGAAGTGGTTGGAGTCAGGGCATCCTGCACTGATCCTGAGTATTATGTAGTAATTTACAGGAGAGAGGACTTGCTGGGATAAAATAAGTACACACACAGCAAAAATTTTAATATTTTTTATATTCTCATTTTTCTGGGAGTCCAGGAGTTATTGTGACATAATTCACTGAAAATGTAGATGGTTCCCCCTTAATATGGTGATTCCTTTTTTCTTTTCTTAGCATTTATTTTTTCATTCGTTCTAAAAAGAGACTGCCACTGTTAAAAAATTCACCATTGTTTGCAGAGAACATTTGTATTGAAAACAATCTAAACAAATAGGTACTTAAACATTGTAGCTTAAAAAAGAGTGATACGTGAAGATTCATGCTTATTGCCTCATATTTTAGTGTAGCATATACAAAGACACTATAAGAAATATTGATATATTGTCTTCACTCCCCCAAAAATACATTTTTTTTCTCAAGAACTTGATAGGTATATGTAAACATCTGGAGAGATGTCAAACACAAAGTTGGATTAACCTCCGCATGTGTGTGTATGTGTGTGTGTGTGTATATGTACACATATACCCATATACCTATGTGTGTTTATATGTATGTACATATTTGGTTTGTAGGCATATGTATATATGAATTTGGATAAAACTGCATATATGTTTGTCAATAGATATACATCTGAATACACACAGGTATATATAATGTAGGCATATTTATAAAAATATTTTGTACATCTATAATGTATGTATGTCTATATATAAGAAATATGTGTACATGCACATATTTATGTTATATGTGCATGTACACATATCCAAGTATCTGTCTTAGGCATACCTGAGTTCTTAAGGTTTGCTGAAAAGGAGAGCTCATTTTATCTTTATGCTATTGCATGCTTGTCCTAGTGGTGAGTGAGGGGTTCAGAGGAAACTCGGTGCTATCATGGCCTCTCTTCCTTGAATCCAGGGCATATGTGGTGATGCGTGTGCAATGGACTGGTCATGTCTTATCCTATGAATGCCCAATGGCAATGACCCTATCTTTGAACATCTTCTAGCAACTGATACCTAGCAATTGATAGCTGTTGATGAATATTTATTTAATAGTTATAAATTTTTTTTTGAAAAAATAATTCTTTTCTAAAGCTGCATGCTTTGCTTAATACATTCATTTAATCCCTCTGTAGAAGATTAAGCCAACTGGATTCCCCATGAACTCCTTATGTGGGTTACCTGTAGGGAGGATCCTATGGCGTGGTGGGAAAGGTTATAAATCTGTGTCTGAAGACCTGCATTCCAATCCTGGATTTTAAACTTATAATTTGACAAGTTATTCCACCTCACTTTGGCTCAGTTTCTTGATCTAAAATATTTACTAGCTTATTCAGCAGATAGTAATTGTGTGCATACTCTGTGTCACAAATGGTGCTCTATGTTGGATATGTTGGATATGCTCTATATTACTAAACAGGACAAACGTGGTATTTTCATTCTTCAGACTAGGATTCAAGGAAGGAATATAGACAACAAAGTGAACAAAAAAGAACTATGAATTTATAAATTGTGATAAATCCTTTATAGGACAAAAAACAAGACAGATAAAACCATGATTGTTGAATAGTCAGGGAAGTTCTTTGGAAGGACAGAATTCTGAGTATTTGATACATAGTAGATACAAAGGGAGCATCTGGCTAAAAAGTGGCAGTAAGAAGTTTTCAGGGAGGGGGACTAGCGGGAGAGAAGGCCTGAAAGTAGAAAAGAGCCTGACATGTTCTAGGAACAGCAAGGTGGTTGGATATTGAACGGCAGAGTTTGTGATGAAATTGGATAAGTGAGAAAGTCCTCAATCATTCAGAGCCTTTGTGCCATTATGGTATATTTTGAAGGGTAAAATTGAAAGAACTTGCTGGTGGATTGGATATGCGATGAGGAGAGGGACATGTCAAGAATTACTTTCAGATTTCTAGCTTAGGCGAAAGGGTAGATTGAGAAGTCTGGAATAGGGAAAACAGGAAGGGAACAGGCTTGGGGGAGAAAGGAGTCCATGGTTCATTTTGGTGATGTAATGTTTGAGATGCCTGTGAAATATCCAGGTTGAAACACTGGTAGACAATTGGATATGGCAGTCAGGAGCTTGGAGGAGCAATCTGAGCTGGAGACTCACATTTGGGAGTCACCAAATTTAAAGCCATGGGAAAGATGAGAGCCTTAGGGAGGATGGCTGGAGAGAGTAACTCTCTTTATACTGGAGAACCCAGCATTCAGACAATGAGTAGATGATTGCGCTTGAGGAGAAGCCAGAAATAGGCAAAGAAAGATTAATGGGAAATGTGATATCAAGAAAGCCCAGAGGGGAGAATGTTCTGAGAAGGGACTGAGTTTTGATTTTTACCAACACTGCTGAGAAGATGACTAAGGGAAAGAAAGGAGACCTTTGGCTATGGAAGCTTGGAGGTTGTTTGTGACAATGACAATAGAAGTCTTGGCATAGTGGTGGGAACAGAAGCCAGATTTGATTGGTATGAGGTGTTAATGAGAGGTGAGAAAGTGGAGAAAACTCGTTGTGCAACTTCTAAAAAAAGACTATCTCTTAAGGAGGGCAAAGAGTCTTGGATCTGGGTAGAAAAGAATGTGAGGTCCAGAGAAAGCATTCTTAAGACCTGGGAAAATGACAGCAAGTGTGTGTGTTTTGAAAATTATTCTGTCCAGAGCAGAAGCTGATGATGTGGGAAAGGACCAGGACCAGAGTGGAGTCATAGAGCATGCCAGTGTGTGTGGAGGGACAATGGTACCTGCCTCGCTCAAAAGAGGTCACATACTTGAAAATACCCAGAATGTAGAAAACACTCATTGCATGAAATTTGACAAAAGACAAAAACAAACAAACAGAAATCTTATTGTACATTTACCATGTAGTAGTTCTAATGTTAGGTGTTGGGGTTACAGAAAGTTTGGCCATTCACCTTGTATAGGTCAAATGTAATACTCTTCATTGCTTGTCAGCCAAGTGTATACATAAAACCCCAGGGAGTCAACACAGTTGAAAGATAGAGCTCTTAAAATTTTGAGTAAGAATAGAAAATGACAGCAGACTCAGTATGTCAGGATGTTACTGCCCATCTAGAAGATTTCATCTTCCTAGTGAAGTTAAATGCTCCCTGACTCGCTTCTCTAGATAACTATTTGAGAAGGAGATTTCTTGCTTATATCTGATGGCATTAGTTTTATTCCTATCTAGAAGAACCCCAGTGACTGTCAGAAAGCCATCCACCAGTATGATGGGAATACTCAGCTTCGTGTTTAAGGACAATCAAAAGACATACTGGATACTGCACTAGAACCCTGGATCTGGATTCTGGAGTATTCGCTTTAGGTTGTCCATTTTTGATATGGGAAAAGACCTTAAGATAAAAGGAAAAGGACAGTAAATGAAAGAGGGGTGATGAAATGAAATGATCAGAAAGGATTTTAAAAATTGGCTCAATTTGGATTCTAAGAAATTCTTGTATTTCTTAATTCATCACTAATAAAATTAGAAGAGTTTATTTTTAAAAGGGAATATAGAAAAAGAGTTGTTTTTACTACTCTATAATTGGCCCGACTGACTACTAGCACAATCAGTGAAACATCTCAAGGCCCCTGGGAATAAGGGCTACATCTTATGCTTGTAGATACTGTAGTTTTTGATTGATTGCCAGCATTATCAACATGGTTTATGATTTATAATACTTTGACTTGTGCACATGATTGTTCATAGATAGCAAGATGTTTGATTAATCTTGTTACTTTGTAGTGTCGTTGTTTTAATATAAAATGGTGAAGCCCAAAGCTTACACTTTCACTACCTACCAAGCTTTCAGAAAAATTCAGTTTCCAAGGTCTGCTTCTGCCTATTCACAGACACAATAGGACAGAAAGAAAAGAAAGATGTTAAAGAAATCTTTTAATTCTCCAAGCTGTTTCTCTTTACAAAAGTAATACATATTCATTAGACAATTCAGAGAGTACAAATGAGCAAAAAGAAAGAAACAAATTTCACCCATAATCCACCACTAGAGTCAAGCAGTATAAATAGTTCTAATAGGTAACTAGAAGAGGGTCTTACAGAACAAAGTTTTGTAAACTTAGTTTATTACTTAATACTATAGGTTTAACACTTTGTGTCATTAAATATTTCAAAGATTGTCTACACTCTCTCAATAACTGCCAAGCCAGATGGCTCAGAAGCATGCTGACCCAGTCTGTGTTTGAGTCTCTGACTTTAGAGATCCTCACTGGTTTTTGGAGTCACGTTGCTGTTCTCCATGTGGACATACTTTAAAATGGAGGAAGAATAGTGACCATCCACACTACGTTATTGTGAGTTAAATAATTGTAATGATTGAAAATCATATTAGAAAAATAAAGAGTGCTCTCTAAATTTCTACTGAATGAAAATCAAGGCAAGATTAACAATGGTGACAACTCTGATTTTTGAGCACTTTCTATGTACCGGTAGCTTTTTGTCCGTTGTCTGGTGGTGTCATTCCTATTGGGTGGTTGAGGTAACTGGAGCTGAGAGAGTAGGTAACGGGCCCAAGGCTACACATCTAGGAAGGGTTGGCAGCGAGTTCTAGATGTTTGAATCTCTATGATCTTTCTATAATACCAATTGGCTTCTCCCTAATAGTGGAGGGAAAATGTTTTGAACATACTTGACTAAAAACAGAAAGATTTCTGTGAATGGTTAGGGCTACATGTTGGATTAGTTGCATGAATAAAAAACCAAATCGCACAAAGTGAGCTACTTTTAAATCCTCCATTGACCATTCACTTGGATGTAGTCTTTGGGCTTCAAGCCTTAAATGGGATGGTGCAATATGTCAAGGTCTCTATGATATGACCTTAGTG
Source organism: Diceros bicornis minor (assembly GCF_020826845.1). Taxonomy (NCBI): domain Eukaryota; kingdom Metazoa; phylum Chordata; class Mammalia; order Perissodactyla; family Rhinocerotidae; genus Diceros; species Diceros bicornis. The sequence continues at coordinate 10,723,214 of NC_080779.1, read as the reverse complement.
ACCTAGAATCTGGTGTGAGGCAATAGGAATCTGAAGCCACTTTAATGGCTTATGCTACTCTGAGGGCAAGATAGAAAGCCCACTATTTAGAAAGTGGGTATTGCTGTGGAGAAATGGTTTCCTGGCATTATTATCGGAAGTCATTGCTTACATTGTTGAGAGGACATCCAGCTATGTGGTAGGGGGAAGACAGTGGACTTCTGAGTCTAAAACCTCTGTGTGCCTTCAGGCAAGTTATGGAGCCTCTTCACTTTTCTCCAAATAACATAACTGGCAAAGGCCCAAGTGCAATATCCAGTCTATAGTTGTTTTTAACAGAGTTCCCACTCAATGCCAATTAGAGTATCAGGGGTAGAGGACTTCCAGCTAAGACAGAAAGAGACAGCCAGGCTTGGAATCTGATTTCCACTATTAGCAGCATGATCTTGAGGAATTACATAACTTCTGTATGCCTCAGTCTCCTAATCCACGAAGTAAAGACAGTAAAATGTTCATGCAAGGTGTTTAGAACAGTGCCTGTCACAGCGTCAGTGCTTAATAAATGTTATCCACTGTTGTGGCTATTATTATTATTATTATAGTTTTGAATTACCACGTTTCTATAATTTCTGACCTAGGATTTCTTTTTTTTTATGAGGAAGATCCGCCCTGAGCTACCATCCATGCCAGTCTTCCTCTTTTTCACTGAGGAAGACTGGCCCTGGGCTAACATCTGTGCCTATCTTCTGTCACTTTATGTGGGACGCCGCCACAGTATGTATGGCCTGACAAGCGGTGCATCAGTGAGCGCCCGGGATCCAAACCCGGGCCGCCAGCAGCAGAGCACGTGCACTTAACCGCTATGCCATGGGGCCAGCCTCTGACCTAGGATTTCTTACCTTACTTTTCAAAGATCAGTGGATACAATTTTTCGAGCACCATTTCTTTTTAACTCATTCCTACTCTCAGGAACATCCCACATCTCATTGCCTCTGCTTGTATAAGATTGCCCAGGAATGTGAGGAGAGCCAGAAAAATTTGGGTGACAAGTTTATTTATAAGGGGTGACAACAGTAATATTATAACCTGTTTAGAGAAAAAAGACAACCAAACAGGAGAAGTTATCTCAGAAATTACTTGGGTGGGTTTCCATAATGTGGTTGGCCAACCAAAAAATAAAAAACCAAATTGAATTAGTGCCCTTTTAAAATGAGGGAATACATTTAAATATATATAAAAAGGAAAACACAGGAAGATAATGAAAAACGGCTCTCCTGCACATCGGCTTTACTTTCCCCTTTGTTATATGGCTGCACTTTGAAACAGATCGCTCTCGTTGCAACACATAGCTTGCTGCCAGCCACCACATGGCTATTTGGCACCTATTTAAAGCACAGATCACATTACTGCACTGCAGTGCTAGGCACCCATGTTCCAACTGGTATACAACTGATCTAAACAGAAATCAACTTCAGGTCTACTTCTCTGAAATTGAATGGGAAGGCATGATCTCTATGATCCTCTTTGCCTCTCTGGAGCATTCTTTCTTTTTGGAACAGTGTCTTGCTTGTACCACAGGGGAAACTCAGTTAGGTTGTCAGTCTGATATGCTGTATTATCAGATACGTTAGCTTTTTCTCCCTTCTGCATTTGCTTAAGAGCTTCTAAATGCGGAGAATAAAAAGTGCTAAATGGAATGCAGTGACCTGTCAAGGGTAGATAGAGCATTTGTGAGTGACTTCAAAAACGTCCCCACCTTCAAGGCCCTCCAGCCTAAGCTTCAAAGTACTTTGTGCGTCATTGATCTTGGAAGATTGTTTCTTGAAAAGAAACCATTTTGCCCCTGCCTAAGAAGCCTCAGACAAGATTTGGAGGTGTAGTTGAGTGTTGAGCATTAGAAGCGAAGGTTTAAGCCTCATTATCACACAATACTTATATTTCATAGAATATTCAAGAAAGACAAACAAGCAACTTCCAAAAAGATTTGGCTAATAAATACAGCAGATAATAGTGACTTGTGGCTTTAGGATTAGAGAAATAAAAATGTTTTGGAATGTGACTTGGTTAGGAGATATTGCTCTGTGCAGCTGTTAACCAGAGAAGAGAAATAAAATCCCTACCCTATGAATGATCAGAGTGTTAATTGTGTCTCAGGCCACATGTAATAGAGTTATCCCAGGTGGAACAAACTAATGGGATTGCTAGTATTTATGGAGAGTGGGGTGAGGACACTGCTTCTACTCATGGCTGAAATATGTTGTAATCTTAAGAGAGACATTACTTATTTTTTCTATCTGTGAAATTGAAATAGTCATTTAGAGAGCTTGAAAAACAAGGTAGCCAGCTCATGTCGCAGATTGTCACATGTTATCTTTGCAAGAAAGCCACCAGGAAAACTGGTCATGATTTTGACATCCCTTCTGTTTCTGGTGCAACATGACCTGTGGGTCATGGTAGTTAACTCTCCCGAGTGATCACTCGGGTAAGGAGAGTGTTAGTGTTAACTCCTCTCTGACCGAGTCTCCACAGTAGGTGTTCAGTAAACATTGGCTGAATGAATGACTGAGTGAAGTGAATGGATCAAGCTGCTGTGAAGTTTTCACCCAGAGCAAGGTCCCCTTTACTGATGACTAAGAAGAAACTGAATCAGCATGTAAATCTTTATATTACACAACTATTCTGTGGCCTATTATGGTCATTTAGAAAAATAAAAGTCATTCCTTTAAAGAGCTGCAACAGAGCAGAAGTTAGCAAATAGACTGGATTCTGTCTTTCTCTTTTAATATATGCTAATTAGCAAGTTATTCCCTCAGTCCCCAGCAGGAGAAGTTTAAGTGCAAGGCTGAGGTTATGGGGTAGCTGATGTTTCTCACCAGGTAGTGCTAGTTCCATCATCTAGACTGAGCATTACTGGATGAAGAATTTCTTTTTCCCTTGGAGCACTTTGTTAAAATGTAGTTCATAAGAAAAGGTACTAATAATGTCACAGAGCTGGCTCCTGTTAGACTTTCTAGGGAGCAGGTCCCTAGTTTATGCCGCAGCACCAGTGCAGCTAATTGTGTCAAGGTGGGCCCCTGGTCCGAGGACAGCCAACCCAACTACTCATGACTTATGACCCATAGGCCAGGGCAAAGTTGGGCAGTTGGGTTCTCCCTCTCCCCTCCCTCTTTCTTTCTGTCTTCTTCCCCTACTGCTGCCCTCCCAGTAATTTATACTGGGGACAGATCAAAAGGTGTTAGGAAGAAGTAGAGGCAGAAGCCTAAAGGATACATCCAAAGTCATCATGGGATCAGTGGAGATGGTGATGGGCCACACACAGTCAGAAGGTTTAGGGGGACGGAGACCGTTAGAAAGCACATGAAGATTTTTGCCAGCATGTCAGAGCCACCCACATGGAGAGCGTAGGGGAGTCCTGTGAGTACCAGATGGCCATGAGATCCAGAGGCTTTTGCTGCTGCGGCCATCGGTGCCTCCTGGCCTCCAGCTCCACGATGCAGGCCGCCTAGGTCTTTATGTGTCTCATTCTTGGCTTCTTGTGAGAGTTTCCCTTCTTGTACCATATATTTTGCTTGAACACTCCCCTCCCCCATTTAAGCTAGACTGAGGGTGTTCTCATTCTTGGCAACCCAAAGAGCCAACCAAAACAGAAAAGGAAAATTTAGGGGCAGTTTTCCCCTCCCAATAGGTCAATGTCCATTTTAGCTGTAAGAGTAATAGTTGAAGAGTAACAGGAAGTATGTTCATATTGCTTGTATACCATTGAGAGAATCCAGAAAGCTGCATCACTTGAAAAGTTTACTATTCACTCTGTTCTGTCTAAGGGTTCACGTCTCTCACAGAATATTTGATTTTTAATCTGCCTCCCATTCATTGTTATAGTGATATGGATGTCTTATTACTGTTGCTAATTTCATGTGTCTGAACCTTTACCTATTATTTTAAACACCATAATCCTCAGACTTAATAAATAATCAATTTTTGACAACCGTTTCATACAAATGACCACTCTTATGCTATAGAGTCAGAATTCAAAAGTGCTGGGTTGCTGGCATTAAGCCCTGACGGTGTGTGAACTAAGAGCGCTTTCAGCACTTAGGTTTTAAGCATTCTGTATGTAGAGGTGGTTAAGGCCATGATACCAGCTCTAATAATGAGTTCGAGGGCTTTTGTGACCTACCCTGGGAGGTAAGCTATCCTTTACAACACTGGAGCTTTGGGAAAGTGCATTCTAAGTTTTAACCAACTGACAAATGAAATTTTGGAACACAAACCATTTATAAGCAGGGTTCTGTTTGCGTACATTTTCCATGCAGTCACGATAAAAGAAGAGTGATGAAGGATTTCAAATGCAGAACTTCTGTTTCTTGGGATATGCTTCTTAATGTGAGTTTCCACCATGACTTATTGCAGACGCGACGTGCCCAACAAATACGGTACTTGTATAGAAGGACTAGGCATAGTTTTTGCTACAATGCTCTTTTTCTTTCATAGTACGCAGACCTACATTTTCTTATGTATTATATTAAGGTGACGTGTGTATACTAAGTAGAGAAAACTTAAGAAAAATGGAAAATGTTGACATATTTCATGTTGCCGTGTCCGGTTTCCCTATGCCCAGCATGGAAGATTGACAGACAAACATCTGGTCTTGAGGGATACCGTGGTCACACCTTTCATGGGCTTTATCTGCCTACATTCTTTATTCTGCCAAGTTTCCACTTTGCACATAACCAAAACATATTCCAAGCATGTATTTCTGTGCTATGAATTAACCCTTCCATTTAAACAATTCTTTTCAATCTTTCTCCAAGTTCTATCCATTGAAAACATTATTATTGTAGTTGTTGTTGTCCTTTCTATTGGATTTATATGTTAATATGTACATTGTAGTCAATTTACAATTCTGACTGGAAAAGGCCTCATCCAACTTGATAAGGTACAATGGCTTGAGTATCATTCTTTGAAGGCCTGTGGAGGGTTTCTTTCTAGTGTTCATTCTCAGGGAATGTAGACATTGGGACTTGGATGTCTGAGCCAAAGGCAGAATCATATACCACTGTGTTCAAGTCCAGCACTTAAATATAAGCCAGAAGAAGTTGGAACTACTACAAACCACATTTATAATATCATTGGAGGGACAGCTGGGGTCAGCGCTAAATTTTAAATTATCAGATGCAGAGAGGCAACTCTTGCATAACAATAAGTACAGTCTGTCACATTGAAGGGAAAATAACCACATTTTCACCTTGGAAAATGTATTCTAAATAGGACAGTAATTGTTTTTAGGAAGCTATTCATGACTTACTTTTTTTTTTCCCCTACCCTCAAGAATCGCCCAGGAATAAGGTAAACTTTTTACCATAATTTATACAATGTGGTAATTTTAGAATAGTTTAGAATTTTTATAGCCAGATAACAGATCTGCCAAATTGCACACAGCCATCCCGCACTGGCAGGGAGACAGGCTTGGATGACCTGCTGGGTCTTTCTCATCTCTAATGTCTGTGAGTCTTTGAAATATATCCCGGAGCTTAATTATGACAGCGGTCTTTATTATTCTGAGCCCCTAACGGCATACTTCTCGAGAACAATGTGAAAAGAAAAGAGTTGGGGCCTTTGCAGTGGTTGACACAAAAATTGGAACATGCGATGATTTCATGGAGGAGTTCCTCTTTTTCAGGCAGGTGGAAGGTTGGAGGAGTGGTGGGTTAGGGTTGCTGGCAGGAGCTTATCAAACTAATTCTCAGTTATTTGTTCACAGTCTGATATAAATTAATTATGAATATACTTTTTGTAGAAATACCAACCGTGTTAACTTTGACCCTTCACATCAATTTAAACAACATAGATATCATTCCCCTCCCCCGACCACATCCAATCCTGGCGCTATACCTCCCTGGAATTGTTGTGCATGGGGACTGGAAAATCAAGCACCGTGCTTTTTTTTTTTTTTTTTTAACTCTTTTTTTTGAAATAAATTTAAACTTACATAGCAGTTACAAAGGTAGAACAAAGAACTCCCACAGACACCCTCACCTGCTCCCTCCAAAGTTAACATCTCGAGAAAGCACAGTATGCCTTTCAAGAAATTAAGCTTGGTTAATTTAGTTAATACCACTAACTAAAACCACACACCGTTTTTGGATCTCACCAGTCTTTCCTCCACTGTTATTCTCTGTTCCAGGATCTGATGCAGGATCCCACATTGCATTTAGTTGCAATGTCCCCTTAGCCTCCTCCAATCCGTGACCTTTCCTTAGTCTTGCGTGACCTTGACACTTTTGAAGAGTACTGGCCAAGTACCTTGTCAAGTGTCTCTCATTTTGGTTTTGTCTGATGTTTTGATAAACTGGAGCAATGGATTTTGGGAAAGCATACTGCAGAGATGGTGTATCCTTCTCAGAGCATCATATCATGAGGCACAGGACATTAATATATCCCGTTACTGGTGATGGTAAGCTAAATCAAAGTGGAGTCTGCCAAGTCAATGACATGTAACTTACTCCATTTCTGTGGCTCTTGAGTTAGCAAAGGAATCTAGCTAACCTTATGTTAATTATTAGTTTAGTGGACATATAGTTTAAACAGCATATATGTGCATTGAGCAAGTATTCAATGCTTTGAATCATTGATTGGGCTTGCATATTTCATTTCCACGCTCTATGGTTTGTGACCGTCATGATGTATTTAGGTCTAAATACATCTCTGGTAATAATGTGCCTGTTTGCAGCCATCGGTGAGTCAACTCCTGACTCTCCTTTGCCCTGGGTCTGATTCTAAGGTGGAAGGGTTATTCATTGGTGAGCTTTGTGCACAACAGTCCACCTACAGAAAGAAGCACTGATCCAGCTACCATCTCAGGAGCTGTCTTTTCTATCTGGATATGCCACATTTCTCTTTTTCTCCTTAGCCCTGGGAGGTGGCAAAATCAGAGAGAGTGTTATCTCCACTCCACAAATTGAAACAAACAAACTGATGAACTGATGCTTAGAAAGGTTCAAGGACTTGCCCAGGTTATATGGCTGCGGCAGTGCAGAGGCAGTTATAGGATCCAGTTTCTCTGATACTTAGTCCGCTGAACTGCCTCCACACTCAATTCACTCCAGCAAAAGAGGCTCTGACCCCTGTGGGTCCAGAGCAGTCCAGTCTATAAGCTGGTGGTGCGAACTCTGAATTTATCACCAAGTTATTATGAAAGCCAAGGAACATTAGTTCATCACTCGGGTTTTTCCACTTGGTGGTGGTTATTTCAGGAATAAAGTATTCCTGGGGTCTATTTCTAATGTGATGCCAAGATGCAAATTGTGCCTCACCTGTTTCACCTGAGGTGTTATTTATGCCCAAATAACACCTCCTAGATGAGGACCCATTGTGCTTGTTTCCTCCTTTGGAAATTAAGGATAATAATAGTAATCAGCTGCACACAAAGCAATTGTGGGGGGTGGGGGTGGGAAAGGTTCAATAATTGTAACAGTTCAGAAAAAACCTAAATCAGGAAAAAGTGCTATGGAAATGCTGAATGCAGTAGTAAGAATTACGACATCTCTGCAAATTCAGCACCAGAGGCCAGGATAACACAAATGCTTGGTAAACATTAACTTCATTCAACAAAGACATATTGGCTACATATAACATCAGAATCGAATGCTAGAAGGGGTTTTATATAACATTAACCACAGCTAAAATTTTTTTAACAAACTTAATTTTTTTAGAACAGTTTTAGGTTCACAGCAATATTAAGTAGGATGTACAGAGATTTCCCAAACGCCCCCTGTTTCCCCACAGCCTCTCTCATTATCAACATCCTCCCCCAGAGTGGTACATTTGCTACAATTGATGAACCTACAGTGACACGTCATAATCACCCAGAGTCCATAGTTTACATTAGGGTTCACTCTTGGTGTTGTACGTTCTATGGGTTTAGACAAATGTATAAGGACATGTATCCACCATTATAAGAATCATACAGAATAATTTCATTGACCTAAAAATCCTCTGTGCTCCACTTGTTCATCTCTCCTTCCCCTTTAACCCCTGGCAACCACTGATTGTTTTACTGGCTCCATAGTTTTGCCTTTTCCAGAATGTCATATAGTAGGAACCATACAGTATGTAGCCTTTGCAGATTGGCTTCTTTCACTTAGTAATATGGATTTAAGTTTCCTTCGCGTCTTTTCTTGGCTTGATAGCTCATTTCTTTATAGCACTGAATAATATTCCACTGTGTGGATGTACCACCGTTTTTTTTAATCCATTCACGTACTGAAGGACATCTTGGTTGCTTCCAAGTTTTGGCAATTATGAATAAAGCTGCTATAAACATCTCTGTATAGGTTTTTGGGTAGACGTAAGTTTTCAGTTCCTTTGAGTAAATACCGAGGAGCATGGTTGCTGGACTGTATGGTAAGAGTATATTTAGTTTTGTAAGAAACTCACACACTGTCTTCCAAAGTGGCGGTACCATTTTGTATTCCCACCAGCAGTGTTTGAGAGTTCCTGTTGCTCTAATTCTCTCCAGTATTTGGTGGTGTCAGTGTTCTGGATTTGGGCCATTCTAATACGTGTGTAGTGTCATTAGGCTAAAAGTTTTTGAGTGCTTCATATGTGGCAAACACTAGACTAAATGCTTTAAACCATGATCTCATTTAATCCTTACAATAATCCTCTGAGGTAAATGCTGTGATTTTGTCTTTCCCCTTTTTGGAGAAGTAAAGGGAAGTGTAGAGAGGTTATATATCTTGCCCAAGGTCCTGTAAGTAGTAAGCACAAAGCTAAGTGCTCAGAAGAGCTCCCTGTGAACGTGAAGCAGCCCATGTTCTTGTGACAGTGCTGGTGTGCTCGCCCACAACCCCCTTTTACAGAGGAAGACATTGATCCCAGATCTGTTAAAGGACTCACTGGAAGTCAGGCTATTTAGAATAAGACACAGGAAAGGAACCTGGTCTCTGTCGACCTTGCCCTCTATACCACACAACTTTTCAGCCGTTAATCACATCAAGATTGCCACCAATATAAGGCGTGCATCCTTGGGTTTACACTGAGGAGTCTTGGTATATGATGGCCCTTTCAAGCTTCTCAGATCCAGTGCTTATTTTGAACACATTTAATTTAATGCTCAGATTAGAGACAGAGGACCTCCCTTGAGTGCAGCACATAAACTTAGCATCGCCTTGCTCTCTGGTTGAAATATGTCGCCTACCCCGTGCATGAACACGAAACACAGATGAGGGCTCTATGTTATTACGGTACCTCCCTCCTGTGTTAACTGTTTTCTCAGGTAGTTTTCATTCCCAGTTCTATAATACCCTGTGGTGTTTCTAATTTTTTCATACATAATAGAGAATTCTTAGAACATTAGTTCCAACCCAATTCAATTTTAAAAACAAATGTTAGGCATAAGAAGGTGAAGTTTGTGGAAGTTTTTTTCAATTTAGGGGGTTGTAATTCCAAAAATGTCAAGAATTATAAAGACAAATAAGAAAAACTGGAATTAGAGACTAGAAAAGCACAAACAGGAAAGCGTTGACTAACTTCTACACATATTCCATAGAACAATTTGCTGTTTTTAATAGGGTGGAAATTCCGTTGTTGAAAACATGAGAACTCTTAGAACTGACGGCAGTTAGGGCGTAAGAGGCCAGTGCAGGCCTTGTAGACTCTTTGTGTGGCCATGCTGCTGAGGGCTCTGTCGGGCTCCAGAGCTGTTGTGATGCCACCTTGAGGGAACCACTGGTACCCGCTTGTGAAATGTGGTTAATAAAGCCACGGTGGAGACTGGAGCAAAGGAGCCATGATGCAGGGTTAGCTGCACACTTGACCGGGTAGCAGAAGAGGGGCTTACGTGGATTTGGTTCTAGCTCCATTGCTGTGCTTACCGGTGACCCAGCGATGCAGGCTGGTTTTGGTCTCTCTCTGCTCTCGGCAGAGGACTTCCAGGGAAGTCGCCTGTTGAGGGAGGCAGAAGCAGCTTCTGAGAGCTCCCTGCGGCAGGACTGGCTACATAATCTATGGAGTCCAGTGAAAAAATGAAAATATGGACCTTGTTGAAAATTATTAAACATTTCAAAAGCAGAGCACTAAACCAAGTGCGGGTCCTTCTAAGTGTGGGGCCCTGTATAACTGCACAGGTCGCTCACCCATGACGCTGGCCCTGCCCCAGCGTTAACATCTCTTCTTATCTTTGTAGCAAATCTATGTCAGGTAGGAGGCAGCCCTCCATCTTAACCTACACCTTCATTTTACCAGAATAAAATTAAGTGAAAATGAACAAGGCACTTTGTTTCAGCTCCTTATATTTCGGTAAGAAGAAATAACTAGTGGATTTCCACTCATGGGCTACAAACCCCTTTACAGTGAAATTAATATTACTATGAAATAATAATTAATATTTTCAGATGACCATTTACAAATTCAAGAAGTCTTATTTCCTTCTACTTGATAAGCCTAATTATAAACCAAATTATCCAATTCTGCCTCCAAAAATGACATTGTGTTTACATTTCCCCAGTTTGATTTAGGTTATATAAGTCTTAAATTTCAAAACAGAAAACTATGAAGCTCAATTATGACTTTTGACAAATAAAATAGCTTGAACTTAGGATCTAATTTTGTTGATTCAAGAAAGTCGTTATATTTTTTCTTAGTTCTGCTGCCTGGTACAGTGGACTACAGATATGATGGACATAGTTCCTCCTTTCAAGGGCTCATACTTTAACAGGGTGTAAAGCACACAACTACATAGTGTTGTGTCATGGGGTAAGTGGGTATAATATGTTAAGGATGTACAGAGGAAGGAGGACTTAATTCAGCTGCAGGTGGTCAGGGAAGGCTTTCCAGAGGACTCCAGGGTGGAAACTCCTATGTACTGTCTCTATCTTTCCCTCTGCCCCACTCGGTAATTCACAACACACATCTGCCATTTCCCAAATGGATAACCCTTCTCATTTGTCAGTGGTAACATCCCGAGGAGTCAAAATCCTGAAAACACTTTGGAAACTATTTTGGAGGACAACAGGAGGTCACTGATGGCTGTTAAAGTGGGGATGAGATCAGACGTACGTCTTAGAAACAGTTCTGGGGCTCTGTGGAGAAAGGATGAGAGGGCCTGGGGTGAGATGACAAAGGAATCTGAGCCCATGGGAGTCTCACAGCTGTTTAGGCAGAGATCTTGAGACCTCACCCAAGCCATTGGCAGAGGAAGGGTGGTAAGAATGAATTTGAGATACATTGTGGATGTTAAAAATGAGAGAGAGAGAGAAGTCAAGAATGGTTAAGGACCAGCTGTCTTCTCCAAGGTAGTAAAAACCGAGTCCTGTATTTCATCCAAGGGAACAAAGGCATTCGGTAGTAGAAATACCCCAGTCAGCACTGAGTAACTCGTAGTAACTGTGCTTGTGTTTCTATGCTTCTGATAAACAGGCTCTCAACTGATTTTCATCAGTTGCTCCCTCCTTCATTTGACCGTGAGCACCATGGTCACTAAGATTCTTGTTTTTGCCTTTGTAACTGTTTGTTTCACATAGCGTAAACAGTGGTGGCTAGATACATGCCACTTTATGACTGATCAGGATCCCAAGGAGAACACCAAAGTTGTTTAGAAGGCTATGTGGATTTTCTCTACTGATGTCAATGCCTGGAACAGAAGGAGACAGGGCAATTAGCAGCTACCGCAGTGCACATGTGAGTTAGCGTCGATTTCTGGTTTCTTTGCTTTTTGTGACTTCACATCATCTCCATTGTGAGGGTCTAAAGCTTTACACTTCCCAGCACCCTGTTCTAAATAGTCAAAATTGGTCTGTTCAGTTTGCTTGGAGCACTATACAAGTGGAAATGTAGGTGTTATATATGATTGACACGGCAGACAATATGACTTTTTGGGTAAATATTGAAACATCTTAGAACTCAAACGCACTGTAGCTGCCATTCCTGGCCAGACTGTGAAATAAGCCCTCTGTGAGGAGGGCCGTGTGTGCGTGACATTTCTGTTCAAAGAGAAGTGTTGTTAGTCCACCTGGAGGATTCCACTGCGTTGTTATGATTCTCCGCACACGACTTATGAAGTCACAAGGCCAGCAATCCTCCAGCAGAGAAGTGCGTGCAGTCAGAGGATCCCCCAACTCATTCCCTGGCAGCCAGTCGGCGAGAATGAGTTGCACCGATTTTAACAGACAAAAGAAAGATTCCCAGGGATGCTGCAAACTGGGAAAAGGAGTGTAGAATTGTTTGGGGGAAAAGTACAAGGAATAGGATTTACATCAATTCATAGTGAGAACTAGCTGGGTGCGACTTTAGAAGAAAGAAGAAACTGAACCAGCATCCTCAAAACCGTCAAAATAGAGGCTGTAACTTGCAAAAGTGCCACTAGAGGGCTCATTTCATCTATAAAGAAATCTTCCCATTGAAAACCCGGGAACTTTCCAAAAAGCTTTTGAGCACATCTCTAAGGGTAGTGGGAATAGGGGGGAATGCGGGGGTGGCATGTGATAGAGAGTTATATCCTCGGGTAACTTTGGGGGAAGGTGTGTGCCAAAGAGTGACGTCACCACAGCTTAAGACACTGTATATTCCTGATTGTTGTGGCCTCAATCCATCCAGCCTTAATTCCAGGGGGAAATTAAAGACTATTTATTCCAATACAACTCTTCTGTGGAGGGGATCCAGATTTGGCGAACGCTCCATTGTACTCCAAAGGGTCTGTCCACCTAAAAAGAGGCAGGAACCAATGATATTCCGGCAAAGAGAAGAGAGGGCACCGAGTTAGTGTCAGGCCTCCTCAGCATCACAGAGAGGCTGAAAGAGTGCTGAGGGATAAAAACAAAAATGAAGAAATGTAATCAAAAAAGAACATTTGACAGATGATGTATAACTCCAATTCTCTCTTTTCTCAGAAAGCAGAATATTCCCAGAAAGCAGAACATTCCCAGAGACAGGGGGAGTCAGAACTCAAATAAGAGCTCCGATTTTAGGCATTCTCTGTTGGTAATCCTTCAATTTTTATAACATTTTCCAGATCTGCCACTGCATGAACTACATAACTGACAAATCTTCAACTCACATTATATTTAAGTGGTTTCCCCCAGCACTTCTCACAGTTAAAAATACATTACATAAATTACTACCCTGCCTCGTGAAATATGCAACGACTCTGTTGTCTGCCGTTTATTTCTAAAACATTTTGGCACTTTCCGCGGAAGTCGTCGTGTTCTCAGTTATGCCAGGGGACTTTTATTAGATTTTACTTTGTTATTAAGTACAGAACCACAGCGATCCACAGAGAAACAAACAGCGGTGTCAAGGGTGGGGTGTATGGAGGGAGTGAATGGCTACAAGCAGAGACAGGAAAGGAAGCTAGGATAGTCACAGGGTGACAAAATTGTAGGATGTCCCCTTCACTTGCCAGTCCCTTGGAGGGCTTGCTGCTTTAGGCCCCAGCTGGAACCCTGGCCCTGCTCTGCAGGGAACCAGAATCGGGGTATTAATCACCCAGGCAGAGCTCTACCCTCCAGTGATACAGGAGCGGCTACGTGGAGAAGGATGGGGAGAACCAAAGGCCGCCTGCTACACACCATGCATCGTGCTCTCCGTGGAGCTCTCCGGCCGGGGACCCGGGGCTGAGCCATTCTTTCTTTCCAGCAGGTGTCACTGTGGAATTATTAAAATAGGGAGAAGAAAAGGAGCTGCATTTTAGTGAGCTGAGCCCCAAATAAAAGACCTTGAACCAAAACTGCACACAGGCTACATAGCAATGACACAGAGGAATTAAAAACACTCCCTCCACTGACTCCAGTGCTGTGAATGTGCAATGACTGTTGTCTCTGAACTCTCTAGTTCACCTGGATTTTCAAGTTATAAGAAACAGAACAGTTATTCATATTGAATAATCCTGCCAACAAGCAACACAGAAGGGGCAGATAGTCTTCATTGAAAAGATAGATATCTGCATTTCAAAGTGTCAATAATGATATAAATTTTTGTCCTATTTGCTGGCTGTCTGGATAGGTATATTTTTGTTTGTTTTTTAATTGTGTGTGTGTGTGTGTGTGGGTAACTTGATGTCATGGAAAGAACTCAGGAATCCAAAAATCTCGATTGAAATTCTCACTTCCCCATCCTCACGTGTGTGTTACTTTGGACAATTTACATAATTGAGAGCATCGATCCTTGGTTCCATGACAAGGTAATTGCGAAGGTTAAATAAAATGGTATTCACAAAAACTCCTAGTACAGTTAGTTAAATCTGAATCAAGACGCATCACTGAAACACTGTTTAGATTCCATTATTATCTTAATATTTTAGTTTCATTTTGAATAGTTCTGTTCAAACATTATCACTCATGTATAAATTATAACCCTTGGGAAGATAACTCACTTATCTCGTGTGGGCCCCAATGCCTACTGACTGTCTCTGCTCGGATGTCCCGTTAGGACACTAATGCGACATCCTTATCTTTATGGTCCAACGTCCCTTTGTGCTTGCTTTATCCCATTTGTTGGTGCTGTTCCCTTTCCCTGAGCCTTGAATTGTTGGATTCCCCTCAACTTCTCCTTCATCACTGTCTTCCTTATGCAAACAGATCCCTGAAAGGCAATGCCCTTGTCTAATGCTGCACCTTCTCCTTAGTTTGCCTGCTCCTTCTGTGTTGCTTGTTGGCAGGATTACTAGTCTGGTTTCCTACCTCAGGGGCTCCTGAGAATGTTGGGGAGCTTTGCCCAAACACCGGTTCCAGGCCCCCCAGACCCATGTCATCAGAACTGTAGAGTGTGGGGGCCCAGGACGACGTGGCCTTGACATACACTCCAGATTTGGTTGCGAATCAACCGTCACATAGATCTCTGACCTCGTCAGTTCTGCCTTTAAATCCAAAGTGCACTCTACCGATAGAATGCTCTTCTAAAAGCCATATTTTTAGGTATTTTGTTTTACGAATTTTGTTTCTTCCCTGCTGCACATTTTCATGACTTCCCATCCCAGGACGGATTTAACTTCACAGTCAGATGATGTCACCACATAGCAAAGTGCCTGGCACCTGGCATGTATTGACTTACCATCGATACCTCTCGGTGGTTGCCTGCATCACAGCCATTTCCCTTCTCCAGGGACTGTCCTAACACATAGCAGAGCCACTGGCACCACCCCTTGGCTGTAGCTGTTGATGCAGAGTGTAGGCTTCCCATCCAATGTACACAGAAGGATGCTATTCCAAGGAATATGAAATCTGAAATAAAGAGACATCTGGAGGCATGGAAACTGAGTCCCATGAACGGTAACCCCTCTCCTTATGAACTTTTGATGCTGAGGTTCCCAGACACAGCCCAGTTCTGCCCATCCTGAGCCCTGGCTGCTCAGGTCTGCCCCATCATATGATATCCTGACATCCTCTAATAAATAATCTTTTTTTTCCCTTTTTATTAAAGTCACCCAGAGTCAATCTCTCTCGTTAGCAAATGACAGTGCATAACCTGATACATAATTGGAGATTTATTCTGTTCATGATAGTTCCAATCTACCTAATTCATGTTACTTCTCACAATTCCCTGAGAAATCGCTTCTCTAAAACCAGGCGATTCTCCTAATAAATTTCATTCTTTTCTACGTGGAATTTCCTCTCCTCTCTGTTACTCAAGTCTCTCTTTATGTCCCAGCCCCTTCCTGAAACTTCTTCAGTTGTCAATAACATCTCACAGCACTGTGAGCTCTCCAAGCTCTCACATCACTGCTGGTCTAAACCGTTCACTGAACATTTATCACACATGGGTTTATATTGCCATGTATCTTTTCACTTGTATATAATGCATCTTCCCAATTAGTCGTAAGCCACTTGGAAGCAGAGAACAAGTTTTGAACGTGTTTTTAAATGTTTTTCTCTTAAATGCTTAATGCTTAAATGTTTCTCTACTACTCTTACTGCTAAACGCTGATTGTGTAAATGTTTCTCTCCTACCATACCATGTCTTATAAATATTTATTGAATGAATGGAGGAAATGTATACCTGCTTATATTTATAATTAAAGGGAACTGGGGATTATAGTATTTGTTTTTCCAAAAATGCTTCCAATTATCCATTCCCTCATCAGTTCACATGCAGCAAGGAAATGCAGCATTCGCTTTGTAGAATGTCCGCTTTGTAATTGCTCCTGTCAGGGTGATTAATGGATAGCGGTTTGTGACCAGGAACCTCTATGGTGACCTGGTGGTCAGCAGAGGCCACCTTGTCTCGGATATTTCTATCCCTGCATGAGGTTTTTTTAAAAACAAAATTATGGCTTTGGAAAATAACTAAGATTGCATTATGGGTACATTTGCATACAGATTCCCGGAGCCTGTCGATGGCTAATTGCATCCAGGCGGGAGGCCTGATCTGCTTACCAGGCCCTCCTGACTGGGAGATGGGACGGTCACTACAGGCTGGAGCCAGGCCAATGCCTTGGGCCAAATGTCTTTTCTTCCTGTGGCTGTCTTCTGCGCGGCCCTGCCTTGCCTTCTGCTGACAGCTCAGCTGAGGATCTTGCACTGGTTTTACAGGGCAAAGGCCGGCCAGGGCAGGGGGACAGGGAGGGGAGGGGTGGAGGAGGGTGATGGGGAGAAGGGTTGCCCACTCCTCTGGCATTGACCCAGGTCCAATCACTAAGGTTAAAGGGCTTTCCACCCTAACAGTTACATCCTTCAGGGTGTTGCTGCGAGTGCCCCATGTCTCTTCTTCTGAGACCCAAAGTTCCTCTCGGCTACAACTGCTCTGGTCACTTGATGGAAAGCAGCAAGTCTTCCCCGAGGGGGAAAACAGCAACGGCTGGAGCTAAGGTGGGGAAGGCTACCTATGTCCTGGGGGCAGAGACAGTGTGGCTCTGAGGGTGACAGTCAAGAGCTGTGCTCCCTGGGAAAGCCAAAGGGCTGTCTTCCGATGTCGTCCCTGTTCCCTCCTGGGCCTTGGGAGCTGCTCGTGTACCAGTCCTAGTGGCCAGTCCTAGTGTACTAGTGACATACTGAGTGATGACTGCAGTTACAGAGTCAATGGATTTTCTCACTTAACCCTCACAACCACCACACGGGGCAGGTACTCTCATGAACCCCACTTGGCAGGGGCAGAAACTGAGGCACAGAGAGGTTAAGTAACTGGTCCAAAGTTACACAGCTCCTATTTTTATAACAAATATTCTTATAAGTATAATAAGAATTCTAAGAGTACTCTCATAAGTACTATTACTAGTTAATTCTTTCCTAGCAATTATAGAAATCTGGCAGTTCTTTATCAGGAACCAATTTAGCAGTAGGTGAGGAAAGAGCCTTCTACTTGATCATTTAACAGTTATTTATTAAGCACCTATTAACACGTAGTCCTGTTCTACAAGCTGAAGGAAATAACCAAAAAAAGTACGTGCTTGCAATATGGTTTTAGGAGGAAAGACCTTCTCCTCCGCGTCTTTCCTGTTACTCCGTCTCTGGCTGTGGGTCTCCGTGCAGCTGTCCATCCCCTTGTGGATGGGGGGGCTGTCACAGGTACTGGGCCGGCGGCACGGCACAGCATGGTGGTAAGGGGGGCAGGCCCGTTTGCGCAAGTCTGTCCATGAACGGCTCCATCGCTTGCTAGCAGTGCGACCTTGGACATTCATTTAACTTCCCTGTATCTCTACTGTTGCCTCTGTAAAGGGGAAATAATCCCAATTCCCAATTCTTCAGGGCCGCTGGAAGGATCAGAATTGGTAGGCGCTGACTGCACAGCAGTGCTGGACACACTGTAAGCCATCCATAGCCTCAGCCCTGTTGCCCTGATCTTCCTGCATCTCTGTGGGGGTCTACAGCTGGCCGCTACGCCAGAGGAACGCACTTCCTCCTGGAAGCCTCCCCGAACACCGCCTCCCTCCCACAGGATGGGCTGGCTGTGCTTGGGCGGGTTTCTGTGAAGCCCTGTCTCTTCTCCACCTCCCTGTCGCACGTGTTTATTCTGGACCTACTGTGTGCCACGCCCTCGGGCGGAGCAGTGGCTCCAACAGGCAATGTCCTTCCCTGCTGGAACTTACAGTCTAGCGGGAGTGGTGTTTAACTGAGCACCTCCTGTCCCCCACCAATAAACACGCAAAACCCCAGAGTCACCGGGAGACGTGCAGAGGGACTTCAACTTCCAGGAGCAGGGGTCAACTCGGGGCGGAGAGGGGCTTCCCGGAGGGGCTGGCGGTGAGGGTGGGACGCAGGAGAAGCAGGAGTTGGCCTGGGGAGCAGGCAGAGCTGGAGAAGCTTCCTAGGCAGAGGGAGGAGTGGGCCCGGAGCCTCGCCACGGGGAAGGACAGGACAGGCGGGAGGCGCAGCGCTGCCGCGCGGAGACCCAGCGCCCGCTGCACGCGCGTGCCCGTGGGCGCACTGCGCGTGCCCGTGGGGGTGTGCGCGTGCCCGTGGGGGTGTGCGCGTGCCCGTGGGCGCACTGCGCGTGCCCGTGGGGTGTGCGCGTGCCCGTAGGGGGATGTGCGCGCGCCCCGGGGCGGCTGAGCTCGGTGGGGGCTCAGCCCTGTTATATTTTTCCCTGAGCACTTTGACGGTGTAGAGTCGCCTGGATCCTCACAACAATGGTATGATTATGCCCATTTTAAAACCGAGGAAACCCAGGGATGAAGTCAAGTGCTCTGCTCGCCAAGTGAGTAGCTGACGGCGCTGGGATTTGCGCCCCGGCTGCAGTGCAGAGCCCCGGTCCTCTGGGTGGCAATAGACCAGCTTCAGTCTTGAGAGAGACGGAGAGGCTCCCAGGCTCCCCGCAGAGTGTATGATCGGAGATGGAGACATTCCCGAAAGGGGTGAGGCAAAACCAGTCCTCCTGTCTTGTGCTGGGGGAAATGGCAATTTGAGGGAAAACTGAAAGATATCCAATGATTTCTTAGTACCTTTTAATCACCTGAAGTGATCTCCTTGATTCAGAAACATGAAATGTATTAACAAGGACAGTTACCATTGCACTGATCGTATTTAGTATATTTACTTACCTCCCGCCCCCACCCACCCTCAAGCAAAATAAAACAAAGCCCCAAGAAGGGATGCGTTTATATGGTGACTGACAAACAGTAATGTAAAACAAAAATTTCACAATAAAGAACAAAAGTAAATCAATAAATAAAATAAAGTCTATTAAAAAACAAACAAAAAAACCCAAAGCACCAAAAACTAAGAAATGATTTGGAGAGCAATATTTTTTGTAGCTAGTTTTCTAGTAGAATGTTTTTAATTCGGTGAAAAAAATCTTTACTACCATTACCTGTTGGGAAAATTTTCCTTGTCCTTCATAGCTCTAAACTCTTGTAAACCCATGGTTGTACTATGGTCGTAGTTCTTGTTCTTACAAAATTCAAAGCAGAAAATTGAAGCCGACTGGCGCCCAATTTCATGAGAATGCTCTGATTTGTTTTAGTTCCTGGACAAGTAAATGAAGTCTTATTGTGAGGGTACAACAAAAAAGTTGAATACAGAATGGAATTGAAATACGAAATGTTAATTTGACTTTCAGAGTTCAGATACTGTGTTATATTGTTAGCAAAGATGGTTGGGTTTTTTCCCCAAGTCCTAGAGAAATATGTTAAGATGTGTTCAAGGAATGAGATATTTAAAAAGAGAAATAATCTCATATGCTTGTTTTCTATCTTGTCATGTGGTAGAAATGAATGAAGAGGAAAATGTATACCTTACAGAGTTGAAAGTGTTTCGCTGAGAAAAGCCTTTAACCAGAGAAGACAAAATGGACTCCTTACATTGCGAGACTTTTCAAGTGGAATTGTGGATTCTTGGCTTAATAAAGTTGTGGTTTCAGAAGCCAACTTTCTTTTGTAGGGTTTGATGTATAGTATTTACAGTAACGCGTGTGAAATGGAGTAGCAGCTGATATGGTAAATATGTGTATCTGTGTGTGTGTGAAGAGAAAAGCGGTGAGCTCAAGAAAATGTGCCACAGGATGGATAAAAAATATATATTTAACTTACAGTT
The DNA here is from genome assembly GCF_020826845.1 of Diceros bicornis minor. Lineage (NCBI taxonomy): Eukaryota > Metazoa > Chordata > Mammalia > Perissodactyla > Rhinocerotidae > Diceros > Diceros bicornis. The sequence goes on along the minus strand of NC_080779.1, from coordinate 10,703,277 downwards.
ATCAATAACTTTCCCTGTAAATTAGCAGTTAAAAAACCTTTTTATTGAAGATATTTTCAAACATACGAATATAAAGAACAGTGTCATAAACTCTCATGGGCCCATTCCCTGGAATCCACAGATATCAACATTCTTCCAATTCCCTTTAGTCTATTCTCAACCCCACTTTTTTCTGGAATATTTTTGGACAAATCACTGCTGCTATATTATTTCACCAATGGATACTATCTATCTGTTAATTAAAGGGCCCCTCTTTTAAAAATAAACCTCAATACTATTATCAGCAAAGTTAATAATTCCTTAACATCATCTGACATTCAGGCTATATTCCAATTGTCCCCAACTAATTAAAAAATATCTGTTTACAGTTGATTTATTTGAATCAGGATCTAAATGAGATGCACACAGTGAGGGCATTTCATTGCTATATCTCTTAAGTGTCTTTTAAAGTCATTTTCCCGCTCCTCCCTGCCTTCCTACTACCTCCTTTCATTCTTTTTTTTTCTTCCTGCCATTAATTTGTTCAAGAAAGTGTATTATTTGTCCTGAAGATTCATGCCTTCTGGATTTGGTGATTGAAGCCTCCGGTGCCCTTTGGCATGTAAACTGATGATAGATCTGAGACTTAATTAGATTCTGATCATTTGCAAGATAAACTCAGAGGAGGTTTTTGTTTTTATTGTAATTAATCTCTCCCAGGAAAGGCCACCTGGTGGCAGTGTTAGGCACAGCATTTCCTTCTCCCGTGAGTCTCCACCTTGTAACTGACCTGGCCCCTCCTATTCCTTGAATTCTCTGCATTTTCCTGGCGCCTGCCAGACACAGCAGCGTCTGCACATGCAAAATGAATAGCGTCAAGCCAGCTGGCAGCTCATCTTGCCCACAGCCCCTCACCCTGGCGTCCGTTCAGTGCCTGTAGGGAGGATGGCCAACAAGATCTGACCAGCTTGGTTTGCCTGCCTTGTCATGGAAATCACCAGCTCTCCTCTAGATTGCATAGTTCAAAAGTATAAGACAGGTTTTTGGTTGGAGACTGAAGGTTTTCGATGTGAGTTAAAATAAGCACTAATTTATTCAGGGTGTTTTGGCTAATTTGATAGAAAAGGATGGCAGCCTAAGGTGTATATTTCAGCCTTGACACTCATCCAACTCTCCTGCTTTCTCCACAAAAGAGAACAATTGACTTTGTTGGTTTCATCTTCAATTACTAAGATAGTTTCAGAGAAACAGGAAGTGCCCATTTTTTCTTCTTAATATGAAGCTCCTCCTGGATTGATCAGCTACATTTTTCCAAAATTGCTTCACCGGAAACCCAGTGTGGTGACAGGCGCAGCACAGGGGATAGCAGTGTTGACTTGGAAGTGGTTCTACATCAAGGCTCTGGCCCCAGATTACTGAGTCATGCTCAACCTCAGTGTACTCATCTGCAGAATGTGAACAACTATCCTGAAGTACCATTATGAGGATTAAGTGAGTTAATTGGTGCACCTGTCAAGTAGTGGCTGTCAATTAACATTGACACAACCAGCCGGCAAACTCAACGTAATTACACTGGGTCTTCAGAGTTGGAGTTTGGTGAATTTCAGGCCATTTTTAAATTTGACTGATCACGTAGAATGAGAGGCCTGACATTAGAATGACGGAGTAGGGCAGTGTTTGAATGATTGCAAGATTAATAAATGAGGAGAAAGTAAGTCCTAATATGTGACGAGTGCATCCTCAATCTCTAAACCCAATAGCCGCAATTTATATGTTAGTTAAAATTGGTGAAGAGCTATTTTACCTGGAGTATTTCCTTCCTTGTAATTTAAAATTAAACCTTCAGCCAAGGCAAGTAACTTTAATTTGAAGAAAGTTCAGACTCTATTGCTGCGATTCTCATTTCTCCCTGCATCTTTCTGGCTGTATAGTCGTTGTGTGATAGAGCATCTCTGCTGACGAGGTCAGCTCACTAAAGCGGTTTATTTTCTTAACAATTTTGAGTACATTATTTAGAGCATTTAAACTGCTTTTAGGGAAATTACTGACAAGCACATTTAAACCCAGACCCAGGTCACTGTAAAGAAGAGAAAGGAAGAAAAAAACACCCTTGTTCGCATCCAAAAACCATAATTATGGTTATAAATAATCATGTGCTCCTCTAATAAATTATTGGATGTTAAGCCAATATAATTTGTACAAAATCATTTAAAACATTTCGTGAAGTAAAAAAAAAAAAAGAAAAAAATCAATCATATGGTTCTTTCTGTCACATTTTGGGTTTGAACTAATTTATTTGATGATATACCAATGATGAGAAGAAAACAAGAATATTTAAGGAATTAATGATATAGTGCCATGAGAACTCTGCCAACCACTTAAAAAAAGAAGCCAAAATATTAACGGTACAAAATATGTTTATATACATTCAGAATTTTAATGAGATTCTCTGATATGTTATAAGTTAAATGCCAAATTTATCTGTACTTAAGCAGATCATACAGGTATTAAAGAGAATTTGGGTGATATGTATAAGTGTAGATTTAGAAATTCATATTCAGAGAATTTTAGTTAAAATGCATTCCTCAGCTGAACAGGTAAAATCCTTAGAGATTATTCGTTTTGTGTCCAATGAAAAGCAAAAGTTAAGAAATTTTATGGTTAGCTGAGAAAAGCTGTGGTGTTTTTTGTCATAGATTTTTTCCCCCCATTTAGACTGTTGCTGGATGATTTTCATTTCTACACTGTAATTTCCAGCTTATCCTAAATATAGATGCTGGATTTGAGCCATCCTAATTAAACTGTGAAGTTCTTTTGTAGTGAGTGCTGATGCTTCTGAAATCAATTTCAAGGTTTACACAAGCAGTGTATGTCACTTTCCTGGTTTTCTTTCACTTTATGAATTTATCTAGAAATGATAAATTGCAAATAATATTTTAGTGGCAAATTTGTACTATTCTTTTGCCCAGGCTGTTTTTTAAAAAATATGTCATTATAAACTTCCTTCTCTGCTGTAGAGATTTAATTCTTTCTTTCAAAAGTTTCCCATCCAAAAGGACCTACCCTCTTTCTGCATGAGGTTTAAGTCTTTATATTATAAATAAATAAAGAGAGATAAAATGGTTTTGCCTAAGGCTACCTGGAAAAACAAATATGGTGGCCTTCTGTTGTTACACAAAATTCATGTTTTTTGTTTTCTTTTTTTTTTTTTTTTTTGTGAGGAGATCAGCCCTGTGCTAACATCTGCCAATCCTCCTCTTTTTTCTGCTGAGGAAGACTGGCCCTGGGCTAACATCCGTGCCCATCTTCCTTCACTTTATATGGGACGCCGCCACAGCATGGCTTGCCAAGCAATGTGCGCCTGGGATCTGAACCAGCGAACCCTGGGCCGCCGCAGCGGAGCGCGTGCACTTGACTGCTTGCACCACCGGGCTGGCCCCTGCATGTCTTTTCTTGACACACAGCTGTTAGAGATAATGGGATTTTCACTAAGGGAATAGAAGGTGAGAATCAAACACAAAAATTTCAGCACAAACCAATGCACAAGATAAAGCTGAAGGCTGGGGTGTGGAGTCTGGGGTGCTGGCTCAGGGCGGCCTGTGTCTCTGAAGCCTTCCTGGGAGCTAGGCCTCAGCCCCCTGAGATTGCACCCAAGCGCTGTATGGAGCAGGGCAGTTCATGTTCTGGGCTAGTGTGCAGACCCCTCCCGCACTGCCATCTACCTTGGAGGACACCAGGGTGCAGTCCTTGGGTTGGGATTATTGGACACCAAGTTTGCTCTGACTGCAGCATGGAGCAGGGAATACAAGAGGCAATAGCAAGTCCCTGAGAAGATTGCAAGCATTTCTAATGAAACCTGAAGCCCTATATCTGTTGGTGGTGCAGTTTGAGAGTCATTTTAACTGGACTCTGATTTGTCCTTTGACTTCAACTTCTAGAATATAGTTTTACTAGAACTCTTGATGATTGTTGTGAGGTGTTGGTAGTGGTGGCTGTCCTTTTAAATTACCTTTGAAAGGCAGGAACACGGGAAATAGTGTGCTTGCCCAGGGCTTATGGGGTCAAGGAGCAAAGAGCAAGCACACTGTGAGCTAGAGTTGGCCTCACAGTGTTTCTCAACCCTGGCTACACAGCAGACTACCCCCTCAGGGCTTTTGAAATAGACAATACCTAGTTCCCACCCCTAGACCAACTAAATCAGTTTCTTTGGTTTAGGGCTGATGCATGAGTATGTTTGAAAAGCTCTTCAGGTGATTCTAATGTAGGGGAGGAAGACGATCCTCTGCCCACTCTGGGTCCTTCTGGCTGGGGTATGAATTAAATTGACATGAGACAGAGTAACAGGAGAAAATCAAACAAAGCTTTATACCATGTATACATGGGAGAGACTCAAGAAAAACTGGGTAACTCACCAAAATGGCAGAGGTTCTCATCTTAAATAGCATATTCAGGTAAAGAGGAAGGAGGATGTTGGAGGTGGGGGGAGTCAGATTACCAGAAAAGCGCAGTAAATAAGAGTAAGGTTAATATGCAGATTTAAGTCCTTGCCTTCTGCATGGATAAGAGTTTCTAGAGATAAGGTCATCTCCCCGTCTTCCTGGTACAGAGACAGAGATACCTTTACAAATGGAGATTTCCCTTATAAACGTAAATGTGTCTTACAAAGGATAACTTCTACCTTTATTTGGTTTTCAGAGCTTTGATAAGAATGGGCTTAGCAAGGACCCTCCCAGTCTATCCATACCCAGAGTTATCTATGGTGATGGCCTGTCCTAGGGACAGGCCTTCTATCTTAAATTATTTTAGGCAATTTGGGGGAAGGCCAAATGTTCTTCCTGAGTTTTCTGAGCCTTTATTGTCTTCAGCTCAAAATAATCTGCATACTAGAGTGGCACATCTTGGGGCGGCCTGCCCTGAACCTCATCACTAACATGCACCCAGGTGCTGATGAGAGCAGGGGTTCTAAACCTTGATGTGGCTGATCAACAGCCCAGGGGTCCCTATGGATCTCCAGGAGTGTTGCAAAAGTCTAAAAATTAGTTTTAACATTCTTTATTTAAAACAAGGTAGTTATTATCTTAGAAAGCTATCTTAGAGAGTAAAGCAAGAAGGAAGGATGCAATGAAATGTAAAATAAATTCCACAACAGAAGGATGGTCCCATTCTAAAAAAGCAAGAGCATTGATCTGGAGGGTTGAATTTTCTCTGTGCTGGTCTAAGTTATGAATAAACAAAATAAAAGAAGGATTTAAAAAAAATAAAAGTGAAGATTTAAAAAAATAGAAGTCATGACAAGTTTTATATGTAATATTTCTTTTTTTAATTAATCTGGTACTATGTCAGAAACGTTATATTTTAACTACTAGATTATAAACCATTATAATATTGTCAAGTTAATGTCATGAATATCACCTAAGAAATGGTCCATTCTTGAGCTAAGCTTCTAGTGTACTGTTGTAACCATGGGCCTACCAGGACCAGTTCACCTGACCCCATCTTATCAACAGAGTAATTAAGAGCTGTCTTTCAGGAACAAGTTCAGTGTCCCCCCTTGTCCAGTTCAGAGTGGTTGAGACCACTAACGCATCAACTGGACCTGTAAAAATGCCTGATAAATGACCCTATTAATATCCAAGGGCTGAAAAGTCCACCTTCAGATCATGCTAACACCACCATTTTGTGAACATTCATCCTATGAAGAGCCATGAAGCTTGACCATGCTTGCAAAGATCATCAATTACCTCACTTCCCCTTACCTCCAGTCATCTATCTCCATACTTCAGACCCCTGTCCCCTTAATCCCACAAATTTTGCCCCAAGTCCTGGGGAGACAAATCTGAGGGCATATGCCACCTGTCTTCTTGCAGATCAATCTAGCAATAAAGCTGTTCTCTTTTCCCAAAAGCTGATGCCATAAAATTGGCTTTTTGTGTGCGCGTTGGGTAGGAGAACCCCAATTTTGTGTGGTAACACTGTTACACTTTGTAAAGGAAGAAGCTTTTTCCAGTTCTAATTGCCAGTTTAAAGTGGTGGTTCTCAAACTGGCCTGCAAGAGAATTATCTGTAAGCCTTGTTAAAACAGATTGCTGGGTCCCATCCCCAGAGTTTCTGACTTACTAGTTCTGGAGTGGGACTGAGAATTTGCATTTCTAACAATTTCACAAATGATGCTGGTCTGGGGCCCACACTTTGAGAACCACCCATCTAAAGCATTATAAAAGCATTTCATGAGTTCATTTTACATAATATACGTCTTGGTCCAGGTTCTCTAGAAACAGAGCCTGAGGCAAAAGCTTATATGCTAACACTTTCTTGGGGTGTGCAGTCCCTGGGATGCTGGGGTGAGAGAAAGAAGAAATAGGAAGCAGGAAAGGAGAGCAGACACATACGGCGGTGTGCGCTGCTGAACTGCTGAGCTGGACTTCACTTTGTAACAAGCTCAGATTCTTGCCTGGGGAGAGAAAGGCAAAAGAATTTATCTACCAGCTCTCTCTATTCTCTCATCCCGTTTATTAATACCACCCCAGGGGATGTTCCCCCCACTTCTGGGTCTTGTCACCTTCCTGTCCCAGTAGCCACCAGAGAAGCCAGCCTCCATGGACATAAGCCTGCCAGAGCTGGCACCATGCACAGGCTCCTAGACCTATTGGCTCGCAGCAGGAGTGACCAGTCCAAGAGTCAGCCATTGCTAGGGTGACTGTCATCAGAAAGCAAAGCAAGGGTGCCTACCCAGAGGGGCCCATAAACTGACACCAGTGAATGATCAGTGCTCCTCAAATTATTTGTCGTGAAAGACACGTTTTAAAAATTTCCAGTGGTTCCTGTCCTACTGTGTCTTACTGTGCCGGGCTAGCGTGTGCTATGCCACATGTGACTCAGTGCATGAGCTCAGCAAATCCCAGATAAATCTAAACCTGTTCAAGCAGAGAAGGCCACTGGCCACACACTGAATGTTGTGGCAATGCCAAATTGCTGTGCAGGTTTCTGAATGCTTGCTCTCGACTGCCTGTCCTTTTCTCCTCGGGTACTGGAAATAACTAGTAGACCAGGCTGTCCGCAGACCACTCTTAGAGCACCATGAGTATAGATTATTCTTGACCAGATTCTACAATTATGACTTTGTTGCTCTCTTTATTATGAATGTCATATGTCATAAGAAGCAGAAAGAGTTTGTCAGAGGCTCAGCAAAGTGGATTATTGCTTATTGTGTTCTTTGCATCTAAAATGTTGAAAATATTTCTCTTTTCTAACTCTAATGGGAGCCTAAGGAGAGGTTAGCATAGAGAGCATATAAAGGTTCTGCACCCAGTTCTAATGTGTATGTGTGTGAGGGGGTGTTTCCACACCAACAAGTGATTCTCTGACACCAGAGATGTTCTACGTCTGGTCCTACCTTGAGTGTCCTATGATTCAACTCTATTCTGACACTATCTATCCAGAGAGAGCATCAGGTTCACAAGTCAAGGGCTCAGTCCCACGATACTGCCCTCCACTTCAGATGCCAATGGCAAGTCCGTGTTGTAACCTATACTTCTGACCAACTGGCTATCAATCAGCGGTTCCCTTGACCCCCTCCTTGGGTTCAATTAATTTGCTAGAGTGGCTTTGAGAACTCAGGAAACTAGTTTACTCAGTAAATTACTGGTTCCTTAGAAAGGATATTAAAGGATAGGACTCAATAGCTAGATGCACAGTCGAGGTCTGGAACACAGGAACTTCTGTCCCAGTGGAGTTTGGGGCCCAGCATGGTGGCACGTGGAAACGTTCTGGTTCCTCACCCTGGAAGCTCTCTGACCCTCCTTTTAGGTTTTTATGGAGGCTTCGTTATGTAGGCATGGTTGATTAAATCATTGGCCGTTGGTGATTGATTCAATCTCCAGCCACTCTTCCCTTCTTGGAGGTCAGGGGATGGGACTGAAAGTTCCAGCCCTCTATTCATGACTGGTTCCCCTGGCAGCCAGCCCCCATGCTTAGGGTGCTTTCCAAGTCACCTCATTAACATAAACCCAGCTGTGGTGGAAAGGGGATTGTTATGAATAGCAAGACATCCATTTCACCTTTATGGCTCTGAAGCAATTTCAGGAACTGAGGACAAGAGACCAAATATTATAACAAAAGATGCTCCTATGACTCTTATCTCTGAGGAAATTCCAAAGGTTTTGGTTGCTGTGAGCCAGGAGCCATGGGCAAAGATCAATACATATGAGAAATATATTTGGGCCATCTGAATGACCAAATACATATTTCTTATAAATCACAATATTGCCACATACTAGAAACTGGGTCTTTGAAGTCGACAAACTTGGTATACAAGTTCTATTTCTGCCATTTGCTGACTGTAATCATGGCAAGTCATTAATCACTAAGAATCTCAGGTTTTCCTATGTAAAAATAAGGATAAAGAATTACCTTACAGATCACCTTTTTAAAGTGATGAAATGAGATGTCATATAATAAACATGTGGCACCTAGTAGTTGCTCACAGATGTCAGTTACTTTCCCTTTGACTCTGTATGATCCAAGCGAGCTTCCTATTAATGTTTTAGTAATGACATAAAATCATTTATATTGTGGTTTGGAATTAAAGGGAGGACAGAGGTCTAAAGAGTTGACATTGGCTTTTGGCCATCTTTTCCCCAAAGGACAAATAATGATTCATACAGGAGAGACTGAAAGAGGGAGAGACTGAGCATTGCTTTTGACAACCTCTTGGGACTAAGCCAACAAGGACTAGTATCTAGGATCTGCTTAAAGGGGGCGTGCTCTGGTGAACCACCTCTGCTTTGGGTTTGGACCCACAATTGCTACAACTGAGGAGAAATATGTTTGTGAAGATGGCACCTCAATCACTGACATTGGAGTGAATCCCAGAGTATGAGTGTCCCCAGGTACCTGGGAAAAGCAAACATCAAACATCTGTGAAGGCCTAGACTTATTTCTCTATGTAATTCTGCAAATCCAATACCCAGAAAACTGGGTAATTATTTGATTAATTTATATGATTGAAACTTGGAGTGATAAGACATCCTGAACACAAAACCAAAGAACAAAACAGACTATCCGGGGGTCAGGATATTGGAGATGTCAGTGACAGGTGGACATTCTGGAATTTAAAAATATAGTAACTGAAATTTAAATCTCAGAGGATGGTTTTATGAACAGATTAGACACAGCTAAAAAGAGTAGAATAAATTGGGTGATAGAGAGTGGCCCCATAGTGTAGTAGTTAAGTCCGACACGCTCCACTTTGGTGGCCTGGGTTTGCTGGTTCGGATCCCAGGCGTGGACCTACACCACTCATCAAGCCATGCTATGGTGGCAACCCACAAACAAAATAGAGTGAGACTGGCACAGATGTTAGCTCAGGGCTAATTTTCCTCAAGCAAAAAAAAAAAAAGAGGAAGATTGGCAATAGATGTTGGGTCAGAGTGAATCTTCCTCACCAAAAAATAAAAATAAAAATAATTAAATTGGGTGATAGCTCACAAGAAATCATCAAATTCAACCACAGAAAAACAAAAGGTTAGAAAAATTAGAAAAGAGGGTAAGAGACATAGAGTTCACACTGTGAAGTTTTAAGAAATGTTTAACTGGAATACCATCGCAAATGGAGGAGAAAATGGGTCAGAAGCAAAATTTGAAGGGATAATGACTGAGAGGTTTTTACAGATTCAAAAGCCATTCAACAACTGCAGAATGTGTGTGTGTGTTTAAGCATGATGTAACATTAACAAAAATTACTTTATTTCAGTCCATAAAGCAATATTATCAGTTAGCTTGAGTTATATTAGTTATCTACTGTTCTATAACAAATTACCCCAAAATTTAGTGGCTTAAAATAACACTGTTTATTACCTTATGGCTTCTGTGAATCAAGAATCAGGGAGTGGCTTAGCTGGATGTCAGAGGGTGGTGCTCTGGCTCAGGGTCCCATACAAGGCTAAAATCAAGGTATTGGCCAGGGCTGTAATCAACTCAAAGCTTGACTGAGGGAGAACCCACTTCCAGAATCACACACGTGGCTGTTGGTGGGCCTCAGGTCTTCTGTGGCTTTTGGCCAGACATAAGTTCCTTACCATATGGACCTCTCCTTAGAGGAGGGCACCTCACAACGTGGCAGCAGGTGTCCTCAGAACAAGCAACTGAGAGAGTGAGAGAGGATGCTCAAGACAGAAGCCACCATCTGTTTTGAAATATACTTTCAAAAGTGACATCTCATCAACTCTGTCACATTCTATGCAATAGAAGTGAGTCACTAAATCCAGCTCAGACTCAAGGGAAAGAGATTACACAAGGATGTGCATATCAGGAAGTGGAGATAACTGGGGCTGTCTTACAGGCTGCCTAATACAATCTTCTCTCCGGCCCCCAATGATTCTTCTCCCTCTAACCTACCAAACACATTCACACCCTCTCAAGGCTTGCAAAACTCTGATCCCATTATAACCTCAGCTCAAAGTTCAGAATTCCACTATTTGAATTAAGTCTGGGTATGGATGAGGTGCCTCAGGTCTAGTTCTTTAAGAATAACTCCTCAAGTACAGCTCCTCTCTATCTGCAAATCTGTGAAACTAAAGAGAGTGGTTATTTGTCCTCCCACATATCCAACATACAATGCTGGGACAGGCATAGGATAATTGCTATAGACATTTTTGTTCAAAAGTGGGGGAAACTGGGGCCATAAAGAAGTCCCTGGTCCATAGCAATTTTGAAATCTAGTTGAAAAAAATATTGGAAGCTTCTTGATTAGGTCTCAAGCCTGCAAAAAAATTCTCCATGCCTCTTGATTCCATCCTCAAAATAATTCTTCTTTTTTCATGAACTGTAGCACTTGTTTGCATCTGAGTGGTTTTCTGAGCCTGCTTCCTACCAGTAGAATGGTCAGGGCGGGGGGGGGGGGTTCAAATGCCTCTCTCTATTTTGTATGGTCTCTGACTCTTTCAGTCCAAGCCAGTTGTATTTCTCTTAATTCTCTCAAAAGCTTTGTAGACTTCCTTAGAATCCATGTGGTTCACTTCGTTAAACAACAGCTACACCTCCAAATCCCTTTCAAGTAAGATCTTAAGCTTTTTAGAGGTCCTATTTTTCAGCTGAGAGGATCTGTGAGGTACACCTTTAAGCTTTTTAAATGGCCTTTTCTGTGACCGAATAGTACTCTGGAGCACCAACTTTGATCTCCCTGAGGTCTTAACAGACGATTTTATGATCCCACCTTCAGTTTCGTCTCTAGACCATATTTGGCTGACAGTACCCTGGATTTGAACTTTACTTGGAAGCCATTTCTTAACTGTAGCATCGTTTGTCAACTTGAGGGTCTGAGAATTTTCAAATCCAGCGAGTCCTGGCTCCTTTGTGATTCACAGTCCTTCACACAATTTGTCTCTCTCCTTTTCCATTTTACTATAAGCAGCAAAAAGAAACCATTTGGTACCTTCAACAACTTGCTTGGAAATCTCCTTAGTTCATTTCACATATGTTCTACTTTCCATGTTACTGCAGGTGAAAATGTTGCAAACCTTTCCACCGCTATACAGCTAGGATCCCCCTTCCTCCAGTTTCCAAAAATATGCTTGTCATTTCCTTATAGGTCCTCAGTTGGTGTCCTCAAAATCCAAAGTGCTGTTAACAGTCTGTTCAAGGAAATGTATGCTTCTCTAACATGCTCCTAAGAATCATTCCAGCTTCCACCAACTGTCTGGTTCCAAAGCTATTCCCACATTTTTTGTGGCAGCACCCCATTTCCAGGTACCAAAATGTGTATTTTTTAGCTATTGATATATAAGAAATTACCCCAAAACTTAGTGTCTTAAATCAACAAACATTTATTTCATGGTTTCTATGGGTCAGAGGTCTCGGAGTGACTAAGTGGGATGGTTCTGACTCGGGGAATCTCATGAGGCTGCAATCAAGACATTTTCCAGGGCTGCAATCATCTCAAGTCTCAACTGGGGCTAAAGAATCCACTTCCTAACTCGCTTATGTGCTGGCTCAGATCTGTTCCAAGCTCACTTATGTAGTTGCTGGCAGGCCTCAGCTCTTTGCCATGTGGATCTCTGCATAGGCTTCCTGGGTATCGTCATGATATGGCAGCTGCTGATGATAGAGAGAGAGGGAGACAGGAAGAGAGAGAGGGAGAACCAGAGGATAGGAGAAGGTGGCCAAGATGGAAGCCACCGTCCTTTTGTAACTTAATCTCAGAAGTGACTTCCCAGCACATTTGCTGCACTCTGTTTACGGGAAACGAGTCCTTAAATTCTCAAGGTAAGGCATTGCCCAAGGGCATGGATCCAGGAGGCAGAGGTCATGGAAGTCTATCCCAGCATCTGCCTATCACTCTAGATTATGCTGTGGTCCAAATGACCCCAAATATCATTAAGAATGCCTCTGGCTCTTCTCCATGTCTTCATTATATGACTCAGGCTGGCGTAGCTGCCTCTATCTGGGACACTTGACTATCTTTTGGCAGAGGGAAAAGAGATCTCAGAAGTAGCTCATGTCCCTTCCACTTACATTTGGTTGGATAACGCAGGATATATGGTTTAAGATTGACGTCAGTGGTACAGGAGGAGAATTCAGCTGCAGAGAGGAGCATCAGAGGAAGGGGCAGTAAATGTTTTCAGCAACAATGCAATCTTCCACAGCAAGTCTCAGGATTTCAAGGGACTGAAATCATGCAGCATGTATTTTTGACCACAGTGCAATTAAGCTAGAAAGCAATAAAAACAATAACAAAAACCCCCACAAAGTCCTCATAAGTTTGAAAGTACAAAAACAAAACAAAACAAAATAGTCTGAAAAATCTATGCATCAAAGCAAAAGAATCACAATAAAAATCAGACAATGAATAATGAAATTACTATATATATCAAACTTATGAAGTACAACTAAAGCCACACTTAGAAATTTATAGCAGTAAGTGCCTTTGTTAGAGAAGAAGGTTTGAAAATACATGAACTAAATGTTCAAGCCAAACATTTGAAAAAGTATAACAAATTAAACTCAAATAAAGTGAGAGAAAAAAAGCTGAAAATATTAAAAAGAAAACAAACAAAAATAGGATAATTAATAATTAATTGAAATAGTAACAAATAATAATAAATTATTAACTGAAAAGGGTTTGTAACTTTAATAACACCTGTGAAATAGATCTAGAAAAAAGTAGGAAGGCACAAATAAACAATAACAGGGATGCCAAAGAATACCTCAGTAAAAAGCCTACAGTCATTAAAAATATCACAACAGAATATCATAAATTTGTGTCAATAAATTTGAAAATTTTTATGAAATGGTTAAATTTGTAGGAAAGTGCAAGTTACCAAAATGACTAAAGCAGAAATATAAAACCTTAATCATCCTTTCACTTTTAAATAAATTGGAGTGTAATTATAAACCTTCCCACAAATAAAACTCCAGGCCCAAGTGGCTTAGAAGTGGGTTTTATCAAGCATTTAAAGAATAAATATTATCAGTATTTCATAAATTCTTACAGAGAATAGGGGAAAAAAGAGAGAACATTCCAGAACTAATTTTAAGATGCCAGTGTAACTTCGTTGTTACAACTTGGTAAGGACAATATGAGAAAGTAAAATTACAGGTCCTTCTTACTCATGAACATAGATGTAAAACTTCTAAACAGAATAATATCAAATCTAATTCTGCAAATTATAAAAAAGATAATCCATTGTGACAAGTTGGGTATATTCCAGGAATGTAAAGTTGATTTAACATTTGAAAATCAATGTAATTCATCATATTAACAGAGTAAAGGAGAGAAAGCATATGATCATCTGCATAGATGCAGAAAATTTTAAATAAAATTTGACATACATTCATAATTTTAGAAAAACTCAGCAAACTGGCAATAGAATAAAACTTTCTTAACTTGAAAAGAATCTATACAAAGCCTACAGCAAGCACCATGTTTAGGGTGAAACGTGAAAGCTTTCTCTTTGAGATCAGAAAATGACAAGTGTTTTGCTGTCACCATTTCTATTCAATTTTATACTTGATGTACTCAAATAATAGAATAGAGTAAGAAAAAGAAATAAGTGTAATAATTGGAAAAGAATATATAAAAAAGCCACAATTATATGATATAAATATGATTACATATGTGGGAATTTTAGAAGAACCTATGGATAAATTATTATAATTAAGAAGTTCAGCAAGAGAGTTGAACAGTATACGTCTTGGTCAACCCAGGCTGCTATAACAAAACACCATAGACTGGATGACAAACAGCAGACGTTTATTTCTCACAGATCTGCAGGCTGGGAAGTCCAAGATCAAAGTGCCAGCAGACTTGGTTCTTGGTGAAAACTCTGTCACCTTCTGGCTGTGTGCTCACACGGCCTTTCCTTGGTTGCGGGTGCAGAGAGACAGAGAGCGAGTGGAGGAGGGAGGGAAGGAGGGAGGAAGAGTGAGAGAAAAGGGGAGAGGTAGATATCTCTAGTCCTCTGCTTATAAGGGCAGAGTCCTTCCCTCGTAACCTCATCTAAATCTAATTACCTCCCAAAGCCCCCACCACCAAGTACCATCATACTGGGGGTTAGGGCTTCAACATATGAATTTGAGGGGAACATAAACATTTAGTCTATAAAACATACAAATATATAAATATACAAAGTACTTAGATAATACACAAAATATTCATAAATAAATTGCATTTTTACTTACCAACAACAGATCATTAGAAAATTAAAATGAAAAAGATACTATTTAGAATAACATAATTATACCCAGAAATACATCTAAAAAAAGACGTCCAAGACCTCTACACAAAATACTTTAAAATCTTATTGAGAGAAACTAAAGAAGACCTAAATAAATGGAAGGATATATCAAGCTTGTGGATTGGAAGGCCCAATTTTGTAAATACCCCAATTGTTTCCAAATTGATCTAGAGTTGTGAGCAATTGCAATCAAAATTCAACTTTTATTTTTGTGGAAATTTATTGCTTTGTTTTACAATGGCTATGAAATGCAAAGGTCTGAGAATGGGTAAGGCGTTATTGGAAAAAGAATAACAAGGTGGTGGAACTTACTAGAATAAGACTTTTAAAAAATTACACATTAAGATAATGTGTTGTTATCACGAAGATACATGACCATACAAATGAAGTAGAATAGAGTGATGATTTTATTTTATTTTTATTTTTTTAATTTTATTTATTTATTTATTTTTTCCCCCAAAGCCCCAGTAGATAGTTGTCTGTCATAGCTGCACATCCTTCTAGTTGCTGTATGAGAGTGATGATTTTAAATTTCAAAAGTTCTTTTCCTCAAAAGACATTCATTAAGGGATGAAAAGAAATGTCACAGAGTTGGAGAATATGCTTGTACTACATATAACCCCAAAAGTTAGTATTGAAAATGTAGAAGGAACTCTTTTATGTCAGTAAGAGAAAGACAGACAATCCAATCAAAAGATAAGGAAGAGATTTGGAAAGAAACCTCTCAAAAGAGTCTGATAAATCTATTAAAACATACTTAACCTTATTTTCAATCAGGAACATCCACACACATGCACACAGAATGAGATACACCAGGCACACCACCTCCAGAATGGCTGAAATTTTAAAAGACTGATAATGTGTTCAAGGAAAAGAAGCAACATTAATTCTTGTACAGTGTTAATGATGGCAAATCTTGGTAGAACCACTTTGGAAAATAACTTAGAGTTATCTATTAAAGTTGAAGATAATCAAAACTTCTGACTCCAAAATTACATGCCTAGATGTACACCCTCAAAATGTGCATGCATGTGTGCACTAAGATATACATATGTGTTTATATATATATGTATATATTAGTACACACATACATATATATATGCAAGAATGTTTTTAACAGTATTATGAATGTTATCTAACAGGAAAAAACTCCACATTACCATCATCAATAAAATGGATAAATTGTATATATTTATATAGTGGCATAATATACAGCACTGAAAACAAACAAACTTACAGGTGGAAACAAAACCATGGCTGAATCTCACAAACATAATGTTGAGCAAAAGACGTTCCAAAGCAGGTGAAACCAAACTATGGTATTTAGGAATATGCATGCTCATAGGGTGCAAGGACAAAGAAAAACAAAGACGTGATTTCCATGGAAGTCAGGACAGTGGTCACCTTTGATGAGGGCAGGGAGGGGGCTTCTCAGGAGATGTAATGTTCTCGTTCTTCATCAGGCTGCATTAAATTTATTGAAATTTATTAAACTCTTCGTTTTTTGTTCAGCAAACCCTAGAGCATGGAGCTGACGTCACAGTCCCTTCTTCTAAACTTTTCAGATCCCACATTAGAGAAAATGGAAACCGGAAGGAAAGAGGCCGGCAGTGTTATCAACATTAAAAGCTGGTTGTAATTCCACTTGAGGGCCCATTCTGCTTTGACCGCGGCTTGGGCCCTTGAGCTTTCTTTCCTATGGCTGGTGTTGCCTTATCATCATCCCCACCATGGTCATCATCACCGATGGTATTATTCTCCAAGGAGCCTGTTAGTGGGAACGGCTCATATTTCCTAGTATTTCATCACCAATTTAGATCATAGTTGGGATGTAAGAAAGTGAATATTTTGTGTTCTGCGACCTGGTAATAATATGTCTCTGTAAATTAAAGTTTTCAAATTCCAGATTGATAACTTCACATCCCATTTTTAGATTTGAAGGCCTAATCTTAATTCTTGGAGTCTGCATATATCCTTATACATCTGGAGTGAGACTGTTGCTCTGTATAATAAAGACATATGTGCTTTAAAGAATGTGACTAAATCATCTGCCCCCTACTGAATAACTCTTTTATGTTGACTGCTATCCTCCTCTGCTAAAAAAAAATTGCACTAGATCATCAGTCAATAAACACTGTGCTTTTGGTACAATGAAAGCCTGATCCTGGGTGCTGTGGTGAAGAGGAAGAGGGCAAGATCATCCCTACTCTTTCAAGGTGTCTACAGTCAAGGAAACACAAGAAATACAGATGCAGCTAGATTACAGAGTAAACTGTTATATTTTAAAGCCCTATTTGAAAAAAATCAATTATCGATGTTCACCCATGTGGTTGGAGAAGCTTAGCAATCGTTCATGGGCAGTGTGAGTGGTGAGCTCTGCATTGGAAAATGGGGAGACGGCAAGCCCTCAAAGCAGGGTAATGCTGTAGCATGGTCTTTAGTGGTCTCCATGCTCCTCTCAATGCCAGCATTCTTTGATTCCATAATTCTGTGAGGGGACATTTTCTTTAATGATAGCCTGCATGCGACACTTTCATTTACATAGTGCCAATAAATGAACTTACTCTACAGGGACAAGTTGCCACCACTAATGTCACATGAAACTGGTTTAATCCAATATTTCAAATAAGTATTTGCAACACTCTGACAGGTGCTGTCATGCTCTAACACCTCTTTTTTTTTGTCATGGCACTCTAATAGACTAAAATGATATCACGTTAATGTGATATGAGATGACAGAGAGTTGAGAATGTAATACACTGGTCCCCCAATCTGTGTGATAAAAAATGAGTGCTGAGAGCAACTGCCAAAGCATAGCCATGCAGCCTCTCCAGGTCCCCATGTGGAGGCAAGGTTTAGGCAGTCGAGCATGAAGATGACTTTAGCTATCATACTGGAAGTCAACTGCAGGCTGAACCGTCACTGGTCTGTCTGCTGGAGCTGCTATGGTAGGAAAGGGCTAGGCCCACAGGGAGGCTGCAGGGATGCAGAAAGAATGATCCCCACAGTGAGTATTTCTTCACAGGGTGATTCACATGGGATTATTTGTGCCCCAACAATCGAAAGAAGCCTGGATTGGGAGCCAGCAGCCTGGGATACTAGTAGTTATTCTCCTGTAATCTCTGGTTACTTTACTTTTCTTGGTCTCTGCTTCCTCATATGTAAAAATAAAGGATCTGGATTAGAATAAATTAGTCATTGTAATTTCAAATAAGTAATAAGCCAGGCAGGTATAGAAATGTGTACAGCAAGTCTGGTGTACATGAGAGCCATGCTTGAGCCCCAGGCAAACTGGAGACATTTGAGCCCCAATTAAAAGAGCTAAAATTTGTTTTTCACACTAGGCTGGTTTTAGCAAATGGATATCCAGTTTGTACATGCCTACATTAAATAAACGGTGATGTTTCTTCCCACTTTAAAGTATAAATTCAAATTTTCCCCAAAGCATTTGATAATTACATGACATCTCTACTTCACTCTAGCTATGTAAATCTGGCATATTAATTAGGATTACATTCGGCTGCAAGTAGAGGAAAAACCTCAAAGAGTAACAACCTAAATGAAATTTGTTTCTCACAAACATGAAAGTCAGTAGATAGAGAGTTCAAGGCAGGTCTAGCAGCTTTGCTCCACAGCACCCCCAGGGACCCAGGTTCTTTTCAACCATTTCCAAGGTGTGACCCTTGTCCCCACAGTCTTTGCTCCAGGCTGTGAGATGGAGGAAGGGATGAAGAGGCAGAAACAAGGGGCTGTTTCTTGAAGTAGTCTCCCAGAAAAGTGTCTCATGATACTTCCTTTTCCATCTCATTGATGAGAACTTAGTATCTAGATTCAAAGGAGGCTGGGAAATGTAGTCGTCTTCACACTAAGCAATCACGTAGTGTTATGGACTGAATTGTGTCCTCCCCGTAATTCATATGTTGAAGCCCTAACTCCCAAAGTGATGGTATTTGTAGCCTTTAGGGAGGTAATTAATCAATGCAGTCATAAGGGTGGGTCCTAATCTGATAGGTTTGGTGTCCTTATGAGAAGAGGAAGAGAGACCAGAGCTTTCTCCCTCCATATGCACACAGAAGAAAGGCCACATGAGGACACAGTGAGAAGGAGGCTATCTTCAAGCCAGAGAGCCCTCGCCGGAAAAAGAATTTGCTGGCACTTTGATCATGGACTTCTAGCCTCCAGAACTGTGAGAAAATAAAAGTCAATTGTTTAAGCCACCCAGTCTGTGGTATTTTGTTTTGGCAGCCTAAGAAGACTAATACATGTACCTAACATTGAGTCGATGTACGGAGATAGATAGGTAGATAGTCTATCTACCTATCTATCTATCTAGAGATTTATTATAAGGAATTGTCTCTTGCAATTTTGAAGGCTGAGAAGTTCCAGAATATGTCATCTGCAAGCTGGAGATCCACGGAAGCCTGTAGTGTAACTCTAGTCCAAGTCCAAAGGCTGGAGAATCAGGGGAGCTGATGGTCTAAGTCCCAGTCCAAGGGCAGAAGACCGATGTCTCACGCTTCTACCCTGGAAACAATTAAAAAGAAATATAATTCCATGTAGCATTACATTTAAAGACAGGTGATAGGGCAAAAAGTGTTATTTGAATTTAAAGAAGGAAAGTTCAATGGGTCAAGAGTAATACAGGTAACATCAAATAGGAGATCTTAAATGGCTGGTTGGATTTAGTGACATAGGAGACGCCAAGCAAGATGTATCACTAAGTTGGGTGCTGTTCTGACACCCTGAGAACTTTCCTCATTGATACACATCGAAGATGACACAATGCTCCATTTCAATAGACTTTACCCAACCATGCAGTGTGTGGTCTCACTTGCCTGATGTAGAACCATTCAGCATCATAATTTGATAAGTTTTATGAATATTGGAGATGGCTATATTGAAAATTGAGGTTGTAATCTCATTAATAGGTCAAACGCCGATCTTCAAAAGTAATACAAAATGGGTTTTATCCCATTATCCTCCCTGTGATATTAATGCCTTATGAAGAACTTAACAAGTGCACATTTTCAAAAAAGTAGCACAAATATTAAAAAGAAAACCAAACAAACAAAAATATCAACAACCTCTCTTTGTCATTAACCTAATGGAATTATCTAGCATATTGTTTGCCATGTAAGCATTCTTTAAAACGTTTGTTTAATTGACTTGAAGGAGAGAAAAACTTGTGTAGATAGATTTAGAGAGGTAAAATAATGCCTCATACTAATGTCAATATAATACTTAGAGATTATGGGATTTAAAAGTTATATAAAAAATGGTACTTCTTGTAAGATATCATGGGTTTGCTTCATAATAATCTCTTGTTTTTCTCATTAATAATATTACAAAAGCAAATAGATAAATTGTTTCTATTGAACCATAATTTTTCTTTTCATTTAAGAAAATTCAAATGACAGTATTATGGGGAAAAAAGAGAGAATAAAAATTAAAAATAGATGTTGATAAGTATATGATATACAAAAACATTTAAAAAATTTTTTGGTCTGTGAAAGCTTTTACCTTTGAGAAATTTATGTTAATTCATCAAAACTAGAGGTCAATTTGTACTTTTTGGTGGAAAAGAAGGACTGCATAGTAAGGCTAACAATCTCATTAGAACATATTTATATTCTTATGGTCTGGTGTTGTCTCAGAAAAAAATTGGAAAGATATTTACTTGAAAGACAAGGTCAGTTTCTAAACAAAAAGAATACGGATTATGAACGGGTTATTTTGGATAGCAGCCCATTACTTTAGTTTCCTTACGTGTAGTTCATCCACTTCCCAAATTCAAAAGTAGTTTTATTTACGTTATTTATGTTTATTTATGACAGCGATTAATTATTTTTCTTTTAAAAATCATCATTATTAAATATTTAATTTTGGTATTAGAGTATTTAGATTGTTTTATATATTCACCTAAACTGATTTTCTAATTGAGCTTTTCAAGAGTCATAAACCTAAGTTTTTCTTCTGCGTTCTCAAAAGATACAATGTCAGGAGGAGAGAGAAACAAAAGGAAACAAAACGGCTCCAGGAGCCTCTCCCAGTTACACAAAACAGTGGGGGCTTTGTCTCCCTAATGTAGTATGTCCACTGAACCTGACGGAGTGGAAAACTTTGAACCGCATCCCAAGGCTAAAGGATAAGTAGACGTTTTACGAACCGGAATTGAAATAGATACAGAGGTTAATTTTTTTTCAAAATCATTGCATTAAGGTCATGGCTATGTAATACTGAAAATACTAGAATTGAGTGAATTTTACACCAATAAAATCCAAATTGGTTATTTGATGTCTTGTAGACAACCTAGTTATTTGAAAAAAATGTTTCTTCCAATCCTAAAACAAATTAGCAACCGATTATTTTGGTTTCATGCTGACCCAGCATCAGAGTATCACAGCTAGCGTGGACTTCTCCAGGGTCACCTGCCTTCTCAGCACTGAGGAGCCTTCTGAGCCATCCCTGACGTGCCTCATGTATTGATAAAGCAGGGGGTGGGACCTAGTGTTGATGGGAGAATTGAGAACTGCTTAAGGATGAATCCACAATCCAAATCATGGGGGCAGATTTCTCACCTTCTGTGAACCTCCATTCCTTCGTCAGTAAAAACCCCACAGGTGGTTGTGAGTAAGCGAGATAGAGGTGACTGTGACTTACAATAGTAATGACAGCAACCACAAGGATAGGTGACATTTGTTGAACTCTTAACCACGTGCCAAGCACAGACATATACCCATAGGGACTATCATCTCTTGCCCTCATCGTTGATACGGGAAGGAGCCTGCCGTAAGAGGGGCAGATCAGGAGTCATCAGGACTGGATGTGAGGATGCTGAGGCACAGACACTCTCCTCTCCTGGACTCAGTGGAGGGAGAGGGCGAGAGCCGGGAGGGCTGCAGGGAGAAGGGCGGACCCTGGCGTTGGCAGCGACACGCCTAGACATTTCCTCCCCACTCTAGTCCCTGTTTTAAAATTTTAATAAGACAGTTTGGGTCAAATATATTTCGCTTACAAACAAGCCCATATGCACCTCTTAATGCGTATAAAAACCTGTGAGGGCAGGACTAACATAATTCTCATTTTAAAGATGGGACAACTAAGGTATAGAGAAGGTAGGTAACTTGCCTAAAGTTACATAGCTACTGACAGGGCAGGAATTCAAAAGAGCTTTCTCGTCTCCCAAAGCTCCGTGCTTAGCCACTTCTCCATGCTTCCCCCCAATGACAGGCTGCACCACAGGGGAGGAGAGGGCACAGTTATTTGGCCCAAGGCCATGATCAGAATGAAACATGATGGCCCCAAGGCTGACAGTGGTTCATGAGGCAGTTTTGAGTGCTATCCTAGTAAAGAGCTGGACTAATTAGAAATTGGAGTAGCTTTCTCTGTGAGAATTTTCACTGGAATTTGGAAAGAAATGAAGCAAGAGTCCAAGCCTGGGACCCATGTGGAGAGGAGGCCAAGAAAGAAGAGGTGGTCCAACCTTGGAACCTTGGAAATCGGCATCCCTAAGCTGTTTGCACACTTCTTAGTTTTTTCATCCTGTCTTTCCTCCAGAAACCATGGTTTTTCTCAGCCTACAACCACTCGTCTCTCCTTCCCCCATCCCTTCCAACATTATCAGTCCACAATTATAGGACATGGCACCTAATTTCTCTGGATCTTGGTGGCCATGAAGATCCCCACCCTAAGCATTACTGATCAACTCACAGTGTCCAGAGTTCACCCGACCTCCGTGTGACTGTGAGAGCAGCCAGCTCCCTGACCTCACTAGACCTCACTCCCTTTCCTTCTAAGACACCAAATGACGTCATTGGTAGGACCATGTGCTGACCTAAGAGTCTGTGGTTCTTCCGTAACAAAAAAATCCTAAATTACAGTGAGTAAATGAAGATTTGTTGTATCATTTCTGGAAGGTTGCTGACCTCTAGTGTCAGCAGAGATCTAGGAGAAAAATTCAAACCTCTGTGTCAGTTTCACATCCGGATCAAGACTTCCCCACCTCACTGTCCTTCTTCCTTAAGGAGGAGAAGAAAGTGTAAAATACTTTCAATTAAAGTTCTGTTAACTAAAGCTTCATTTACAGAATAAAAATATTTCTGCTGACATTTGACTGATTGTATCAGTTTTGAACGTCAAATTTTTTTTTAATAGTATATATATATTTTTTTATTGATGTTTTAATGGTTTCTAACATTGTCAAATTTTGGGTTGTACATTTTTGTTTGTCCATCACCATATATATGACTCCGTTCACCCCTTGTGCCCACCCCCCACCCCCACTGCCCCTGGTAACCACAGTCCAGTTTTCTTTGTCCATGTGTTGTGAACCTCAAATTTTAATAAGGTATTACCAAGCCCAAGAATAAACAAGTGAATCAGGCCCAGTTTCCTATTTCCTCCTTTGTATTAAATGATGAGTGAATTTAAAGCCGCGCTTTGTCTTATTAATATCTGCTAAATATGGATGAATTACTGAATATATATTTATTCTTAAACTCATTTGGAGGCAAATATTTACAAGGCTTTTTGGTTATAATCTGATTTTAATATCTCAACTGAAACTGATGTATTGCATGTGACTTCAAATGTGGTGTCAGTTACAGAGGCCAAAAAGTAATTAGCTGATTCTATCAAGGGTTTCTTGAAATTGATTTTGAAAGGAGAAAAAAACTCTTATTTTTTTAAGTCAAATTTTAATTGTAGAAATTTTCATGGTAAACATCAGAAACTCATGAAAACAAACTTTAATAATTTTGCATGAGCATATATTTGATTTCGCCATATTGTTACTGAGTTAGAAACTCACGTTGATATTCTGTGCCATCAAAGTGAACACCATTTCTAGCATGCAGGTGGGTTTCTTCATTATGTGTTCTGGAATTAGTTATGGAGGAAGTTAGTAAAATTTGCTTCCTGGAAATCTTTAAAATTTGCTGGGAATGAGACACGGCAGGGTTGCGGTGGGGAGGAGATTGGTGAAGGCCAACCAAATGTCTCTCCTTTTCTGTTTATTAGTTAAGGAATGTTGTCCATCTACCATTTTTTACTTAAACAGAGCTCACTAAACAGAGCTCTGTGGGGTATATAAACCTCTTTGTACAACTGGGTGACAATTATATTGTAGAGACAACAGAACAATTTCCTTGGAATGTGGTGAGATATATGATTAATTGGCAAACATCGGTCACTGAAAAAGTGCTTACTGTGTGTGCGGCAGTCAACAAATCTCAGATATTCTTACAGTTTCTTCCTCCCAGAGTTTCGTATTGGTCAATTGTTAACTTAATGCTTAAGGATGTCTTATATAACACAAAACAAAATAAGCATTAATATGTACATTAAAAATACACATAAGGATTGTTTAAAGACTAGCACACCTATTTTGGAAGAGAAGTATTTTAGATATTAGGCCCATTTGTGCCGTGAACCCCTCCCCCAGTACATGAGTCAGGGTCTTCCAGAGAAACAGAACCAGCTCATGCAATTATGGGGGCTTGTACGTCTGAAATGTGCAGGGCAGGCGGGCAGGCTGGAAATTCCAGCAAGGAGTCAACGGTGCTGTCTTACGTTTGAACACAGTTTGGAGGCAGAATTCCCTCTTCCTCAGGGGACCTCAGTGTTTTTTCTTAAGGCCTTCACCTGATTGGATGAAGCCCACCCACGTTATGGAGGGTAATCTGCTTTACTCAAAGTCTACTGATTTAAATTTTAATCACATCTAAAAATACATTTGTAGCATCATCTAGACTGGTGTTTGACTAAATAGCTGGGCACTATAGTGTAACTAAGTCGACACATAAAATTAACCAGCACACAATGCTATGCAATTATGCATGGGCTTGATTTAATATTTTATTTATAAAAGTCTTTTGTTTTTCTCATGTAGTTATCCACTTGGCCCAATTTGAAAAAAGTTGAAATGTTAAAATGATTTTGTTATGTGAAGAAATCATTCTTCCTGACTGTTCCTGCAATGACTTCTTTCTCTCCTTCAGGTCCGGGGACTTGGAGGAGTCCATTTTTATCTGCAGGTTTATTTAGTTCTTTTATCTTTTCTCTGAAAATGATGTTATTGCTCTTTGCCCAGATATTCAAACAATGGATCCATTCAGAGGTTGTGATGTTAATTGTATGGGTAAACTTGGCTAGGTCACCATACCCAGATATTTGGTCAAAAATTCTGGATGTTTCTGTAAATGTGGTTTTTGGATGAGGTTAACATTTAAATTGGTAGACTTTGAGTAAAGCAGATTACTCCCCCTAGTGTGGTGCACCTTATCCAATCAGTTGAAGGCCTGATTAGGACAAAGAACCACCTCCTCCCAGCAAGAAAGAATTCTGACAGCTCATAGCCTTTTGACTGGGACTGCAACTCTTCCCTGGGTCTTCAGCCTGACAGCCTACCCTTGAAGAGTTTGGACTTGAACCTCCAAATCCTGAGAGCTAATTCCTCAAAACAAATCTCTCTCTCTCTCTCTCTCTCTCTCTCTCTCTCTATATATATATATATATCTATACATATATACATACACACACACACATTCATTCTTTTGGTTCTATTTCCACTCTAATACAGAGATAGCTGTAGCAGCCAATGAAGGAGAATTATGCCTTCTTTATTTGGGATTTCCATTGTTCTGAGTCCTTTAAAGGATAGTTTCTGTTCTACAGACAAATAAAGTTTTATTTTTAAAAATGTCATAAAGAGGTAGTGAAATTTAGGAGAGTTCAACCGAGGCCCAGGGAATTTTCAATACTTCAGATAAAAGAATATGAATCCTGCAGAATTTGGTGCTATTCTCTGTGTCGGGAACATCACAGAGCTGATGCTGATGTGTCTGGACGCCAAGGAGAGGAGGGTCATTTACAACATGGACCTTCAGGAAAGGTAGTTCCCAAAGGCAGGCCAGCTCCGACTGAGAACCAGGGGCAGACACCCGGTATCCATGAGAATGTGTGGCTCAGATCTTCCGCTGCGGGAAGGGAACTTGATACCAGGGCCCAGAGGCTGTGTTCTGCATCCCTCACTTCACACATGCACCAGTCATGTTCCCACCGACAACTCAGCATGGCAAAAATACTCCTTACCAGATGTGGGTCTCTTCTGATAGCCGACATTGGCCTCAAGGCCTAGCTCAACCTTCTTAGAACCTCACTGCAGTCCAAGCCCTCCCTCCCTTTCTGACTCCTCTCCTGCACAGGGTGACACCCACATTGTGGTCTGCCAGCGCTCGAAACCTCCTCCCTCGCCCTCCACATTTTCCCTCATGTGCTTTCTCCCCAACACAGCTCTTACATGTCTAACCCCATCTTGATGTCTGCTTTCAGAGAACTTGTACAATGCATGTGAGGTGTTGCAGCCTCATGTTTTATAGCCGCGGGGAGGGAGAGAAAAACCCCAAACTGATCAGAGTGTTCACAACACAGTCCTGAGTGCAAGGGCACTCCTACAGGGTAGCTGGTTCTAGACATTTATGAGGACCAGCTCAGGTGCTCCAACAAACGTGGAGCTAACCTTAAGATTTCTCGATCCAATAAACTAGTGCCCTAATGGAACGTCTTGGAGCCATGGTTTTGGTATATATATATATATATATATATAATTTTACCAGCTAATAATCATTTATTGTTTGTTTCTATACAGCAGAAGCCTCTTTTCTTGTGGGTGTGTGTGGGGGATGTATTTTTGAAAAAGTTTATAAAAATTTTTTGAGGAAGAGTTAGTAATGCTATAAGCACTTTGATACATTTCAGTGCAAATAGTTAATAGCAACTACCGTGTGTAGAGTGTTATGCAGGTTTAGGAAAGATGAATAAATTTTGGTCTCTGACTTCATGTAAGTGAGAAAACATGAAAAGTAAAGCAAAATGAGATGACTATTACAAGAAAAGACAACACAAAACTAGATGGTCTGGATGAAAAAATGGGGGCAAGTCACAGCCTGCTTGGAATATAAGGAAGTTCTTGGAGAATGTGTCATTTGAACTGGACCCCACAGGATGAGAAGGTGTTGCAGGAAACAGGGCGGCCAGCCTTTGATGGAGAGAAAACAGGGTGAGCTGAGCACAGAGGCTGGGGAGTGGGGCAAACTGCAGCCAGCCACTGGAGTTGCCTGGTGCCGGGTGAGGAGTTAGGAATTAATTCCTGGCACAGTGTTTTGAGGAAAGGCGTGCTTGCATATCTTACATATTGATTACTAATCTACAATGGCTAAACGTGGTCCAGATCTTCCTCTGGCTCATCCTGTGAAGGGCCTGGGGTCGTAGCACGTTTACTCACTCACACCATCAACCGTCCTGTATGTGGCACAACCTTTAGCTCATGTTACTTGATTTATGTATATTTCTAACTGCATTATCTATTAAATAAGCAATAAAACAAGGCAAAAATAGTTATAATCGTATAATTGGAGTAATACAAATATAACTGAATGAAAAATTTCTCTGAAAGGTAACTTGGAGGGGGGAGATAGTAAATAGAGAGCCCCACCCCCCAAAAAAAACCACCCATGGCAAATTGACCTCTAAAGGAAATATTTGATAAATTCTCAAAGACAAACATTTGGCAAATGTGCCCAAGAGGAATGTTCTCTATTTAAAACAAATATAAGGTTAAGAAACACCCACTTTAGTCTTAATAAAACAAAGTATTTTTTCATGTTGCATAAGCAGTCCCTAGTGGGTTCACAAATGAACTTGTCAGCATCGACGTCGCCAGAGTGAGCTTGTTCAAGACCAAAGTAAAAACTGAGAAGAACAAAGACAACATAATTAATGTTGTTTTCTAAAAATAATAATTTCATATTTATGAAATGTTATACTAGGGTTAACAAAATACGTACTAATTAATTCTATACATGTTTTAGTTTTATTGACTTTCTTGAAGTAATTATTTATTGATTTACAATTTTTTTAATTTTGAAAACATTCAAACCACAGAAAAGTTAAAAAGATAATACAATGAACACCTTCATGTCCATCAACTAGATTCACCAACTCTTAGTGTCTTGTCACACCTGTTCTCTCCATCAGTCTCTCTTTTTTCCCTTCTGCCAAACCATCCAAAAGCAGCTAGCAGATATGATGACAAATCACTGCAGATTACCCTACACACCCACTTCACCATGACCAGACCCAAGAAAATCTTAATATAAAAACATGATCTAACACACAGTCCATACTCAAATTTCCCAATTGCCCTCAAATGTCTTTATAACTGTTTTATTTGTATTGGGGTTTGATTTAAAATTTATTTGAGACTCACCCACGACATTTGATTGCTGGATTTTTTCATTCTCCCCGAATCTAAGACGTGCCCCTACCCCCACCCTGTGTTCTTCAGTACATGGAAGACTTTAAAATGTCCTGCATTCTGGATCCATCCGACTCTTTCCTCCTTACTGGAGACCACCCTTCATGTGCTTTTGGGAAGCGCTCACTGCACCACATCAGGGTGCAGGGTGCAGGATGCTCATGACGTCAGGCTGACTCAGGATTGACGATGCTTACCAAGCTTAACCACTTGCCCAGATTGCCAGATCTGTCCACTGTAAAAACACATTCCCCTTTTCTAATTAATGGCTAATTGGAGGGGTGATATTAATTCATAGTTTTTAAAGCTCTGAGTCATTCTCAGGGAGTGGGGTGTAGGGGAGATTCTTCTAGTAAAATTGTTACATAACTTTTCCAATTACGGAAGTGCCCTTTTCCACATGCAGTAAAGACAGTAGGGAGTTGGGACTGGAAGGGATCCGAGGGATGATCTGGTTCAATTCCATTTTTTTTTTTTTTTTACAGAAGAGGAGCCTAAGTCATCTCAGTCAAATAATGAGAACCATTCTCCAGATCCCTGATTTCTGTCCTATTTTCTTTCTATTATTTTCAAAACGTGTTTACTTAGTCTTTCAAGAACAAACAGCAAAATCTTAGATAACCAGAAGAAGATATGAGAGCAACATAGAAGAGGATGGATTATGCTATTCTTAGGGATGTGTACTTGGGAAAGCAACACCAGGATACAGGATGTGTCTGCTCTATCATAAATAAAAAATATAATGTGATCCACATATGTAATTTAAAATTTTCTAATAGCCACTTAAAAAAGTAGAAAGAAACAAAAGGAATTAATTTTAATAATATATTTTATGTAACCCATATCCCAAATATGATCATTTAAACATATAATCAAAAAAATTATTTATGTTATTTTCACTCTTTTTTTTACAGTCCGTGTGTATTCTATATTTATAGCACATCTCAGTTCAGATTAGCCACATTTCAAGGGCTCAAAATAGCCTCATTTGGCCAGTGGCTACCATGTTGAACAGCATTGCTTTAGAACAATGAGGAAACATAAAATACAGGTTCATACTAACTACTTCCAATATTTCAAAAGTCTGTTTAATATTATACACTTATCCAAAAATAGGTCCTCAGACTAACTGCAGTGACAATCATGTCACTAAATGAGTAAGTTTAATAATCACGGCTGGCTTCAGTGCAGTCACGTAGGGCCCAGGACTGAGAAGGGGTTTAAATTCACCCCATCGAATTTCTTAACATTTTATCTTTGAGTTTGTGTTTTGTAAGGGAAGTTGGGTGAGACTCTCACGTGTGTGCCTGTCACTTGCAACTTGTCTTCCCAGGAGGTTCCAGGTTGCCTTCCCGCTCCACTCAGGCTGCGAGCATGAGCCTCAAACAGAGTTGTCTGCATTCGCCCGGCAAATACCATCATGCCAGAGGGAGCACATCACATGACGGTCAGAAAGTACCATGACAGCTTGACAGAGAGCCTGTGAAAGAAGAGAGGTGTGTTTCCTGATTTCACATCAGGGCTCCACGTTTTCATTTTGCACCAGGCCCTGAGAGTTATATAGCTGACCATAGCTGTTTTTATTCCTCTCACAAGTAACTGTTTTACAGCACTTGCAATTGCTGCCCTTTTAAAAAATAAAATTGGGGAAAAATTCTTTCTCAATAAACGCAGTTTGGTAGACAAACTCTTTGAGAAGATGTGATACACGGGTAATGTATCAAGTTGGATATATTTCATTACATAGATAATGTAACAAATTGGGTCTTTGATGTAGAAAATACTGGAAACCCCTGATACTGATTCAGGATGTATTCTAAAACCACTAAATCAGGCCACTCAATAGAAAGCCAAGTCATTGTGTGGGTATTTGGGAAGAAGGGTGACTCTACTTTGACTTTTACATAATGTAACCAGTTAATTTACTAAATTTTTCATTATGTTGGATATTGCAGTGGCGTCCTATAAATGTAGTCTGACAAATAAAGTTCTAGTTAATGAAATTTGGCATTTTATATATGCAGGGATTTAGCAACCAGAGCTATTGGACAATCTTTCAAATTGTGATCAGTAGGAATGAAAGTAAAACTAAAATGATGAGACACTATTAATAAATATAGTCTATTGACCCAAGAGGGCTAGAGCTGCATTGCCAGGTCTTTGGATGAAGAGCTTCAAAACCCTGAGTGAACAATTCCAGGAAGATCCGAGTAAACTGGTGCTCCGGGGGCCGTGCAGCGCGCGGGGGTCCCAGGAGTTTGCTGGAGCAGGTGGTCCGGGCCCGAAGTGCGCATGCGGTAAAGCACACGAAGGGAGCTCCCGCTCCGCGTCTGACCAGCCGGCCTAGAGAAGGGTGCCTTTCCTTATTCGTAAGCCCAAACAGCTAAGCCTGGAAACCCTTAATATCCCTTTCAGTTCTAAGGTTCATGAAGGCAACAAGCAGAAATGTAGTGAGAATTCTGATCATTTTCCCTGTACAGAAGGACCTATCTCTATCCTACTAACATTATCCTCGCCTGACACTTGGGGACAGGGGCACCACTCTTTAAGGAAGTCCCCTCACGGGACCATCCACTCAGTATTTCACGAAAGGGAAGCCTGGGTGGTCAGTTTTCTTTTCTGTTCTATATTTTTCCTTACTTTCCTCCTTCTCCTTCTTTTTTGAATGACCAGCTAAATGCCCATCAATGTGTCAGCACTTTTAGACTTTAGATTATGTTGAGGACATTAACTCCAGGCCCTCAGAAATCTGAGCTACGATGGCCTGATGCTTCCTCAGTCTCCAGGCCTGTTTCGCCTGGAGCAGTGTATATTCTTTTACTCTTTGGTGTCTGTTTTTGCCATCATAGTCTTTATCACACACGTTCTGTGAAACTAATATAACAAACCTTGATTAAACTGGATTCAGGAAGGCCTATAGGGGCAGCTCTCACACCCTATCATCCATCATCAATTACCTCAAACAGGAAGACACATAAGCTTCTGTCTCCAAAAGGAAGTTCAACTACTTAACTACTCCCGAAGGAGGAAGGAAGATTTCTCTTCTTGTTGGCAACAGCCCAGCCAATGAGAGACTGTAGCAACCTAACCAATGAGAAACTCCTATACTTTGGATTCCCAGTTTCCCCCAATGAACTCTTTGTTTATTACAGCCCCTCCCAACTTTCCTTTTTGCTCCATGAAAGTAAGACTTTTCCTCTGTTTCTCTGGCTTTGTCAATGATCTGCCGTAGCCTGCATATCTCAAATTGCAATTCTTCTGGTTATTCCCAAATAAACTCATTTTGCTGGTAAAACAACTGGCTACTAGACTTTTTAAGTTGAAAATTCTTTGAGAATCTAAGTAGTTAAATTAAGCTATGAAAAGTTTGCTTCCCAGGACAATGCCAATAACCTCTAGGGATGGCCCCGATGGGATTTTCTCACCAGTTTTTATAACATTAATCTTCCTGATAGTCAGCAGTCTTCCCAAATATGTGTACAGTCGTGCATCATTTAACGACAGGGATATGTTCTGAGAAATGTATCATTAGGCGATTTTGTCATTGTTGGAGCATCATAGAGTGTACTTCCACAAACATAGATGATATAGCCTACTAAACACCTAGGGTAGATGGTATAATCTTAGGGGATGGCCATTGTATATGGTCTGTCATTGACTGAAACGTCATTATGTGGCGCATGACTGTGTCTACTTGAAATTTTTCAAAAAGCAAGTTTAAAAATTAAAGATCGCCTCTTGTTTAGGCCATGAGAAAGGCTGATCTTCAGGACTTGACTGAGCCCTCTTTAGACTGTGGGCTGTGAATGCCCTGGCCAGCAGGTATTAGCGAGTTCCATCACCAGGCACAGAGCGCAGCAGCACACATCCTCCAGGGTCCGTGTTAGACATAATCCATTTTTAATGCCTTGTGTCAGGCATCCCTGCTGCCCTCTAACCATTCTTAATAATAAGACAAAAGTGATATTTTAGGGTAACAGTTAATAAATAATGTGACTTATCCAATCACACCTTTCACTAAAATATTATTATCTTTTGGCAGATTCATTACTGTAGAGACATCAGGATCTGATGAAACATTCTCTAATTCTACCACTAGTACATTTTCCAGAGTTGTCTTTCTTTTAATTTAATTCTCCCACTCTGAAAGCATACTGTCCATTGCAATTACTGAATGAGCATTTAATCTGGCATATCTAAGGCATTTTAATCTTTTCTTATGGAGAGACGATTAAAAGGTCCTAATATTGCTGTGATATGGATACATTTCATCCCAACCTAGTGAATCAAAGTTTCCTTTGTTCTCGTAACTATATGTTAAGACAAATCAAGTCTCCACACACTTTGCTGCAATGGTTAAGCCACCTATCACAAGGTCTGATAAATGTTTCAAAACACAGACTATTGAATAGAAAGGTTTCCAGATTTTCCTTGGGCAGAGGTGAGCCTAGAGGTGGAGAATGGAAAATAAGTTTTTATAGTTGTTATAGTAGCTTGATTTATAGTCTATTATATTTGTCCCAAAGCAATAAATCTTGGCATTTTTTTAATGCTGTGTTGCTAAGAGAGATTTTGGATCACTTTAAAACTGTGAGGGGTGATTTCGTTATACTATAGTATTTCTACATTACTAATTTCAATATTTTAGTTATAATATCAGTACTATACTAGTATAAAAATAAATGAAAGTTTATGAATTTTTAAACTTTTTTCAAAATCAATATCTTTTCCTGATTTTTACTTTCATGTCACTGTTCTGTTTTCTTAGCACACAGCACGCCATGTTAAAAGGATTTTATACCCCGAATGTTTGGAAGGTACATAAGCCTCAGCCTATTATCACCTCTAGTGAAAATACATAAAGATAAATCTGGAATGTGTTGTTTATCTAAGAAGGTAATTGCCCCATGACTATTTTGCCTGGCCTCTAACCGTTGACACTGGTATATTTATTTCAGTTGTACTGGTCACTGTTTCATGAGGAAGGACCTCACACTGCATTATGGATTTTCATAATACCTTGGGCTTGTTTGACAAATGTCGCATCCTTTTTCTTCAACCTCCATTTCTCAACCACATCCATTCATGACCTAATTCTCCCCTTCGGAATTGTGGTGATGTAAACGGGTCATAGATTAACAAGTTTGCATTTGGGAAACAAGGCAATTCCAATTTGATTTTTATTATACACGTATTCCTCAAGGATCATTTCATATTTATTGAAAGTTGGTAAAACAAGAATTCTTTCCAGACCGATAGTGATCTGGTAATCAATGTGAAATATATTTGTAAAACAAATAGGAATTTACTGTTTTCCCTGTGAAAACATTCAGATGGCTGAAACAGCCATTTTAGTGGTTACATTTAAACTTTTTAAAGATACCCTTTAAAAAGAGAATACATTTTCTTTAATTCTTTTATATATACTGCTTTGTTACTTTTTCTTATGAAGATTTTCTTTTACATTACCTAAAAGATTTGTTAAGTAAATGTTTAGATTGTAAGTAAATGGCATAAGCTGGCATGAGAAGCTATTCATGGATATTTCACTTTTTTGGGGGTGGGGAATAATGACTAAATGAGAAATTCACAGGAAGAATATCTGAGAGCTTCTAGCCATACATAATTTCATAAGGACATAGATGTACTTTGTTTGCATATTGTTTCTTTATTAACCAGGAGCCGCTTTGATTATTTGGGCCGAGGTGTTGACAGCCCAAGGTATGCTCCTTGATTACATAGGTAAAGGAATATACATTAAACTGAATAGACAGCTGATAGCAATGTAGGTTAAGTGCTTTTAATTAGCTGCTTATTCAAATACCCTATTCAGTATTGCTCCCTCTAAGAATGAGATCGGTGTGAGCGTGCATGAGTGCGTGCGTGCGTGCGTGCGTGTGTGTGTGTATGGTGGGAGCAGGGAGGTGATGAATGATACTAGTACATTTTTTGGAACTGTGCAATTTTTTGAAGGAGTCCTGGGGAAGAGAAGAGATAAAACTCCACTTACAATGATGTAAACGGTAGAACATTTCCAAGGGGACCAAAAGGGTTGAATTTATATATTCTATGGCATTTCTACATGGATAATTTGAATCTTCTAGTTACAAATGTTAGTACTACACTAGCAGTAAATAGAAAGCTATCATAATATCAACAGGTCACTACAAAGCTCTAGTGGTTTAGAAGAGCTTTGCTTGGGTGAAAACGGGGGCAGCCACTCTCTTTCTGATTATCTAAGATTCCTTTAAGGTAAAATAGAATTGGGATAGAAATGGTCATTTGAGGTTTTTAGTTTTGTCTTTTGAAATGCAACGTCTTATTTCCCAATAATCTTGGCAAAAGTAAAGAAAATGACAAGGCAATGAATATCTAATATAGTATTGTTTTTAACAATGATCCTTTGGCTGAACATGATATTAGGGAAGGAAATGCAAATCTCATTTTATCTGAGTCAATCCACCTCAAAAATACAATTCAGTTGCAAAATTACACAATAATTAAGATAAAGAGATTTGGAGTCAAGACAGACCTGAATTCAAATCTCAGCTCTGTGTCTTAACAGTTACATGACCCCTGCAAAGGTTTTGGAATTTCCTGATTTCCAGTATGAAAATGAGAATGGTGATGAAGTACATTCTTCATGTGGTTATGGTGAAAACGAAAGAAGATAACATACGTCAAGTTCTTTGCAGAGTACCTGGCCTATAATGATAATAATCCCAAATATATAGCTTTAAAAAACCCAGGGTAAAAAAAGAAGGGAATATTTAAGAAAAACAAACATTGTGCCATTTACCATCTCTTCAAACCGGGCTGTTGGTTTTTCCCTAGAGCTATTTCTCTCTCTCTCTCTCAAAAAAAAGAAACATTTTAGAAATAATTGACCTGTTGGAAGTATAAGAAAGTCATGCCCTGACCTTGAGGCGGAGTTTATGAATTCTGAGAGGGTAAAGAAAAATATAATAATTAACTATATACACACTCATCCAAACAGTTACTGTGGAAGTCCTGGGCCCACTGTTTTTATCAAAACTTGGCAGGTTTCAGCAGGCTCTGCTGCAGAGTCACTGGAGCCTCTGGGGAGAGGGTGGCTGTAGACAAGACTAAAGCTAGGGCAGTGTTTCTCCTTCTCCCTCTCAGGGATTCAGAGTCTTTTTGGGAAAAGGAAATGCAGTTGAGCTGAACTGTTTGCTTCCCTCAGAACTAGAGGTCCTAAAGGCTGAGAGTGGAAGAACACCTCTTTCAACCCACGTGTTCGGCTCCAGGCTCTGTTTGAAGCATTTTGTGATTAAAGTCATGCCGATACCAAATCACTATAAAGACTGGTCCTAGCACTACTTTTGTTTCACTGAACTGCTGAATTGCTACGTGTTTATGTCAATGTCCAAGATGTAGAAATAGTGGAACTTGCTTTGCCCAAAACTGTAATTTTGCTCGTGCAGACATTGTCAAATTAGGAAACATTTAATAGATATTTCCCTCTTCTCTACTCCATTTAAATAGGCAACTCCCATCATTCCCTTTGCATTAACCATGTCACATAACCTTAAACTCCTCATAAAAATACAGGGGCCAGATTCTCCTCCTCCCAGATGCTTGTTCACTGCTTGTTGACTTGCATCAGACTGATTTCAAATCATGTTTCATGAATCTGTATTGGGAAGCCCAGGATTGTAAGGAGCTAGGGATAGTCTATGTATGGATGTAGGGCAATTTGGTATATATTTCGTTGTGAAAATAATTTTTCTCCCTTCTCTTCCCAAGGAAGAATCTGTGGAGGTTCTACTGTGATGTGACTTCAGAAGGTTTATCGGTGGCTTTCAAGTTGTTGCTTGCCTTTAACTTATGAATGTGTGTTTTTTTCTATCTATTCAGTCTTTTATCTTTGATTTTAAACGAGTAGGAAGAGAACCTAATAGTTTTAAGTCAGAATAGGGGTATACTTATTTTTAACAATATATATTCAGAAGATCTTGTGTTTTCATTTGACACTTTTTTTCTCTATGGGGCACGAATAAGCAGGTAGAGAAATGATTTTGGAAGAAGAGGTATAACATTTAGAATATAAAAGGTCCCTTTGACTTCAGAAGAAGATTCTTTCCCTATCTATCCCTCTTTCTCTTTCTCTCTCTGACACACACACACAGACACACACACACACACAATAATTAAAACTTCCAAATAGGTTTAGTTAACATGGACAACTATATTTAATTTGTGGTTTTAGAATAATCTCTGTTTACATAGCTTCTTAATCAGACACCTGATTTCGAAGATATTAAATACTGAGGTGAAATATAAAATCTTTCCTGGAAAAGAGGACAAAAACGCAAATTTTGTTTCATGCCCTAATTTGATAAATTAGTCTTTACTATTCAAATGTTTATAGTATTAAAACTGCATACATGGGACTCTGCTGATAGAACAACCTCAATTTTGCAGAAGTAGATCCTTAGACTCGCATGTGTTGCTGGGTTGAGGTCCATCTCTGCTTGTCCTGGGGCCCAGAGCCGAGCCCCAGCTCTGGCTGTGCAGCTGGTGAGGTGGGAGCCTGGGGCTTTGACTGAGGCTGCTCTCCTTCATGATTCTGACCGCCACCTTAGTGCACACATTCCTTCTGGGCCTTTCCATCACTTCCCAGCAGCCCCACTGCTCTCATGTCCATTACAGAGTGATTCCTGGGAGCGAGGCAGAATTTGGGTGGCTGGGATCCTCTACCTCCCCGTCCGCTCCTTCCCTCCCCTACTTTCCTGCAGCTTCTCCATTCTCTTGCTCCCTCAGAAAGAGAGAGAAGCCAAAATACAATTCAAGTGGCTTTTTCTGAGCCACTGGCTTTTAAGGGGTCTTTATGGGGAGGCTGAAACTCAATCGCTTTTAAGAAAAAGAGTATTTCTTTATACAAACACGATCTGGCCTGCTGTAGGTGTTCCAGGAGAGAACAAGTACTCAAAATACTTGGAAAACGGTCTATAAAGGATTGCACAATAACCACCAGGGTTCAGGAGATTTCCTGGGGATTAATGAGTAGCTGGGAGGAATTGGTGGCCTTCAGCTGTACTCTGGGCAGTTAACCTCAGCTGGTCAGTACTTGCTGAGCCACGCCCTGCACGGTGGTGGTGATTGCTATTGTGAGATAAAAACATACAAGAACATTCTGAGCGTGATTTCATTTCAATGTGCCCTTTGCTTCTGAAAGACTGTGCAGCATTGTGCGGGGCCTTTGGTGGCTAATAACACGGCACTCGCTACCCGACTGTACACGCCTCGTCACATTAACCAAGCTGATTGGAACAATGTTCAAAAGGGAAAAAATTAATATTTTATCGTGGTAAAAAAAAATTGGAGAAAACCCATTAAAATACTTAACATGCAACCAAGATTGTATTGAATTTGGAGCAAAGTAGGTATGACTTTATCACAAGTACAATTGCAACATTTCTCTTAAGAGTGAGGGTTGTTTTTTTTCCTCATAGTGATGAGATCACCTCAAAAACTTTAAAAAAAGTCTTCTATCCCTTTTTGGCTAAAACTTATGCCAGCAAAATAGTTTATTAGCTAAAAGCTTCATGACCCAAATTCACTTTGGTTTTAATTTCCAGGGGGAAATATGGAAAAATTATTTTTAACCTGACATACTCAGATAGATACTTAAATTTTTCCACTTTTCATTGTGACTCTCAGTTCACTGCGTCTTTAGAACACTTATCCCAACTGATTAAAAACTAGCCTTGTCATTTCCGGCGTTTGTGTCTTAAATGAACCAATCTGAGGTTAGCTTTTAGTGCTAATGTCGCTCCAACATTCCAGAGGACCTAGGCCTCTCATACTCCAACGTCTCCACGTCACTATTCAGAACGCCTAGTGAGCTGACTTCATGCCGGTTCCTGGAACATCGATAATACCTCACCCTGTACTCCCCTCCAGTTGCCTTGCCTCTGGAAGTCTAGACATCAGTTTTCAGACTGGGCAATAAAGCGGTCAGAAGCATGTTCTTTAGTTCAGTTTCCTAATTGAACATAGTTTTGAAAGAACTGGTTCTAGAAAATGTAAAAATACACAGAAGCCAGTGAGGAAGTGTATATTTCCAGATACATCCCTCCCAAGAAGGGCAAATACCAGGGGGACACAGGCAGGCAGTGCAGAACCTAGAGTGCAGCTTGTGGGGTCAGGCTGATACCTGAGGTCAGACCAGGTGGAAGTGAGTGGTCCTATGTACACACCTTGCAGAGTGGCTCAGAGCCTGGGGTCCTGGGGCCCTTGGGTGTTCTTTGAGTCTGCTCTGTGGATGGGCTCAGCTTCTGAATGGGGCAGGGACCGAATGGTAGAAGCAAGACAGTGAATTTCCTCTGTCTGTAAAGAAGGAGTCTCCTCCAGTCTCACGGCAGGTAAATATGATGGAGCTTTCCCAGAGCAAAGGTCTTGTCTTATTTTCTAATTCCATTATGTGAAAACTCAAGTGTTAAATGGGAGTAGAACAGAGCTAGCTACAGCATGACAAATTTTGAAAGACATAAAGTGAGAAGTCCAAACTCATTCCTTCAATAGATAAATATGTAAATAAGAAAAAAATTAGAGAACAAGTAGCACTACTAAAAAAAATGAATGGCTTAAATTAAGTGAGTGGAAATCCAGGCTTCAGTTTTAAACATCATGTTGTAAACTCTGTGTGCAGTGTTCCCCCCATGATTCCTGATAGCTGAGGCTCTCCATAGGTGACGATTCTCTGCACATGCCAGGAAGGAACATTGAGTTGAATGGTGAAACATGAGCTCTGGGGTCAGAAGCTCCATCTAATGCCCACCCAGGCACCTATTGGGCTGTGTGTGACTCTGAGCAGATCATTAACGTCCTCATGTCCCCACCCTCTGGCTGCCTCCAGGCTGCAGTGCCCGCCTGTTTCACCGAGTTTGTGCTTAATTATTTAAATATTTGGGAGAGTATGAGTTGCAGTTTGCCCGCTGGTTTTGTCAGTAGGATCTGGGCCTCGGTGTTGTCATCTGTAAAATGAGGATAAAAATACTTTGCAGGACTGCTGGGAAGATTTAAGGATGACAATAATTCCCAGCAGCTAAAATAGCTTGTTGAATTCAATCCTCGCTACAACTAGGCAGGTATGATTAATATCCTTGTTTGACTTGACGGATATAAACACTGAGGAATAGAGGTACCAGTATGGGGCTTTTATCACACGGTGAGCATTCAATAAATGTTAGCCTTAGGGATTTTGGTTAAGAAAATACTCTTTTATTGGAATTACTAGAGAAGGGTGTATTAATTTGCTAGGGCTACCATAACAAAGCACCACAGACTAGGTGGCTTAAACAATAGAAATTTATTTTTTCACAATCCTGGAGGCTAAGAGTCCAAGTCAAGGTGTCAGCAGGATTGGTTTCTTCGAAGGCCTCTCTCCTTGGCTTGCGAATGGCTGTCTTCTCCCCGTGTCTTCACATGGTCTTCCCTCTGTGTGTGTCTAATCTCTCTTCTTATAAGGACACCTGTCACATTGGATTAGGGCCCACCCTCATGACCTCATTTTAATTTAATTATGTGTTTAGACATTATTTCCAAATGCAGTCATATTCTGGGTTGGGGGTAAGAACTTCAATATACAATTTTTGGGGAGACACAATTCAGGCGATCAAAAAGTGCAAGTGAAAACATTATGAGAATAAACTTAGTTCAGTCTAGGTGGTCTCTGCAATAAAAACCTAAAACCAGGGGGACAGAGCTATCTCTAGGCTGTGCCCTTAGGCTCAGTGCTTTGGCATGTAATTAAGAATGCCTATAACTCTGACCTCCCCAAGTTACGCAAATGAACCACTGCCGAAGTTCCTTTCCTTCAACCAGAGGACTTCGGCCCCTTGAAACTGTTTAAAAAACAGCAGCAACAACAACAAAAGCCTTCCCTTGCCACAGATCTTTATTTATATTTTAGTAACAAAGAGGTGCGTATTATCAGGAAATTCTTACGATAAGGTGGTTAAGTCATAAAGGATTATTTCTTCCCTCTACCTTCAATCCACCCAAGACCAAATCCCATTGCCATTTTCTCTGTTTTTCGGATAAGGAAGAGACGGCTTGAAAGTATTGCACCACTTTGGTACTTAGTGCAAAGTGATGAGATTATCATCATGCTCAATGTCTCGTAGATGTTCCTGGTGCCTAGAGCATATGTAGCTAAGAGGAGGGGAAGGGAAGATTTCAAGCAACAGATGGATGGGCAGCCTTGAAAATCTGTGGCAAAACCCACCTGGTCAGAGGGGAGAAGTGCAGGTAGGATGCTTCATTCTGTTCCTGGAGATTCCCTCACAGAAGTTCTCGTTCTGGATGTGCTGTTGCTACTTTGAAATTTGTTGTTTATTTTTAATCCTGTTGTTTTTACATTATTCTTTTTAGTTTGATGCCATTGCTTTTGTACATAAATAAATTTGTCTTTTTTATGGTACCCTTTTGGGACATTACGTATTGATAAAGAGCCTAGAAGAGAATAAATTAGCCATTCATGCAATAGGCCGTGCTGACAGAAGCTGCTGGGGAACACACAGTTCCATTTTCCACTGAAAAGCTAGAAACAGACTGAATGTTGGTGGCAATTTTTAAATGATTTTAAAAATGGTTAATTTCAGAATTCTGAAGTATTCCTCAATTTTCATCTTTTAGCACAACGATAAATCAATGTGTATTTATTACTTTTATGGCAATATTCCATTTTTCTATAATATTGCCCCCTAATTTTTTATGACATCATAGGACATGTGCAATAAAAATCTGCTATTTCATATTACTCCTCTTCTTTGTCCCTCCTTTCAATTTTCAACCATGAAAATGTTGACGACACAACAAACCAGACTTCTAAAAAAATCTTAAAATAGATTGTGCTGCTCTTTCTTGTGTTTCTTTAGTAAAAGTTTGGAAGCTGTTTATAACGGAAAAGAGCCTGGGATTTTGGAGGCAGGGATTCAGACTCTTGCTCCCCTACTCAAGATTTTTGTTGACTTAGGCAAGATTCCTCACTTCCCTCAGACTTCGTGTCCTCATCTATAAAAGGAAAAATGAACAGGAGAACTTCTGGAAAGTATACACCAGACACTGCTGGACACTTACTTAGCTGTGTAAGGATGAATTTACCCTGGCTAAGGGTAAAGTGTATCTCTTCTCCACAGTTTCATTCTTGGCTTTCTCTTTGAAATTCCTTAGGGATAATTATCAGGAATAAATGCTAATAAAAATAGCAACAGCGATGAAACCACTGCAATAACATAATAAAAGCTAATACTTGTTTACGATGTGCCAGGCACCAGGCTAAGTGCTTTACATGGGATTCCTTCTTTACTTGTCACCACCATGTCACAAGGGAGCTGCTATTCGTCCCATATTACTGATAAGAAACCCAAATGAGTTAAGAAACTTGACCAAGATCACACTTCTGTGCTATTAAGTGGCAATAAGGACTTGTTTCACAGGATGTCTCAGATCAATACTAATGAAGCCTGTTGGATACATAAAGGAATAAATTATGGTTAATTTCCATTTCAAATTTAAAAAAGAACTGAAAGGAAATGGAAAGCAAGAAAATTTTAACTACAAAATTAAATAAATCGAAAGAATTTCCTGTAACCTCTGGCCAACTGATTGGTAATTTTCAATTCAAGGTGTCAATTCAAGTTGGATATAGATTAAAGATGGTCTACACAGCTATCTGTCAACTTCTTGTGGCGAAACTCTTGGTGGACACATAGCAGTGTTTCTAAAGTCATAGACTTTCTACCCCCAGCCTGAAGGATAAGTAATAAAGTATTTTTAGGGGGGAACAAAAGACCAACAGAAATGTCTTAGATCTTTGTAATTCTTCAAATTGTAAAAGAATAGATATTATATGAGCAATTATAATTATAATTTAAATTTCACAAAGTTGAAAAAAAATTATTTTATACAGGTATGATTACATAGATACATTCCATATACATGAATAAGATAAATTCCTTTAAAATCCTTATTCCATTCGGAGATGTATTTAATCTTTTTTGGTTTGTGGCTGAGTGTTTTAATAGCTCAGGGTTACTGAAATTCTGCCCTTAGGACCTGTTGAGTTAGATAGGATTAATACAACAACAGTCCCACTGTCTGAACAGAGAGTTCTTACCTTAGGGATAATTATACCTACAAAGGAGGTTGTATATGTTTAAAAAGGAGACTACATATATTTAAGTGAAAGTAACACAGCATCTTTATCATTTTGGCAATAATTTTAAAATAATGCAAAGAGATTCTTTGAAATATTGTAGACAAAACACATGTTGTTTGAAGCTGGGCATATGCCTTCCTTTGCATCATTCCCGTTTCAGGAAGACTTCAGTGCATGATGGGAAGACTGTTATAGTATCCGAATTTTGAATAGTTTTTGGCTGAATGTAAACATGACAAAATTTGACTGATGGAGAATCTGGCCTGGCTTGCTAGGACTTGAGGAAACGGAACTTCTGTGTTCTGCTTCTCACACACCCTACGGGACAGGCTGAGGCTCATTGGTAGTATCAACTAGCAATATCAAACTCAGCAGGTGTACACCTCGAAATTCCTTCTCTGTACGCCATGCTACAAAGTTTGATCAAATCAATATTACACGTCTTCGGTGAGATAATTATTCTGAGATTTGAGTTTTTTGGTCATCATCAGACTGAGAGCTGACCTCAGGACTCAGGGACTGTATTAGTCAGCTTAGGCTAAGTTACGTAATAGTAACAAACATCCCTCGACACTCAGTGGTTTATAAAAAATCCACTTTAATTTTGGGGTCATGCTACTCATTCATTACCGGTCACTCATATTTCTTGGACCCAGGATAAAGGAGAAATTCCTCTTTGGAACATTGCCAGTTTCATGGCAGAAGCAAAAGAGAATATGACAGAGCCATACATGAGTTTTTAAAGCTTTTGCTCAGAAGTGTCATTTGCTACTTTCTCTTATATTTTATTGGCTAAAGGAAGTCATATGGCCAAGACTGGTGTCACTGGGGCAGGAATGCATAATCTTTTTGTATGGAAGGGCTTTCTAATTCACATGGCTAAACCTCATGTCAATGGGTTGAAGATGTATAATCCTCACAGAGGGAAAGGTAGTGAATATTTTGAACAGTAATGCAACTACCCCAGTTACCTAAAAAGCAATTAGTAAGGTAGCTTTTCCCAGAACATAGCCAGGATCTTAGCCTGTAACAGATAAATAAGCTAAGGGGACAAAGAATTCTCTCCCAGTCTCGGTACAATTAGCAAATGGCCCTTTGGGCATGGGACAAGCCATTTAATTCTGGGGAAGGTGGAAGGTCAATATTACTTTGCTGGTGGAATGCTTCAAATGAAAAACTCTCCTATTTGGCAGCAGAAAGTAAAGGACTTTGCATAAAGAACTAATTACTAACGGGATACCTGTTAATCAGTAGTTCCTATGGAATAACCTGGAAGTAACTCTTGTGGACCCACATATTATTTGAACTCGAGCAAATAGTACAAAAGTGCACAGAACTCAGCAGAACAAACTAAGTCGGGGCAGTGCTACAGTACTTGCTGGGATGTGTGCCAGAAGGAGCAACTCCAGACCATCTCTGTGGAGGAGCCAGCGTTCTTCCTCCTGGAAACTAAACAGCATAGACTCATTAGGGAAGTCTGGAGGATCAACATGCCCACTGCATATTCTGTGG
Source organism: Diceros bicornis minor (assembly GCF_020826845.1). Taxonomy (NCBI): domain Eukaryota; kingdom Metazoa; phylum Chordata; class Mammalia; order Perissodactyla; family Rhinocerotidae; genus Diceros; species Diceros bicornis. The sequence continues at coordinate 10,659,551 of NC_080779.1, read as the reverse complement.
TAGAGAGTCATTTTGGCATGTCTTCATAGCATTTCTTTGGGTTCAATGTGGCCAATCTATTTAGAGTGGGGATTTGATATCCAAATAGAATCTAATTGGGAGATTTTTCTCTAGCTGGGTCAAGGGTCCAAACTTAAAAAATTTGATGCTGCCCACCTCCCACATTGCCAATACAGCCTTTCAGACACTGGCTGTCTCTGTCACAATATAGATGATGGTTTGGTTCCCCATGTGTCCAACGTGTCAATATCCTTCAACTTCATGTATACTTTTTTTTTTTTTTACCTCTCTAGTGCCTTTTCAGTACCTCACATAGCATAGTCATTCACTTATCTGTGAGTCTGAGGAATTTGTACATTTGTGCATGATAACTGTCACCCGCATTGGATTGCCAGTTTACATGTGTTTTCCCTAGTCAACTAAACATGTGTTCTATGCCTATTTTTTTTTTATAATAAACTAGGTAGATCTATGTCCTGAGGTAGAGTCCATATCTCCTCAACCTTGTACTCCTAGCATCTAGATGTTCAATAAAAGTTCATGGAATGAATTAGCTGTCAATTTGCCTGCATTGCAACTACAGGACTAAAAATGTCTACATCTATTTCTAAGCAGAGAATTGTATACGTTCGTAACTGCATTTCTTGAGCACCCACCATATATTGTGCTCAATCCTTAATAGATATTATTTTATTTCATTTAATCTTAAGAGCATTCCTTTAAGTTCAGCATTAGTGTCTGTATTTTGTTGATTAAAAAATAAAGTTGAGGATGAGAGAGATTAGGTACTACTTAAATAATCCACAATTCCACAAATATTGCTGCTTTTCTCAGTATCTTCAAAAAGAAAAATAAAAAGCAATGAGATTGCAGTAACTCATGAGGGTGTAAGTTAGAACCCCTGTCTTGAACACATCCCAACATTTCTGAACATGAGATATATTCCAACAAATAGTTTTCAAGAGTTCTTTGATGGAGTTGAGCAAAGACTCTGATATATAAGCATACAAGGTAGTTAGTGGGGAAATATGCCAGCATTTCTTTCTCAGAATTATGCAAGTGTTCTGGGACCTCTTTTTCCAGAAGTCTGTCCCCTAAAATAAACATATTATATATCAATTATAGTTTAAATGCAGGATTGAATATGTTCATATGCATTTTCATACCTCCATATATCATCAAGGAAACCAAATGTAACTGGTTTATCAAACGGATTGGGCTTGGTAAGCAAGCAGGAAGCAACTTCATGATTTCTTACCATGACTTCAAACAAGTTCTGATCTATTTCCCTTCCCTGACCCAGGATGACAAATCAGGCAGAGCTCATACTTCCTCTGTTCACTTTTTCATATTAGAAACCTGTCCTTAGACCTAAATCTCATCTAAATGAAAACTTGAACCTGTGGTCCAAAGGAAAGTGCCTCCTCTGCCCCCAACTCAAGTGCAAACCAAGCTTGAAACCTCACCACAGAAGGAAAGTGGCTTGTTTTGCTTTGTTTCCCCTTGTTTTTTGCCCAAGGTTTTGTACTTATATTGCTCCTTCTAGCTTCTCCAGAGTTGGGATGGAGAGGAGAGACGTGAGGTTAAGGAGCAAGTTCTTATTTGACTTGGGATTTTGCAACTGGACTGTGGTGTCCCCTGCGTGGTAGATGTCAAAAGCTGATATTGCTGGTATTTTCTCTTATGGATCACTTTTATGGGATCTTTGTAGACCTAATTTGGGGAGTTCTTACAAATCTGTATTAGTCAGGGGTCCCCAGAGAAATAGACCAATATTTAGATATGAACATTTATTATGAGGAATTGGCTCACACCACTTAGGAGGCTGAGAAGTCCCACGATTGTCATCTGCAAGCTGGAGACACGGGAAAGCCGGTGGTGTAATTCTAGTCCAAGTCCAAAGGCCTGAGAACCAGGGGAGCAGAGGATGTAAGGCCCTGTCCAAGGGCCCGAGAAGATCAATATCCCAGCTCAGCAGGCAGTCAGGAAGGGAAGGGATCCGTCCTTCCTCCACGTTTTCGTCTGTTTGGGCCCTCAGCCAACTGGATGATGTCTACCCATATTGGGGAGTGCAATGTGCTCCACTCAGTCTGCTGATTCAAATGCTAATCTCTTCTGGAAACACCCTCACAGACACACCCAAAAACAGTGTTTAATCTGGGCATCCTGTGATTCAGTCAAGTTGACACCTAAAATAAACCATCACACCACTGTTTACCAACTTGGCCACTGTGCTTTATTTCTCACCTCCTAATGACACCCCATCTTGCCCTCTGGTTATAGCCTCTTTCTGCTTAGGAGCCTCACCTGGCAGGCCTTGGAGAACCAACAGGCCTCTAGGATCTGCCCAATGTCAGGAGTTCAAGTGTCTCCCACTGCAGCCTGTCTTCACGGCCCTGTGGCCATAGGCAGCCTCTTGCCTTCAGAATTTTCCAGGGGCATGGTCTCTGTGCCCCTCAAACTCTAGGGATACAGGTCAATTTTCCCCAAAGATTCTCATCATTCTCCGGGCCAGAAAGCAGCTTCACCTGACGAGGGGTGAGTATAACCATCCTTCCACGCTCTCCCCTAAGGCAGCAAAACACTCCTCTTCCCTAAAGACACACGACAGCCTGTATCTCTTTCAGTAAACCTCTCTCTCGCTCCACATGCCCCTTCTCCAATCAGCTTCTGGTCTTCCCGTATATAGGCTGGTGGATGCTAACTGGTAAAGAGGCCACAGAACTGGAGTTTGGTCATCCCTTAGCTTAGCAAGACATAGATGGTGTTATGGACTGAATGTTTGTGTCTCCCCAAAATTCATATATTGAAATCTAATCCCCAAGGTGATGGTGTTAGAAGGTGGGCCTTTGGGAGGTGATTGGGTCATGAAGGTGGTTCCCACATGAATGGGATTAATTCTCTTATAAGAAGAGGCCAGAGAGCTAGCTGGCTCTCTTTCCACCATGTGAGGCTACAAGGAGAAGTCAGCCATCTGTAACCTGGAGGAAGGTCCTCACCAGAACCTGACCATGCTGACACCCTGAATTCGGCCTTCAGAACTGTGAGAAATAAATTTATGCTGTTTATAAGCCACTTAGTTCATGGTACTTTGTTATAGCAGGTCAAACTGACTGGGACAGAAGGTGTGGTACTGGCAGAATGGCCCAGCAAAGTTGTCCATGGCCTACCTTCTGGAACCTGTGAATATGTTATGGTATATGGCTAAAAGGACTTTGTAGATGTAATTAAGATTATGGACTTTAAGAGAGGAACATACTCCTGGATTATTCCAGTGTGTCCAATCTAATCACATGAGCCCTTGAAAGGAGAGCCTTTTCCAGCTAGAGGCAGGAGAGGTGAGGTAGAAGATGAAGTCAACAGAGATTCAAAGTGTGAGAAAGATTTAATCCACTGCTGCTGGTTTTGAAGACAAAAGGAGCCACCAGTGAGGGAAGGAAGGTGGCCTCTAGAAGATGAGAATGGCCCCTGGCTGGCAGCCAGCAGAGAAATGGGGACCTCCATTATACAAGTGCAAGGACTGAATTCTGCCTATCTCCTGAAAGATGTGGAAGGAGATTCTCCCCCAGGGCCTCCAGTTAAAAGCTTAGGTCTGCTGACATCTTCATTTTAACATTGTGAGACCCTACACAGAGAACCTGCTTAATGATCTATGACAGCAGGAAGAAAAAACAAATACAGACGGTTTGTCTGCTCTTAAGAATAAAGGAGGCAATTGTCTCCATACTGTCCTCTCTTTTGGGGTCTCAGCCAGGACCGCAAGAAAAGTCCCACTTAATGTCATGTCACTTATTTCCTTTTACAAGTCAATGCTCAGCCACCTTCTGCTTCTCATCACGAGCAACACCTGGGGAAATTCTTGGCCAGATGCAGGACAGGAGCAGGCAGGAGATTAATATTTTGTATATTTCTGTTATAAGAGTGCTAAATGTTAACTCATACACAATTTCTCTCTATTTTATTGAGCTACATATCTAAAGAGTGGAAATGAGGGCTTACATTAATGTTCAGGAATTGAGTTCCTAAAATCCATGGATTTTAAATCCTACCTGCTCAGCTTTTGACCTGCATTTTTCTTCTGCTTGCATTTTCCCATTTCTCTACAAGAATATATTATGAGAGAAGGAGGCAGCATGAAGTTTAACGTCATTATAATTATTCGGTTACTATCTGATGTTGAAAGAAATGATCAAATGTGAATTGCTGCAATATTGACATCTAGTGTGGAGGGAGGGGTGGGATTTAGGAGCACATACCTGGTGTGTTCAAGTAAGACATAAAATGAGATTCCTGAATCAGTACTTTGAGGGCTGCCAAGTTTATGCATCAACTGTTCATCGACCACCCTCAACAACAACTACGGGGAGGAATAAAGCCAGCATTGAAATCATCAGAAGTCAGAAGATTTCTTATGTGTTACTTCTTAGACTTCAGGGGTGTGTGGTGCTTCTGAGCTGAATCAGTCAGGATGGGCTAGGGCGTGCTGTGGCAATAAATAGCACTCACATTTTCATGACTCATCCACCAGAAGATTCTATTTCACTTATGTTGCATGCCCATTGTGGGCCAGCAACAGGGCTGTGCTCATTGTGGTCAGTCAGGGACTCAGGATCACCATGGCAGAGGGCTGGGAAGGTGGTGAATTATGCACAGGTTCTTAAAGCTTGCACCTGGAGCTAATATTTCCAGTTACATCTCATTGGCCAGAGTCAGTCACATGGCCAGGGTTTACTGCAAACATGGCAGGGAAGTGAGATTCTACTATGTTCCTGGAAGGCAGAGACCTGGACATTATTTGGCTAATAGCATTAATTGCTACCACAACAGCCTAGGAGGATCCTAAAACTCCACTTGGAGTAAGGGATGGGTTTGGGCTGAAAGAATTGATTTGTTTTCTGGCATATAAGGTAGCTCTTCTTCACCTTTCTTTTTTTTACTAATATCTCATGGTGAATTTTATTTTGTCACTGTGAAGAGAGTATCAATAATATGAATTTTAATGAGACTATGGTTAGATTTGAAGTTTGTTTTTTGTCCCATTGTATGAGAAAATATTACTGTGATGAGAAATTAAATATCTTCTTATTTTGAATCTCATAAAGAAGTATTAAATACTACTATATATAAGAATGCTAGCAATTCTCCATCAGTAATGCAAAATAGGCACACCCTGTGCATATCCCAGAATATTTGGTTCAGTATATTCTGGTGGACCCTCATGACTGCATTTGGAAAATAATTTCCTAGGTGACCTGAATAGCACTCTTTTTAAATCAATTTCATTATGCTAAAATAAGTATCAAAGCATCAAACCTTTAACAAACTAATTTTTTAAAGAGTCTATTAGAAAGAGATGGCGTAAGGTAAATTGCGTCTTGAATTTTATTTTATTTTATTTTTGTAGAAGAGCTCAGGTTGTCTCTATGGTCTTAATGTGTCTCAAAGGCAAAGTTCCGTGTATTTCCTTAGCCAGCTGTGTCACCAAATCTCCTGCATACCCTTGGGGGGAGCCTAGGAGGTGCCTAGGTCTCAGTGGTAACTGGCACTTCACCTCCTGCTTGGTGTTGTCTGCACATATTCACTTTCCTCACGAAACAGTGTCCATCAAATGCCCCATTTATATAATCTTTATCCTAAACAAGCCTGTGCACCCAAACTGCTTCCCAGGTCTCATGTGACATTGAGTCCTTAGGACTCCATGGACGTAAGTACTGAAAAAGAGTGCTTTCCACACTTTTGAAGTGGGCACGTTATTTTTGGCAGGGATTGTGGAAGAAGCTGGGCGCTGGCAAGGATGATTTGCTGAGCTCCCTTGGAGGCCCCCAGCCTGCCTGCCAATGTGCCTCATATCCCTCCTCTCCTTAAAAGCCACTCTCTTTAACAAGGCTTGGGCTTCCAGGAGGGCTGTGTGGAAAGGTAGGTATCTCCCATTTCGTAATAGATTCAACTGTATTCATCTGAGAAATAAGAATTAATGTGTCAGGTTACTCATCGTCTTTATTGCTGGTCTTCCCCACTAGAGTGTCAGCCCCATGGACACAAGGATTTTTGTCTGCTTCATCCGCCGCTGGATCTGATGTGTCCACAATAGTGTTCAACAGAGAGGAGGCATTCAATAAACATTTGTTACATGAATTAAGATTACATTCATCCATAGGAAGATCCTGAGAAAGTGGGACACAGGGCACAGTTTAATGGTTAATGTTATGGGCTTTAGGGAAAACTAGACCTAGGTTTGAACACCATTCCTTTCCCTTAGTATACATGTGTCCTTGACATTCATTAACCTCTAAACTTTAGTTTCTACTTATAAAAGGCAGCTAATAGTAGTAATTCTCTTACCTTTGGGAGGATTATAAGAGATAACGTCTATAAAACATCCGACATGGTGCCTGACACATGGCAGGTGTGCAGTAATCTGTGTCATTACTATTGCTACCAAGCCAGGGAGGAATACGAGGGGCATCACACTCTAGGCCTGAGAGCGGGAGATTCTGGGATAAGCCATAATTAATGGGGAAGCCCTGTCCTAGAGCAGGGGGGAGCAAGGGAGATCCCCCATACTTCCCCATCATGTCCCAGGTAGCTCTCTGAAGTTGGTTTTTATAAAGGACTGAGGTATATGACCTCCATAGATATATTTAAAAATACATATATATAGATATATGTATAAAATGAATACTTGCCGTTACACCAACATATATGTAGATATATGTGAAAAGTGAATTAAAACCATTTGCATTTGAAGACATTTTAAGGATTTTAAGAAAGGCCTTGAGGTCCCAGGGGAGAGTGGGGAATAGTGTGTTGGGGGGAATCCCAGAATGTCACACAACCGGAAATAAGAACCTCGGTGCTCTAAATACTTGGCATGTCCTACAATTTCAGAATATCTAATTGTCTTCATTTGCATGTCACAAAAGGAGTTGAGTATGATATCTCCTGCTACATTAACTGTTTATTGGCCTCAGTATAGCTGCAACAGAGCACTCACTACCTGGGTGCAAAGTAGAAAAATGCATGCAGCATTGGTTGTAAAGACAGAGTTCTATAAAGAAGTCTGGCTATTCCAGACGTGTCGTGATCTGTGGGAAAGGAGGGCAGACTGTCTTTTGAGACTTCAAAGACTTAAGCCATTGGATCATTCTTGTTTTCTAAATATGCTGAGACAAACTGCCTTAAGGAAGAGACCTGAGAGAGGCGTTATCTTATTTCCTCTAGTGTTTCAGTTTCCCTCCAGGATAAATGGAAACGATACCTTTGGTGCTTATACTAGAGGATTTTGGTGAAGATTAAATAAAATGATAAATACAGAAATACATGGACCAAAAAAAGTTGGAGGTACTACAAAATCGTTTGCTTTCTTCCTCTTCCTTCTTGTTCTTCTTGACCCTCTAGTTCTTTCTTCTGGTCCTCTCTGCCCTCTCCCTTCTCCCTGTTAGCTCTTCTATTAAGACCCTTCTCGCTTGAGAAGAAGTTGGTGAATGTCCCAGACAGAAACCAGTGACTTCCCAATGGGTTGACTTTGCTCTTTCTACCCTCAAAATGATAGGAGGGATGGTACCCTAGAGATCATCTAGTCAAGTGGCTATTTATTTGGAGAAACTGTTTTTAATCCTAAACAATCTTACGTAGGAGCTGGTATACAATAGATTTTAAGAAAGAGGTGCTCTGTTTTAAACGGGAATAAAATGATGGGACGTGGGCTTAGAGCTGCCCTGCACAGCACTTCCCCAGAACCACCCAGTTCCACAAAGAACGGTGTGAAAACAATGGCTTTTTCTCTTATCTCCTCATTTTGTACAAGAGGACATAGAAGACCTGAGAGGTAAAATGACTTGAGGCCAAAGAAAGAAAGCCTTGTGAGCAAGCCTGTTTTGATGACTGAAATGCGCACAAAAATTCATCGCCTAATGCTTTGGTTAGAGGAAAAGCATCCCGTACACGGTATAAGGGAATACACCACACCATCTGAAACACCACAAGGTTGTGAAATCTTCATTCTTTCGCTTGCTTTGCCTAGAGCACATCAACCTTTCTCTGGGCCTTGGTTCGTTCCTTATTTGCAAATGAAGGGGTTGATGAAATGAGCTCTAACATCCTATAATTCAAGAATTCCAGCCTTCTTCTTTTTTTAAATAAGAAAGGCTTATATAGAAGCAAAATGCAGTGTAGCAAAAGACACTTCGGATAGTTACAGCAGGTTTAGTCATCCAAAATGTTTTTCGAGGGACTATTACATGCCAGCCCCTGTTTTAGGTATTTGAGACAAATCGTTGAACAAAGTAGAAAGAAAATACACTGGTTTCATGGAGTTGACATTCTGCCAAAAGGCAAGGGGTTTTTTGGCGTGTGTGTGCCAGTTTGTGCCAATGAGGTCTTTTGTGCACACTGACCACATCTGGGCTATGACAGTGGTCATCCTCAGGAAAAATAATGGCAACCCTTTATGAAGTATCTACTTGCCTTGGGGGCTTTACACATTTTACTTTAATCCTTACAACAACCCTGTAAAATGGGTATTATTATTCCATTTTACAGATAAGAACATTGAAGCTCAGGGCATTTGCACTAGCTGCCTAAGGCCACTTTAAAAAAGTGTAGAGAAGCTGGGATTTGCCCCAAATCCCCTGACACTTCTCTCTGTCCTCATTCTTTGTTCTCAGTGACAGATGCCCTTTGCCAATGGCAAGGCCAGAGATATACCTCCACAGAACAAAAGGGCCATTATAAAGAGTTGCACTTGAGGAAAACACATTTAGTAGTTCATTTACGCTAATCCAACAAATACTACTTCAGAATGTCTAGAAAATGCACCGTGGTATACATACGTTTTGCTTCTGCTTCTGGAGCTGAGAAGAATAAATAATATTCCCAGGGGTAAAGGACCCTGAAGGCATGGCCTCACTTGGTCTTCCCAATGTGACAACCTCCACCAGACTCTAACGCTAAGTTGATGTACAGCGATTATCATGGCAGCCTAACGCTTGGTGTCCCACGCCAGGACTTCATTCCGCTTGCCCGGACTCTCCGGCCTCATTGTCTCAGAGTTGATACTGTCCGTTTGCTTTTGTAGTCCTCTGTGGTTATTGATCAGACACTGTCATCTCTGAGATGGTCCTCACATGCAATTGAACCCTCCACCTTCCAGACCCTCCCACCCGCCTCTCCGCAACCTCTGGACACCCTTTCACCTGGGCTGTCAGAATAATGAAGGCTTGATTTCAATACTCTCCCTCATTTCTCTGTTCACTGCTCTGCGGGTTAATGCAGATTCCCAACTTGAACAAGCAACTGTTAAACATGTCATTAACACTGCTTGGGCTGCAAATGAGACTCTGCTACTGGGATTACTCTCTGAGCTATAGTTTTGTGATGAGCTTTGTCAATCACAGCTGACCTGCTGTGTACCGAATGGAACTCAGATTATCTTCTTTCTTCCTCTGACTCTTGTCATTTTTTTCATAAAGAATTACTATTCTACTCCCCGAAAGATTGATTACTTGCACAAATAAGAGAGTCTGAGACATTAATACAAAATTCACAGGCTTTTCTTTATCTCAAACCTGCAACTCCCTCTACATTTCCTCCTGGTAATTATATTAGAATTGTGTACACTAGGAATTGCCATCTGATTATTATGAAACTAGTTTTGTCATGACAAAAATGAGCTTAAGTCTTGTTTTTTTGGAAAATGATCAGTACAGTGCCCTGGATGAGAGAGAAGGAGATTAAATCCAACTTGCTTTCATCCATGAATGCCTTCATCTCTTTTTCAAACACAGGAAATGATTACCACTGCTATAAGCTGCAGTTCATATGAGTGAAAAAGGATAAGGAAATATTGAAAATTCTGTAAGCAACAGTAGGACGTATTATAGGTCCCTGGCACCCACTGAGCGACATGTACTTTATTTTTCCATACCGCCAATGTCAAGAGTTTCATATTTTAAAGGGAGTCTTACCTTGAGGTGTGACATTACAGACTGAGGAATAAACAATCGACTTTTTCTTCATTTGGACCATTTTGTTTTTCATAGAAAATTAGAAAATAATACAAAAGCTAATAACTATTAGCTAAAGTGCAACATTCGTTCATGTTTATAATTTACAAGAGACAGAAGGCAAAGCACTTGTTTCATTATATTATTCTTTCCAGTATGTCATAAAGCAGATAGAAGGTTCTTCAAGAGCAGTGACCACAACCTATTTGCCTTTATGTCCCTGATGTCTAGTATGCTGTAGCTCCTTGATAGATGATCATTAAGTTAGTGAATGAATGAATAAGTGGGCAAGTTACCAATGCCATCTTGAGATCAAAGAAATAAACATGGTCCGTAGTCATCCATGTAGAGAAACATGGACTGTGCCCTTTCTCTCTATTTCATACACACACATCGCACACACACATACCCCCTAGCAATGCTTATATGCCAGTTTACTTCCCAAGTCAGTTTCTATAATGGGTCATATTTTTAGTGAGAGTAGATACTGAAACTCTGCTGTATCACTTGTCTATTGCCATTATAACGTCGTGTAACAAAACCACAAAACTTTCACTGGCACACAACAAAAACCATTTATTGCCTATATGTCTGGGGTCAGCTGGGGGTTGGCTGAGTGGCTCTGCTGATCTAGGCTGGACTTGATCACGTGTCTAGGAATTGGCTCTTGCATGATCTAGGATGGCCTCAGCTTGGACAGATAAGGCAATTTGGCTCAGCTCCACATGTTTCTCATCTGCCAGCAGGCTCGTCTGAGTGTATCCTCTGGACGGCAGAGTTATAAGAATGAGAAAGTGGAAACCCGCAGGCTCCTAAGGCCTTGACTTGGAACTGACACTTTCACTCTATTTTATTAGCCTAATAAAAACATAATAGTTAGAGGAACATACTCTGCCTTTATGAGAAGAACTCCAAAGCCAAATGAAAAATGGCATGGTTAGAGGGAGGGGTGAGGAATTTGACCATTTTTGCAAATTGTACATTTGTTATTAAATGAATGCCTTAAAAATAAAAGAATATCGGTTACATCGAATTGAATGCACTTGTCTTTCAGCTTCCTTCTTTATTACCTCTGGTTACATGTGCATAAAATGGAACATTTGTGCCTAAATGAGGAAAAAAGGAAGAAATGTACCTTTTCCTCACACTGGAATCAAGAGACACGTTCAGTTCCAGGCCATTCGAAAACACAAGCTTTTTCTGTGGCTTGCTGGCATTCTTTCTGCTACGTAGGTGTGAATAAAAGAGCAACACGGACAGCAACAAAACTGCTAATAGAGAAACAGAACAGAGGGTGAAAGGATGGAGACAGCGTGGGCGAAAAGAAGCAGTGTGGGAACTCCCGCCCCAACGCCGGAGGCTTTACCAGCTCCCGGCTCTATCAGAGAGCGCAGAAGAGAGGAAAATAAGAAAGGTGGCTTCAACGGATCAATAAGGCGATCACTAAACAAGGCCCATGACCCAGGGTTATTTGAGTATTTCATATTCGGACTCATTTACATTTCGTGGGCCCAATAGCACTTCTCAGTATTCAATTTTTTTCTTCATTGATTTTAATTAAGCTCACCATAGGCTAGCAACCCCGATGAACGGGGAGAGTATTTTCTATCAAAAAGCTATCTAGCTTCTGAAGCAGGAATTCTGGGGCTTGTCCACATCTCATTCAAAATGTTTTTGCTTCCATCCTGTGGCATGATTCTTAGAATGTGAAATAAAGACACATTCAGCTGCTACACCATAAATATTTTCCACTCTGTAACTGTGAAAATTACCATATTATTCCTGATTTAGACCCGTCATACGGAATCTGGGATCAGTGATAGTTGCTGTATATACAGTAGCTTCTGTGCAGGACGTGATGCTTGGTGCCGTTCGCCACGGGACATGCTTGCATACTTCCATTTAGATGTCTAATCACAGGGCCCTTCTCGCTTTCTGTCACTTCCTCTCCATCTTTAAGATTCCAATTTTTGTGTCTCTGACTAGAGCAAGGAACAGATATATTTATTTAGTGTTTTAGGTGGGAACCTAATCCACTAATTGTGTTACTTATTAAGAAATTGCTGCATTATCTTGATGATAAGGAATCCCAAGGCCAAAGTCAGAGAGCAAGATCCTTCTACTTAGCCACTCCAAAGATGGCTTCAAGAGGTGGGCTGGGCTGTTGTTAGAGCAGTGCCAGTCCACAGAACAGAGTTTCCAGGGCCACTTCTTTACATAGTCTGTCTATTTAAAAAGTGTCTGTTATGCAGATTTTAATAAGTTTACAGTGGGAAATGACAAACGTGGGTCCAATCAAAATCAGAACAAGAGGATGGTTGGTTTGAGTGTGCAGCTAGCAAAGGCCACTGAGATTAGGTTCCCAGTATTTTGAGTGATCATACTTAGGCATATTATTCTGGAAAAGAGAAAGGGAGAAAAAAAGGAAGAAAACAAAGAGAAAACCAACTGACAAAAATTCTCTTTCTGATTATAAAGTTAACATTTATTTTCTTTAAATGAGAAAGAAATCTATATTTCATTAGTTACCTATTGCTGCATAACAAATTATCCTAACATTTGGTGGTTTAAACAATAACATTTATGATCTGACTTGTTTCTGTGGGTCAGGAATCTGGGTATGTCTGAGCTGAATGTGTCTGACTCAAGGTCCCTCATGAGGTTGCAGTCAAGCTGATAGCCAGACTGTGGTCTTATCTGAAGGCTCCACTGGGGAGCGGGAGGGGAGCCAGAGCACAGATTTGTTTCTAAGCTCACTCAACGGATCTTGGTCTCACACCACATGAGCTTCTCATATGGCTGCCTCACAATATGGCAGCCAACTTCCCCAGGACAAGCATTCCAAGAAAGAGCAAGAGAGAGCTCAAGGTGGAAGCAACAGTCTTTTTAAAACCCAGTCTTGCAAGTGATGTTTCATCACATTTGCCATATTCCATTTGTTAGAAGCAAGTCAGTAAGTCTCGCTCACCCTTAAGGGGAGCAGATTCCAGAAAGGCCTAACTTCTGGGTGGTGGGAATTATTGGTAGCCACGTTAGTAGGTGCCTGACACATATATAAAAGCACAGAGGAGAAAACTTTTAAAAAATCATCTGTAATCTCATCACTGAGAGATAGTTATTATTCAATTTTAAGTATATATACATACAGACATTTTTCAATACATTGGAATGCATTTATATCATTTTTTTCCTTATAGAATCAGCTCATACTGTGTGTAACTTTCTGACACCCTTCACTTAATGATGGAGTATTTAGTAAAATGGAGAGCTTTTTATTATTCAACTAATGCATGTTTATTTTGGAAACAAAAACAACTCCAAAAATGACCTATAATGTCACTACTCTGACATAACAGTCATTGGCCCTTTATAATACTTCCACCTTTTTTTTCATGTTTATTTATTTGAAAATACACACACGTAAACACGTAACCTACTGTCATTTGTTAATTCAAGTCCTTATGTTGCACTCAAATAAATCTGCTGTTAGCACCATATTTGCAGTATGAAGGGATCCAATCTCTGCAGATAAGTTATATTTAATGTCGATATCATAGTTGTTACACACTGACAAGCTTGATTAAACTGGCATTTTACATTTTGTCAGTATTGTATTTTGAGGTGCACTATTAAATATATGCATTCATTAAAGTTAAGGATTACATTTAAAACACAAATTTATTGTTTAAAAAGAAAATAACGGTATTTCAACAAAGGTGATTCAGAAGATGTTCCATCATGCTCAAAATAAAAAGAACCAATGGACAAGTTAAAAGTAAAAGCACAAATATGACTCTTTTCTATTAAATGCTGAATTGTCATTTTTCTTTTTGCAAGATTACGTCATCTGTCACATTAAATTAACTTTGTTAAATGAAATTTTATTGGTTTGTGGTTTTGTTTGTGTTTGATTTGAGTTTTTAGAGGTATAAGAGGTTGTGAGCATAAAGAGTTTAGATCTATTTAAATATTTGTATTATTTAAATGACTTTGTGATACAAAAATTTAATAATGGTTGGCTAGGAGAATTTTCCACTTTAAAGGGGGGGGGAATTCATTGCCAATATGCCCTTATTATTAGTAGTAGTGGGCCTATATTTTGGCCAGTTTGTCTTGCTGCATACAAGATCTCTCTCTCCATTACCACTGCAAAAAGATCTTAATCTTCAGTTATTTTCTCCTTTTTTTTCATCTTGAAAAATCTGTCTGCTTTATTAAGATTGCATTGGCTAATGATAGTATTTGCCTCCCTCGTCCCCAGCCAACTGATATTATATATATATATCAATTCATTTAACAACACAAAAATATTTTTTAAGCATATACTAGGTGCTACTATTCCAGACAAAGTCCCCAATCTAATGAAACATACACTCTAAAAGGGGAGATAGACTCTGTGTGTGTGTTTTAAACACTAAAGTATATTAAAAAGTTAAAGATAAGTTGTTTGAAGAAAAATAAAGCAAGTGATACTCATAGCTAATCCAGTGAGCATTGGTTTTTCATTATTAGAGCCAAAAGCCTGTCAGAGAGATAGGTGGGTCACCCTGTTTGAGGAAGGAGCCAGGGAGAAGAATGCTCAGTATTCATCATTTCAAACCTGGCTGCACATTGGAATCACCTGGAGAGCTTTAAAAATGCAGTGCCTGGATCCCACCCCCGGAGGTTCTGTTGTAATTAGTCTGGAGTGCTCTGGCCTGAGTATTGGGACTTTTAACGGTGCCCTAGCCGATTGCAAGAAGCCAATGTCTGACTCAAAGTATAAAGCTCTTCGGATGATGTCATTTGTAAATTGGTTTTAGCACAGATTGGAGGTGCCAAGCTCCTGTTTAAGCTCTTTAGTGGCTTACCAATCCCACAGGGGTGTTTCTCAAGACTGTCTGATAGCTGGCATCACCTGTGGTGTTTGTTAAATATCCAGATCCCTGGGATTCTCTCCAGATCTACTGAATCAGAGTTTCCAGGAAGGGGACTGGAGGACCATCTCAGCTCTTTCTAAAGAGCAAGGCACTCTTATAATCTCTTGGGTAGGAACTTTTGCCAAAAACATTTGGACAGTCCAGTGTTAACATTTTACAACAAGCAGCAAAAGGATTTTTTGGTAAAGGTAAAAGATTATTTTGGAATACATATTGGGTCCTTTAGAGGTAGTTCATAAGGAGAAGGGTTTGCAAGCTGATGGCGGGTTTGTTCATAGCTCGGTGCAATTTTCCGCGCACGTCTCTTTACATCCTTACGAAGCTTTACCTCATCTTTGTTCTCATATAGCCTGATGGAGCTCTTGTTACCACATTTTAATGGCCTAGGGAACCTCATTTGTAATGACAGTATAATAAGCTTAGATGTATTTAGTTAGATCATTTTTAAAAAGCGTTTTTTTAAAACCATGACAGTTGATTTGATTTTCTCATTGCCCAAGTATTTTGGAAGACTAGGGGCCATCTACATTTGATGGGGAATCTGAGGCCAAAAAAATACAGAATTTATGAGGATTTATCTGGCAGCACAGCTGGCCAGCAGCTGAGCAGTGTCTAGATTTCTGTGTATACTTACTCTTGGGTTTTTCTACCTTGGCAAACATGGACTTTTCCTCTTGTTTTCATTTATGAGTTATCCCCCCATTTTCCTGACTATCCTTAGCCTACAGTTCATGAATGCTATTTTTCTTTTGCAACTTAAAATATGCTTCTAGGGGCTGTCCTGGTGGCACAGCGGTTAAATGCATGTGCTCCACTTCGGTGGCCCAGGGTTCGCAGGTTCGGATCCTGGGCACGCACTGATGTACCGCTTGTCAAGCCATGCTGTGGTAGTGTCCCATATAAAGTAGAGGAAGATGGGCACGGATGTTAGCCCAGGGCCAGTTTTCCTCAGCAAAAAGAGGAGGATTGGCAGATGTTAGCTCAGGGCTGATCTTCCTCACACAGGCACACAAAATATGCTTCTAAGGTTAGAGTAATGAGGTTCATTTTAGTAGTGAATTAGTTTGGATATTTTTACTTCATTCCACTTAATTAGAAATCATGAGATTATTTTTGAAAACTGTGGATTATGGAACAATATAATTTTTTTTTTTGTACAAGTACTTCATGTAGCTTGAATGGTCAGATGGGATTGCACTTGCTGTGGGAGATGGTGAAACTTTTCACTTTGAGGCAGTAGGAAAGATCATTTATATCACAGGACTGTAGGAGAGAGAAAGGAGCAGTTTGGGAACGTAAGAGAAAACCAGAGATTTCAGGAGATAAACTTTTTTTCACTGATTTTCTTTTATTACTTTATAATCAGCTTTCTCTTTTTTCACTTGTGTGTCTAGAATTGGATGAGTGCAAGAGAAGTGATTCTCACATGGTCATATTGTAGCACAGTAGTAGTGGGAGAAGAGGAAAACCGGGATTCTACAAAGTGGGTTACTTACATGGTTTCATCCATTTTGGACCACGGGTCTAGAGTTTTCAGCAATAGTCAAGATTTAGCTGTTCTAGCACCAATGTAACAGCTTTTAGAAGGGGGTCTTTCTGCCTACAATGCTCTTCCCCTGTTGTGCACATGGCTCTCTCAGTTTCATCCCTCAGGTCTATGTCACCTCCTCAGAGAGGCCTGGCCCTGCTCTGAACTGCTGTCCCTAGTTTTCTTCATGCCATTCAGCACAATTTGTAATCATTGATTAATTTTATGTCTTGCCCAATAGACTTCCAGTTCACGAGAGCAGGAGTCATACCATTTTTCCCAATATTCTATTTTCAGTGCCTACAACAATATTAACGATTATTGAGGGAATAGATGAGTTGATGAGTGAATGAATGCTCTTTCCTCCACTTGGAATGCTATTTCCCCATCTTTTCTCTCTGAGAAACTGAGACAAAACTCAGTGACATTTTAAGACCCTGTGCAAATATTTTTTCTTGTGAAAAGTTTCTTCACTTTCCTCTATCAATAAAAAAAGAGTAATTTCCATTTCTGCTCCTTAAGCCCTTGTACATGTCTCTATAATTATAGGGGATGCTATAAAACTTACTAGTTTTATTTTTCTATACCCCTACAGCACCCACACGGTGGTCTCCTTCATGACAGAACTGTGTCTTGTTAACCTTAGGTTCCTTTCACATAGTGGGTGGTGGATAAATGTACGTCAACACTGTAGATGGACTGGTGGAGAAGAGATTCTGGGGAGAAGACTGAGGCAGGAGTAGATACGAAAACAACAGAATATTGAGCTTTCAACCAAGGGACTTTTGGATGTGTATTATTTTGGAAGAGATTGGTTTTAGATTTTTCTGAATGATTTTCACTTCTGAGACTTCCTAGAAGTACTTGAAAAGGTACTGATGCAGGTTGTAGACATGCTTCTCACAGCTATTTGATTTTGGACTAATAATATTTCCTACCGGTACCCTGATTCCTCATATGTAAACTGCCTCATATTAAGTGTCTACCTATTATGAGAATGATCCCATAACTCATGTAATCCTGCACTGTATCGTGGTCTCTTTGAGATGGAGCCCCGAACTGCTGCTTCTGGCCAATGATTAGCAGCCGTGTACTGCTTGTGGTCAGTGTGTAGTAATTCCGTGTGAACTGTACAATGAAGGTTGATTACATTTTGTCTCACGGCCTTTGAGACAGTTACATGGCGGGTGTCTACTCAAGGACCACATGCGCTTCACTTAGCTGGTGAAAAAGTGTGTGGATTTGCCCACTCTGGAGCCTTGGAGAACCACTGTTTGTGCCATTAGGCATTTTACTACGAGGCAGGTTAATTTTGGAGCTCAATCAAAAAGACATTTACTTAGTCATGTACCAAAAGACTTTTCTATAAAATGCCACCTCTTTTTACAAAATGTAACAGTCGAAGTCAATATGACAACGAATCTTCAGACTCTTGCTAGTTTTTAACCTTTACTGCTCTTCTTGCTATTTTTTTGTTTGTTTGTTTTGATTCTTTGCTGCCTTGGGTTTATCATTATTATTTTTTCTTTTGCTCTGAGTATTTTCATCCCAGTTTATGTATTTCTGCATATTCATTGGGGGTAGGGGTAGTAGTGGTATTAGTAGTAGTTGGAATGGCGAGACGAAAGGCAAAAAGGGAGAGGATAGATTGGAGGGAGAGACATAGAAGCTCCATTTGCAGCCAGCAGACCTCAGGACTTCCAAAATTTTCCTGAACAGCAGGCCTTTGGGCTCTGATGCAGGAAGCACAGCACCAGAGCTAGCAGTAACACCAAATAATTTAGCAAAAGTTAAAGCATTCTGCTTATTACCTTTAGCCCTGCGGCCCTTGCTAATGAGAGAGAAGACAAAAATAAAAATAAAAGGACATTTGGTGTGGAACACACACCAAGGGGTAAACCAGGAATTTGGTACGCTATCCTGGTCTGCCTTTGCATGCTAATAAAAATAAATCATTATTCTGATAAATGAAGGCCATTTCTCTACAGCCCTCCAGGAGGAACACTGCACCTGACCCTTTCTTTGAAGCATTTGGAAGTCTGAACACTCAATTTCTTGCCACTGCCAGCTTTTGAAAATTGGCCTCTCCCCTCCTTGGGATTTAGCAGCAGAGTCAGCAGTGACTCTACAAAACCCTTGCACACTGGGGGTTAAGGCTGAGCGTGGGGGCTGGATTTTTCAGGAGTAAGCGGAATCTTAATGCCCTCGCTGCAGACGGCAAGAGGAAATGAAAGTGGATACCTGAGCATATTAGTGCGTCGTCGGGGCTACTGTGTCAGAGCTGCTTTCAGCCATGGAGCGGTTGTCCACGTTAATAACTGTAATCATACCCAAATTATTCAATGCCAATTTATTTACTTATTTTCCCCGTCAAAAAGACAATGCATCACAAACAAGTCACAGACAATTCTTTTCCTGTAAAGGTTGGGGTGCTCGGTGTACATTCAGAGCCACGCACACCAGGGCGAAGAAGTCGACTACCACAGCTATTTAATCAGGAGTGTTTGTTGATCTGAGCAGAGGCCCTATGCTGTGAAATGAAAACAGAAAACCAAATTTTCTTGAGCAATCTTGCTGTTCCTGCTTCAGGTGCTAGGCCATTTCACTAAAGCAGCTCAGACGAGAATGTCATTAGTTCTTAAGCCCCAGGTGAATTTGCCACTGTTCCACATGATTAAGCCAGATAATTGTGTGTTGATAGCGAATGTGGTTGGTGAAATACAATTTCTAGGACCTTCCTAAACAAACACAATGCAGGAGTGAGTCAGAGTGCTGTCATTTCAGTCCTTTGTCAGAGGTTCTGCACGGGCAGACATCTCTGGCAAGGGCTGGCGAGTAATTCAGTGGCGACGGCCATCCCTGGGCTCTTAAAGGTGACCTGGCTTGAAAAGCGAATCACACATCATTCTGCATTTGTTTAGGGAAAGAAAAAAACAGGACATCTCATTAAAGTGCTGGTTCGTTCTGGTACCTTGTTTTGGACCCTGAATGTAAATGATTACTTAAAGTTTGTTTTAAAAAGCATTCGTGATTCCAGTGATCCTCTCTGAAGTGTGTAAAAATACTGACATCTCCTCTCCAATGATAGAAACAACAACAACATCTGCGGATGGCAAAATAGAGTCAACTTCCAGGGCCAAGTTTTCGGAAGCAGCCAATGTGTTTGTATGTGTGATGTTCTTTTTCACGTATAAGTTTCTGCGGATACAAAAATATGTATTTGTACTTACAAATCAGGTGTCTGTGTATTAAATTTATATAGTTATGGCTTTCCCTGCACCTAAATATTGAGCCTTTTAAAATTTGTGGTGTGAAGGTGGAAGGTTCTTAATTTGTTGGTGGTGTTTGGCATGGGACCTTGTATGATTTTATCACTTGTATTTTAAAAGCAAATCTGCTTACTTTTCAGAGGGAGCAGTTTTCCTGTCAATGTGTGCATTATTTTATTTCCCCACTTCCCTCTAAAATGAAACAAACAATTATAACCCCATATAATCTGATAGATTTTTGTTTACGAACTGCTCCTTTGATTCTTACAAATGAAAATTGCCATCGACTTCTGAAGAAAAAAGAAAATAAAACTAAAAATAGATGTCAAACTAGATGGTTAGAGAAACAATAGCCCCCTCATTGGTGTGAAAAAGTACACACGTCTGATGTGGATACACATGTTGTGGTGGAGGGCTGGCTACTAACGTGGACAGTTTTCAAGGTTAACAGCAATAGTCAAAATCATTACTGTGAAAAATCCCTAATAAAACCACAGAGCCTGAGCAGTCATGGAGTGCAGCTTTCTTCTTCCCAAGGCACGATTTCCTCTCTCATATCCCTGCTTGAACACTTCTAGTGACAGGGAGGTCACTGCATTTGGGCACAGAGGTAAGTGGTAGTGCTCCACCAGGCCAACCTGCTGATGGGCGGATGTTTTGAGTGTGACCCAGGCCACTCATTCAAACGCCTTCTAGTGCTGCAGCCACCGCCACCACAGTCTCTACTCCAGTGGCTTGTGGCTTCATCAGAATTGAGAATTTCCCTCCTGGTGAAGCCTTTCTTCTAGCCTTCCTTGGATGTCTTGGTCTTTCAGCTCTTCCAAACTCCTCATAAAATATTTATTTTGGTTGTTGTTCCCTTTTTCAAGGGAGTTGAAGAAAAACTCTGGAGGTTAAACTGAAGCGTAGAAGACAAATAATCGACGACAGCATTGTCCCTAAAGGAGAAGCCCCCATGACAACAGAATTGGTGGTGGATTTTTTCTTTTCTTTGCAGTAGTCAGTAGTAGTCCAAAGGAAGTGGCTGCCAGCCCGGAAGAAGAGGACTGCAGATGGAAGACCCTGCCTGGCATGGTGTCTACATCTTCTCCACTCATCTCTCCCTCAGTTAGAGCACAAAGGAGCTGTTTAAATACGCATTTGTTTATTTTGGAAAGCTGACACTCTTCGTCTTTAAACACCTAGGGTATCATAGAAACATGGATAACTAGCCACTGGGCAAGACCCAGGCTTGACATAGGGAAACACCACCCTTGGTTAGAATTCCCAAGATCAGCTCTGTCACTGACTAGCTCAATGACCTTGGGCAACTCACTTCATCTACATGCTCTTCATTTGTAAAATAGGAAATTTGGGTGATATTATCTCTCATTTATTTATCTGCCCTGGGAGCCCACGACTCTTTAAATGTAATAGTGGACCATTAAGCTTTGGTGGAGATAGAATGAAGGTTGGGAAGGCAATGGGACTTGGGGGCATAGAGGCTTGGAAACAGAATAAAGGCATACGCTCTCAAAATGAAATTGAGGGCAACCGCTTCATGGGGCATGATGTAGGCTGCTCAATGGCAGAGAAGATGCTGGCAGCTTAATATCTCTTGGCCGACTCTGCCAGCAAGATGATGTTTGACCCAATCCAGACGGTGGAAACATTTCCTCTGCTTTCAAAGATCAACAAATTCA
This sequence comes from Diceros bicornis minor, assembly GCF_020826845.1. Classification (NCBI taxonomy): domain Eukaryota; kingdom Metazoa; phylum Chordata; class Mammalia; order Perissodactyla; family Rhinocerotidae; genus Diceros; species Diceros bicornis. Next base: position 10,638,149 of record NC_080779.1, on the reverse strand, counting down.
AGGAGACAAGGCTGGGTACAAGAAAACATTGTAAAATCCCTGAAGCACTATAGAGATGTCAGGGGTATTACTAGAAGGCAGCCTGGTTGCCTGAACAAGCATCTCACTCAAGACATTTACTCTATAGATGAAGCTGGATCAGAATGCAGTCTAGGGGATAAATGAGGACCTCTTTATACTTTTACAAATTAGGCTGATGGAGAGAGAAAAGGATCTGTTAGACGTGGAACTCTGTCTAGCATTTTGGCATTGTGAAAAATTCCCCAGTCTTTTTACGGGGCCATGCAGTGTTAAGCATAAAGGCTTTTTTTACAACTCAATTTAAAATATTCTTGAAAATAGGACGATAGATTTAGAAAAGTGGAAGGCACCGAAGGGTCAGCTCTGTAACTGGCGTTTGTGTGATTTGTTCAGATTTATGTACATTTCTAAGTACACATCTGAAAAAAAAAATTCCTGGGCCCCTTCATTTCAACATCACAGGAAATCTTGCTGTTAATTGCGATGGCATATGGGTCTCTGAGACCGGATGGAAAAGGCAATTGGCAAAGCTCATTCCAGGCAGAATCCTGAGCCTCCCCCTCTGGTCACCTGCGTGTCCAGACCTGCTGCCCACCGCCTGCACACGTCTGCCTCTCGGAGGAGCAGAGACTCCTACCACCAAGTGGGAAACGAAGTCGACGCTGGAGCCAAGGCACCGGTCCAATACCTTGGGTGTTTCTTTTCACAAAGTGTAGCCCGTGTTTACTGTCGAAAAGGGAAGGATGCAGTTGTTCTCTAATGAAAAGCTGTAATAGGACAAGCTGGGTATTGTACTTGTCCACTGGGTGAACGGGGCCATAACCGCATGATTTCTATTAACAGAAATGGCAGGCATGCTGGGAAACTCGCCTGCTCTGTACAGAACGCGCCTCTCGCCCATCCACTTTGCCCGCTTCTAGCCTCACACGTATATGTCTATTAATGCCACTAAAGTAGGACATTTGAAATTTGGGGAAATGGTTGCATTTTTTCCCCCAAAGAGTCTTGAGGGACCTATAAAACAGAAGCTCTGTAAGTGAGACTAAAACCCAATCCCATCAGAATGATTAGATTCCGTCCTGCAAAGTACTTCATTGAGCATCACTCCTGTGAGTTCTTAGATGTGATTCTTGTGGCTCAGAAATGCTTTTCTTTGTTAAGTGATTGCAGAGAAAGGAAAGGAAATGTTAGTGGCAGCCAGCATTTTAAAATGAACAATTTGGGCCCTTAGCATTTTATAAGTAATCATAAATTTCAGCTGACAGCTTATTTCTTGATTCCTTTCTAATTAGAGCCTTAATAATATATATTTCTTGAAGGAGAAAGTGGTCTGGGCTCTGATGATGCCAAAATCGTTACTAAAATAAAACAGCTGAGGCCAATGTCAAACATGCGGTGGATTCACTGCGTTCGAGTCGGCATCATGCTACTAAATTAAGGGGAAACCAGAAGTGTGTTTTAATACTTTTAAATAATTGTGCCCAAATAACCTTGCTCACTCCTTAAACAGCTAAATCTTTTTAATGCCTCTCAAAAAGGGTTCCAAATGGGTTTAAATGGGTTTGATGAATGTGAATTTTCCCTCTCTACTTGTAATATTTCCAGAAATAGTGCAATTAATTTGATTTGCGTGGTAGGTACAAATCATTAGTAAATTGGGTGCTTGTGTTTTGAAAGGTTTCAGTCTTATTTAACCCTTTGAAATCAATGGGTTTTGGTAAAAAATAGTCATTCTGTGAAGTTTGAGTCATCAGTCCCCAATACTGGATTTTTCTATTGTTTGAACACTATACATCAGAAGTTTCATTTAATACTCTGATAAACAGTCATCTCTTTTGCAATAAGGACTTTTCATATGCAATCATCATAAGAGCTGCTCAACTATTAACTGTTCTTTGGGTCAAAATGTCTCAGGTTCTGTCTTGAATTTTTTTCTTTTATTGACTAGAGCCAGCACAGAGTGAGCCTGCTTCAATGGTTTAATTATCATCTTCTAGCAGAACTCAAATGTCAGGATTCAAATATTCCCCAAATAATCTCTTTATGATTTTGTTCAAATGGACCCTCCTATTCTCTGCATGTTTAGTAAGTGAGCTTTGCTAAGGATTAGAATGTGCTCCCCTGGGAGGCTGTGGAATTTTGGGGGGAGAAACCTTTGCCATTGGGAAATCCAGTCGTTTCATGCTTAATGTCAGGAATCCTGTTCAGAAAATCAGATATCTACCTGAAAACACCACTGGATGAACATTTTCCATTAACTTAAATGGGACAAAATATGGCCTTAACACGCAAACGCAAAATCCCTAGCTAATATCCTAAAAGATAACGAAAGCACACTAAACCCCTCAAATATATGTAATAAATTACTGTGTTAAGATGCATAAGGTTAACTACTTCCAGATCTCCAAAATATTAACTAGGTTGTTAGCCAACAGTTGTTTTTGATGCTGTTCCCTGGCCTCTCTTAGCTCCAGCATTTGAAGTATACATCTTTTTTCACAGATAAGTTATGTAGTTTGAATATTAAAAATTAAGAGGAAGATTGCTTCTGGCCATGTTGAAGTAACCAACCTGCACTCATGCTACAAACACCTAGAAAGACAGACAAAAATCTATAAAACAATTCTTTTTAGACACTGAACATCAGGCACTACAAGACTGAGATACTGAAGAGAAGGAAAACAAACAAAGTGAACCCTGTGGTCACCCAGCTTGCTGCCTTAAGGCATTTTCCAGACTGTAGTGTAAGGAGAGAGAGAAGAGTGGTCTCACAGAGCTGACAAGACAGAGATTGGAGTATAGGTAGTTTCTTGTGGCTGGAATATGCAAAGCAGAGTACCACAGAGGAGAGAGGCAGAAAGAGTGAGAGAGAGAGACAAATTTTTTTACAGGACTTTCCTTGAGACTTTATCTACTAAGCTGCATATGCATAGAGTAAAACTCCATGATCAGGGCAAAAAATAACACCAGTGAGTTGTAAGTTGAACATTTCCCAGAACTCACCCAGAGCTGGGAGGCAATCACATTCCAACCAGCCTAAGTAAAGAAATTCTGTTCACATGCAGGGCATTCAGTAGAGACCCCAGCAGAGTAAGGCCTTATTAGTATGGCTAAAGTAGCCCTAAATAAAGATTACTCTAGGCCCACTCTAATATAGCTTAAAAACAAGCTTCCAAAAGATAAAGATAACCTACAACCAACTTAACTGTTTGTCAGAACAAAGCTCAATACTCTATACACAAGCCACAAACTACAAGCACTCAACAATGTAATAACCACTATGGGCAGCATCCAATAAAAATTACTAGACATTTGAAGAAGCAGGAAAATGTGACCCATAACCTGGAGAAAAATCAGTCAGTAGAAACAGACACAGAAATGACAGAGATGATATAATTAGCAGATAAGGAATTTAAAATGCTATTATAAATATATTCAAGAATTTAAAGGAAAATCATGAACATAATAGAGATAGAAATGGAAATAATAAAAAGGAAGAAATTGAAACCATAGAACTCAAAAACAATATCTGAAGTGAGAAATTCACTGGATGGAATTAGCAGCAGATTAGACACTGCAGAAGAAAAGATCAGTAAACTTGAAGGCAGGACCATAGAAAATATCCAAACAAAAACATGGAGAGAAAAAGGCTAAAAATATGGGCCAGACCAGAGGGACAATAGTAAACAGCCTATTACATGTCTCTTTGGAGTCCCAGGAAGAAAGGAGAGAGAAGAGGGTGCAAAATAATGGCATAAAAATTTTCCAATATAATAAAAATTGGTCCAAATAAACCCATTGGTCCAAGAAACTCAAAAATTTCAACTAGGATGAACACTAAGGTACGTGGTAATCAAGTTGCTGAAAACCAATGACAAAGTCAAAAATCTTGAAATCTGGAATGAAAAAATTCAAATTATGTAAACAGGAACAAAGGTAAGACTTAGTGCCAATTCTGTTTAGAAACTATGCAAACCAAAAGTCAATGAAACATTTTTTATATGCTGAAAGAAAAAAAAAGGTCAATGTAGAATTCTATATCCTGTGGAAAAAACCCCTGAAAATAAAGATAAAATAAAGACATTTTAAGATGAACAAAATTTGTTCCGAGAGAATTTGTCATCAACAGACCTGTACTATAAGAAATGTTAAGGGAAGTTCTTTGGGCTAAATATAAATAATGCCAGATAGAAACTTGGGTCTACACAAAAGAATGGAGAATGCCAAAGATGGTAAATATATGGGTAAATGTTAAATGATTTTTTCATTTTTGTAGTTATTTAAAAATTAATTGTCTAAAGCAAAACTAACAACAACGTATTGTGGGTTTTCTAACATATGCAAAAATATGTGACAGCAATAGCACAGAAGTTGGGAAGTGGGAAATGGCAGTGTACTCTTGTAAGGTCTTGCAATATATAAGTAGTAGTATAATATTATTTTAAGGTAAATAAACTGTGATGAGTTAAGGATGCATATTTTAGATGATAGAGTGACCACTAAGGAGAAAAACAATGAGCTATAGCTAAAAACAAATAAATAACAGACAAACAAAAAACACAAAAAACTACCAATAAGAGTTATACTACCAAGAAGCAGGGAGATGTTTTGCTGGGTATAACTGTGCATGGATTTATTTAAAATATTTGTTTATAGAGTAAAGTCATCTCTTAATTCTCAAACTCATTCCACAAAACCTTATGAGTACTACTACGTGCCTACTCATTGCAGTAACAGACAAATGACTAAAGAGAGCCGGACTCGCAGCTCACATTGGCTTTCCCAGAAAAGAGTCAGTTTCATGTGGTTTTGTTTCAATTAAGCCTGGGGAAAGAAGGAGAATTTTGAAAAACAAAGCAAAGCGAAACAAATAACACCATTGTATTTCAGGCTGCAGCAGGGACTAGGAGTTCTTCTCTGAGCATTAATTCCTGCAGAGAATAAGAGAGAGAGACTGGAAGCTCTTTGAGGATGTGGATCGTGCTTTACTCCTCTGTCTGACATTGCACGTAGCAAGTGCTAACAATGCTGAAGTAAGCAGCCGTGATTCTTCAACTGCATGATGCGGTTAAACGTACTCACCAGGCCCATCTCCATTTTTTCCATCTCTATTTTGTGATGCTATCTAAGGTAATTAGGACATTCATTGTGCGGTGATCTTACTCGAGCCATTCATTTTAGTAAGATTCCCGTGTATGGACTGAATGGTTGTGTCCACACAAAATTCATATGTTCAAGTGCTAATCCCCAATGTGGCTGTATTTGGAAATGGGGCCTCTAAGGGAGTAATTAAGGTTAAATGAGGGCGTAAGGGTGGGCCAATGATATAATAAGATTAGTGTCCTTATGAGAAGAGACACCAGAGATCTGTGTGTGTGTGTGAGTGTGCACGTGGGTGTGTGTGCACACACACTGAGGAAAGGCCATGTGAAGGCACAACAAGAAGGTAGCCACCTGCAACCCAAGGGGAGAGCTCTCGTCAGCCAGTAACCCTGCTGGCACCTTGATCATGGACTCCTAGCCTCCAGAACTGTGAGAAGTACATATCTGTGTTCAAGCGACCTACTCTGTGGTATTAGTTATAGCAGCCTGAGGGGACTGATCACATCCCTGAACTATAGAAGCAGCACATTTTGAAATCATTAGGCTCATGTAATTTGGGACCTCACCAGTTGAAGTTAGGGGAAGGTCTGGTGATTTTCCCATCACTCTTAATGTCGGAATTGTGTACCTCTCAATCCTGAAGAACCCTGTGGTGCCACCAGTTGGACTGGGGTTTTAGTTGCCTTCTGTCCGCAGTCAGACTGGGCCTACAGGAAGACTTCATACAAGCCCACTACACCCAGAGAAAGTGGAGTTCCCAGTGGCCTTGTCATCTTTTCCTTTCGGTTAATTATTACTTTTTCAGCTTAAGTGAATATTCTGCTTTTGCTACATGTCAACAGTGCCTCAAGCTGAGGAGGGTTGTGTCGGTGTTTCTTGCCTATAAACTAGATGGGCCCCACTGCCATTCCAAACAGCCCTCATTTGTTTGGTCACTTCCGACAGACGGCCCCTGATGAGTGCAATACACTCAGTTCCCACCATGGGGCTGGGCGGTGAGGCAGGGTCACGTGGTTAGCTACCTCTGCGCATGAGGCTGGATCTTTTTTACTGAATAATGCCACTCAAAAATAAGATTAAACTCTTCTAGCTTTTCTTATTTAAATTAATAACTTGAATCAGCACAGATATTTTTATTTTCAATTACTTTTATTATTAAAAAATGCAAATTATAAGTGTGCTAGGTTGTCTGAGTTTCCTTATCTTTATCCTCTCAAAGGAATATTTCCTGGTATGGTGAAGCATAAACTTGTAAAAGGATTTCAGAGTTTTCAGTCTTTGCATCTCTTCCTCAAGTTAGTTACCTTTGCAACAGTGACTAATTGCCAAAAAAAAAGAAAGAAAGAAGGAAAATGTTTTTGAATATTCTTTCCATTTACTGTGTTAAAAAAGATCCTTCCTCTAATAGCCAGCTTTAGAATAGCATTCAGCATATAGTAAGTGTTCAGTAAAAATCATTGCCTGAGGAATGGATGAATTCTGAAATGAATTGTCATAACTCTTTGAAGCTCTACTGTATTTGAAAGTGATGATTCTAAACCACACTGTCTATTACAAGCTTTTAAAATTCACAGGTTAAGAAATATTTCAATCTTTTTCTCAAGGTAATTTTCCTACATTGTGAAAGAAAAATCCTTACATTAATTGTGTAATTCAATGTCCATAAAAACAAAGAGCAGTTAAGCTTTTCCTAAGAGAGCCCACCTAACAGGACAGTGTAGGTGGTCATATCTCAAGTGCTGCATATTTCCTTGGTCATCTCTGCCCCTCGCTTATTGTCCTCACTGGTGTGAACATACGTCTCAGTCACCACCATTTGTATGCCTGCTGGCTTTTCCTTACATCCTAGAACTTCAGAGAAAATAGCAGCAGATCCAATTTCCTCCAGGAGACTACTTTTATTACTAATGCCTGATGAGAGGTATTCAAAGTGTAAATTTTCTTTGTACAATGTGAAGTTATTACTCCCCCACATACACACACACTTTCTTGTCTCTGACTGGTCGGCTCTAAATTACTTCGTGTGCAATAGTCCATTAACATTTGCAATGTTGTGAGATATAGTTAATAAGTAAAAGTAGGACTGACATCTTTAGGTATCATAAACCAGAGTTTCCCTGATCAGGGTTAGGATTTGATGCTAGACCCTAACGTGATGTAGCTCACTGATGTTTTCAAATAAATGCCGCACAATGGCAACCCTACAGCAGTGTCTGGGAAGGTGCTGGATTGCTTGTGAAATGCACAAGGCTGAGTCTTCTTCAAAATAGCAAATGTTCTAAAAGGTCTTCTGTCATGATGGAAGCATTAAAATATAAAAGGCAAGAACATGTGTTAAACTTTTTTCTTTTGACTACACAGGCAGCAAGGGAAATAAAACGAAGGAGGCTAATTAGTTTGCAGGGTCTCAGCTTTGTTTCACTGTTCACATCCTGGAAGGCCCGTCCTCAGAGGGAGCGGGATATCACAGGCTGCCCCAGATCTCAGCTGCTACTCCACAGCATTGCCTACATCAGCAGTCAGGGGTCAGAACACTGTTTAAGAAAAATAGCAATACGGGAAATGGATGTTCCAAACCTTTCTTACTGGGCATTCTTTCACACAGAAATGCATGTCTCCGTTATGTCCTCTCTTGCGTCGGAAGACCAAGAAAAGAGCAAATGTTTTTACTTTCTTTTCTTTCCCCTTTCCATTTCTGACCCCAAAGTTTTGGTCCACATTACATTATTTTGCAGAAGAAAACCTGTGCAAACCTGCCGGGAGACAGAGAGGCATGAAGAATGTTAAGCAAGGGAGAACACTTTTGAGTTGAGCTGGCAAAAGCCACTGTGTTTGCTGCAGGGGAGCAGATTAAAGCCATCTAAACACTTCATTTCCCTATGGGGCCTGACTATATGAGAACAATTCAAGGTCCACTGCACAGAGCAATGAACTTCCCTTCTTCACTGGCCTACCCCCTGTGGTCTTTATCAAATTCAAATGACCTACGCCCACCAGGACAGATAGATAGATACAGTGGTGGGTTTTGTCTAGGTATGCCGAATCTTAGATGCTAGTAGACTTTTTATGCATGAAACTATGGATTGGTGACTCAGTATACAAATTATATTTTAATATTATCAGCAAGGTTTCAAGTAGACTCCCCAGGGTCTCCAGCTTTGGGGTTTTGACATGGCTTTGAGCTCAGAATCTTGAGTACTTCTAAAATCCACCTTCCATTTATGACTCTGATGGAACCACCCACCTAATAAACCGTTTTGTCAGGGAGGCAGTGGGCTGCAGTGTAGTATTCAGCGTGCCACAGATGGCCGCCTGCCACCACAGCAGAACAACAGTCCGCTCCAGGCCTGATAGAGGCGACCGGGATAACGCACTTGGTCCAATGGAAAGTCCCAGCTCCTGTACACAGAGGATTGAAATCTTCCCTGTGATCACTCACTCTTGGTGAAAGGTCTCAATCCTTTGGATTGCCATATTTGGGGATCTCTGGATGCCCAAAGCATCCACAACCAACGAGTCGAGTCTTTTCTTTTTTCCTTCATTTTTTTCCCTCCTTTTCTGTTCCTCTCTGAAAGGGTCCACAAGGAAGGACACCAGTGGCAACAGGGCCATGTCCTGGCTGGAAAGGGTGTTTAAAACCCATTTGGAGTTTGGGTGAAGGTGAAAGTTGTCAGGCTGTGAAAAATGGCATCAGTGTTGGCTGACCTGAAATAGGGCTGTAAAGTTCTATTCCTCACAAAGGCAAGATATATTATTGCTGTAACGCCATTATTCCGCTCCATCACTTTTACACCTTGTTCCCATTATCTACAAGTTAAATATAACCCTATGTAAAAACAGGAAGGACAGCACTGAGTTGTCTAGCTTAACAGCACACACTTAAAACATAATAGAGCACTTGTTACTGTATTTTATGGAACGGAAACTCCAAATGTAAAGATGTATTAAGGAAATATCTCAAAGTTATTAGGGAAGGATATTTACAATTACAGATTGCTTTATATTATGCTTTTATGAACATCTCAGGAAATGAAATAGCCCTCAGCTGTAGAGAGTGAAGAGGGAGGTAATTTTCCTTAATACGGGTGATAAAATTAATCTGATTGAAATCGCAGGCGATTATTTCTCAGAATACTGAGTGGCAGTACAATCACTTACACTCTTTTATATTTTTTTAGTCAAAGCTTGTGTAGATGAAAGCTAATTACAAAGTAGTGATGTGAAGCGCTAAGGAAATAGTTTGTATAGCATAGAACAGGCACGGCTAATTGGGGTTTGTGATTACACAGATTGTTGTTAAGGAGAATTAACTACCAGCAGTCTCTCCTGCAAAGCTTCTCATCAAGGCAAAGTAAAAATAGACACTGGATCTGTTATTTATCTAATTATGCCTTGAATATTTTCACAAGCACGTTACACACTCTCAAATGGTTTGTTGTTCAAAAACTTTCGGTCTCACGCTGCTTGTGATCAAAGTGTAGATATGAATTTTTTGACACTGGGCTCTCTTCAGATCACTTTCCCTAAACCCCTGCTCACAGGTGGTGTGCACTGAAGACTTCAGAGCAGGGAGGCTGGTTGGGGATTACTAAATAAAGAGGATGTTGTGATAGGGAATGGTCCTGTTTAATAGAGCTTTATGAGTACCTGTACGTCACTGGTTCAAAATGTGTTTATATCAGAGTTAACCCATAGTAGGCAATGGAGAAACTTCAGAAGAACGTGGAGGCCTTCTGTTAGTAAAAAATGAATTCATTAGAAACATGCCGAGTCCCTTTGACCTATGGCAATAATTTATTGCCTTTCTTCCCATGGTCATGCTCCTCACCCTTATATGTTCTTGAAAGCCCTCATGTATAGGATATGTGGAATTTTATACTTGAGTCCATAGAAGAACCAATCAGCTCTCATGACCACCTGTTTAATCAGTGTTTCTTCAATGGAGGGTCAGGACACAGCACTGCTGGCGGGACCTCATGCAGAAGTCCCATCACTTCCTCGTGATCCTGCCTTTACCTGCCTTTCTGCCACCCCGTGAATTCCTTAGTCTTCTCTTTCATCACCGATTCGGGTTTTCACTACCCTTACATGTCAGCTTTCTTTCAGCCATGAGTTTTTTCATTTAACGTTCATTTGGTGCCTCCTGTGTGGTCAGGCCCCAAGCTCCTCTGCAAAAGGAAGAAGAACATCCTCACTCGCCGCTCTGAGATCCCGGGGGTCTCATCTGTCTCCTCCTGGCCTTCGTGGCGGTGGTGTGTGGAGGGTAACGTGCGCTAGTGGGAAGCGTGTAGGGGGAGCTTGACAAGAAGGCAAAGCTGTATGAATCTTAAACAGTTGGAAAGGCAGTGCCTTAGGAACACCGTCCTAAAAGGCACTTCCTAGAATAATTCTGCAACATATGAAATGCAAATTTATTGACAAGGTGATATTTTCTGAAGACAAGGTGTCTTCTGGAAGCCTCATCTGAATGGTGACAAACAGCATCTCTCAGGATATGAGCTAAGTGCTTAGTGCAAGAGTGTTCGCTGCCTGGCTCTCGTGACACTCCTCAGCTGCACAAACCAAATGTAATAGCTTCAGAAATTGCTTTAATAGACCTATGATCAACCAGTAGCATACATTAGGAAACAACTTATAGATTCCAACTCTTGCTGATTTGTTTACAGGTTTTTTTCTTACTCATCTGTCTGCTTTTTGTTGAATCTTCATTATTAAAATGACCAAGTTGCTGTGGGAAATTATGCACTAGGTTTAATTTTGAATGTGGTGAACAGTAAAAAAACAGACGAGCAGGAGAAAATACACATTCTCTCCTTCATTTGCTCAGTTAGCATTGGGGAAAGTTCTTCTTGTGTGGATCAATATAGCTAGTTCCTAAAATTGAATTTCCTGCATTACTATTGTTATTAACAGTTTGCTACAACTAATATACTCTGCAGCAGTCTGTGGATGATATCTGCAATTTCACTGCCTTCCTATGTGAAAAGAAGATAAAAATTATTTTATATGGGTGTATGCAAATTACAGAGGGCCTGGCCTTGTGCTCCAGTAATTCTTAAATGTGCCTCTTCGTTGTCCACTTCGAATGACAGGTACTGAAAATTAAATGGTTTCCAATAAAAATCCTGTAACCTGAAATGAATCCCCACTGAATAATTAGAATATCTCACCCATAAAAGGTAATCATGTGTCTTCCATTTTTGAAGAAGCCCCTCTCTCTGATCAGCATCGATGGAGCTCTGGTCAGATTAGATCTTTAATTCTTATGAAAGAGACATAATACTCATCCTTTACGAGGGAGCCTTCTGTTGGGGCTGACAGCCTTACGTTGTCACAGTTCTCAAGGATCAGGACTACACTCAGTGCTAATGTGAGAGAGAAGAAATAAAAGGAGGTAGGATGGTCTCTACATTATTTTAGACACACAAGGAAGATGTATCGTTTTCCCCGGATGCAAACAGGCACGTACAACATCCAACCCACTGAGATGGATCCACTTTAGTTTGTAATGTCTTGGTGCCCCTGTAGGGTATCATGGGTCTTGAACTTCATGTTGTTACTGCCTTTCCTACTGATCAAACCAAAATGGTAACTCCAGGGGAAGAAATCCTCACATCACTCTACCCGTTACTAATGCACCATCTCTCGCGACATGGTAGAGGTAAGTGCAAGGATGAGGGGATGAGAAACCTGGATTCAGATCTTGGCTGGCCCCCCTAGATGGTCCCCTAGCTGGGACTCCTTGGGCAGGTTATTATTATCTCTGGCCCCAATTTTCCCACTTAAAAAAGGCTGATAACAAGAAAGCTTTAAATGGATCAAATAAGTTAGTCTGCACAACAACTGTAGATCCTCTTTGTTCTGGTTTGCTCAGACCTTGGGGGATGGTTTTAGACCAGAGGATGGCGCCCCCTCAAAGCTTTACTATTCTGTAAACACAGGCAGGGCGGATCAGTGGTAAAGCATACACAAGGCAAGCCATTTGGAAGAGAAATCCTTGTCCACAATGATGGAGAAACAGGAATTTTTAACAGAGAGAGGAGGAATTGAAAATTTAAGTTAGCAAAACTCATGAGCTGTGAATCCTCTAAATTGTCAGCGTAATGAGTAATAGTGGTTTGGTTCCAATTTTCTGTAATTTATTTACAATATGAAGAGCCTCCTGTCCTTTATCAAAAAATCTACAAATCACTCCTAAAACACAAATAATAGTCACATTAAGAGGAACAAATTATAACACCGAAATATGTCGTTGGGCTGGAAACAAGGAAACAATGTAAAAGTGGAACTGTGTGCTACAGAAAAATACTGCCTAATAATACATATTAAAATAATTATGTGTAGTTAGCAATTCTCCTCAGATAAGTTATTGAACTTGGTCCCATGACTGTCTAGTTGGCCAGCTCTCTGGATATTTCTATTTCAAAGCATTTTGACATTGATGTCATTTTTTCTCTCCACTAAGTGAAAAAAAATAGAAAAGTCAAGATTTGCTCATAGAATTAGATAAAATAGAAACTCAGCTCACACATCCAAACAAGCACAGATTTTTGTAAATGTAAAACAAAAACAAATATTTAATATGTGGATTAAATGTTATTTACTGAATCTCTGGCCAAATATTATACAGTGTATTGTAATCTAGAAATATTTTAAATTCAGTGATGCCAGATTGACTGTGATAATTATTATAGGGATATGTCTAAATATATTACTCCTAAAATATTCATATAATATCTCACAGTTAATAATTTGTTACAATAGTTTTCAGTTTTGTATAAATTCCAATTTAATATCCCCTACCTGACTATTCAGTAATTACAAAATTTGGAATTTAAGTACAAGAGTGAATAGGTTACAAATAGATGGTTACATTGCCCTTTTATGTAAACATAAAATATTATTCAAACCAAGAGAAGAAAAGTAACTACAGAATTCTTCTTTTTATGAATACATATTTCCTGACCATATGTATGCATAAGAATCTACTACCATGACTATATGAAATTATATAATAAATATTTTTAATTTATAGATTTCTTGCTCTGATTATATCCAAAGACCTATTTTGAGAGTAAATATGCTAAATGTAAAGTTCTTTATTGTGTCTTAGATTTTTAAAAAGTAAATTAGAAAGGCTATATCCATTTATATTTCTGTCCGCCAATTTATTCAGAAATAAATATTTTAAAATAAGTGATTATATCATATGCATGCATCTCATATAAACTATGACATTGGCTACAGTATTGTATGCACATAGTATTCACATTTCTCTTAAAGTTTGGATTTATATAATAGTACAGAAGTATCTTAAAAACCTTTGTGGGTAACATGACTGAGTATCATGATAAAATACCCTGTCTAAATATTTTACACCAAGGTTAACAAACTGTGTTAACCCTGTTAACAAAGGTTAACTCCTACATTTTGAGGGTATTATAGATGACTTAATAATAAAGAAAATCATATAGTAATGGGTAATATAGAGTTTAATTTAAAATTCATAACAAGAATTTACTTTAAATTTTTTGACTTCAAATTTTTTGGTTGTACTTAATATTTGAAAAATATATTCTCCATAATTGCCAACATGTGACAATATTCTCATTGAGAGACAGTTAATAGGGAGATAAATGCGATGGGTGAGAGTTGTTTTTACTAAGCCCATTAAAATTCTTCCTTTTTAAAAACAAATTACCTTAAGAAATTTAAACTTTCAATTTACCATGTCCTGTAAAGTATCTTTAAAAGTATCCTGATGTCTATGTTGCAATGACATGACCCTGAAAATAGCAATAAAATTTTGACACAGCTTTTGCTCAATTTTTTTTTTTAATGGCATGACTATGGGAAGACAAGGGCTTCAAGTTACATTTTTAGATAATTTTAAGACATTTAAATGGACAACAATCTAAATCTTACTTTATATGATGTACATCCCTTCCCTCAGATCAAAAAGAAGCAAGAACACTGATTCTGCAGGCCCCAAGTTAGTAAGACTTCCCAGATTCAATATGAGGGTCCAGACCTCAGCTTGAGGTAAAGCTCTTGGCAGACCGTGATTCATCGAGTCCTCCAGAGGGGTGGAGTATTAAGTGTCCTGATCCCAGGTAAACAAGAACCCATGTACAAGAACCTCAAAAGTTAAAACCTGAGAAGGAAAAGAGTAAAGTCTCCCCACTTAAGCCTAGGTAATTATTTAATAAACGTATTGTGAAATGCCTGTTCAGTGTCAGGTGCTGTGGCAGGTGATGGGAAAGAATCCTGAGTATGAGACAATTAAATATGCCCAGCTCCCAGGAGAAAGGGGGAGCTTCCCTCAGTGGGTTCTAGTCTGGAAGACAGATGTGCAAACAAGAACAATAGCCGGAGACGCGGTGAACTCTGTATCACCATAACAGAGGCACCGATAAGCACTGTGAAAACAGAGGGATAGAAGAAAGGTTATTTCCTGGAAATCTTCCTAGAGGAGAAGACTATTCTACATCTGGAAAAATGAGCTGGCGTTGGCTAAGAGCATGAGAGAAATGGCATTTCCCACTGCCTGGGCATTAGCTCAGAAGTGGGAGAAAGGACACAGTGATTGTTTAAGGAATCATACGTAGTTTTGTATAAGCATATTGCAAACCACATGTGCACAAGTGATAGGATATGACCCTAGGAAGAAAGGTTATGTCACACTGTGAAACAGCTGGAAGGTCAAACTAAAAAGTATGATTTTCCTAAGAGCAACAGCCAACAACAGAGATTTCTCTAAAGCACCGAGCATGGTTGGATATTTTGACTGCTCTTATTTTGGATGGTTTATCCAACTATTCAAGTAGTCAGTCAGCTATATATGTAACAATAAACACTGAGCACCTACGACCTGCCAGGCAGTGATCTAGTTGCTGTGGTTATGAGAGTAAATCCTGGACAAATTCTTGAACGCCTGTAGTAGGGTCATCTCCTTCTTGCTAACAGACTGTCAAGAAAGAGTGAAGAGGTGTGGCAGAGACCAAGCTTTGTTCACCAGAGTCCATTTCTTATTCCTTAGTCCTAGAAGACTATACCCTTCTCTGCCCCCTACAATTATGTGGTGTTAACTCGATCAGTTCTGGCATTGACATGTGAGTGGAAATAATGTGTGTCACTTCTAGGTGGAGACAGTAGAAAGCCCGTGCACAGCTCCGTCCCCATTCCCTCTTTTGCACGGTGAATATGGATGCCTCGTTTTCAGAAAACAGAGCCACACGATTGAAGCAGATTGGATCCCTGAGTCACCAGATGGAGAACAGTTGTCCTGGAGAAATGTCTGGATGCACAGTGGACATTACCTTAGCAAGAAATAAACTTTTATTGTGTTAAATCACTGGGATTTTAGAGTTGTTTGTTGTGACAGCATAACCTTGCCTCTCCTGACCGATGCAGGAAGGCACGCCTACTCCTTAACCACCTTGACAAAAAGCGGCAAACATCACTTCCACACACATTTTATTAATGAGAACTAGTCCCTTGACAAAAAGCGGTAAACATCACTTCCACACACATTTTATTAATGAGAACTAGTCCCTTGGCCCTTCTAGAGGTTATTTTTGTCAGGGTTGCCTCTTCTGACAGCTTCTCTACACTGTTGTATAGGATGTGGTGGTACTCCTACTCAGGCTGCTGGGAGGATGAGCTGCTGACAGCTCATGGCTTATTCTTTCATTGGGCATTGCCTGTGGCCAATGACTGGCTGATGCAGAGATTCACAAACCCAGCCCCTTGAATTAATTTGGGACAAGTCCGAAGAACTATCCCAGCTCCAGAGCTCTCTGCAGGATTGGCTGAGAAGTTGCAACCGCACGGCATGTCAACGTCTCTCCTGAATCCTGCCTCTCATTTCTGTATAGGAGTATGTCCCAAAAGCACGCCCTGGTACAATTTCTGCTTCTAACTCTCTCTTGAGTCTGTTTCCGGGGAGCCCAATTTGAGATAACTATGAGAGGAAAGAACAAATCTTGGTTGAATAGCTCTCTCTATCACAGAAGAAATGAAAGTTTCAGGGGATTGATATATGCACGTTCTAGTTGTTATATATGTACACATATACACGTATTTATTTATACATACATAAATATTTTTTAGGAATATTTATTTAGTTTACTTATAAAGAAAAGTTGTATTTGCAAGCCTCTGCTGCCTTCTGATGAGGGTGGGTCTCATCTTCAAGAGCTGATGGTTTGCTGGACATGATACAGGTTTGAGTAGGCAAATTTGGAGGGAGAAAATGGGGCAGAGCAGAGCTGCTCTGTGCATATAAGGGAAGTGGGATATAAAGGGTCAGTTTGAAAATTCAGGAGGCGGGCATGAGGAGTCAGCAAGGGGAGTCCTGTGAAAAAGCGGAGGAAGGAAAGGGACTTAGGTGGCAATGTGATGAAAGTGGGGCTGGGGAGAAGAGAAGTGCTTCACGGGGCTTCCAAGTTGTTTTCTGTAGAATATGTGACGTACACCATCTCAACTACCCCGCCACAAGACCCTTGGTAGATTCTGCATTGGAGATTCTTTGGGGGCAACTTGGAGAGGATGACAGTAGGAGATGCCATTCTCTTGTGCCCACACACATCCATATAAGAAGCAAGCAATTATACTGTACATTTTCCGACCACTGATTTAGCACAACCAACCCAACTGATTCAATTTTTAAAAACCATTCTAAACCATGCTGCTACGAATGTCTTAGTGGATAAAACTGAACATATATATGACAAATTTCTTATGAAAAATACTAGAAGAGTAATTGATGATGAAATATTATGAAGATTTTTAAGACTTTTGATGCTTTTGCGTAATTATGCTCCCAAAAGTTTATGCCAGTTTATTATGGAAATTATTAATCATTTGAAATCTAATATTGCAAATATTTTCCTTCTTTGTTCTCTTATCATTTACCTCTTTAATGACACATATACATATATATTTTTGCAGAAACATTTTAAATTTCATGTAGTAGTATGACAATCATTTACTTTGTGAATTCAGCTTGGCAGTTTGCTTGGAAAGGCATTACCTATTCTGACGCATTAAAATTTGCACTGTATTGCATTCATTTTTTATTTTAGGAATCCATTTATAGTCTTCTTAAAAGAGGTCTTATGCTTTTTAATATTGGGTCATTGATATTTTTTTGTATTACTTTGTGAATGGAAACATTTTCATGAAAGAATCTTATCTGGTTAGCCAATTGGCATAATATCATCTTTCAAATTTTCTACTCTTCTTCTATTTATCTGAAATGCCATCATTGTCATATATTAAATGTTTTTATATACCAGGGCTTATTTCAAGGCTATGTTGGTTTGTCAACCTGTGAATTATATTTACAATTATAATTTTATATTACAAATTTCGAGTTATAATGATAAATTGTTATATTATTGGAAAAATTATAATTATAAATATTTATAAATTATAAATATAATTACCTGGCGATAATGGACAGGTTTACAAAATTGTGCTTTTTCATCAAGAAGAATGATATATCAACCTTTATTAAGTCTTGTATCATTCTCCATTGTAAATATTAGAGTTTTCTTGATATAGATCTTTCACTTTTTAAATTTGGTCCTGAATATTTTTGGTATTACGTTTGTGAATGGAAACGTTTTCAGTTATGCTCTCTAATTAATTATTTCTGGAATATGAAGAAGCTCATGTGTGTGTGTGTGTGTGTGTGTGTGTGTGTGTGTGTGCATGCATTTTGGAGTTGGCCATGCTACTAGATTTTCTTCATTTTATTTGTTTTTTAGTTGCACCTATAATTTTCTGGGTAGGAAATCTCACTATCAACAAAAAATCATAATTTGATCTCATTTCTACTATTAATACCTCATTCTTTCTGTAGTTTTATTAAACTTGCTAGAACAATCAGAAAATATTTTGTGGCTATATGTATATTAAATATATAAGTACATATATTTGTATTTCTGACTGCAATATGAAATCCTTCTAGCTTTTTGCCTTTAGATACAATGTTAAGGAAGTGTCTTTCTATTAGTAAATCAGGAAGATTATTGTTGTTTTAAAAATCAAGAATGGATAATGTATTCTATCAGTTTTCATGGGCCTTGAAAGAAAGACTTGACATTGTGTATCCCATTCTGTGTGCATGTACATGTGTGTGTGAGTGTTTCTGGGGATGAGGGCTACAGCTGCCATTCTTAATCAGATCTCTTACTCCCACATGGTTACGCAGCTTAGATTGGGCAGCTTTTATTACTATTAATGTAGTGTATCACATATTTTAATTTCCTAATGTGAAAGCTTTTTGCATTCCTGAGCAAAGCCGGTCACTATATATTGTCCTTGTAATATATTGGTGAATTTGATTTGCTAGTATTTTATTTAGGAGTTCTGCCTTTTTATTCTGGTCACTGCCTTTGTCAGATATTGGTATCAAGATTACGTAGGAAAATAATCATTATTTTTATGTGTTGTGCACATTTGGAAAAAAAAACGATTTTTCTTTATTTTGAAGTTCTAAAGGAATTGAACTACATAAGCTATCTGGCTGTTCATTGTTTGTGGACATAAAATTTTAAATTCCTTTTATTTTATGATAATTAATATATTTCATCAGTTTTGATACATATACATGTGTCAATTTTTTTTTATTGATGTTTTAATGGTTTCTAACATTGTGAAATTTTGGGTTGTACATTTTTGTTTGTCCATCACCACATATATGACTCCCTTCACCCCTTGTGCCCACCCCCCACCCCCACTGCCCCTGGTAACCACAGTCCAGTTTTCTCTGTCCATGTGTTGGTTTATATTCCACATATGAGTGAGATCATACAGTGTTTGTCTTTCTCTTTCTGGCTTATTTCACTTAACATAATACGCTCCAGGCCCATCCATGTTGTTGCAAATGGGACGATTTTGTCTTTTTTTATGGCTGAGTAGTATTTCATTGTATATATATACCACATTTTCCTAATCCAATCGTCAGTCGAGGGACACTTAAGTTGCTTCCACTTCTTGGCTATGGTGAATAATGCTGCAATGAACATAGGGTTGCATAAGCTTCTTTGGATTGTTGATTTCAGGTGCGTTGGATAGATTCCCAGTAGTGGGATGGCTGGATCATAGGGCATCTCTATTTTTAATTCTTTGAGGAATCTCCATACCGTTTTCCATAGAGGCTGCACCAATTTGCATTCCCACCAGCTGTGTATGAGGTTTCCTGTTTCTCCACATCCTCTCCAACATTTGTTGTTTTTTGTCTTGGTGATTATAGCCATTCTAATAGGCGTGAGGTGGTATCTTAGTGTTGTTTTGATTTGCATTTCCCTGATGATTAGTGATGTTGAGCATCTTTTCATGCGCCTATTGGCCATCTGTATATCTTCCTTGGAGAAGTGTCTCTTCATTTCCTCTGCCCATTTTTTGATTGGGTTGTTTGTTTTTTTGTTGTTCAGTTGTGTGAGTTCTTTATATATTATGGAGATCAACCCCTTGTCAGATGTATGTTTTGCAAATATTCTCTCCCAGCTGGTTGGTTGTCTGTTCATCTTGATTCTGGTTTCATTAATTATTATTATTTCTTGGATACTGTGCTATCAAGCCATACTTTAAAATTTATTAGCTAAAGTTGTCTGAACTATATCCCAATACTTGAAAAAAGTCATCAGAATTTGTGATTATATTTCTATTTTTGTTACTGATAATACATATATATTCTGTCATTTTTTTACTATTATTTTTGCCAGATGCATTATAACTGTATTAAGTTCATTCTTATTTTCAAATAACTAGTTTTTGGATTTATTTATCTATTCAGTTCTTTTCTAATTACTCTTTTATATTTCTAAATTTTTTCATCATGCTTTCCTAGAGTTTTTGTTATAATTTTTATTAATTCTGTAGTTAAATGTTTACTACATTTATTTTTATTAGCTCTTTTCCCATTAAAAGTACATATAGTTTTGATTTTTCTTCTCAATACTGCTTTGACCTTATATCATAAGTTTTGATATGTAATTTTCTTGATGCTGCAATTTTTACACTTGAAAATTATATTTTACAGTGTCTCAAAGGACATACATGCTTTTTGTTGGAAATGTTTAAAAATGCAAAATGACAAAAAGAAGAAAATGTCCTGTAAGCACTTGTATTATTGTTGTAATTTTACACATATTAAATAATTGCAGTTTATGTTTCTTCTTTGACATAAGGATTATTTTATATTTTTAAAATTTGTATTTAAAAATTTGTTTCTTTTATTTATTACTAGTTTTACTACACTGACATCAGAGAATGTGACTGTATGCTTTGTATTGTTAGGAATTTATGGAATTTTGCTTTGTGGCCTATAAACGATCACATTTTATAAATGTTCAAAGATGTCATAAAATAAGGTGAATTCTCTCTGTTGAGGGAAAAATTCAGTATATATTACTAACTCAATGTTATTAATTACATCTTCCAGATTATTTCTCATTTGCTAGATCATTCAATGATAGTATATTAATGTCATTTAATACATTTGTTTACTTGTTCATTTCTTTTAGTGTTATATAAATGGTAGTTTATAATTGATATGTTTTAATTAAAATGCCATGTGATGCCTCCAAGCTTATAGGAATAAGCTATATCTGTGCCTTTGCGAACTGTGCCTTTTGTAAAAAATTATCCTTTGCCTCTTTTAAATTTTTTTATTTTGAATTCAGTTTTTTTGATGTTAACATTGCAATTCCTGATTTCCTTTGATCACACGTGTTAGATCTATCTTTTCTTAGTCTGTTCCTTCCCCCCTTTTTTTACATCTCTCTGTATTTGGTGTATTTTTCCTAAGGAATATATTGTTGGAATTTGTTTTTTGCCTAATAAAGACTTTTTATCCTTAATAGGTAAGCTAATTGATTTTCATTTATTGTTATAATGTTATATTCAATTTTACTTGCATCATCTTTGTCCTTTCTGTTTTGTGTACGTGTGTCCCTGTGCTTGCCTGTTATGTCCTTCTGTTTCTTTCAGAATACACACATTATTTCCATTATTTTTATCTCCTTCACTATTCTGAAGGCATATATTCTGTCCCACTCTACTAGATTTTCTATTTTTCATTTTTAAAAATATTCGTCAATATATAAACCCACACTTACAGTATTTTGCTTTGTATTCCACTTCTGATGTCTGCTAGTTGTGTGATCTTTGTTAAGTTACTGGCCCTTCCTGTGACTCAGTTTCCTTATCTGTAAAAGAGAAATAATAACCGATGATTAGATGAATGAATATACATACAGTGCCTCGAAGAATTACTAACACAATGTAAGATATCAATAAGTTTAATACTTTTCAATTATTAATATTATCCTTATTGTTTCATTGCTCTAATTTTAAGAATGCAAGCAAAATGGTATATCTTTAATTCTCTCTGTTCAGGAATACCGCCTGTGGAAGTATTTTTAATTAATTTCGCCTGCATTAAGGTGAGCAACTGTAAATCTGCCTAGCGAGGGCTCTTTCATCTCTTTGATTATTGCTTCTCATCTATTTGCTTTCGTCTCTTCTTCAAGAATAGAAATGATCTCTGTACTAATCAGACTTTCTTTAAACTTTGTTTGTGGTTTGGAAGAGCTTCTCGGATTTGTCCTATCATTGATTAGATGCCTCCCTTATCAGTTCTGTTCTTTACTGTATTCAGTCTGGATTTTATTTCAGTTTGTATTTTTAGTTTCCTTCTTAGTTCTTTACATAATCCCCTTCCCTTTTCTTTTTGCTCTGTTTTACCATTCTTGCTGCTTGTTTACCTTAACCTGCTCCCAGCCCGCTGGCCCATGCTCCTGATTAGTGGAGGCCATCTTCTTGCATTCTCCTGAGGATTTGTCTTGAAATCTTCTTCTAGTTGCTGCCATGTGTCATTTTTAGTGAGTGTTCTTCCTCTGGATACGACTCTGTTTCCCTTGTTCCTCAGGTGGGGTTTTCTTTTTTTTCATTTTCACTAATATTATTTCTCTGTTTTCTTATTTAATCATGCTGAAAGGTGGGCTATCCACCTAGACGTGTTTGTTCACGAAGTCGATTTTTCTTGGCTCTCTCTCCAGCCCGTGTGTGATGATCAGCTCTCCATCTGAGGCTGCGTGGAAGGCTGGTTGGTGCACGACGCTCCTGGTCCAGTTTCCGTTTCCGCTGGTATTCCTCTGATGCAGCTCTGACTGCTGTCGGAGTGCCTCCTCCTACCTGCTGCTGTTTGATTTCCTAGTAAATTTGTGTTGTCAGAAACCAAAATAGCATGAAGTACTTCTAGAGATTCCATGCTTTCTGCGTGTGCCTACTTTACTTGCCTTTTAGGAACTATATTTCCTAAGCTAACACGTGGTACCACATGACTACCCCACCAGTCATGCCTCTTTGCTTTGCACTTATGTCCTGGGAATTGCAGCCTCTGAATGGATCTAGACAATGGTCAAGGTGAGACAGATAATCAGTATTCTGTCCTCAGAAAGGACCAGAAGGCAAAGCCTGACTATATTAGTATTTCCTTAACCTTGACAACTGGCATCACCATAAAGTCTTGGTCTCCAGACACAACTGGACCCCCATCACTGTAGGGAGAGACTGATGCAGAAAGCATATAGAAAGTGGCATCCAAGAGGACAAGGGAGGTTCTTCCTTTGGTACTCACGTGTTGTTCAAGATTGGAAGTTATATTAGACGTGTCTTCCTACACACCCAATATTCAAATCTTGTTGATTCTAGCTCAATTAGCTGTGTCTATTTTTTATCTTTTGCTGGATTATCTTAATAGTTACCTAACTTGGCTTATTATTTGATGTTGATCTTATCCCCACCTTTCTTCCACTCAATGCTAAAGAAATCATTCCAAAATGCACATCAGATATCCTAAAGAACTAACTACAAAACTCTATAGTAACCCCCTATAGCAAATGGCTTAATGGTGTACAAGGTCTCTCATCATGTGGCTTCTGCTTAATTTTCTATTCTTATCTCTCCTTACTCTTACATAATCACTCAGAGAATTGAAGTAGATGACTTACCAGAAAATTCACTGATAAAAAGACGAAAAAGGAACATTTCGAAATCAATTTTTTATTTTACATTTGTGTTGTTTTCAAGAATCACAGGAAAGTTTTCCAAAATTTTAAGCATTTTTAAGCTTTCACCTGTCAGACTTTTCATCAAATTTTTCTAGTGTTTTCTATAAATGTACCCTGGGTCAGTTTTTTATTTATGTTTAAAATTATTTGTTTTCATGCTTTTGCAAATATTTCTGTAGCTCATATTAAAACAATCATGCCCACTCTGATTCCTTTTCAGGGATTTAACTACATTTTAAATGTTTTCTCTAACTTGATGTGAAATATCTGAAAATAAATAAGCCTAAAATAAATATTTTAAACTAGTTCACATATTGATAACTACTATGTTATACTAGTTATTTTTTTCTCTACAACTTTCTTTGTAGGATTTAAGCAATTTTATTTACTTTCTAAATTATGTTGCCTTGATATTTTAGTTTTTTCATAGCAAAGGATACCTAATTTTTCTATTTGGTCATATTTTCACCTCACAAAATAATTCAGTAACATTGAGAGAGCACTTTGCATGAAGAATCCATAAACTTACAAACCAGATAAAAGAATAGCTATTATTTTCTCTTTGCCATTATTTGAAAAATATTTTTGAGACACTTAAAACACTGGAAATATTTTAAAACATTGAAAATATTTTAAAATATTGCAAAATTAAACAAAAAAGAGAGAAAAATTTATCAGGATGGTTTCACATTAAGTTATTACTCTGAATGTTTACTTTTCTCCATAAACATGCAGTTGAGTGATAATCTCTGAGTTTGGCTAATAATTGTTTATAAAGAGAAAATAGTTATAACTGAATAAAATATGAAGTATAAACTATGTAAAAAGAGTCAAATAACTTAGGAGGTTTACCCTCCTCTCCAAAAAAAAAAGGTTAGTAAAAGCACCTATAGGTGCTTTTTATAACAAGCTACCAACATATGAGACTGCAAAAGGTAAAAGAAAACAAAGAAAACTGCCCACATATGCAATTCTTTTTTTGGGTGGGGGGGGAGGGAGATCAGCCCTGAGCTAACATCCATGCTAATCTTCCTCTTTTTGCTGAGGAAGGCGGGCTCTGAGCTAACATCTATTGCCAATCCTCCTCCTTTTTTTCTTCCCCAAAGCCCCAGTAGATAGTCGTATGTCATAGTTGCACATCCTTCTAGTTGCTGTATGTGGGACGTGGCCTCAGCATGGCCGGAGAAGCGGTGCGTTGGTGCGCGCCCGGGATCCGAACCTGGGCCGCCAGTAGCGGAGCTCGCGCACTTAACCACTAAGCCATGGGGCCCGCCCCCACATATGCAATTTTGAAAACAGCCATGGATAAGTAAAGGTGTACATACTTTCTCATATTAATACTTGTTACACTGAAAGATGAAGAGGTGAAGAACTAGTGTTTAGAAATGTTTAGTTTTGATTCATGTGTTGGATTTATTTTCCATCAAATAATTTGAGCTCTCCTCACTCATCTCCAGCTGTGTACAGCCCCCATTCACCACCTGCCCAACCCCACGGCCTCCACTCTCCTACTTTTCTCTCCAGAGATGACCACTCAAAACACCTTTCAGAACCACCTATGTGACTTTGCATATATAAATATACACAGGTATGTGTAATTTTTTAATAAACGGGAATAATACTACAGATCTTTCTCGACTTATGATGGGGCTCTGTCTTGAAAAACCCTTCATAAGTTGAAAATATTGTAAATTGAAAAAGCATTTAATACACCTAACCCATCGAACATCACAGCTTAGCCTAGCCTGCCTTAAACATGCTCAGAACATTACATAGCCTACAGTTGGGCAAAATCATCTAACACAAAGCCTATTTCATAGTAAAGTGTTGAATATCTCATGTAATTTATTGAATTCTGTATTGAAAGTGAAAAACAGAATGGTTGTCTGGGTGCAGAATGGTTGTAACTATACTGGTTGTTCACCCTTGTGATCATGTGGCTGACTGGGAGCTCTAGGAACAGCGGGCAGGGTTTAGAGTAGTAGACTATCCTGACATGAGGCCTGAAGGGACCATGAAAGGGAGCAGTGAATGGACTTGGAGAGGATAAGTCTATGGAATAGGTCCCTTGAGGGACACAGCCATCCCCTGGGACTCT
This sequence comes from Diceros bicornis minor, assembly GCF_020826845.1. Lineage (NCBI taxonomy): Eukaryota > Metazoa > Chordata > Mammalia > Perissodactyla > Rhinocerotidae > Diceros > Diceros bicornis. The sequence continues at coordinate 10,612,841 of NC_080779.1, read as the reverse complement.
GCAGGGAGGGACAAGGAGACAGAGACCTGATTTCCACCTCTCCTGCTCTGATGGCTCCTGCCTGGCCTCCCCTGGCCTAAACCTATGTGGAAGCCAGGGGGCAATACACACAGCAGCTCACGGCGTGTCCCTAAAGATTAGCCTCCTGGTGCACAGGGCAGGTGCAGATGGGGAGAGAGTGGATCTGGAGGAACAAATGGGAAAAAACATCAGCACAGATGCATGCTGGGTGTGCATGCATGTGTATATGGGTACAGGGAGTGTGTGTGTGGGTGTGTGTGTGTAGTAAGTGTGTGTGTGAGCATGTGTGTATGTGCAATATTGGGTTTCTTTTTGTTTTCTGGCTTTAATAACAGCACCACTTTTATAACAAAATCTTACAAGGAATATCACTAGATGAAACATAAAAACCAAGCTGTTCGGGTTGAGGCAAAAGCAGGGAAGCTTGGAGACCTAGCTGAAGTTTTTCCCCTGTCCGCCTGCAGCCTGGATAATGATGTAGTGTGGAAACTACTGCATTAGCGGGATATATCATAGGAGCAGAGGGTGAATTGAGCCCACCGTACCTTTACATCATCACCACGAAGAGCATAGAAACAAATCTAACAGTCATTTTTGTTTTTGAAACTGAAAACTGGAAAACAATCTAATAAGCAATGTGTGATATGCTCCTTCACTGAACATTACAGACTCGTAGAATACTAAAGTTGGGAAGGGACTTACACCGTAATATCATGTCATGATAAAGCCTTAATCATATATAAGATGAAACCTCATACCTCTGGGATGTGCTTGGTAAACTGTGTCATTATTGTGGTTACATATAACAGCATGCTGCTAAGGTATGCCAGTTTTTGAAAGTTGTTTACTGATCAGAAGCAATAAATACAGAAGTAATCAACTTGTGTACAAACATACTCATAGTATAAATAAATTGCTACCATGTACACACATATAATATTTTGTACCTTTATAAAATCCACTGAGATTAAAAAAAAACCCTGAAAATTTCCCATTACGCAAGTTAATTTTTATCATGCATATAGTATTTGCAATTTCAAAATATAATACAGGACCGCATTTTATGTATTCCTTGGAAAGTAGGTAAAGTAAAAAAAGAAATGCAAACTTCCAGTAGATAGTAAACTGTTTAATTATACATAACCTCGGGGAAATTTGGAAGCAGGGAAAGAGAAACAAGATAAATGCATATTCTAAATTAGCAGCTGTAGCCTAAAACATTTCTTGCACCAAGTAATTCTGTCCCTTTATGAGTTATTATTGCCATTGTGAAAAGCCTTTATTACTGTTCTCTGAATTTTATTCCGTATATCAACTCTGACTGTATTTTGGACTACTCAGGGCTCACATGTTGAAATCATGTGCCTTTAATCAACGTCAGTATGATGACCTAAAGGGAGTGGGATAGACCCACTTCAGGAAATTCTGCCCCTGATATTTTCATATCTGCTTGCTTTTATAAGGTCTAAATTTCTTCCTCCCTCACATGACCTCCTGGGTAGTGTGTTTGGCTGTCAATATGTGGTGTGAATAGAATATGTACCCGAAGAATGGCACATACAAAGAAAAGGACACTGCAAACGGTGCCCTGAAGTGCACTAAGAATAGTGGGGATTTCACATAAGTTTTTAAAACGGATTATTTGTAGTTCTTATCCTACTTTTCCATCACGTGATTTTACAACATGTTTTTTTCTTGTGTGATATACTCATGCACTATCTGTGCCCACTACCAGTTCCCAGGTAAACTCTTGGCCTGGCTTCCCTTTTCTTACTAATGGCACTTCTGAGGCTAATAATTCTTCTTGATTTGTCCTGGCCAATATGGTAGCCATTAGCCATATGGAACTTTATAATTTTAAACTTAAATTAATTGAAATGAAAAATAGTTAAAAGTTCAGCCCCCTGAGTTACACTAGCCACATTTCAAGGGCTCAATAGTCACACGTGTCTAGTGGCTGCCATATTGGACTGTGCAGATATAGAAGACTTCCATCATCATGGAAAGTTCTTCTGGATGGCACATATGATGCTTAGTTTTATGTGTCAGATTGACTGAGTAAGGGATTCCCAGATAGCTGGTAAAACATTATTTCTAGGTATGAATTTGCAGGTATCTTCTGAAGAGATTAGCATTTGAATTGGTGAACTGAGTAAAGCAGATGGCCCTCGCCAATGTGGGTGGGCATCATCCAATCCATTGAGGGCCTGAATAGAACAAAAAGATGGAGGAAGGGCTAAGTCATTCTCTTTCTGCTGGAGTTGGGACATCCATCTTCTCCTGCACTTGGACATCAGTTGTCTTCGTTTGCAGGCTTTTAGACTCAGAGGACTTGGACTGAATTACACTACCGGCTCTCCTGGTTCTTTTTTTTTTTTAACAGTTTTTATTTATTTATTTATTTATTTTTTTGTGAGGAAGATCAGCCCTGAGCTAACATCCATTGCCAATCCTCCTCCTTTTTTTTCCCCCAAAGCCCCAGTTGATAGTTGTATGTCATAGTTGCACATCCTTCTAGTTGCTGTATGTGGGACGCAGCCTCAGCATGGCCGGAGAGGCGGTGCGTCAGTGCGCGCCTGGGATCCGAACCTGGGCCACCAGTAGCGGAGCGCGTGCTTAACCGCTAAGCCACGGGGCCGGCCCTCTCCTGGTTCTTTAGCTTGCAGACGGTAGCTTATGGGACTTCTCAGCCTCTGTAATCACCTGAGCCAATTCCTGTAATAAATCTCCACTTATATACCTCTTTCTATATATATCCTATTGGTTCTGTCTCTCTGGAAAACACTGACTAATACAGAAAATTGGTATCGAGAAGTAACGGGGCTGCTGTAACACGTGCTTAGAAATATAGAAGCAGCTTTGGAACTGGGTAATGTAGAAGCTGCAAGAGTTTGGAGGTGCATGCTAGAAAAAGTCGCAATCTTCTGAGAGAATACCTAAGTGGTCGTGACCAGAATATGGATGGTAAAGGTCATCCTGACGAGGTCATAGACAGAAATGAGGAACACCTTATTGGAAACTGAAGGAAAAGCAATCCTTATTATAAAGTGACAAGGAACTTGGCTGAATTGTATTAACGTCCTAGTGTTTTGCGGAAAGGAGACCTTGTGAGCAATAAAATTGGATTTTTGGCTGAGGAAATATTTAAGTAATTTGTTGAAGGTGCAGCTTGGCCACTGATGGGGTTCAGCACAGGCCTCTCCAAAATATACTGCTTTGGTATACTGATTATTTTGAATTAAAGTTACTTAAGAAACAGCCAGTGAAAGAAGGACACTCTGAGCCTTCTTTCTCCCCCTGAAGGCAGGAAATAAATCTCTCACGTGAAGGTATCCTCCCTGTACCAGAAGAAAGAGAGACATCTTCATCACTAGAGATAAGGAATGCAGGGCCAAGAAGGCTGTATAAACAAACCTTGTTATTTCTTTACTACCCCAAGCCACAGCCTTTTGTCTTGTCAATTCTTTGAAACATTTTCATTTCTTTGTCTAAAAGGTATAAAAGCTGGGGCCCACCTGGTAGCATAGTGGTTGCATTCGCACGCTCTGCTTTGGAATCCCGGGGTTTGCAGATTTGGATCCTGGGTGTGGACCTATGTACTGCTCATCAAGCCATGCTATGGCAGCATCTCACATACAAAATAGAGGAAGATTGGCACAGGGACGATCTTCCTCGAGGAAAAAGAGGAAGATTGGCAACAGATGTTAGCTTAGGGCCAATCTTCCTCACTAAACAAACAAAAAAAATGTATAAAAGCTGCCTGCTTTGGTCATTTCTTTGAGTCTCATATTTTTATGAGCTCTCATACATACAAATTAACTTTGTTTTTTCCTCCTGTCAATCTGTCTTGTATCAATTTAATGATTAGACCAGCCAAAGAATCTAGAAGGAAAGAAAGGAAAAGTTTTCCTCACCTACACTTCTCTTGAATGCTTGTAGTAAAATGTGAGAAGAGGGAAATGATTAAAAAATGGAATTTTTAATCAAAAAGGAAGCAGAATTTGAGTTTGAAAAATTCTCAGCCTATCCATTTTGAAAGGAGTGATAAGGCTTGTTTGGGAGAGAACAGAAAGGGTATGGCCAAATTTGACAGGATATTAGTATGGACTGGCCATCTCAACAGAATCTAGGAGCCATTCATCAAGACAATGAATGAGGAGACTGGTCAGCTGTCTAAACAGACGCCAGGCCCTATTATCCAAGACATGGGAAGAATGACCTCCAGGGCAATTCGGAGATCACGGGACTGCCTCTCCCGTCACAGGCCCAGAGGGCAAGGGTCTGAGGGTCAGAGCAATCTCTAAGGAGAAGCTGCCACTGCGGGGCACCTCTTCACCTTGTGGGCTCTTCTCCATGAATTCCAGGCTGCCCCAGGTGTGGCTCCAGTGGGCCCCCAGTGTGGCATGCACTGTATCAAGCAAAGCACAGGGGCATGGCTACCTCCGCCTAGATTTTGAAGGTGGAGCAGCCTGGAGCCACCCAGGGGTGCCCCAACTGGCCAGGTTGCTGCCTGGCATGCAACCCAAGCAGAGGGCTGCTGCGGGGGTGGGGCAACTGCAGAGAGCCTTCACTAGGGCAATGCCCAGCAGAGACACGGGGACAGGGTCAACTCCCACCCAGACCTGTAGAGTCACTATCATGCAATTCTAGCTTAGGAGACATGCAGGCATGCGACTGCGTGAGTGCTGCTGTGTGGGCTGCACCTTGGACGTCCAGCTCCCATCTTAATGGGTCCAGAAAGGATTGTTTTTGAGTCTTGGGTTTAGTGTTTACCGTGTTAGGTTTTGGACTTACCTTGGATCTGTTGCTCGTTTTTCTTCTCTGTTTCTCCGCTTTGGAGTGGGAATGTCTTTCCTATCCCACCATTATATTTTGGAAGAACATGTCATGTTTGATTTCATAGGTTCACAGCCAGAGTCTCACCTGTATCTTATTTAGATGACATGTAGATGAGACTTTGGACTTAGACTTTTGAGTTGATGACATGTGAGAAGTACGTGAACTTTGGGGTGCCAAAGGTAGAAAGCTATGATCTGAATGTTTTTGCACCCCTCTCCCCCCAATTCATATGTTGAAATCGAATGTCCAATGTAATGGTATTAGGAGATGGGGCATTTGGGAGATGATTACGTCATGAGGGCACAGCCCAAATGAATGGTATTAGTGCTATTATTAAAAAGACCCTCAGAGCTCCCTAGCCCCTTCCATGATGTGAGGGCACAGCAAGAAGTCCCCGTTTATGAACTAGGAAGCCTTCACTAAATATCAAATCTGCCAGTGCCATGATCCTGGACTTCTCAGTCTCCAGAATTATAAGAAATAAATGTCCATGATGTCTTGTTAGAGCAGCCTGAACGGACTAAGAGAGCACTGTCCTATGTCTTCAACCTTGGAAGATACGTTTCTTTATAGCAAAGAGACCACTGTCTCTCTTGTGCTATCAGTTACAATACCTGACTCTTCTTTAATAATATTTCATTTCTTTTTCTCTTCCATTCTTTCCATTTCCACTACCACCACCAAATTCTAGGCCCCTATTACTTGTTCTATGGGCCCTTGCATCAGTCCTATCTGATCTATTTGCCTCCACCTTCTCTCCACACCAATCCAGCCTGGCCACTGCATCTAGAGTAAAAGTTCAAAATCATAGTTGGAGCAAGTTCTCTCCCACATTTGAGTCTATTGTCTGCAGAAGCCTGTCCTTTTGTTGGACTTCACACAGTAACAGAGAGAGCAGTAAAGGGTTCTTTAAAGTTTTTTCATCTAGTTTTGAGTTGAAGAAAATCAAGTAGCTCCCCTGCATTGTTCTTATTTCATCATTTTTATTATCGGTTAAATTCTAAAATATCTCTCTTAGTATACACAACATATGTTGTGCAATAAATTAATTCCTGATTAAATCCTCAAATTTTACATTTATTGCCTTGTATATAAAATGACCTTTGAAGCATTAATGTAGCACTAATTACGTTTTTCATTTGATGTAAAGTGCTTATAAACTACCTCACATAACTACAAATTAAACTACGTAGTAATAAGTTGTATGGTGTATTCTTCTTTCCAAAGGCTCGGGGACCTTTACAGAAATCATTTGATTAATCTGCACACATCTCAGAGATGAAATGGTTGGTTTTAATTATCCTTCCTTCTGTGTTTGGGAAAGCTGTGCGGATACCATGTATGACTGAAGTATACAGGCACTGTACCAAACTTGCTATGTTAATACAGAGTAGCATAAAGGCCCCCAAACCACATCTCTTTCATCAAATATACATTATTGTTGAAAATTTCAGGAGTTCCATGCTGGTAGGAAATGAGCCGCCTTCTGTTCTGTTCAGGAGTACCAAACTCCTTACCTTGCCTGCTCAGTATTATGATACAGTGATCAGATCTCCAGGGACATAAGTCAGAGCATTTAGTATATGACTTTAAAAAATGTCCCCCTGTATCTCTTCTCCTGGGTCCTGAGATCTGTCTTATTTTTACTCATATTTGAATTAATATCACAGCCATCTCTCTGCCCTAATTGTAAATTTAGGGCAAAAGTGCTACCAACACAAATTCCATAACTGTCCTCTCCATTATTTTTCCATAGCCTTGGTGCAGGGGCGGGAAAGAGCAGAAATGCACATAAAGCTTGATTAGCCAAATTAATAAAGGGATAACCCCACAGAGCAGACAGCGCAGAGGTATTTTTATCTTTTTTCCAGGGAGTACACTAAACAAGCACAGATTTCCATCATATTTGCATTCCTTCTGTCATTTTCCTGTGGTTAATATCAAAATGAAGGTGTAGCAACAGGGACAAAATCACCAGGTGGAGAAAGGAGCTGATTGGGAACGGGTTGAACAGAGGCAGAAGCTTCAGGAAATTTTAAACTCTTCATACAATCTACTAGTGCTATGCAGATAATTGAGAATTTATGGCATTTCCAAAGACACAAGGCATAAATGTGTGTGAAATAAAGAATAATCTGTCGGTTGACTTTAGTAACTGCGGAATAGAGACAAAAGCACATACCAGCATAAATTGGTCCTAAGTATTTTTAGTAACGTCCACATAAAGACGCGCAGAAATTATGCCTCATTCATGTGGATATGCTTAATGCAGACAAAGAAAAGTCAAATATATTGAAATACAATTTACAGAAATGAAGGTGCTTTGCTAAATATATTGATAAACAATGATGTTGCCAAACAGTAAAAAAGAGAGACGGTATACTGAGAGTACTCATCTGTTCTATATGTCATTTCCCTAAAATAATAGTATTCGCTGAATTACATAGGAATTCACTTTTAAGGAGACTCTTTAATATTCGAGTATGTGAGTTTAGTTAATGCTTCACTTTTTTTTAGTTCTCCCTTTGTCACTTTTTATAAGTTGTAACAGAGAGCTCTAAGATAGTGACAAACAATACAAATTCTGAATTAATGTCTGAAATTTCAAGTTCTCACCAACCTTGCTGAGGGAGGTGTATCTTGCCCCAAGGTTTGTTGCCTTCACAGAGTTGGGGACCATGCTTCTCTCCCACGGATCTCCAGGATGAAGTGAACAGACTGTGAGCTGGAGGAAGGGGCTCATCTGAAGAGCTGAAAACACCAAGCCCTAGGTGGAGAAAATCAGTTAAAACCATCAGAAGTCACCAGTATGCTGAAAAAGGGTGATAAGACCTTGACTTGGCATTTGAGCAAACAACCCCAAAACATAATGTTTGGAAACAATAAACGTTTATTATCTCCTAGTGGATTAGGAATCCAGGAGCAGATCAGCTGAGGGGTTCTGGCTTAGGATCTCTTTTCAGTTTGCAGTCAAAGGTATTGGCTAGGGCTGCAGTGGTCTCAAGGCCCAGATGGTGGAGGCTTTGCTTCCAAGCTCACTTATGGCTGCTGAAAGGTCTCAGTTCACCCATGTGGATGTCTCCACAAGGCTACTTCACATAAGAACTGTTTTCACTCAGAGCAAGTGACCCAAGAGAGAGCACCCAAGACAGAAGCCACTGTCTTTTGATAACCAAATCTTAAAAGGGATATCCCATCTCTTCTGCCATATTCTAAGCATTAGATGTGAATTAATTTGTCCAGCCCACACTCAAGCAGAGGGGATTACACAAGAACACGAGTACCGGGAAATGCAGATCACTGGGACCATCTTAGATGCTGCCTATTACAAGCATACTGTTTTCACTTTTGTGTATTTTGCATCTAGTAGCTCAAAATTTTCAAAGAACTCAAGGCATATTTTCTTTGATCTTTTGTTTCTAAACTTTGTTTCTAAAGCTCTTTTTATTTGAACTTTACAGCAACTCTTTGAAGTCATCAGGGTGGTTCTTGGAGCCAGGTTGTTTTAGATCCAAGCAAATGGGACTGAGATTAACTAACATATTTAATGATAACTAGTAAGAAGTAAAACTCTATTCAGGTCTTCTAATTCCTAATCTTTCCATAGTTTGAAATAAAGCTTGATGCCCTCCCATGAAGTATTTCCAACCTAATGGGAAAAAGAATGGGAAAATGAAGTGCCCAAGTGGTTGCAGCTCAGGACTGGGAGTCGCGGAGGTGAATAAAAGGATCCAGGAGATGGAAGTAGTGGTTGGTTATTTGTTTAGTTTGAATAAATTGGAAGGGAAAATCATTTCAAGTCTGTTCTTAGGAATTTTACATAATAGGATGAAAATGTCAAGATAAATATGTTTAATACAATCAGATAATTTGGGAATATATAATGGAGAATGACTTGTATCAAGTAGCTAATCAGATGTGTGACATCGTGGATGATGGTTTTGGTATTTTGTTTTCCAACTACACTTGTACGATGTTGTATTGATGTTGTGGATTTGGAACTGAACAATGGAGTTCAAATTGTGGTTGGAGACTCACAAATATCCTCTTCATTCAGTTTTCTAAATGTTTTTCTAAATATTACACATCCTATGGTGTTCTTATGCAGCACCAAATAATAATGGCTACTTCGGTTGGGGAAAGCTGCCATGATGCTTTATGATATGAGGTTACGTCAAGGTTTCTCAACCTTGGTACTGTTGACATTTTGGGCTAGATCATTCTTCATTGTGAGGGGCTGTCTTGTACATGGTAGGATGCTTAGCAGCCTCCCTTGCTTGTACTCAATAGATGTTAATAACACCCTACTACCCCATACATACATGACAAAGAAAATATTTTAGACATTGCCAAATGTCATTGAGGGGAAGGAGAGGCTAAAATCATTTCCAGTTGAGAACCACTGGGTTTGGTAAACCAAACTAAAGCCAGCTAAAAATTTTATATGGTAACCCATACTCATAAAATAATCTGATAAAATGACACTGCCGTGTTAAGAGTATATTTCTGAATAGTGGAATTATGAGTGACTTTAATTTTTTCTCTTATGCTATTCTTTATTTTCTAAATTTCTTACAATAAGTATGTACTGGTTTTATAATCAGAAAAATTGTCAAATTATTTTATTAGAATTTAAATAACAAGGAACTAAAGTTTTATCAATTTGAAGTGTTAATTCTTAAGTATTCAGAATACTACTAGTATTCTAAATAGTACTATTTAGAATAGTAACATATCCTTTCACCTTTATTAGCTCATCTGATCATTACAGTAGGCTAGATGTTTTCTCCATTTTAATATTAATTAAATGTCTTAATGAGGGGAGTAACTTCTATAAGATCCCTCAGGTGAAAAGGATGAGCCTAGATCTGAATTCTGGCTTCCTGCTGTTAGGTTTTCCATTGACTTCCAGAATATTTAGCCTTCTGAATCAGCTCATCAATTGCCAGTCCCAGGTAACTCAAGTGTTGATGTACACTATCATTATTGCTTCCTTATTGTGAATTTGTCAAACGTTATTCTATGCTGAGAACACTGTGCTTTTTTACTTACCTTAACTTCATTCACTACTTACTGTAGCAATAAAGGAAGGAATATAGATCAGATGTTGGGAAAAGCTGGGACTGTAAAAGCTGGGACCATTTATAACCTCAATGACTGTAGATGAGTCCGTTCGGATCCAGACCTGAGGTTTGCTGGTTGGCTGGGCAGTAAGGAACTAAGAGGAGAAAGGCGCCAGCAGATCACTAATTATATGTACATGTTTTAGATTTGGGCAGCGTTTTATGAGGGAGAGGGCTCTCATGGGCTCTTTAATTAGATTTCCCTTTGTATTGCTAAAGCTGATTTTGGAGAACATAGCTTGGGTGTGTGGCAAGGTGGGCTTCCCACTACTGAATTCCCAGCAGTCACAGGTAGTGTGGGTCCCTGCTAGGGGTCTGCTCCTGTAAAACAAATGTCAGGGGAGAGCCAAGGAGGGTGATTGCTTCCTGTTTGAACTTGGCTCCAGGAATGAAGGGGAGAGGGCCGGCCACACCCAGGTGCACATCTCCAGTCTTGAGCTAGGAGGAAGGGCCATGGATGGGGCAAAGGCCAGGAGTGTTTAGGGCAACACCACCTCATGGAAACTAGAAAGATGAAGAAGAAGGCTTTCCTTTCACACCTATCAAGATTCTTATTCTCGGGGCCGGCCCCATGGTGTAGTGGTTAAGTGCGCGCGCTGTGCTGCTGGCAGCCCGGGTTCGGATCCCGGGCGCGCACCGACGCACCACTTGTCAGGCCATGCTGTGGTGGCGTCCCATATAAAAGTGCAGGAAGATGAGCACAGATGTTAGCCCAGGGCCAGTCTTCCTCAGCAAAAAGAGGGGCATTGGCATTGGATGTTAGCTCAGGGCTGATCTTCCTCACAAAAGAAAATAAAAAAGAATAAATGCTGCAAGAATAAAATCAGTTAAAAAAAAAAAAAAGATTCTTATTCTCCTTCATGGAGATTTAGCCAATCAACGTAATTTCCAAATTAAATTATATTTTCTTTTTGAGAATCTCTGGGATTCTTCTAAACAGCATAAGGGCAGTAGTAACCTTGGATGGTGGTTTTGCGGGATAAATCAGGGTCTTGGAGTCCTTTGATGAGAAATAAGGTAAATGGATAATTAAATATGCCTTTGACCTAGCTAGGATTAGTAGCCCAATGCAATTGGATATTAGATGATTTTAAGTGAAATATGCACTTCTAAGAAATGCTCCTAAAGGCATCAGATCCAATAATGTTAAAACATTGGGAAAACATAATTAAGATAAAATAATTTACCTCTATTCCTATTCAGGAAAAAAATGGTGAGGAAGTCTTTATAAATAAAAATATGACATCCCCTTTGTGGAGCTGGAAGGACACAGTTAAAGGAAGAACTTGTGATTTGGGTCAGAAAATTGCTTTCAACAAAAGAGAACCTTGATGAATACACATGCCCCAAACTCAGAACGAACTGAATTATTAAAACCATGGGCAGATGTAGACCAGATAAAACACACCAGGCTCCAGCATCAAAGCAACATGAACTCTGCTCTATAGCAGACGATACATCAAACTCAGAGCCACTTTTTCAACCCAGTATGTCTCAAATGGTTAAAGAGAAAATGATTAGGAATGAAATTTGCACTTTAACATACGTGGTCCTCATTAATTTTGGTCAATTTAGGGGAGCAAATCTTTTTCCAAATCCAGTGAGTTGAAATCTAGGTAGCAAAATTTCCTACTTTTTCTTTTCCACAATTTTCTCCTTTTTCCTCCCCTACAATTCTGTGTGAGATAGAGTGAAATGACAGAATATGGATAAACCAAACAGAAACAAGCATTCCATCTAGAGAATGAAATTTCCAGAATGTAATTAAATTGTACAATGTCTTAAATGCTATAATGAGTGTTCAACAGTCTCCTGACGGGGATCAGAGTGTGCAATATCACTGCCACCGTATGCTGCTTCTTTTATGGTGGACAGCAGAGAAGATAGAGAAATGGGAATCTCCTCTAAATATTGTGAAAACTAAATAAAAAGAACCTAAATAGTGAGAAAAGAAGAGGTAAGCACAAGGCTAGCAGCAGCATAGAGAATTGCAAAGGGCTGAAATTCTAAGATGAATTCAAGGAACTTCCATTAAAACTAAAATACAGTGGTAATCTAGATGAGGAGAGGGATACAGAGGTGTAGCAATGTAGTTGGAAGCTCGTCGGGCTGGATTTCTGACCAACACCAGCCACCGATACTTTGGTAGGTCCGAAACTCTGTGTACATAATGGGGAACCAGAGGGTGAAGGATGGAAAGACAAAGATGAGACTTCTCTGTTAGCCTGGACTCCTGAAGATGGAAGGTTCTGTAGAATATTTATAACTCCATTTTTTTTTTAAATTTTTTGTTTATTGCAGTAACATTGGTTTATAACATTGTATAAACTTCAGGTGTACATCATTATACTTCTATTTCTGCATAGATTACATCATGTTCACCACCCAGATACTAATTACAACCCATCACCACACACATGTACCGAATTATCCCTTTCGCCCTCCTCCCTCCCCCCTACCCCTCTGGTAACCACCAATCCAATCTCTGTCCCTATGTGTTTGTTTATTGTTGTTATTATCTACTACTTAATGAAGGAAATCGTACGGTATTTGACCTTCTCCCTCTGACTTATTTCGCTTTGATAATACCCTCAGTGTCCATCCATGTTGTCACAAATGCCTGGATTTCATCATTTCTTACGGCTGAGTAGTATTCCATTGTGTATATATACCACATCTTCTTTATCCATTCGTCCCTTGATGGGCACTTAGGTTGCTTCCAAGACTATTTTTAGCTTAAAGATATCTTGCCGTATCCACCCAGTTTACTGTAGAATTCATGGAAAAAGAACTGCATCCCTTTACTTTCTACAGCATGTAACTCACAGTGGTAGAATATCAAACTTTCCCTCTGGCAAATAGAAGTAGGCCATTATTTTGAAATAAGGTGCAGACTCATACCTCTGGGCTACGACAGGCCACCTTGCCTTCTGGATTGCGTTTTTCACATGAATTCAAACTGGATTCTTCTATCCTTTCTCTCAATCTCTTTCTTCCTTGGGAAGTTGGCTGTACTACTATATGTGTCAAGTTGGCAGGAATTGCTGGGCTTCCCTTATTGATATGCACCAATTTCTAGCCATGTGCTAACCACTAGAGACACTCCTTGGACATTATCTCCTGAAATCTTAACAATAATCTTATGAAGTATGTGTTTTATCCCCAGTTTAAGGAGGAAGGAATTGAGGCTCAGAGAGGTTGGGTGACTGGGCTGGCCATATACAGTTAATTAGTGTTCAAGCCAGGCCTATTTGACCACAAAGCTTAGGTCTTTTGCCATTCCACATAGTTGCTACCTTGAGAAAGCAATTCCTCCTGTCTCTGGTCTTGGGGGTGTTAGCAATTCATAATTCACCCACAGAGGTTGGAGTGCAAGAGTTCAATCTGTGTGAGTGTGTGAGAGTGTGAGTGCGCATGTGTGCGTACACATACGTGTGTGCAGGCATGTGTGTGTGGATATGATAGATTTTATTCAAATACAATCATACTGTGGAGAGAGTCACAGCATCATTCCCTCCATCAAATTTCTCTTTACATGTCTAATGTATTCATTTTGGAATTAGCACTTGAAAATATTTTATATGCCAGAGATCTACTTTTTTGTAATCAGATCCACCAAATTCTGTTCCCAAATTAGTCTCCTATAAGAAATCTTTTAGAAGTCATGGAGGAATGAGACAAAGACTGAACTGTGCTGATTCCCAGGCCTTTGTGGCCCTTCTGAATTCAGACCAGCTTAATCATCAGCCAATTTGTTATTTTAGCTTTGTGAAAGAAATAACATTTCTTTCTTATTCACCAAGCTAATACGAATGTTTCCCTTTGCTGCTATATACAATCCAGCCACAAATAACTAGATGGCAATACCACCCAAATTAACTTATAGGCAGAATGATTTCTGCCAAAGAAGAAAGTATTACAAAAATTTCTGCTTTTGCTCCAAAATCTACTCTAATGGTTTACAAATGAGATCTAATTTTGGGGTAGCTAAAGTTGCTAGTAATCTGAGTTTGCTAAAGGATTCAGATTAAATCCAAGTCACTTGTAAAAAAAATAAAAACAGGTTTTTTATTCCCATACCTTTGATTTTTGTTAATGCCAACATGAATTACTGAGGTGCTATAGTAAACAGGCAACATCTGGGATAATGTGAGGTAATCTGGGCAGATCAAAAACACCTAAGTTTAGTAAGAGGCATATATACCTTTGTATTCAGATTTCCAGGCACTGAAGCTCATTTGACTTAATAATTTAGTGCAGGACTTTAAAAATACAGAAGAGGATAGAGAGGGCAATAGAAACCTTTCTCAATATAGATTGAAATCTTCTACAAGAAAGTGTGGCTTGGGCTGATATTTGTCTGAATTGAATTTTTTAGGAACCCAAACAGAAGACACCAGTGCACTGCATTTTACTACTTTCACAGTGAATGATGAAGGTGAGGAGGAGGATGACGAGAGTGATGGCGATGATGATAACCTGCCACCCCAATGTGTGCTACATTATCTGTTAATTCATGACTTGTCATTTTCATTAGGATTAATTGCCTAGCGTGGATTAGCAGTAGGACCATCTTAAAATGACTCCTCATGAATTTCAGGATCCTTTCTTACGAACAGTTATAAAATACCTATAGCTAAATTTCCTTCTTTTTCCTTCAGAAAATGCATGTAGTCACAGACTCCAGCTTACCCACACACAATAAAACTGAGTACAGAATTTGTTAATCAAAATCACACTAGAAACCTGGATTGTATTACTCCAAAAAGCCTGCAACCCCTTTACTTGCTTCCTCTCTCGGAAAGAATTCCTGTGAAAGATGATCGTGAGGTATTTTCACATGTGCTGCATCTGACACACAAAGACGAGATGATCTCCTTTTAGCAATAGGAAGGGGACGAAACAAAACTGCGAATACACACTTAGAATTTCCTTCCTGGTCCAACAACAAAAGCAGTATCTATTGGTCTGTGTGCTACATTTCTAAAGCACATTGGATTTTCACCATCATGGGCAAGTCTGATAACCTGTTACATTTATAAATTGCTTTACTTGTAAAAGGCTCTTCACATACACTTTCTTGTTTATTTAGCAACATAAAAATCCCGTGAGGTTTGTTTTCTGTTATTTCTGTTTTGGAGGCGAGGACATGGGCTCAGCGAGTTGAAGGAGTTTGTGCGCGGCGTAGCTGGAAAGGGCAATGTCAGGCTCAGAGGCAGATCCTCTGATGCTCAGCGTTTTTTCCACCCACAAAACTTCACTCATTGTCTTCTGTACCTCAGGTATCTCATTATTGCCTGGATTGTGTCAGTCCTTCCCTGGATGTGGGAGAAATTTCTAGGACAAAATGTAATACTGAAAAAACACAAGATATGAGTCTGAAATTCATGAGCTAGGACACTGCTTAAGCTTTTGAATCATTCTGCCTTCCTTCTAGGTTTTATGTTTTTTAAAAGAGTTCTCAGGAAACATTTTTAAATGATTATTCAGTTAATGTTGACCTCTCAACCAAAAGGTAAATTGTACTCACTGCAAGCTCACACTTACAATGATTATATCAAGAAAACGTGTGAGAAAACATGGAGTTTAAATTTATTCTCAGCCTAAAATACATTGAATGTGTCAAGTCTGAATTTAAAGGCACACAGGGTATAGCACTACAAAATACAACCCACTGGACATGACCTCTCATGAACTTTGGAGATTTTGGAAGCGTTCAAAGGAACATGAGGGCCTCTGTGGTCTACTTTTATTAAAGCATTAGGTAGTTTGTATGTTTCCATTTCTCTATTTTGTTTTCTGTATAATGCGGTGTGAGTTATTGCTATTCACCATGGGAAAAAAGTCACCGTATTAATCATTTTTCTATGAACCCCAAGAATAGTAACCAAAGAAGTACTCAAAGAAAGAGAAAATTGGATTATTTTTGTCATAGAACCAATGAGAATTGACAAACAGGGTGATATTGGATGAAGACTTTTGTTGAAAAGAGCTATTATTTTCATATCTCCTCTAAGTTCAGTTAGCTGGGAACATTTGGAACTAGAAAAAAAAACTAATAGAATTTAATATAACCAAATACTTAGTGTACAAAATCATTTCCAGAAATGATACTCATACAAATTGAGTACTATTAAACCAATTAATAGTTGCAGAATATGTAGGGAAAATATGTTAACTGGTTTAAAGAGGCACCTGAAATGAAAGATGATAAGATCAATAGACCTGATTTCTGCAGAGCATTCTTAGAAGGATCTTTAAAGGGTTAAAAGTTTTTGTGTTAAATTCACTAAGTGCTTGAGACTTAGGGTTAGGGTGTGTCTCCGGCAGGGTGCAGTGAACCACTTCACACCACCAAAGTGGCACCAAGATACCACTTCCTGAAGTAGCACAAGAAATTCCTCCCCTTGCTCAATTACAAGCTGAGGCAAGTGTGCCATTAGTCTACGGATTCCTTACTAAGATTTATGAATAAGAGCCTATGTTCTGTGATGCTCCCAAGCTGAAAATTGCCTAGTGAATCCACATGACATGCCAAGTCTTCATCCTGGAGCAGCAGTCCTGCTAGGAATTTCCATCCTCACTCTCAGGTCAAAGAAACCTGAGACATCTGGCTCTTGCTAGAATAGGAGACGTTAAGAGAAAAGTAGGCACCTTCCTCATTTCTCTACCTTGGTAACATGTAAGTGTACTCCTATCTCTTCTATAGCCTGACTTTCTCTTCATCACCTCTACGCCCTCAGCCAGAGCCTTTCAAAGTGTGGTCCCTGGATCAGCAGCATCAGCATCGCCCAGGAACTTGTTAGAAATGAAAATTCATGGGCCCACTCCAGACCAATTGAATAGGAAACTCTAGAGCCAGCTGCAATCTGTGTCTTAACAAGCCCACCAGGTGGTTCTGATGCCTTCCAAAGTCTGAGAACCTCTGGCTGAGTAATATTGCCTTGTAAGTAGTTATGTCCATCCCCCCACACTGTGCTATGTCTCCACCACCTTGCTCAGAACACCCCCCTGCTGGCTCACCTTTCCTTGTCTTAATCACCTAGATCACTCTCATGCACCCATCAAAGTCTCAGCTTATAAGCCATCCTTACAAAATCAGGTAGAGCTGAGGGCCCTTCTCTGTGCTCAACATCACCCTGCAATACTTAGTAGTCAATATCTTACATAGGAGTCATCTGGGCCTGTGGTCTGTCTCCCACTGACTCCAGCCACAGTGACCACGCTTCATTCAGACAGGCCTGGGTTAAAATCTCCGCATTGCTATTCACTAGCTGTGAGACCCTAGGTCAGTTGTTTGCACTCTCCACGCCATTTCTCGTCTCTTACCTTCTAGTCTGGCACAGGTGCCAGAATTTCTGATCTCAGCAGAGATTTGTCCAACTGAGCTGGAAGCAAATCAAACAGAAAAGCTTTTCAACTAGTGGACATTAATGCAAAAATAAAATGGAACCCTGAGCTCGCAAGTAGCCATGCAACCATGAGGGTGGGTAGAAGATGTGGAGAATGCACTAAACGCCCTGTGCCAAACCCGAAGCAGGAGAGGGACAGCAGCACGTAGTTTGGGGGGAAGAGCACTAACCAGAGATGCTGAGACCAGGGCTCATGCCACCTCTCCAGCATTACTGCTGCGTTTTCCTGTCCAGAGAGGGGAGGATGCAGAATCCTGGTCTCAGTGACCCTACAGGCTTGAGACCTGAGTGCAAAAGGGCTGTGGAAACAGGAAGGATTGAAAAATGTAAAAATACAACAGCCAGAGGTAATTGAGTATCAGGTATGTGCCAGACACTTCACATATGTTATGTCATTTAATTCTTGGCAAGGTTGGGGCTATTCCTCTCCCCATACTATAGAGGAGACGATGGGGGTTTTCAAAGGGTACTTGAAGGTCCCATACCTGGTAAAGGGCAGAGCAGGATTTGAACCCAGAGCTGTTCCCATCAAAGTTTTTAACCAACGCTCCTAACTGCTCCCTTGCACTCCGGAGGTATGAGAGTATTGGTTTCTGTGTGTGCCAACAGTGCGTGCCAACGGTGCACGAAGGGCTGAGGCACACAGTACAGTAAGAGGAGGTGATGACACTAGGACCTTCAGTTCAGTTGCTTGCAATCTGGTGAGGGGAGCGTGGTCTAGTCCGTAGAGGAGCTCACACCTGCACAGCTGCACATTGCACAGTGAGCCAGATGTGTCCCAGCATCAGGAGAGCCCCCTTCCAGCTCGGGGTGCATAGTGTCAGTCCAGCGGGAGGAGCGGAACCTCCTAATACCACGGGCAGTCAGGTCAATGAAAAAGCAGCAAGAGAGCAGCACGCCGCATCGCAATGATGAGATCAAGCGGGGAAAAGGAAGAAAAATTAAGATGGAGTTTCTGTTTTGAAATTGCATCTTAGACCAAGAATCACGCTGCTCTTGTAGCTGAGGCACCTACAGGTTAAATGATTTGCCCAAGGTCATATAGAAAGTCAGTGGCAACAATAGGTTCAACTCAGAATCCCGAAAGGCATACTTCTTTAAACACAGCCTGTGGTGGCTCAATTTCCTGAACAATTCCTGCAGGTGAATTCAGCCGCTCGTGCCCTGGAAAGGCCAGCTCTGTATGTACACCCATGAACTCAGCATATGGGAAGCTGCCTGTTAGGTGTAGCTTAGTTTTGAACTGCTACAGTTAAAATTTTTCTCCAAACTTCATATCGGTAAGAGGATCATATCTTTGAAAGTTGCTGTTTTCTCATCTCGCAGGATTTGCTGTTATTTGGGCCATACGTTAAGGAAGCCACAGTTTAAAAAGAGACACCCCCCCTACACACACACACATTCTTCGCCATCCCTACCCGGCTAGTAAAGAACAGTGGAGTCACTTCTCATGGCTTCTTCAGTCTATAAGAACGTCCCTCATGTGTCCCTTCACTCCTTTCATCCACCCCCAACTCCCTTCCCTTCTGGTAAGCACTAATCTGTTCTCTTTATCCATGTATTTGTTATAGTCCAATATGAGTGAAATCACGCAGTATTTGTCTTTCTCTGTCTGGCTTGTTTCACTTAACATGTGCAGTGACGGACAATGATTAGACTACTTGGGGAGACCACAATGTAGTCTACTCAGAAATTGGTAAACAATAATGTACACCCGAAATTACACCATGTTGTAACCCTTATGATCTCAATAAAGTTACTGGGGAAAAAAAAAAAGAACGTCCTTCATGCAAGTCCTACGAGCTGAGCTGATCAGGCAAGTGAAAGGTGTTCAGGCACACGCCGAGGAACTGTGTCATTGTCCTCCAGAAACCGACAGAGCAGTGGGTGAGCCCTGTGAGAGGCGGCCGTGTCGAGCCCCCTGTGTCCAGCGGGCAGGTCGCCCCAGGGACAGCAGCGTTCTGATACAATGATTACTTAAACTGTCCTGATTTCTTGGGTCCAAAAGTCTATGTCATTGCAAAGTGTCCTGGATGGATTTCAAAAGGAAAGTGACACTCGCTACTTTATTCAGGATGGCTCTGTCAGCGTTGGTGTCTCGGCCGATTCTGCCTGCTGAGGCCCTTCCATAAGTTATTATTACAATGACATTCCGACTGAGCCGAACCCTTAGGTCTTGGCTCTGTGCACATGTATAAATCTAACAAATGTCTCTGCACATTTAATCGTCCTTGCCTATTACTTACAGAGGAGAGCATTTCTAAGTGGCTTTATTTTACATTGTCCTTAATGTTTTGTCAAAGCAGCAAGGGAGTCAAACAGTCTATGTGAATTGGGGACCTGTGAGCTCTCTGTGGTCCAGCTTCTGTTTCTAAGTCAACAGGGTCATTGTGGTTAGGTGGACTTAATCTTTGAATATAACTGTGTGTTTGTTTGTTTGTTTTGTATCTGTAATAAGTATATAATCATAGAAAGTGTGTCATTCAGGCAATTATTTAAATAGATTTACATCAGAACACATTTCTGGTGTTTCTAGCCTGCTTAGCATTCGGAGTGATATGGACTATAAAATTATTTAAATCTAATGATTAGTTGTTTCAAAAAGTCAATGTTATTCACCCGATAATGTCTCCTGAAACGAATACCAGTACCAGATGAAGCATGTCTGTTTCTTTTCCCTCTCCCTCCGTTGTTTTAGGCTAAGTTTTGTTTTAAGCTTGTGAAGATTTTCTAAATAGATTTCAAATTCTGTTGCTTATTTCCCGCCACCGACGTGAATTACAAATCTGCCGTCCTAGTCACCATAATCATAATCAACAGTGGCCACACTGATTAAGTGACTGTTTTCAGTTTTCTAAACCCTCCCAAAAACCTGCCTTGGAAATCTTTATTACCTAAAACATATATACAGATATCGTTAGGATTTATAGATTACCAAATAGTAACGTGTTATAAGTGAAATTAATATGGAAAGTTTGCTTTCTGAATAAGAAAAGAGAAAAACACTTTAAAGTGTATATGTAGCCCTAAAGATCGTCTCCCATCAAAAGAGTAAATGCTGTTCAGACTCTTCCAGAACCATTTTATTGTCGTGTTTTTAAAATACAGGAGAAGACCCACATCACTGCATAATGATAGATGCTGAATTCAACCTCAGAGGAAAGTCAAGCTCTCCCTGGGAGGGTTGAATTAGGCTCCCTCGCTCTCTCTTTTCGTTTGCATTATTCAGTGGAAAATACAAAGTGGCATAATGATGGGAATAAGTTATCTTTTATCAAATCTGACTTTAAAATTCAGGTTATGTAAAACATAGAAACGCATAGGAAATTCAATCAGAACCTCCAGTCGCATTATGTACTCTCTGTTCTTGAGCAACTGAACACTCCGTTGAGCCGTTCCTGGGAGCAAGTCCCAGATTCGCCCTTCTTGGCTAGAACACCTTGTGCCAGCGACTTCCACCAGGGGAAGCTCTGAGCACGTCAGTGCTTCACAGGCAAACTGCGAGCTTCAGGCAAGACAGGGCAAAGAAGGCGGCAGGGGAAGCTAACGAAATGTGCTGGACTTGCTTTCGCAGAGATTAATGAGACTGGGCTTCCTTAGGATCATTACACTGTAATTTAGCTACGAGTAGAGAATGCAGAGCCGAGTAAATATGTAAACAACGTTTGGAACTAAAACCTTCCAGAATCTCGTTTCTTTAAGGGAGAAAACCCACTTGTTGTTTGAGAACCCCAGTCCTTCAACCAGCTGAAATCTCGGTTTTGCCTCTTCATCCCTCCTCTGTAGGTTATTGAAAACTACTTCCGTTCATTTTCTAGTTCACCTTGGTTTTAAACACACACACACACACACACACACACCCATAATCCCGTAAATGATAAATTCGACGTCTGTAGAAAGACAGTCACCTAATTGCACAGTGAAGCAGAAGAAAGCCTTGCAAATGGTATACAATTTTCAAAGTGTTCCAAGCCTTAGGCAAAAGCCTTTCAACTGTGTCTAAAACTGAATGATAAAATATGTTGTACAAATTATCTGTGAACAGGAAACATGTGGTGGTGGCAAGGGACTGAAATGTAACACTTGTAAAGAAATGGGAACTGCCAGTCATTTAGACCCTTTTCTTTCTTTCTTCCCTTTTTTTTTTCAGCCGCAAGTTTCATCATTTTTTTCCTATCGTCCGTGATGTTCAAGTTTATAATAAGACACTTATCAGATTGCACCAGGCCAATTGCAGCTTTATTTAAAAAACAACAACAATAAAGAAACAGATGAGGCTAAAGGTTTAGTTTTGCACCCCCCTCCCCCTTGGTAGGAGGACTTAAAATCACCCGGCTCTGTTGTTTGGAGCCCTGGTGGTTTGTGTGTGGAATTTTGAAAAGAACAGAAAATCTTCTGTAATAGGAAAGATGCAAAGCTCAGGTAATCACAAGTCGAATAAACGTTTCTCTATCCTTCATTTTCTCAGAGGCGAAGGTGCTCCTCCATCATTGCTAAACAAAGGGAAGAAAGGGTTCCGCTGGGATGTGATTTTTCTCTTCCCTCACTCTCCATGTTGCTCTTGGAATGACTTGTTGAAATCATTCTCTTTCAAAGAAGCATCCATTCCTCCTCACGGAAACCAATCACAATCACCCGGGATCTGTACTGATGGTCTGTGATTAACCTCTACCAGTTATCACCCAGCCTCTTCAACTCTGGATGAGCTCACGGAAACTGTGTATATATTTCAAGCCTTATGCGACTATCTGAGGAAAGTTGAAGTGTTAGTAAATTTCATATTTACAGAAAAAGGAAAAGAGACGGAAATCTGTTCTGCTACGTTTGTTTTCTGTCATGAAGTTACTCAGGTTTCATCTCATTGCTCAGTTGCACTCTTATTTTAGCTTGTCTTGTAGCACATAACTGTTTGATGACATTAAAAATAGCATACTTAATATTCTGCCTGGTGCACAGACCTGCCTTCTTAGGATTGGGGCTGATCCTGAATGGAATGCCTTGGAATAGTCATCAAAAATGAAAGAGGAGCAAATAGTTTAATTTGCAACCCACATTCAATTAGCAGCAAAAACGGTGAGTTGAAAGAGTCTACTCCCAGTGAACACTCGTGGCTATCATTAGAAGAGAGTGGGCTGTCCAGTCGGATATACACTCTCCATTCCTGGAGCTAGACATTACGCTGACCTGCTCTGACAATACGAATTGTCTCTCTCCTTCCTTCCTTCCCTCTCTTTCTGCCTTTCTTCCTCCCCTCTTCCCCCCATGTCTTTTAATTCTACAAATTATCGAACACATCCTTTGTGTCAGTCACAGTGAGGAGCTGTGGTTTTGACGAAGGATAAGGTATGGTCTGTCTCAGGAGTTCAAGGTGTGGTGAGAACACTGGCGCAAGTTCATAGAAGGAATCGCAGCACCAGACTTGCCTTCCCAATATGCCAGAGGGCGTGTCTTGCGCTCACCAAGACATAGTTATCACATTTTGGTGTTCGTGCAGTATTACTTTGGAATGCCAGGCTTTCCATCCAATCTCCCTGAATTTCAGCATGTTGCTTGGAGGGCATATGGGTCTCCTTCTTTCCCTCTGCCTTATACAATCATTCCTATCTTTGTGCCTTCTTGGTTAATTTTTTTTTAAATCCTTTTCTGCAATGTCTGCTTTTCTCCTGTTTACTTAGCTAAGCCCTTCCACTTCTTGTAAGCTCACTTTGTATAGCCATTTTATATGAAATCTTCAACACGGAGTGGTTCTCATGCAGAGTCCTTGCAGATTTCAGTATACATTATACCTGTTTTAATCACTTATCTTGTAGCATTCTTTTGTCACCCCAAACAAGACTGAGAGCAAGAATTGTATCATATACTGCACTTTTTAAAAACCTAGTAGCATTAATGATAATAGCAAGTGTTGGCTGAGTATTTATTGTCTTCCAGGCAGTGTGCTAAGCTCTTTCCACGAATCATATCATTTCATACTGACAACAATCTTACGATGTCGAGTGTTACTGTTTTCCGCATTTTTCTCGTGAGCAAACTGAAGAAGGGATTTTTAAAGTTAACTTCTCAAACCGGCAAAGTCTAAATTTGAACTCACATATCTTGGCGCCAGAGTCCATGCTCTTTTACGCTGAGCACCTAAGAAGTTTTCAATAAACATCTGCTCAAGCAAATTGAATGGGAGACAATTTGCAGATCTGAGAACCATAGAGAAGCCTGTTACAGGAATGCCTTGGGTGAGTGAAGGCAGAGGGAGGTAGAAACATTTTTCTTTGTTTTTTGCCATATGAATGGGTTTGGCTGTTTGAATGTATTTAACCTTCACACTTCACAGGCATATTTTGCCATGTGGGTGTGTGGAGGAGTCTGGGAGAGGTGGGGTAGACAGGTAAGCAAATAGGCTTGGCTATGGTTCTCTGGCTTGAAAAACAGCAAAGAAATACAATGAAATAGCCTCATTTTTATTGTAATGCATTTTTAAATTTATTTAATACATTTCAGGCGCTTCATAAATTCTGTTAACTTGTTGCTTAGCTGTTTCTCTCTGACATCCTCCTTCCTTCTTTCTCTTCCCCCACTCCTTTGTCATTGTGGCCACAGGACTGAAGGGGAATTGGGCCGTCCTGGAAACTATACCAAACCAGAAACAGAACACAGCCCCATTGTCATAACAATCCCACACAGAACCATCTGTTGGTACAGACATGAAAGCACCACCCTGAGTTTCGAGGTCAGATATAGAGAATGCTGTTATCCATGAACGCGGGACTTCAGAGGCTGGTTATAGGGCAGGCATATACAGTCTTACACATAGTTTCCTGAGCCACAGATTGGTCTCTATGGGGGAAAATAGCAATTAAAACTGCGCCCTTTGTGAGCTGATAGTCTCAGAGAAGAGATGGGTGCTTGAGTTTTCCCTGTGGTCCTTCCGTAGCCAGTCATGTGAAATTTCCATCCAGTCTGCATTTCATCTCATAAATAGCTGTTGATATCCTAAAGAGCAAGGCAATGGATGTGGTATCATTCACTCTTGAATTATATAACATGATCACATTGCAAACAGCTATCCTGGAAGGTCCAGGTCCTTGCACCAGCCATAACACATAAAACCCTCTAGTGCCTACACAGGAGGTGGTGAGCCTGTCTCTCGCTGACCGGAAGCCATCGGCCTCTCCACTCCAGCTTTGGCCAGGACTGTTTGTGCGATCAACCCATCTTCCACTCCACTCACAACAATCTTTTTTTTGCCCCTTTCAGTAGGGTTCTCTTCTATTCTATTTAAGCATTCCTCACCCTGAGCCTTGTAGTACCTGTAATCACACCTCTCATGCCTTTACTTTCTCCACCTGTGCTCTATTTCTCTCAGGTACCTTCCATCCTAGGCTATTTTCTTTTGATCCCAGTCTAGCAGACTTGTCTTAGCTTTTCTCCTTCTGCATCCAGCCTAGTGCCCATGGTCTACCGCAGCTGCATCTCCCCATGGCCTCGATGTCCCCGCTGTTCTCCCTTTCCAGCAGAGTGCACCTTCCACCCTAGACCAAATCATTCCAGGGCTGGTAAACGAGTCCGAACAAAAACACGCACCATTTGTAGCCCCATGTGTCTCTGACCGACCTTCTTTCCATTTCAGGCCCTTATGTTTCCTCTCAGACTCTTTCCCACCAGCTCCCCCACTCTCAGCAGTTGCTGCCCTGGCACCTGACTGCACAGAGATCACTCAGGCTTGGGTTTCCTCAACCTCATGTCCCCTACTTACAAACGTATTTCTATAGGCTGTCCTTTACTTTCTCTGCTTGACCTCACCCTCCATCCCTCTTCCCTACCCTCCCTCCTTTCTTTCCATACTTCTTTTTTCTCCAAAGATACAGAGGAAAAGTGCTTCCTATACTTTTACAAGTCTAACTCCATCTCTTCTCTAGAACCCACCTTTTTTTGGTCTACTTGGACACCTTTCTCCATCAATTAGCTCTTCTAAACATTTTTAATTTCCTCTTTCTGCTATCTAGTTTCCGTAAGTATGCAAACATGCTCAACTATCTCCCATCATTAAGAATATTATTCATCTTTTATCTTTGGTAGCCATTAACTGCGTTATCCCTCTCCTTCACTTTGTAGCCAGACCTCCTAAGTGAGTAGCCTACACTAGCCATTGCTACTGTCTCACCTCTTCAATCCATGGAAACTTGCCTTCTGTCCCTGTGCCCCTCCGGGACTGCCCTTTCTAACGCTAATAACAATTTCCAGACGCAGAAGCCAGAGGACACTTTTCAACCCTCAGGCTTACCTGATCGCTTCGCGATATTTGCCATCCTTAGTTACTCTCTTGTCTAATTTCACTGCTCTTTTTGCTTCTAAGACACTGAAGTCCCATGATTTTCCGCTTTCCTCTCTGGTGCTCCTTCATTTCTTTTATTGGTGCAATTCTTCATGCTACCACTAAATATAGGGGTCACAAATAGTCCCCTTAAATTTCTTTTCATCCTGCCCACTCTGCAGGCCATTTCATCTACTGTCTACCACTTGAAGACCAAGGTCTCTCATGTTTATATTTCTAGGCCAGATTCCTCTTCCAGCATTAAGACCGCGACTTTGACTGCTTACTCTATATTTTCACCTAGGCAAACAAAGTTACCTCAAACACAATATATCCAAACATAATTCATTTTCTTCCCACACAAACATGAAATCCCTCTTTTATTCCTTCCCTTGCTGAGAGGTACTGCCATCCACCTGGTTGTCTGATCTGAAAAGAAAAGAGGTATCCTAGATTCCAACTTTTCTTCATCCCCCAGAACCACTTCATTGCCAAGTCTTCTGACTTCTAGTTCCTCAGTGTTCTTGCATCTGTCTTCTCCACCCCTCTGCCATTGCCTTCACTTAAGCGACTGTTTCTCACCTAGTGGGAGTGAGTGAGGAAATGCCTCTCCTCTAGGCACCTTAAGCTAACCATACCATGAATTGGCCACATCCATCTTTGCCATCTTTCCCCTGCTGCAACTAGCTTCCTCCTCTTTCCTTCCTACCGTATTCCTGCTCAAGCATTACCTTCCTTGTAATGCTTCTCCTGACTTATTCAAGTTGTCATTCCTTTCTCTGTGTTTCTGTGATATTTCTTCCTCTCCCAGTGGAGCACTTCTATCATCTTGTATTGTAAATACTTACTTACTTCCTCCAGAACTAGACTGTGAGCTCCCTAAAGGCAAGATGCTTGTGATTTGTTGTTGTTGTGATTTATCCAGTGTTCTCAGCACCTGGCAGAGCACCGGGCATGTTTTTTTGAATGAATGAAAAGCTTAACATTTCCAAAGAGATTAAAGCCTTCCTCATAACTGTCTGCCATCCTTGTATTACACTTAGTTAGCTGGTAAGCAGAAAGAAGGTTAGTGAGTCATTGCATTGTGCAGCGGAAAGAGCACCGATCAAGGGGAACTAGACTAGTCCTGGTAATTAGTATGTGACCTTGGACAAAGAATAGCCTCTCTGGGTTTCTGTTTTCTCATCTTTAAAATTAGAGAATAGAATTAGATGAATTAAAAAGATACTTCCAACTCTAAAACATTATGATCTAAAATGCTGTCTTCTAAAACTCTAAACAAGGTGGTTCTTAGCCTTGGATCCATGAGGGAGGTCCCAGGATGGGTGCTCGTGGTATCTATGAACCGTGTGAATTTGGATTCAAATTCTGTTGTTGTTGTTCCTTGGTGTAGGAGAGTTTACTAATTGATAACTGATATGCACTCTCTTATACTCTTCATTAACAGAATATACAAAGTTTTATTTGGTCATATGGCCACTCAGATGAGAATATTTCCCAGCTGGATGTGACAAAGTGACTAGGTTCTGTGTGACCAAAGGACTCAAAAAGTGTGAGCAAAAGTGATATGGGCAAATTCTTTGTCACCCTTTGCCTGTCCTCTGCTGATTCCTGAGGATGGAGCATAAATATCATTATATTTACTCAACTAGTTTTGACTAAGAAGGGCAATATCCCAGATGTTGATAGAACATTAAATCAAGAGGAACCTGGGTCCCTGAATGACCACATATGGATGAAGTTGTATCCCTGCCATCCCAGACTTTTCTATAAGAGAGATTTAAACCTTCCATCTTGTTTAAGCCACTGTTATTTTTAGGGTTTAATAAAACATTTAGCCAATATCCTGCCCAATACATTTGTACACGTTCGTTTCTGGAAAGAGGGCCCATAGATTTCACTAAATTTGCAAAGGATTCTATGACTCCATGTGATGGTGAATTAAAGATGGCCACAAATTCTTTGACAAACCTCCCACTGAGAAGTGGGATGATGTTCCTTTACCTTGAATCTGAGTGGATTCTGTGATTGCTTTGGCAAACTGAACGTAGCATGAGTAAAGTTATGCCAGTTTATAGTCCAAGGCCTTAAGAGAATGGCACCTTCCTCTTCCTGTCTCTTGGAGCAATGACTTTTGGAATCTCATGGCCATGCTCTTGGGAAGCCCAAACAGCCCATGGAGAGGTCCACGTGGAGAGGACAGACCCCTTTCTTATCTGCTTTAAAGCTCACAAAAATACTATGAAGAATATATTATCAACTTGTATTACAGATAAGAAAAATGAAGGACAAGGTGTTTAAGTAACTTGCCTAAGGCAGCTATTAAGAAGTGATAGATTTAAAATCTGAACCCTAGCAGTCTAACTCTCAAGACTGTGTGCTTTATCACTGGGCTCTACTGCTCAACAAGATACTGATATACACTAGAAGGAGCTGTAAAAATTCAACTAGGTTTGTTATTTAACAGTCTCTTCGCTAGTGGACCTTTTAAGTATTACTATGGTAAGCTAGTCTTCATATATTTCATTTCTATTTTGTGGATATCTATTGAGGCCTCTATTAAAACTTAAAAATATTTTATTGTGATCTAGTTAGCTGTTCATCCTACCCAGGAAAGCACGAGAAATGCAACTTTGCAATCTTGCTAACAGTTACCAAGTCCTGATCATTTTTTCCCCTTTCTTTCCTAAGTATATATACTTTAAAGTATCTTGGTATTTGAACTGCATTCTACAACATGCACATCATGTTCTGTATTTCTTAGAGGTGCATGCCTGACATTCACATCCCTAAGTTACCACTGCCTTTCCTGCACAAGCATCCAACTGTTCAATCTCTGCTCAATGAGCCTCTTTAAGATTCTGTTGGAACATGCCCAATTAATGCCTGAACATGACCCCTTTGTGTGGATTCACACACGGTTATATGCACAGCCAATCTGCCAGTCCGGACCGACAGCCTCACACCAAAGCCTCCATTTCTCAGCAGGAATCCAGCAAACCAGATGTCAAGTGCATATTTCCTGAGTATTTTATGTGATCCGCAGAGAGGCTCTCACAGTATGGTTCAGGCCTCAGTTTAGTGCAACTTGTCAAAATGAATTGTTTCATTTCTGTACCACAAATGCCAGGTCGAGACAAATTTTTTTTAAAGAAATTCTGCATAAGAGTTTAGGCTTTCATGTTCTTAATGAAAATCCCATGGGCTTGTGATTGGGATAAGGTTCTGGGGCTGGGGGTGGGCAGTGCAGGAGTCTGCTTCTTAAACAAGATGGAAGGGAGGGCAGTGTGGTCTATCTCAGCTTATTCAACTATCAGGGAGGTGAGATAAGTACTCCCTCCGTGAGTTCCATGACATCCCAGAAGGTGGCTGGGCAGACTGGTGACATTAGGGTACAAGGCAGAGTTTCAAGGAGGAGTTCTCCCTCCCTCACCTGGAGAAATACAAAACATTAGCAGCTGGTCATTAGATGAATTCCCATTTTCTCTCTGGGGTTTTCCAAACTGGTGGCCCTCATTGGGCCACAAATGGTGGTGGACTTGTTTCATAAATGCACAGTGGAATTCTTCCTGAATCCCTTGGCATTTATAGGTTAATCTTTCACAGAAAGGGTGCCTTTATTGCATGGTGGTTAAGAGCTTGGTCTCTGTATCAGACAGAGTGGGGTAAGAACACTTGATCTGGAACTCTTTAGTAAAGAGTCTTTGGGTCAGTCAAAGCCTCAATTTCCACAGGTGTAAGATGAATATGGATGCTGTGCATTCGGTGGTACTGCCACTTAACTGAGATACTGTGTGTACCGTGCTCAGCCCAGTGCTTGCACAGAGTCAACACTCCTTAAATATGATCTATTGTGCATTGCAAATAATACTACTGATACTGAAATACTAATAATATTAATTATTGATTCTGATCCATTACAGCTCCTTCATCAACTCTGTTACAGGTATAAATCTGGTGACATAGAAATTGTTCACAAATTCTCTATTCTGAATTAACTGTGTCATATTATAGGTCCCCAGTTCCCTCTCAGCTGAGTTACATGGAAATGCTGTATTTTCCACAATCACTGACTTTATTTGTTGTCTCTAATTTTCTCATTTATCCATCAGTCAACCACAGTGCGCCTGTCCCATCCTACTCAGCTATTGCCACTGAATGACATCCCATCTAAGCTGTATTTTTGAGCCAAGCTCGGGCAAGCATACCATTTTGGTCGGTTCAGAGCCAGCAGCCACTGGTGGGATATGGACCAAATGTGGTTGCTGTAGATTGGGCATCTGTGCTTGGATTATTCTAGGTGTCCCCAAGACCACTGTCTTCCTTTAACCCCAGCAGGTCACCTACTTGACTTTTCCCATTTGGGCCCCTGAGAATTTTACTGTTACTATAGCCTTGTCTCAAATCCCGGATCTTGTGTCTCAGGCACTTACTTGCCAGTCTCCATCCAGGACACAATCCCCACTATCCTACGACTGATGTCCTGGAATTATATAAAATTCTGAGTCCACTTCATGTATCATCTACTTCCTTCTCTACATATTCTTTCTATCATTTCTTTGAAGCTTATTGGCAAATTCCCTACCAAGTCCAACCTATTTCTTCAGCCTTCTCTAGCTGTGACAATCATCACTGATCTTTTGCTTCTCATTATTTCACTTAATTATGGGTTATATTTTCCTTGGTGTGTAACTTGTCTCCTTTGCAGGTAGAGACCATCTCTGAGCTGTCTTTGAATCCTCCACTTCTCAGCCCAATGTTTAATATCTGTTAATAGATAGATTGATCAAATTACATAATAAAAAAGAACTTTCTATATTCCCATAACTGAAAGTCTGCAATATTGTCAAAGAGTTAATACTTTAGAGAACATATATGTTTTAGCTGAAGGATTGCTAACATTAGAGTCCTAACACCTTGGTTCAAACCTTACCTCTTCCGCCTACTCATCTGTTATAGAAATTTAAACTTTCTGACTCTTAGTTTGCTCATATTTAAAAATAGAGATAATACATCTACCTAATATGTTTTTCTTGAGGATTAAGTTCAGTAATGGATGTGAAAATGCTTTGGAAAGCACAATGTTGTTATTCTGGGGTATCCTGTATTTTATAAGAAATAGGGTCAAGATGAATTTCTGGTTTATCTTTATCATGATTCTATTACCAACATTCTTATATCATAAAGATGTAATATTTAGTTTTGAACAAATGGTTTTGCTTCCAACATCTGTGTACCTTTTTGGTCTTCATATGCAGATGCATTATTGACTCGATGCTGTTAACTACTGGTGGCCTGTCGATTGAGAAGATGATTACAGCTGTCTTACCAATAGGGCCTGATTCATATTCCCCATAGGAAGAGAAGATAACTTATAGTAGCTTCTGACCTCAAACCTTGGGTTAGGAAAAAGGAAAATTCTTAAAAAAAAAAAAAAAACAACTAAATACAACTCATTGGTTCCACTCAGATCAAACCTCCACTCCCTTCTTTGCTGGAGCTGCACTCACTCCCTCCTCCCCACGGGTGGGCTCTGGGTGGCAGAGGAGAACACCGGTGATTCAGGAGCCCCTCCATGCTGTTGTAAACAAAAATGAAAGAGGCTGGATTTGACTTTGATTTCTCTCTTGAATCAGTTACTTTTTAAAAGCCAATTACTTCTAGTGAATATTTGTCTTTCCTGTTCCGCAAATTATTTATTTAAATAGTTCTTAAGAAACAGCTCTTTGGAATTCTGTTGAGGAGGATGCTTTGAACATCTAAGGTACAAAACTCCTTTATTAGTCGTATGCTGCACATCCCTAATCAGATCCTTTACACGGACTCCTGCAGGCTCTCTGCTCAGGCAGTTCTCATAGGAAACGATGAGCTGCTCTCTTGGCAGCTGCAGCAAGGCTAGAAGCATCCTATGCCACTTAACTGGCTTCTTTCAAACACTTTGGGCAAAGCCTTTAGTTAACATTGTTGCTCAAGTAAAAATGTTACACTCTGCAGACTTCATGAAGAAGAGGCTTTAGGCTGGAGAACAGAGCTGGTGGGATCTACCTGTTGCCATAGACAGTGAGCTATTTGAAGATGCGAGGATAGCGTGTGCATCATATCACAGCGTCTGGTGGAAGGTACACAGTAAATGCTTGCTAAATTAATGTTGACGTGGATAAAGTCCAGACCTGCGTGTGATATTGACATCCTGTCTGTAGCATTCTTGCCAGCCGAGTGCTTGTTCAGCCTATTCTAGAACACTTCAACTGACAGGGAACTCCCCAATTCTGGACATAGCAAACAGGGCTGAGCCAGCTCAAAATTAAAGTACTAGTTTTTATCTTCCCATTCTGCCTCTTGTCTCCATGATTTAAGCACCTTTTCCCATTTTCTTAAATCGACATTGTCTAAATACTTTCTCTTAGCACCTCCCCCACCCTATCAACTTTTACTTGCAAGAAAGGTTTTGACAAATCCCTCACTCTGAGGTATAAACAAGCTACAGTAGTTCAGAATATTACTTCCTCTTGGGATCATTTGCACTTTATCAGAGCATAGGTTTTTAAATTAAAAAAAAAATCTCTAAAACTTCAGGCTTCTCTCAATGGTTGGGAGAGAATTGTTTCATTCCTCCCTAGCTGACTGCAAGGCTTTCCAAGACCCTGAAATCAGATCTTGTGGGTGGCTGTTTTATCTTCCCGTGCAGAAGCTAAGAGGAAGCAAGGAGCACGTATCATAGAGTGTTACGGCCTCAAGGTTAGCCAACTCGCCCTATTTCTTCTCAGATATTTTGCATTATCCTCTCTATTTCACCAATGACAAAATATTCTCCAATTTCAGCAAAGTGATGTATTTTATTATTTTCTGTGATTTTGGAATTAAAAGATATTTTGGACAGTCCCATTGCAAAAATATTCCATCTGATTTTTGATGCTTTTATTATCCCAAGAAAACAGAAACATTTTGCATTAAAGGAATTGTTTTTTGGACACTCTAATCAATCCTAAAGAAAGCCCCTCCATTCGAGGGGGCAGCCAGCACCTTTAACTGAAAGCAGGTCTTAGAGCCAACCCCAGGCCCAGGGCTGGCAATTAGCAGAAGCCCTGAGCATATGCCTGGATAATGAAGATTTGTAAGCCAGGTCCTGCTGGCTCCCCAGTCCTCGTGAGACCTGCTGTAGCCTGGGAAGGGTTTGAATTGATTTTTGTCCCTGCTTAAAGATCTCTAGAATATGCCAACAGAACAAGAGAATGTTGAAATTAAAGGAAAAACGTGCCTATCATCACTCTTGTTGCCAGATTGGTCCTGGTCCACGTGCCTTTCCCTTGGGAACCCAGTGGAGACCTTTTTAAATGGAAGTCTTGCTTGAGACTGGAGGGGGCCCTGCTATTGTTTCCATGGGGGAAAATGCTGAATGAGTGTATTCTATTGACTGCTAGTTGCTCCCAATCATGGATACAAATACACAGATAGCAAAGCAGCAGTGGGAACAGCAAAATGAAAGCACAAAGTTGGCAGTGTGGGTACAAAGAACGGAGATTGTTCCAAAGGAGAAAAGGCAGGCTGCAGATTATCAGGGCGCTTATGTAGACGCGGGAAATAGCAAGAACAGAGTCACAAATAAGAACATAGGACAAGGACGCTGGCGACCCATCTGAGCAGAGCACACAGGCCTGGAAGCCCTGTCCTACTTGCCATGGTGCATCTTTCAAGGCGAGAGAGGCGGGGACATGTTCCCTCCCCTGCATAGTGAGTGTCTAGGATCATTAGGACCCGAAGTAGAAAAATGGAAATAATTTGACAAAATGCCCAGAGGCACCACATGATATAAAGCATGACATTTTTCACATATGTGTAGGCTTGTTTCAAAATGGGCATTGCTTCTAAAAAGGAGAGCTTTGAAAAATGTAGATACAGAGTCAACTTTTAGTTATCTGAGCTAATGCAGTTGTGGAGGATAAGCAAGGAAAAGTACTTTTTTGTTAAAAGGCGGATAATCAAAAGCATGTCTGTCTGGTTCTAGAGAGCAGTGAGTGTGTGTGTGTGTCTACAGATTTGGCATTCTGTGCATTGCTTAATATTAAAATGTGTTTGTCTTCTATGAATACACTATAGGAGGACTGGAGAACATAATATTAGACCTGATCTCTAGTCTGCAGGCTCCTGCTCCCCTGCTGGGTAACCCTGGAGAAGTCAGATAACCTCTCTGGGTGTCACTGACAAAATGAAGGAACTGGTCTTGCTATCCGCTTGAGGAACATCCCAGCTATAAAATGTAAAAATTTTATTGGTTAGAGTGTCCAAGTACATTCCAAGTGTACTCTATGATAGCAAAGCTACGGCTACGTATTGGAGCTGGTGGACAGAAGGAAAAGATAAAGTAGAGGGAGACAATGAAAATAGCCCAGTAAGGAAAAGGAAAATAAATCTTTGGGGGCTAAAAAAAGTAGATCATTTGAACTCAGAAGCAGACACTGAGGGTAGGTTTAAAGATACCTGCTGCAAGTTTTCATTCTGTGTGCCCAGAGCCGAGGACCTGATGTGAGCTGGGACTCTGCTTCTGCCCGCAGCAGCTAGGTAATCCATCGTCCCCTGTGTAGTGAGTGGTTGTGGCACTGCAGGCCTGAGTCCCTGCTTTGGCCATTCCCCTCCTTATGGCCTGAATTGCAGAGTGAGGCCAGCTCCTAGCCCTGCTGGGCAAATCAGTCCCCTCAGTTACCAGCCCCACCAGAGCCCCTATGCTGGGGCAGCCCAAGTGATGGCAGATAGAAAAGGAGGAGGTTTCTAGCAATGTGGGAAAGTGACCAGCTAGGCAGATGGTAAAGGTACCATTAAATTTTTTTTTAATAGATCCAATATTTTGCAAAATATGGAATGGTTGTCTTTTAGTTCTCCTCTTCACATTGTGTTTCCTTATGGCTGTCTAGAGCCAAGGCTGAGTCCTGAAGTCATGACACAGGGGAGCAGCCAAGAGGAAAAGGCCATTACTCGTTAAAAGTCTCAAAGCTCACTTTCTTGACTTTCTCAGGAAAGTAGTGATTTTAGAAGTCAGGTTTTGTGGAGAGAGGAAGAGATTTCTACATAATGAAAAGCCACACAAAGAGGGAGAACTGGTGGATTTCATCTTTGAGTTTTAACATATGCCAAAGACAGAGAAAAGTGAGAACAGGGTGGCGGAGGGAAGCCCTTCTACGGCCCTTCGGGAACTGGGAGGATAAAAGGGAGAGACAGAGGAGAAAGAGGGCCCAGAAGGACCTGTCCTCATCTCCCCTCTCTCTGAGTCATTTGCAGATCTCTGTGACTGTGAGAAGGTACAGAGTTTTCCACATGCACCCAAGGGAGGAGGGGGCATTTATCTGTCTCTTTGGCTAGGCAAGAGGAAACTGATCTGGAGTTGAGGGCTGCGGGGGGCCACTTAGCAGGGATGACTGAGTCTCCAAATTCCTTGCATAACATGAGTTTTAATGAGCCTTGTGGTATTCACTTGTAAGGATGTGCCATATTTTCTTCAAGAAATTCTCTATTCTTATGCATTGGGGTATTTCTAATTTTTTTACAAAACTACACTTTAAATAAAGAACATCAAGGCAGTACTTGGAAACATTTAATTTTCTGTGTTTGTCATCAGTGAAATAGAGTTACTCCATTGGAGAGCAATAGCTCTGTGGCCTAGACTAGTGGATCATCAGAACAAAACAAAACAGAGACCTGCTGATTGGAACCGCCAGAGGTGGGAGTTGTGCTCGAGGGTCTATGCATTTAAAAGGGTCCACCGGTAATTCTGGTGGGCATCCAGGTCTAAGACCCTTTTTGCTAACAAGGCCACTGAGATGTGATTTTCCATTGATAGATTTAAGAATCTGTTTGTTTCTCAGTCTATTGCCCTTGAGGTATAATTTTAGGTAAGCTTCTGAGTTCCTCTAAGAAACAAACAGGCAAGAAGAAAACAAGTCCGATGGCGTTTGCTGGGAAGCATGGGTTTCTCCAGGCCTTGTCAGGAAAAACACAGTTGAGTTTGTGCTCCAACAAGGAGCAGACTAGCTGGGTTTATGAAACTGGCTGTATGGGGAGATGTTGCCCTTCTTGTTATTTTCTATGTGTATGGGAATATCCAGAGAATCACCTAGGTGGAAGTTTAGGAGCATTTCCCAAACTGTGCTCCACAGAACACTCATGTACTGAGAGAGAGAGTAAAAGGTTTGAGGGGCAAAACAAATTTGTAACATGAAGCATATGTTCTCCCATGGAAAGTTACACTTGGTATCAGAAATGTTTAAAGTGGGAAGTCCTACAGGGGAAGAATTATTTAGTTAATTTTTTCACCAAATGAAACGCTTTATCTTAACATTTTGTGGGGCACTGGTATATTGTGGAACACTGTTTAGGAAATGTTAGCCCTGATAGCCTGTAGAGAAGGCTTAATAAATAACTCTTCAGTTATGGATGGAAAGAAAATATGCTTTACCTTAACTCCTGGCTGTATAAACTGGTTCTAGAATTTTCATTCTGTTAATATCACAAACTCAACCTTTCTCAATTTCTTCACTTCTAAAATAGGGCAATATGATGACCAAGTGAATTAACAGAGCTATAGTCCAGCAAAGTGTCTACCAGAGAGTAGATGTTTCATTGATGCTTACACCTGGTTCTACCCACTCCAGGATTTTCATAACAGTGGCTGAATTTATGCCATGTAATCAAGTGCAAGGCCAACCTCCCTGCATGCCTTGGTAGGGGTTCAGACATGCTTGTGTTTACTTACCTGGGCTTGCTCTCCTCATACATGAGCCCACCATGCCTCCACCGCTTCCTTTACCATTAAATCCCACTACAGGACCATCCTGGTCTTCCTGGAGCCGTGTGATGGGCAGTCCTGCTCCAAACAGTGTCATACCTAGTAGGAATTTGGTGTTTTCTCTTCTTTCCTGTTACATCCATATATTGCCCATTCTGGTTAAATATTTGGGGTTCTCCCCTCTTGGTGAAGATGCAGTTTAGCTTTTGGTGCCCTTCTCCAGTCTCAGAAGTAACAGTGGATGAGGACTGGTTGGTGGGAACTTTAAGTTAGAGCAGACGTTGCTGAGGGAGACAGGGTCCTCCTGTTCTACAACACTGCAACAGTGTCTAGCTTCCACTTGTGCGTTCTGATGCCTGCAGAACACATTGTTCTGAAGTCAAAAGTAGAACCTAAGTTTTCCTGCCCATCTGGGAGGGCTACATTTGCAGTGAGAAGACCCAAACCACAAGGTGGGGAAGCGAGAAGGACTTGACATCTTGAGATGCTGACATCTCACATGCATGGGTCACTCTGCTGGGCACTTCACTCTCATCTCTTTTAACCCTCCCAACACCTTTGTGAAATGGGTATTATTGTCTCCAGGTTAGACGATACCCAGGATTTAAGTAAAGTGCCGAGCACATAGTGTAGTTATGTCTTCAATAAAATGGAGCCAATATTTTTGCTTTCCGTGGAAGAAGTGGGCTCAGATCCAGTTAGCAACTTTTCCAAGGTCACGGAGTAAAAAAGTGGCAAAAACAGAATTTGAATCGAGTATTCCAACTCAAAAATCTGTGCAGTTTCTGCTATAATACATGGCCTTCCAGAAGAGACAAAGAAGGGGCTTTGTCTGCTGAGGTGTAATGCTGCTTTCTTCCTCTCTCTCTTTTGTTTTGACCTTTTAAAATTGGGAAACACAACACAAATACAGAAAAATGAAATGCTCACAAGTACATCTGAATACATTATTATATCGCTAATATTGTGAAACCACCATTCTGGTCCTGAGGAGAGTGTTTCCAAACCCCAGAAACCTCCATCACATCCCCAGGCCTAGCCAAGGAAAGGGTAACCTCTCCTTTCTGGGGAATCTTACTTGCTTTTCTTTATAGTTTGTGTGTATCTCTAACCATAGTAATCTGATATTCCCTGCTTTAGGAACATTCTACTAATACAACATACAGGATGTACTGTTTGTGTCTCACTTCTTTGAACAACAATGTGCTTATGAGACTCAGCCATGCCACTGTGTTCCTTCATTCCTTTTCATTACTGTGGGATGACAAATCATCCCAGTTTTCCTGGAATTGTCCTTTTTTTTCTTAAAATTTAAATTAATAACTTTATTTTTAGAGCAATTTTAGGTTCACAGAAAAACTGAGTGTGAAGTACAGAGTTCCCATATACCTCTATCCACACACACACACACACACACACACACACAACCTCCCTTCTATCAGTGTCCTGTACCATAGTGATGCATTTGTTATAATCGATGAACCCACACTGACTCATCATTATCACCCAAATCCGTAATTTACATTAGCATTCACTCTTGGTGTTATACATTCTGTGAGTTTAGACAAACATATAATGACATGTATCCACCATTATAGTAACATATAGAGTAGTTTCACTGGCCCAAACATCCTCTCTGCCCTACCCATTCATCCCTCCCTCCCCCAATCCCCAGTAAGCACAGATATTTTACTGTCTCCATAGTTTTGCCTTTTCCAAAATGTCATATAGTTGGAATCACACAGTATGCAGTCTTTTCAAATTAGGTTCTTTCATTTAGTAGTATTCATTTAAGTTTTCTCCCTATTTTTATATGGCTTGATAGCTCATTTCTTTTTAGCGCTGAATAATATGCCATTGTCTCTATGTACCACAGATTATTTATTTGTTCACCCACTGAAGGACATCTTAGTTGCTTCCAACTTTTGGCAACTATGCATAAAGTTGCTATAAACATCATGTGCAGGTTTTTGCATGGACATAAGTTCTCAACTCTTTTGGGTAAATACCAAGGAGCATGTTTGCTGGATCATATGGTAAGAGTATATTTAGTTTTGTAAGAGACTGCCAAACTGTCTTCCAAAGTGGTTGTATCATTTTTCATTCCCACCAGCGATGAATGAGAGTTCCTGTTTCTCCACATCTTCTCTAGCATTTGGTGTTGTCAGAGTTTTGGATTTTGGCCATACTAATAAGTGTGTAGTGCTATCTCATTGTTGTTTTAATTTGCAATTCAATGATGACACACGATGTTGAATGTCTTTTCATATGCCTTCTTAACATCTGTATAACCTCTTTGGTGAAGTGTCTGTTCAGGTCTTTTGGCCATTTTTAATTGAACTGTTCGTTTTCTTATTGTTGAGTTGTAAGAGTTCTAAGTATATTTTGGATGAGTCCTTTATCAGATGTGTCTTTTGCAAATACTTTTTCCCAGTCTGTGGTTTGTCTTCTTACTCTCTTAACATTGATTTTTGCAGAGCCGGAGTTTTTAACTTTAATGAAGTCCAGCTTATCAACTCTTTCTTTCATGGCTTGTACCTTTGGTGTAGTATTTAAAAATTCATCATCATGTCCAAGATGACCTAGGTTTTCTCCTATGCTATCTTCTAGGAATTTTGTACTTTTGCATTTTACATTAAGGTTTATGATCAATTTTAAGTTAATATTCGTGAAAGATGTGAAGTCAGTGTCTAGGTTCAATTTTTGCATGTGGATGTCCAGTTGTTGCAGCATCATTTGTTGAAAAGACTATCCTTGATCCATTGTATTGCCTTTGTTTTTTTGTCTAAGATCAATTAATTATATTTATATGGGTCAATTTCTGAGCTCTCTATTCTATTCAATTGATCTGTTTGTCTATTATTTTTCTAATACACATTGTCTTGATTACTGTAGCTTTATAGTAAGTCTTGAAGTCGAACAGCGTCAGTCTTCCAATTTAATTCTTTTCCTTCAATATTGTGTTGGCTATTCCGGGTCCTTTGCCTCTCCATATAAACTTTAGAATCATTTTGTCAATATCCACAAAATAGCTTGCTGGGATTTTTATTGGGATGGCAT
This sequence comes from Diceros bicornis minor, assembly GCF_020826845.1. Taxonomy (NCBI): domain Eukaryota; kingdom Metazoa; phylum Chordata; class Mammalia; order Perissodactyla; family Rhinocerotidae; genus Diceros; species Diceros bicornis. The sequence goes on along the minus strand of NC_080779.1, from coordinate 10,573,301 downwards.
TGAATTTATAGATCAAGTTAGAAAGAATGACATCTTGACAATATCGAGTCTTCCTATCCATGAACATAGAATATCTCTCTATTTAGTTCTTTTTTTGATATCTTTCATCAGTTTTATAGTTTTTTTCACATAGATCTTGTACATATTTTGTTAGATTTATACCTAAGTATTTTGGTTTTTTGAATGCTAATGTAAATGGTAATATGTTTTTAATTTCAAATTCTACTTTTTCATTGCTTGTATATAAGAGAGTGATTGGCTTTTGTATATTAACCTTTTACCGTACAATGTTGCTATAATCACCTATTAGTTCAAGGAGTTTTTTTAATCAATTCTTTTGTATTTTCTACCTAGATGATCATGTTGTTTGTGATCAAAGACAGTTTTATTTATTCCTCCAATCTATATCCCTTATATTTCCTTTTCATGTTTTATTGCATTTTCTAGGACTTCCAGTTCAATGTTGAAAGTAGTGGTAAGAAGGGACATCCTTGAGTTGCTCCTGATCTTGATGGAAAAGTTTCTAGTTTCCTGCCATTAAGTATGATGTTAGCTGTAGATTTTTTGTAGATGTTTTATTAAGTGAAGGAAGTTCCTCTCTACTTCTAGTTTGCTGAGAGCTTTTATCATGAATAGGTGTTGGATTTGGTCAAATGTTTTTTAAATATCTACTGATATGATCATGTAATTTTTCTTCTTTAGACTGTTGATATGATGGATTATGTTAATTGATTTTTGTATATTGAGCCAGCCTTGCATACCTGGATAAATCCTACTTTGGTCATGGTGCATAATTCTTTCAATACATTCTTGGATTCGATTTGCTAATATTTTGTTGAGAATTTTTACATCTGTGTTCTTGAGAGATATTGGTCTGTAGTTTTTTTTTTTTTTTTTTGGTAATGTCTTCTTCTGGTTTTGATATTAGAGTAATGCTGGTCTCATAGAATGAGTTAAAAAATATTATTTCTGTTTCTATCATCTGGAAGAAATTATAGAGAATTGTTATAATTTCTTCCTTAAATGTTTGTCAGAATTCACCAGTGAACTCATCTGGGACTGTTGCTTTCAGTTCTGGAAGGTTATTTATTATTGATTAAATTTCTTCAATATATATATACATAGGACTATTCAGATTGTCTACTTCTTGTATGAGTTTTAACAGATTGAGTCTTTCAAGAAATTGGTCCATTTCATTAGGTTATGAAATTTATGGGCATAGAGTTGTTTGTAATATTCCCTGATTATCCTTTTAATGTCCATAGGACAGTAGTGATGCTCTCTCTTTCATTTCTAATATTAATAATTTGTGTCTTCTTTATTTTTCCTAATTAGCCTGGCTAGAGGATTATTTAATATAATCAATAATTTTATTAATTGATATCTTTACTCTTCTACAGGAGAAGTGTTTTCCTCTGCTGACTTCTTTCAAGACTTTATCTTTAATTTTCTTAAGTTTGAATATGCTATACCTAGGTGTCATTTTTTTGGTATTCATCCTGGTTGGTGTTCTCTGAGCTTCTTGGATCTGTGGTTTGGTGTCTGACATTAATTTGGGGAAATGCTCAGTGATTATTTCTTCAAATATTGTTTCTACTCCTTTCTCTCTGTCTTTTCCTTCTGGTATTCCCATTATGCATATGTTATACTTTTTGTAGTTGTTCCACAGTTCCTGGATATTCTGCTCTTTTTAAATTTCAGTCTTTTTTTCTCTTTTCTTTTCAGTTTTGGAATTTTCGATTGTCATATCCTCAAGCTCAGAAATTCTTTCCTCAGCTCTGTCCAGTCCACTTATGAGCCCATCAAAGATATTCTTTATTCTGTTACAGTGCTTTTTATCTCTAGCAGTTACTTTTGATTCTTTCTTAGAATTTCCATCTCTCTGCTTATATTATCCATCTGTTCTTGCATGTTTTCTATTTTTTATTAAAGACTTTGCATATAAAAATTGATCTATTATCTATCTATAAAAATTTATGATATAAATATTAAAAACTCCTCATCTGAAAGTTCCAACATTTCCTGCCATGTCTGACTCTGGTTTTAATACTTGTTCAGTCTCTTCAAACTGTATTTTTTGCCTTTTAGTAGGCTTATAATTTTTTGTTGAAAGGTGGACATGATCTACTGGATAAAGGAACTGTGGTAAATAGGCCTTACTAAGGTAGTGTTAAGGTGTGGGTTGAGGGGTTGTGTTTTATAGTCCTATGGTTAGGTCTCAGTCTTTTAATGAGTCTGTACCTCTGCACTATGATCACAGGAGCTTCTGATCTCCCCTCTCCCTTAGGCGGGACAGGATGGCTAGAGGAGGCTGGAGTTGGGTATTTCCCTTCTCTTAGGTGAGTTAGGCTCTGACAAAACCCCTGCAGGTAAAGTTTCTCCTGAGGGCAGCCCTTGTTAGAAAGAACAGAAGCGCTGGTATATTTCAAAATGATTCCTTTCCTCTCCCTCTGCCAGAAGCATGAGGGAATTTTTCTCTGATATTCATTGTGAGACTCTTTTAGAGTTCCATGAGATAAAACCCACAAAAATGTGGAGCCCTTGCTATGGCTGGGTCCCCCTAGAGTATTTAATTCTCGGACTTGTCCACACTGGGCCTCCAGAAATTCATCAATTACAGTTCCTGCTTCCCTATCTTGGCTCGGGTTCCTGTGGAGGTTTCAACTCACTAGTTTCTGCTTCAGTAAGTTGTGATTCTCTGTGTTTGCCTGTCTCTCCAATTTTAGGACAGTGGTTTACCCTGTAACTTCACTTAACTGGCTGATCTTAGAAGAGATGTTGATTTTTCAGGTTGTTCTGCTTTTTATTTGTTGTTAGGATGGAGTGGCGACTTCTCAGTTTCTTACGTGCTGTGCCCAAAAATCCAGACCACCTTGTTTTAGTACTGAAAATCCCATGTTCCTGGAAAGTCCTCAGTCTTGGGCAAACTGGGATAGTTGGTCACTCTATGAGTATTCCATACCTTATTTACCCATTTTGGTAATCATGGACATTTGTTTGTTTGTTTTTCCACATTTTGGGCTATTATGAATAATACTGCTGCCAGCATTTATATACCTGTCTCTTAATGGATATGCTCAGGGATTTCTGTTGGTTATATACACAAGAATGGAATTACTGAGTTATAGGATATGGATACCTTCAACTTCAGGAAAACTTCACACAGTTTTCCAAAGCTGTAGTATCAATTTACACTTCCATTGTTGGTGTATGAGAGGGTCAGTAGCTCCTCATCCTCACTATCACTTGGTATTGTCATTCTTTAGTTTTAATGATGCTGGTTGGTGTATAATGACATCTCATTGTAATTTTAATTTATCGTGGGCCCACTTTTAACACTGTGTACCAGGATACTGTGGGAACCCAGGCAGACTTGGTGTGTAGTTCCTGCAAGTCTTTTTTAAGCAGCCTGAACTCTAACATACATTACTTTCTGGACGTCAGAGTTGTTACCGTGCATGAGGGAGCCATACAAGGACCACTACTGACTGTGCGTGAACAAGCAAGGTGGGCTGTTAGCAACAAGTGATGTCCCCAAGTTCAGAAGCATCATTAGCTTGAGCCACCCAATCCCTGTCCTCCCTCCTGCCTTTCACCACCATTTTCATCAGGGATTTTGTAATGTTACGGACAGCTTCAACCTCTGCTGTTTCACTCTATCACCTTGGCAAGAGCATGAAAGCAAATCCAGCTTATGTGCCCTTCGTCTGTGGCACTCCAACAGTGAAGTTCTTGTGGGCACACGCTGGGCCCTGTCCTACTCCTTCAATGACAGTAAGGAATTCATTGGCCTCTACCATTGACGTGGTAGAGGTCAAAGTTCTATCCAAACTGATCAAGCTCATGGTTAAACCAGAATCTATTGTTTGGAGGTTCTTTCTCCTGACTGTGTACATTGTGAGAGATCTGCCTAACCAGATGCCATGGAGGCAGGGGTGCTGCCGGCCCCATGGAACCTCCACCTGGGACACCAGCAAGAGACCTGGACACCAAGAGCTGTGGAGACAGGGCCCTGCCAGAGCATTCGGCAGCTGACCTCTTGCGGCATGCCATCTGCCACAGCAGCCTTGAAAAAAATAGAGACTCTGAGGTTTAGAAAGACGTTGTACAGACAGTGGCTGTTGAGGCTGCCCATTCAAGGTCTCTGAGTATTCTTTCTCCCCTGGGGTGCTGGAATGACTTTTCCTGGACTGTAAAGTGGAATTTTTCCTCCTCTTTGACTCTTATTTCCTTACCTGAGCAGACTGACTTGTTTTTCTGTTTGTTTGTTTTTGCCCTTTCTGACTGACTTGACCAACTAACAATGTCCCGGGCTCCTGCTTGGCCACCCCTGCTTTTCCCAGCCCCTTGCCTCTGCTTCCGGGCTGGCAAGGAGGTGGTGAGCCTCAGTGACTCCATTGCTTGATAATTTGGTTTGTTCTTTGCGACTCCTTCCCGAATACTGAGCCCTGCCCTGGTGGTTCAGGAGAGGACCATGCATCTCACTCTACCCAGAAGATAAAGTGTGGACAAAGGCAGATGTCCAGAGTCCTTACTAAGGGGTTGGATCATTTTCAGGTCCACATGGCTTATTGGTACTGAAGCACATTCACGAACTATGTTCTTAGAAGAACTAAATAAAGCGTGAGCAGAATCCCAGGACTTCCAGAGAAAGAAACAACTTCCTCCGCTGTTCCTGCATATCCAAATTCAAATGCTGTTTATGATTTTAGGATGGTATATACAATCACACAAGAGGAGGTGCCAGAAAGGGCTTCTGGCTAAGATCGACACTCAAAAATTGAGGCATTTGTACGAACAACTTCAGGCTCCTTTCCCCAAAATCCTTTCCTATGCTTAATATCCAGAAAGTTGAAAGAAAAATAAATCTTTACCAATTGTTCCAGTGCTTTGGATAGCCTGCTGTGGTCGCCTTCGACAGCCTCTGCCTGAGACAGTGACGCTGATACCTAAACTGCCTTCTCCCGTCATGAATGCTTTACTTGCTGCTCTGAAGGTGTGGCTGCAGGGTCATCCCAGGTCACTTGTTAGCTTGGAGCGGAGATCTACACACAGAGGATTTGGCTGTCTCACTGTAGTACCAGCTGGTTGTCTCTGGTAGGAAAGAATTGAAAGAGTATTTTACACCATGGAAATTGTCTTCCAGGCCCAGATGGACCGTCGCTGTTCTAGCTTTGACAGGCCAGGATAGATATATTCAGAAAGCCTTCCAGCTATTTAGTAACTCTTCCAAAACACTGTCAGCACCCATGCTAGGATGCAGGGAGTGGGAAGGAAGTCTAAGTAGAGAACTAAGCCTAGTTGGTATATATTTGCATAATTATCTTGCAATGAATGGATGTGTGACTGGCGGCAGGGCGGAGGTCGCTGGTGGACATTGAAAGCCAGAAAGGAGTTGAGCCCCACTGGCTCAACACCTCTGATGGACCGCTTAATGCAAACTCTTGTGCATTTTAAGTGTCGGGTTAAAAAAAATGCAGAACTCCTCCAAATCAGCTCACCTGGGAGCTAAAAAGATAAGTGTGGTCCCCTGTCCCTTGGGTATACTTCCTGTTCTCTCAAGGGCAGAGGTCAGCCTGAAGCCACCTCCACCTGTAGCCTCTCCTGGAGGGCAGGGAAGAAGGACGGGTGATGGCAGCAAGATCTCTCCGGTCACTGGGGATCAAAGATGCTGTGTAAAAGCAAGTATTTTAAGAACAAGATTATAAAGATACTATAGAATTCATGGCAGCAGCACCCTGAATTTAAATATAGCTCTGTGACTGTTAGCAAAGTGATGTGCTTATGAGCTGACTATTAATATAGCTGTTCGCCTGAGACAGACAGAGGGAGGGTGGAGAGAGAGAGAGAGAGACCTTGACCTGAGTTATGAAAGCTCATTTATTTTTAGGCTAAATATGTCCCTTTTGCGACTAACCTTCACTTTTTTGCTTTGAAACTTCTTAAATTAGAGGTTCCAAGACTTTTAAAATTTATCAGTCAGGGAAAGCAGAGGAAGTAAAGGTAGAAAATGATGGCCCTGGGCTGCCTTGTTTATTGACAACACTTTTCCCTCACAAAGTAGTTTCTTAGGTTGCAGAAACTCCTAAAATATTGAATATTTCCCCCATTCATGGCCTCATCACTTTCAAACAAAATTTCTTCAAGCTCCCTAGACCCACATATTTGAAAGAAAGGCAGAGCGATTCTTGATATCAAATGTAGTCTCAATGCTTTTCATAAGAAAACCTTGAGTGTTTCTTTTTCTTTTTTTTTTTTTTGTTTTGTTTTACATCAGTATCTAAAACATAGAATTAAACTCTGGTTTAATGCTAATCTATACTTTAAAAATTGCCAGTATAGTATTTTTACTGCTTTAACATTTTTCATTCAGCACATTAAACAAGTCATTGCTCTTTTTAGGTGGGAATCACTGATTGTGTTTTGACGGACTGGTGATTAATCATTGGGCTGTTCCTTGCTTTACATAACTTCTATTGATGACTCCATGATGGCTGATTATGAATAAGCTTGAAATAGACTTCCTTAAAAGAACAGCTCTGGAAGGGAGCAGGTTCTCTCAGGTAAGGCAGCTGACTTATGCTCTGTGCAGTAAATGACTCTGTGTTTTAAGTGAAACACCAGACTGTTTGGCTATTAGCCAGTTTCATGCAAATAAGAAAAAAATACTCATCTCTTGTGGCAGTATTTCCATCACTTCCCTCATTTAATGGCCCAACATGGTCTAGATTTTGCCCAAGGTATTTCATTAGAGGGAAAAGGAAAATACGAATATTATATTTTCCATTGGAACCGAAATTAGGCAACTTAATTGGGCTGGCTTTGAAGAACCACAACTGCCTAAAATTTTCTTTTTTAAGTCAACATTGCTTTGAATAAAACAGATGAAATCAGAGTGTTCATAAAGAAAAATAGAAGTTTCCTCTAAATAATCAATCCAAAATGAAGTCTTCCCTCATCATTACACTTATGAATCACAGGGGTAAGTTTTCTACTAGCTGTTTGAGTCAAGTGAAGTCGTTTCCTCTCATCTTGATCAGTGGACACATTGAGCACTCACTATGTTGGGGGGGACAGTGGGCAGAGAAAGATGTCTGCATGTGAGCATTGCCTCCAGGGAGTGTGTGAGCATTCAGGTATTGAACGTGCCCCATCAGAGTCACTCCCTGCAGGATTTTATATGTCTGAAGACTTCTCCGTGGTTAAATTGTTTCTCCTCCAATCATTCTCTTGAAATTCAACATATCACCTGGGATAAAATTTCTGAATGTAGGAATTTCTGAAAGATATAAATTTCCTGAAATTCCTGAATGTATAAATTTCCGGTAGACTATTTGCCTATTCTAGCACTGAAACTCCTTGGGCTAAATGTCTTATCGATTTTCACTATCCCTTACACTAAATGTTACGGGGAGAAAGGTCCAAACAGACTCTGATCATTCTTAATAATTTCCTATAAAACACATATGCAAAATGTATATATTTGTGTGTGAGATGTATACAGCTATGTTTCTGTTAGGTCTCATTGGTCGTTTGTTGGGATTCTCTACAGAAAACCCCATAATTTGCGTTTGAAAAAATACTGCCCTTTGAAACAGCTGCTCAATATTTGAAGGAGCCTCTCTCTTCTCCAACACAGGAGGATGTAGTTTTATTTTTTCATTTTATGCCCCTTTTCTTCCTTCACATGTTTATGGATATTTTGACTTTAACTTCATCAAAATTATTGGACATGTTCTTCATGATGGCCATATCGCCTACAAAGGATTTTGCGGATAAAAATGTAAAAATGTTGAGCCAAGCCCTCCCCGTATTTGGTTTTGAGTTAAGTTCCTTCAGTTAGGCTAATTCTCAAAGCAGAACTGGGATTTCCTTTTCTCATTATTAAAGCACACAACTCCGGTCGTAATGGGCTACACTATCCCGCCACAAAGACACGGATGCTCAATTGCTTAGGGCGTTGGTCAGAGTTTATTAGTCTCCTTCGAGTGACTCCTGGCAGAGGCTGCAGAGAGGGCGAGGTGGTGGAAATGCCTGCCACAGGGCTTGACCTGCATCCCAAAAGGAGGGAATGAATGATGTCGCTCCAAGTGTGTAAAAAAAAAAAAGAAAAAAGAAGAAGAAGAAGAAAAAAAGAAGAATCACATTATTATTGCAATATTCCCAAACACCAGCGTCTCATTATGATAATGCGGTTTTTCTCCATCTGCATTTAAAATTTTACCTGAAAAACCCTTTATCCTTTCTTCCATTTAAAGTTTAAGTTAAAACAGAATCTGGCCAATGTCCATCAACTAGAAGGACGCAAGCTGGGAAAATGAACATTCTCCCCAAGAGAGAGGTGCTGCTGCCTTACATGTTAGGGGGAAGACAGAGGCAGCAGAATTCCAGCAATTTTCAGAAACTGGTCTTCATGACTCCTGTGAGGTTCCACAGATATTATCGGTTCCACGGATATTACTTGAGCAGCCCACGTGTATGAGGCTCTGTTCTAGACGCTGGGGTTGCAGCCAGAGCGTCTGTAAAACAGGTGGAGGCCGTGGTCTCAGGATTGTGCCGGGGCCGACTTGCGCCGGGCTATGCAAGTGACTATGCCCAACTCTGAGTCCACCACGTTGAGAGCTCGAAGTCAACCGTGGTGCGTGGGTTTACACCACGGAAATCAGCAAATGCTACAAATCAGGTGTTTTTTCTTTCCATTCAGAGAGCTGGTTGTTAAGCATTTACCAGTACACCGCTATTGACATTCTCCAGGAGCAAAGAAGGGAGACAAGTAATAAACAATAAATATGTGATCAGTCAGGTGGTGGTTACGCTATGAAGATGAATAAAACACGGCAGAAGGATGGATGGAATGATGGATTAAAATGCCTGAAACATTGTACTTTTTATTTGCTTTTTGTTTTAAGAGAACATTCGAGGCAACATGGTTTGACTGAAAAGGCCCTGGACAGGGGGTGGGGGGCAAGGGGTGGACAGGAGGCCTGAGTACCGCCCCCAGAGGGCTGTGAGTTTTGCAAGTCACTTAACCCTTCTGAGCCTCAGTGTTCTCATTGATGAGGTAACTGGATTGAGCCAGATGCTCCCTAAGATTGCTCTCTGCTCCGTGATTCTCTCCTGATATTTTAAACTAAAGGATTAAGTGAATTTCTCTAGCAAGGCCAAAAAAGTTATATAAGGGCAGAAACAAATGTTTAGAAAAAAATAATCATTACCAGATTCACTACAGACCTCCATACATCTAAAGGTATCTAGGAAAGAACAGGGGCTTGGGGTCAAGAGAATCACGTGGAATTGCTATCTGACCCAGAAGATTATAGAGAAAAGGGGGTGTAGACATCGTGGCAGTGTTCCTTTTTGCAGAAGAATGGCCTATATCTGTGTTTATAGCACAAAAATGAATTCACTTGAAAAATATTTTTTGACAAGGTTAGTGCCCTAGTGACGAATAAAGCAAGACCCCAGGATGCTCCCAAGTTTTCACGAGACCCAAACGCTCTGGCGCCTGTGCTCCCCTTCCTCCCCTTCCGCAGCTGCCCTGCCACCTTCACCAGCCAGAGGAGGGAGACAACGGTGGCAATGGAACATTTCCTCCATGCCAATGATGGGCTTCCACGGGGCCTCAAACGTGTCTTCCTCCTGCTCCTCCGGGTGAGCGCCGCGTAGCAAGAAGGTGGCTGCTCCCACCCTGGAGAGCCCAGCCTGTGGGAAGGGATATGGTGGAGAGAACTCCGACCTGAACTTTAAGTCACAAATTCAAGTCCCCTCCTGCCACTGACTAACTGTGACCTATTAGGCAAATCATCTAAGTCTTTTGAGCCTCAGGATTTTTATTTTGCTGTTTTTCATCCATAAAATGGGAAGCTGTCTCCCAGAGCTGCTCTATGGATTTAAGGGTGATAGTGTACACAATAGTGCTTTGCAAACAGTGTCATTAACATAAAGTGTTATTACAATGACATTTCCCCCTAATTAGTAGGATATTCTTTCTTTATAGGGGGTTCCCATTCTGGCTACAAATATAGCTGATGCCACTTAGATCAAGATCTAAAAGGAAACTGTATTGCCTGTTTGCTTCGAGAGAGACATTTTATAATGGTCTTCATACAGGGAGATGCAGATAGAGAAAGCAAAATCAGATCAGCTGGGCTCAACTTAACACTGATGGATGCTTCAAAGCTTAGAATAATTATAGCTTAGGTGCCGAACCACAAGCACACACATTTCCAATGATGAAAATAAGCCCTGTGGATGTCTGGGTGTAGCAATGCTTTTCTTTACAACTTTGGAGAGCTCTCCTCCCTGAAAAAAATGAAAGGGCAATAAAAAGAAACATGGATATGAAAACTGCCTTCATGCTCATCTTGATTTTTTTTTTTTATCCAGCAGCTCATTGTAGCTGCATACCGTCCTTTTCAGCATCACTAATGCTTTTATATGACTTTAAATTTCAAAGCTACAGGTGGCCCCCACGTGCCGCACTTCAAAGACAGTTTTGATTAAATGAAACAATATTTGTGTAATACAGACCCCAGATCTTTGAACTTTTCCTGTTCAATTCATCCTACAAAGGTTCAATTAGGAGAGATCAGAAGACACTGCGCCCTGAGCCATTTCCATCTGTCACTCAAGTTTGTCTTTTCAAATATCTTTTATATCAACCCAGGAACAACAATTTATTTTGAGCATGTAATAATGATAATTCAAAAGCCACTTTCAAAGAGGCAATGTCCTTTGCTGGCGAGTGTGGTGTAGGCCCACGTAAGCACTATTTGAAGTGAAATTTTAAGTTTGGCAGCCTTGTGATTCCTCGTCGTGTTACAACTTGTCTTGCTATTGATGACTTGCACTTACTGCCAACAAAAAGATCTAGCCCAAGAGGCCCAGCGTTTGGTGAGCCTTTGTATCAGTGGCTGGAGCATATTTCACTTCTGAATCTTGTGGTTTTTGCCTTCAGTGAAAGAAAAACTGATCCTAACAGTTTTAAACTTGTTAATTCAAGCCATATGTCAGAAACCCAGTCTCCATATGGTGCCATACCACCTTATATTTACAGGGGCTGCTTTTCAAAACATTATTCTAAAAGCTATATGTGCCCCCAAAGTTCATATGTGGCATCCCAGGCTGTTGAGGACCGTTTTTAAATACTATCGCAGGCTTTGAAATCGCATGCTGATATAGCAAAAATATTCTGATTATTAAAAACTAATTACTGCCTGTTTTATTGGCAAAAATGTGCTAATCAAGTCCTTGAGTAGGGCCATAGACTGAAAAGGAGACTGCCTTGCCAATCCTCTCTCCAAATATGGCCAAAAGAAAAGAGCAAACGGAGAAAGGAAAACCATAACCTTGTTGATTATAAATAAGACTCGAATGTTCCCGTGCAACGTGTCCACAGAAGAAGTACAGTTACAACCAAGAGACAAGATCTCTTTCTGATCTCAGCTTTGAGGAAAAAGTAGAAATGAAGTGAAGACTCAAATGTCGTAAAAATTCAGAGACTCCCAAGGACCTTCACTCCACTGCCCGATGCTTTTAAATTGGGGTCTCTAGCCGGCAAGCCTATTGACTCGAAATATTAGGGAAGATTCTCCTACTGAATATTGAGTTCACTTTCCCAAACACCTACAAGGAGACTACAGATGGATTAGAGCATAATTATCTTCAAACAGCTTTGTTTGATCTGCAGGGTCCAAGCAAGCATGGTTTTGATTTGAGAGATGAGCTTTTGAACACAGTTGGCACTATATAGACGGTCGGTGCTTGTTAAACATATCATTTCTTTCTTTTTCTGGATTAAAAAAAAAAAAGTGTTTTCCTAGTGTCTGGTTCCTGGTAGGCATATATATCTCTGTTCTTACTTTAGAGACTCTTGCAAAGTTCACTGGCAAGATTCTTATCTGTGGAGGACTGCCTGCTATGCTACGTAAGTCTTGCTGCTTGCTTTAATTCAGTTCGTTCTTCCTGGAATCAATTCCTGTCTTTTTTGTTTGTATTCCACACATTTATTCCCTGTTCCTCCATAACCTTTTCCCTATATAACTCCTTATATTCCTAGCTTCTTTTTCTTCCCCGCCTCTTCTATTTAGTTTTTTCCCCTGGACAAATCAAAAGTGGCATGAGGTTTTTCTAGGAAACTTGTGAAATGGTTTCAAGGGATTTTCTAAATCATAAACAAAATCTTGGTTGTAGATATTGCAATACATTTAAAACTTTCTCCATGTTAATAAAAAGGTTGTTACACATGTAGGTTTCAAATCATAAACAATTAAATCAGGAGACACACAATTTGAGAATCCATCTTTTTCTTTAAGCCTCAACAAATATGCAGACCAATATCTCTACTTCAAAAGCAGGACAGATCTGTGGTGGGAAGAGAAATGATGGATGCACTCAAGGGAATGACAAGTGTCATGACTTAGTAACTATTTGTGATTTCAGTGACACCCTTGCTTCTAAGAGTGAAACTCAGCAGTTTTCTGAAATTAAAAACACTTACATACTCATCTGGCTCAAGGATTGAGCAAAAACAAAAAGTCCATTCATGATCTTCCCAGTTAGTTTCAGCTCCCAACCAGTCAAACCATCAGACTGCACACTCCCCTTGCCTACTGCAGTGGAGAAGCCATTGGGCAAGAAGGCCACACTGCCTGTCACCCGGCATAGGAGCTGGAGACAAGGAGCTCGGCCCAGCCACTCAGTTCTGACTGCACGGAAAGATTGACGCTTTCTTGAGACTATTAGGTAAAACCCAACCCAAATGGCCCACTGCACGATATGGTGCCCTGTTATGTGCAGCTGAAGTTTAGTTAAGACTGAGAAATAATAACAAGCTGTGATTTCTGATGGCAGATTAGCCCAATCATTATCTTAGTCTAGGAAAGATGTCCTTTCTGATAACAGCTCACTCAAATTTCTTCTTGTGCCCTGGACTGAAAGCAACATGATTCCAAATTAGGGCAGCCCCCTTAGTAGTAAAATTGCGTAATGATTAACTCGTTACCAAGGTAGAAAACTAATATCTTACAAATGGGCACCTTTTTTCAAACTCTTTAGTTTGTTTTGTTTAGTTTTCCCCTCTCGCTTAGGTCTCTCAGTAATATTGAGAGTCACACCTCAAATTCTACTGGTGAAATTTGTAGACCATCCCCCCACTTTTTATTCAGTATTATAAGAAAATTCTGGTTCTGATATACGTACATGTTCTAAATCACAAGAGACACTTTCTGATTGATGCCCGGAATAAATTCCTCATGAAATTCTGCGAAGCTGTGGGCTCTGGAGTTATAAAAACAAGTCAGCTTTGGTCTTGAAAGATGAGATGTTTCTGCATAGTTTAAGAATAAAAACATATCACCCTAATCGAGGCCTGTAATTGTGCATTCTTGGTATGCTGCTATCAGGAAACTGGCCCTGACACTGAGTATTTACGTAAGAGCTACCTGAGTACAATCGAACATTTCATCTAAGTCCTCCGTCTCTAGCACGACTCTTCTGGAACTTTACATGGAGGACGGCAGATGATGGAATTTCTAAGGAGCCAACTGCTGGACTGTTACTAAATTGTCTTCTAACAAGCTGAGTCACTCAGGACGTATTAGGTTAACTGACCGTCAGCAGCGATTCCACAAGATAAATTACACATACTGAACTGCCCCCCAGGCTGCAGCTTCTGATAAATTATTAATGTCACAGAATCGAAATGATTAAGTTGTAAATAGCATTTTTTTAACCCAGGCTACTTGAAATATTCTCCCCTTTCCTTAACATTTATCCTCTGATGTTACCATTTTTGTTGTTTAGAATAAGGATAATAAAACATTAATCAAATCTTTGAAACATTAAATAAGTAATGGTATCTTATTGAAGTATACAGCAAATAAATGCAACCTAAGCGCAGTGTTTTCCCTTCTCCATTTAATTATAGTTGCCTTTAAGGAATTTAATATTTCATTATATATAAATGAGTACATTTACACGTTGTCATTGCCATCTAAGATTCTATTTCAAAAATATATTGTTACAGTTCATGGCCTTTTGAAATAATGGTGCAACACTGATGACATTGAAGAAAGCTGCTGTTTTACTAGAAATTGGAAGCAGTATGTATAGTGGTTATATTAATCATTCCATTTACTTAATGTGAGAGGCACTTTGCATATTTCAAAACCACAGATTAAAATGTGTTAATCTGAAATATGAATAATTTAATTTTAAAGGAAATAGACTTACAAGTCCTAAATTACATTTTCATGTCAATTGCCTTCTATATATGTGGTCCCACTCTTGGTTTTATTTATAAAGATAAATATAGACATTTTAAAAATGAATTTTTGTTGTTCTATTCTCTTTGGATAAAGAAACATGCACTAATTTCAATCAAATCACTACATCTTGTGAATGATAATTCTGTGGTCATATGCAGACCTTAGTGGTGTCTCAGCAGCCATCTACCCTACCCCATCCCCAGGCATCCCTGCAAATGGAACTTTGCTTTGTCAGGCATCCAGTTGAGATCACTTGAAGTCAAGGTGAATAGATCTTCCAGGCCAGCCCAGAGATGAATCCTGATGGATGCCAATCAGTTATCCTAATCTCCTTCCCACCGGCCAGTGAGTGGTTAAAGAGTGAGCATGTGCCCATATATACTCAGTGCAATCAATGAGACCTAAAGGGGAAATCTACCAGGAGGTGGGAGGGAATGGGTCAGGAGACCAGGAGACGAATGGGAGGAGCAAAGGTTTCTTTTCTGAATAAAAAGACAAAATCTCTTGAGACAAAACCCTCTTGTCTTCCTGATTGTCTTCTCGTTTTGACCTTGAACATGGATGTGATGATGCAGATGCAGCCTCCCTATGCTTTTGGCTCCTGATGGCATCATGAAGCCAACACAACCTGTGCCAGCACCTGCCTTCCACTGGGATTCTTGTCATGGAGAGAAATAAGCTCCTTGCCGAATAGCTCACTCCACTGGAGTTTCTTGTTACTTGCAGCCAAATGTAGCCGAATTGATACAGTTAGTAGGAGATCATGCTATGCAGAAAGGAGACCAGACAGTGCACCATTGTCCAAAATTAACTCATGCAATGATATTATAATTGCTTTTACAGTAAAGTGACTACTTTAAAAGATACTATTTTTCTACATTTTCTCTTCTATACCAAAAAAATGTCTTCTTCTGAAATCTGGGGTGATACTCCCTGAGTTAATCCCAATTAAACTTATTAGTAGAAAATGCTTGATATGTCAAAGAAAACAGAACACAATTATTATAATGCTTTTGAGGGACAGAAGGGCCTATGTCAAACTTTTGTCAACTTATATTAACTTGGTGTCTTTTTTTCTTAACCCTTGTGTCTGGATGTTCCCCAAATCTTCATGACTGCTGGGTAATCTTGTCCTTTAAGCATTAAATAAAACCACTCTAACGTTTATCCCATATATGGTAGAAATAGTGTCCCCCTGGCTGTGGTGTGTGATGTTACGTTTATCCCAGTGGCGTCTGGGCTGATGTCTGCCTTCTGATTTTTGTTGCTTTTGCTTGTCTCCTCTCAGCATTGGTCCAGGCATAAAATGCCATCATTTTTCGTGACTACATTTATTCTTTCAACATAGACTTTTTAAACTTCCAACCATGTGGATTATGCTGTGGAGATTAAATGAAAGATTCTATGTAAAACACCTAGCACAAGTTGCACAATCTTACCTTTTATGGTAAAATCCTGATTATATGCATAAACTCTGGTTTGATAGACCATGGTCTCTAGGAACCTCAATAAAATGGGGCCCATAGTAATACTTAGGACTTAAGATAGTGGAAAGGACCAAATGCAACACTACAAATAATTATCTGGCAAATACGTTCTCTATTATTATTGTGGTTTTGATGTTTTTTGTTTTTTTTTCTCCAGGCTCCCTTTAGCAGGTGGGTGCATGGTACCACCTCATCCTTTCTTCTTGTCCATTAGCTTATGGATATCAAAATAGCAGTTAAAATGCAAACTTACTCCAGAATTCATGTAAGCCACAGTGGTGTATATGATTTATTTCATTAAAACAGAACCTCACTAGGTATGGAGGATTTTATTTGATTTTTGTTTTGTTTTGATGTGTGGACCACACATTGCTTTTGATGTCCTTAGCGCTTTTAGGGGCTAGTTTGATGGGGCTTTGTATTTGATCTGAGGCTTTTACTTTTCTGAATCTCAAATGTATTTGCACAGAGAAAACTGTTTATGTTCTTTACTAATCCTCTCTCAAAACAACACAACTCAGTGGGATACACCAAAATGGTCTCTATTTTGAGTTCAAAATTAGCTTATGCTCTCAGTCCCTTTAGAAACTGGAAGATTTGATGGCCTTCAATAAACTTCAGATTTTGTCCCTTAGCCTAAAAGAGAAAGTTCTAAATATAATGAGTTCCTTCTGGGTGGGTTTTATTCATCCTGCTGTACTCAAGCGAAAAACAAGCCCCCAAAATGTTTTGATGGTCCAACATATTTCTGCTCATTTGGGTAAGGCCAATGAACTCACTCGAAGATCAATTAGTTTCTACCAGTGAGGTAGCACGCAGAGTCCTAGGTGCCTTCACAGAGAATATTTTAATACAAATGCTTATTTATTTATTTATTTTTTAAGAAAACAAAATGCCATTCTCTGCATAGGAAAGGTGACATTTTTGAAAATCATTGACATTTTTCTATATCCTGGGCTATTTCAAGCAGTGACATTATCAAATTAATTCAATAGAAGTAGAAAAATTGCCCACAGAGTATGCAACCAAATAGAAAGTCCAAATGTGTAAATATGATCAACTGCTGAAGAATTCACATATTCAGAATTACCCTTAATTACGTGACCTTGAGTCTCCTCCTATCAACTTGATAAGACTAAGCAATGAAGATTGAATTTGAATTTATACATCATGTTTTAGTTCCCTTATTTATGTCCATATGAAAAATATTTTGTATATAAAAGTATCAGTAAATATGTTTAGAACAGCTATATTTCTAAAAAATTGTCTGTAAAATTGAATTTTCTATGTGAAACATTGTAAATGTAATTTTGAATTTGAAGAGTTCCCCTTGTGGATTATAAAATTACAGGCAATTTGTTTTCTGTAATCTCAAAGAAACCTTAGTTATTGTTAAGCCCAGAGGTCTTCAAGTCAGCTTTGGAGAGAGACTACGATAATTAATTCCTGTCTATTTATTTTTATTTAAATAAAAAAGAATTTGAGTTTAACTAATATTAAATATAAACTCTCTCTCACACTCTCACCCACTTTGAATGTTAGAGGTCCAGGAATATATCCCCAAGTCATGCATTGACCAGTCAGACCAATTAGGATGAACACCAGCCACAAAGCTGCAGATGTTAACTCTTTAGTTGCTGTATCTTGGGGAGATATGAAGGTCTGGGGGAGGGTCAGATTGGTAGGTTTTTGGGGAAGCTCAGGACAGGGGCTGTTTACATCTGGAATTAAACTGATTCGATTCTGTGTTTTAACAACCACTATGGCAACGCTATTGCATTGCGCTTGAGTATCAGTCCTGCATGAGTCCCTACGCAGGGGTAAACTGAGGGAGAAAAAGGAGTTCTTCCACTTGGAGCCATGGATAGGGCAGTTTCACCCACGCAATTGGCCAATATATCATTAGAAGTGCAGTTTATGTGGACCTAGCTAAGCAGCTTTAGAAACTGGATTACGTAGTTTCAAGTGGACTAACCCGCACAAAACAGATTTAAGTTATAAAGAAACCACTGATTTAAGATGCACCTGGTAAGATAAGCCCATGTCAACCAGTTAGTGCAAGAGCTGATACATCCTACTCAGGGCCAGCTCTTCTTCAGTCACGTTGTGACATTTAAAATACACAGTTAAATGACAAGAGGCTGGCAAAAAAAGTAAATAAATAAATGATCAAGAATATTTTTTAAAATACAGATTCACATTCAATATCAGTAGCGCTGAACTGCACTCTAAATGTGTACTGTATTTTAGATAATATAGAATGACATATTAATAACATCATCATCTCAAGCTTTTAAAGATCTAAGTTTTAGAAACTCTAGTGCTTAGAACTCAATTAATTTCGTTTTTAAATTCATTACTCACCGCCAGCCTTGGTCCATGCAAGGTCCTCTTTCATTTAAATTATACTTTTTTCACATCCTATAAAAAACATACATGATTCATAAGTATACATGAATTCATCACCCAAGGCAAGAACTAAAATGTACCAATAATTTACATATACATATATCCCAGGTTTTTAAGTTTTTCTATTTGTTTATGGATATATGGTTTATAATGTACGTAATATAGCCATACAGGAGTAGTTTTCTTTTCATTCGTCCAGACCTTCTTTTTTTGAAGTAATATCAAACCATCCATTTACAAATGTCCTTGTCTTCCATCAGCTGGAATTAATTAGGTATGTCTTTGGGATCCTGCAGGTGTGTGTGTCCGCTTTGGTGGATACAAGAAAGGAGCAAGCCAACCACTGGGACAGAAGGGTGTCACATTGCCCCATCTGGGCTCTGGCAGGAACATCTGAGCCTGCCACACCTGAGCACTTGGAGGAGGGAGTGCTGCTCTTAAGCTGATTTCAGAGCACATTCATTGGAAAAACAGTGGGCAAACGGTCACCATAAGTCAAATGTATTAATCACTTAGACTTTTAGCCTAGGAAACAAAGTTTTTCTTTTTCTAATACCCTACCCTGAAATAAATTTACCATTGAATCCCAATGATTTAGTACAAACAGTACAATTCATATTTTCTTTCCTCTTTCCAAAAATGTGCCAGTGTCTTCAATGTTCCTGGGAAACCCTAATAATTCCTAGAGCGATTTTGGGGTTGTATGCCTATGTTAATTAGCCCTAGATCTATACATTTAAAACGAAGGCACAGTTTTCAAATTTTAGGACACATAGGCTGTGACAGAATTTTCATCTAAAATAATG
Organism: Diceros bicornis minor; assembly: GCF_020826845.1. Lineage (NCBI taxonomy): Eukaryota > Metazoa > Chordata > Mammalia > Perissodactyla > Rhinocerotidae > Diceros > Diceros bicornis. The sequence continues at coordinate 10,554,332 of NC_080779.1, read as the reverse complement.
CAATATAGATAGTTTTAGTGCTTGTGTGCAGGAGTGTGTGTGCATATACTCCATGAGACATAGTCCAAGCTTCATCAATATAATGAAACGTATTAAAGAGGACAGAAGGCATATCTGTTTTACTTATTATTTGATCCTCAGTGTTTAGCAGAGTGAATGGCACATAGTAGGTGCTTAATATACATTTATTGGATGAATACATGAAAACAGAAAATTTTGCTTTGTTGACAAAATTGGCTTGGGGCGTATGTGTATTTTGTGTGCAGTTCTGAGCTTCCAAAATCTTGGCCTCAAAGTCCCTTCTCTTGCTCAACAACCCTCAGTCCCTGAGTGTTTCCATCCTCTGCAATGCCATCTCTGAAGGGCTATGCTGCCCCAGCAGGGAGATGCATTCTGTAATGAAGGCACGTCACAGTCACTCTTGGTACCCACTGCCTTTCCCTCTAGGCCACTTTCAGTTTTATTTTGTTTCTTTGAAAGGAAGGATTTTCCAAATTCGTGCATTGTTAATATTTCCCATCAGCACATAAAGGTATCTACCACAATGTCCCGTCTTTAAAAGAGAGGGCCGGCCTGGTGGCACAAGCAGTTAAGTGCGCTCACTCCGCTGCAGCGGCCCAGGGGTTCGCAGGTTCGGATCCCAGGGCACACAGACGCACCGCTTGTCAAGCGATGCTGTGGCAGCGTCTCATATAAAGTGGAGGAAGATGGGCACGGATGTTAGCCCAGGGCCAGTCTTCCTCAGCAAAAAAAAGAGGAGGATTGGCAGATGTCAGCACAGGGCTGGTCGTCCTCACAAAAAAAAAAAAAAAAAGAGAGAGAGAAAACGAAAACTCTCCTTTGTATCCAGACTTCCCACCCCCAGCTACAAGCTCATTTTTGTGATACTTTTCCAAGTTAAAAAAATATATAAAAACTAAACAAAGCAAAAAACACAAAAAATGCCTATATTCGTCACCTCCATTTTCTTACCTCATAGTCTCTCTTTCATCCATTTCGATCATGTTTCTGTGCCCTGTACTCTACCCAAACTCCTCTCATCATGGGGATCAGGGAGCCCCTGTTGTCACATCATTGTTGGCTTCTCTATTTTTATTTCCTCCAATTATCTCCGCGGGCACCTTGGCCCACCCCCTCCATCTTCTCTCCACGTGCATCCCAGTGTGACACTCCCTGGTGTTCCTCCTCTTGCCCAGTCCGGTCTGTCTGAGCCTCTTTCGCTGCCTTCTTCCCCCCGATCTTCCTAATTTGTTGAGCAGTTAACTGTCTGTTCTAGGAAATTTCAGTTGTGTGAGTATACATTTCTTCTAAACACTGATAACTTTGAAACTTAAAATTCCACACCTAAATTCTTTCCCAACTCTCCAGGGTCACAAGTCCAACTACCTACTCGCAATATCTACTCTGATGCCCCATTTGCATCTCACATTTTAGGTACACAAAAGAGAGCTCATGATTCCTCACTCCCCAGCATGCTCCCCTCTCAGCCTTTCCCCCAGCGATTTACTGCACCACCTCACAAGCAGGTTCTCAAGCCAAAGCCCCCAAATCATGCCTGATCCCCCCTCCCGACTTTCCTCCACATTCAACTCATCAGCAATCCTTTTGAAAGTATCTTCAGGATATATCCTGAATCTATGTCTTATCAATCCCGTTTCTACCACCTACATGCACGTAATCATTATTTCTTGCCTCAAGAAATAGGCAATAGCCTTGTAACTGACCCCTTCTTTTTTTACTCCTCTATAATTCATTTTCTCCAGTAAAGTTAGAAGGAGTTTCAAGTTCATGACTTATTCTCCTACCTAATACTTCCCGCAGCTCACCTCCACACTTAGAATTATAGCCAAACCCTTGCACAGCTTACAAGTTCCACTGACTTGGATTCTGACTCATTCTTTTTCTTTATCTCCTGCAACACTTCCTCCCAGGTACAACCTTCACTTCACACAGTTTTCCTTCCACCTTTGAAGGTAATAACTTTTTTTCCCCCCGGTCTTTGGGCCTTTTGTACCAGCTGTTTCTTTTTCTCGGAAAAACTTTTGTCCAGCTATTCCAATGGTTGATTCATTTTTGTCATTCAAGATGAGCTTAAACGTCATCTCTGCTGTCACCTTGTCAGCTACACATTTGGAGTTGACATACCCCACTAGAAAAACAAATAGGCTTATAGACTTTATGTGATACCATTCTGCTTTCTTTTTAGCACTTTTCAACATCTGACATTATCTTCTTTTATTTTTTGTTCATTTATCTTCCCCAGCTGGGACATTCGTGTCTGGCACGTAGTATGCGTTCAGTGAATATTTGTTAAATGAATGGCTAGAATGTAAGTTCTATCCAGGCATTTTTACAAATATATAACTTTTTTAAAAATTGAAAATATTCTTGAGGAACAATAGATACACAGTATCAAGGCTTCCTTAGCATGGATATAATTCTTTGATATTTTAAACGAGGAGTCTAGCCAACTTCCAGTGGGTGCCTCTAGATTGCTGTCTCTCAACTACTCTTAGGCCCAATCTAGCAACGTAGTTCCCTAGAATTGGTAACACTATAAAATTCACTGTCTTTTATATATATGGAATTTCCTACTCAGGAAAATCGGCTGCAGCTTTTGACATCACCGTGACCATTCCCAATTCTAATTTTGTTTAGCCATCCAGTTAAGGGATTTTGCAGGATAAACAAGCATGAAATGAATTTTCCATAGTAATTTAGTCATTTAAGGAAGACTCAAGGTCTGGGAACACTTTGAGAAGTGGTGCCAAGTTCTCTACCTCCTCTTTTCCTTTCTTAATATTGATTTTATTTGGGCAAAATCAAGGCCAGCTAATTTGTTACTAAAAACAATTATAATTGTGCGTCTTCTTTGGTAACTCTAGACAGTTTAAGATGGTTTCTAGGTGCTGAATATCCTGATACTAAATGGTCGCAGATCATTGGAGGATGCTGGCTCATCATCTGAGCCAGAAGTGCCGTCATTACTAGCCCTGGACCAATTTTTTTCTAATATAGAAAATTAGAACTTGGAAATTGTACAAGAGTTACTTATACTAAATCATCTGTGAAAAACTAGAAGATGGGTCTCATCAACCAAAATGAGAATTCAAATGCTATTTAAAAGCAGCAATCTTAGATTATTTGGGTCTGGCACTAACGGGCCCCCATGAATACCCTAGAACTAACATCTGGACCATGCCTCTTCTGTTTCTATTGGGAAACATTTATATTTAGTGCTACTCCTCTCCTCAAGTTCTTCGAAATGTATTGTCATGTTTTTTTCTAGCAAAATAGAAAAGTGGTCCAACTTTCACTGTCCTCAAGTACTTCAACTCTGCTAGAAAATTGAAAGGTGAGAAAGATTCTGATGAACAAAAAACAGTGTCTTTAAATGCAGAAAGAAGAAATAGACAAGTCAAAACCTGAATAGTATGAATAAATTATTTGAAAGTGTATATATTAGAAGAGAGATACTTAATTAATTATATAAATTTAAAAAGGGACAAGTGTAGCCAGCAGGTTAATAATGAATATTTCAGAAGCTAGTGCTTAAAAAATGTTTCTTAATTATGTTCATTTACAGTTTTCTGAAAGAAAGGGTGTTAATGGGACAAAATAATTTCAATATATAATATGAAGATGAATCAAAATGAATAGTGAACAAAAAGATGAGAGCAGATGACATACAAATAGGTTGTAAACATCACAGCCTCTTTTTGTTATACAAACATGCTGATATAAAATATTCTCCTTGTTACTTCAGATTTTAGAGGTTGAAGTTTAATCTAGTCTTAGACAAGGAAAGCTAAACTTTAATGGCTGCCAATTTTTTTGTATATTTACTTCTAAAACCTAGACTTTTTACCAGATTATACTTTGTAGGCCAAAATAAAGTCAGATTTTTTATTTAAAAAACAAACAAACAACTTTTTAACATTTGGGGAAATAAGGGTCTGAGAAATCCAGTCCCGGTTGGAATCTATCAATTGTGAAGTGTAGTTTACTGAAACTTTGACTTCTATTCCCAGCTTGCATAGAAGCTATAGTCAAAATATTAATATCAGTGATTATCTTTGGCTTTGAGCTTTGGTTGAGCATCATGATTTGCTTCCATTTGACCTTTCAGGAGATTCTATTTATTTTAATTCAAATGAGAATCGTAGAATCATAGAGGTGAATTCGAGTTTAGAAATCACTGAGTACCATTCCCATCCACTCCCACTTTGGGGATAAGAACTCTGAGTCCCTCATATAAGTTGTTGTGGTTCACACAGTGAGTCAGAAAATGAGTTTGTACAGATGTTAGGGATGTCAAATCCCAGGCTTTTCATTGCCTCTCAGTGAGACTGGCCAGTCCACACTTTTTGCAAATGTTAAAAAAAAAAAAGTTCAGAATTCTGTTTGAGGGGCCACCATGCTGACTCGATAGTCAAATGGACTATGAAGTTCGGGTTTTAAGCCACATGAAAATTCTTGTGCCTGGTCTGCCAAAAGAAGCCCCCGTTCTGAGTGCCTCGTGGAGGCCCCTTATCTTACTTTTCCATCTTTAATATTTCATAGAAGTTGTTCAAAGAGCATCACATTCTATAAATATAAAAAGAATTGCAGATTAGAGGTTAATGATTTGAAAACATTCCTACAGCCACTTAGCAATGAAGGAGAAAACCAATCCTATATATTTTTTATTTTCAGCCAGATATGCTCCAAGAAATAGACATTGTAGTCCTTTCAAGGTCAATTCCAGCAAATACTGAACTGCCTCAGATTTCAATTAAATATTTTTCTCATGGTCTTTGGGGGTAATTCCATTTATTTACTCCATGTAAAAGAATTTAGCCAGCAGATTTTTGTGGACGTGGTCTGGCCGAGTCAATTTTCTAAATATGAAGAAATAGAAGAATGTAGCAAACCTTGTTGGTTGCAGTGCTCTCCATCTAGCTCCTGCCTCTTTCTTCCTTTCTAAGAGAGCACCAATTTGATTCCGGGTCTCTGTCTTTCTCCTGCAACCACGAGCTGCTCTAGGCCAGTCACAGAAATCCCATTGCCCTTGCACATGCTTCGGTTTGGAACAAGCATGTGACACAACGCAGAACAAGTTGTGAGGGGGCATCTCTAAATTATTTCTGAGAGAGGATTTCTTCTTATGAAAGAGATAGTCAGGAAGAGATTATTTCTCTGCTTCCATCAGACACTGTCATGTATGGCTGTTACGTTCAGGTTGATTTAGCCATTTTGCCACCATGAGGGCAGCCAGCTGGAGAATGGAGCTAAAACGCCAGGGAGGGTAGGGGGCAAAGACAGAAAGAATGCTGGTTCTCAATGACATCACCAAACCTCCGATTTAACCAACCCTTTCATCGTGATGCCTGAGACTTCTGGTTATACAAGATAAATACCATTTTCCTCATGGTTTAAGACAGCTAATTGAGGATTTTCTGTTGTTTTCTGCAGAGAGTCCTAATGGATATGCAAAGAATACAGATATAGCCTTTTCCCTGATATTTTTTAAATGTGGTGACCCCCATCAAGGACTTCTACTCCAGCAATATACTTCCATCACTAAAGACGCTGCTAAGAATATATAGTTGGCTAGATGACTATCCCCAGTGATGGAATATTCAAAGTCTAATCAGTTTTCAGTTCAAGGAAATAACCGCTAATAAAAAAAATGCTTTTGGATCATTTCATGAAGCAGAGTACTTTATTCCATATGGCATCCTGCACGTCCATATGGCTTCAGGAATTAGAGAGGTATATTTGTCAAAATATTCAATCAATTGCAGCCCTTAAAGTTGATAATGTTATGTGTTTGGAGCATACACCATCTCTTGAATATGGGGGAAAGTCAAAGGAGCAAATGCCAGCCAAAGGAAAATCACAGTGAGTTTATATTCAGGAGAGAGAGAAAGAAAGAAAAGAGACCTGCACCGCTGTAATTTAATCTAAATCATGTGAATGATATTGACTCTATGCTGCAATAACCTAGTCATGGGGAAAAGTGATGTGTAATAAGGTTTATTCAAATAAGAATGGGGCAGGAAATTCTGATTATTTTACATTTCAATTGGCATAATTTCAGAATTTCAACCATATAAAAAGCAGTTACCTTGAAGAAAAAGGCTTATAATAAGGAAACTTAAACACCTTCAAAATATTTCAGGTTTTTTTTTTTAATTCTTTTCTCTACCACCTATCTCCTCAACCCTACTTCAACGATTGTTCTTAATCCCTTCTGGCTTTGGCTGCCTGCAAACTAAGTAGTGACTGATTTGAGAATTCTGCAAATTAGACTTTCCAGAAAAAGGGTTTAAATAGAATAGCTGCCCACATGGGATACACCACCTGACAGATACCTCCCATTTTCATATCCTGTAGCCTGGGTCTGGTGGCTCTCCCGGTGAGTGGGGAGGGCCGCTCCGGAGGCAGACAAAGCTTCCTGGGCAACAGGTTTCTTGCAGGATGAAAAAAAAAAGAAGAAAAAAACGAGGATGAGCTGGAACTGTATTTCAGCGAAATTCTCCCAAGGGAGTGAAGGCAGAAGATGTAAGATTCCAATGCTGTGTAGAAAAGAGAGTTAACTACCAGAGAAACCAGGTCGGTTCCCCAGAAAAAAACCAGAATCAAATACATCAGTTAAGAGATGGGAAGAAAAATCTGCAAAGGCACAAGGCACGAAGAGACCAATTTTCTGAAATGCATTTCATTTTAAATTAACTATTCTCGGATTAGAATGTAGAATATACCCAGTTCAAGTTAGGTGAGTAAAATGCAATGTGTGTGTGTGTCTGAATGTCGATACAAAGGAATTTATAAATGAATAAATTGAGAATCTATTTCACTTCATCAAAGAATTACCCTCCAGATGTTGTTAGCCAATTCCCTTCATTTCTGCCAATAGTCAGCACTTCTCAGTCATCACAAGTCCAGGAGTGCCCATCTCTGGGGTTCAGCTAATACATGAATTGGCAAGACAGTGTCTTTCGAACAATGAAACTACCAAAGTTTGAACTACTGCAGGCATGAAACTATTAAAAAGAAACAACAAACCGTGGCATAACATTGAGGCTAATGAACCAGCCCTACAAATCAGGATTGGCGGCACTCTTGCTTCGCCAATTCTTATCTTAATTCTCGATGTGCACATATCACACCCCAACACACAGTTGGTCTGCCACGAGCTTACCCAATGGTTGTGAGCACTTGGAGAGCAAGGCCATAACTCTCCCCCTCTTTCCCACCCCCTGGTACCAGGCAAGTGCCTGGTATCCATGTGGCAATCAGAGATGAGTACAGACATGGGCTGAGAGCACCACAGGGATTCAGCCCCACTGCTGAGTCCATAGAATCCTTCCCTTTCTGCAGACTTTCCTGACGTCGCCAGACCCCACTAGCTTGTCCTCCTAGGAACATCTAGCTCTGTATAATTTAGTCTTTAGTTATTCAAGTTTCTTCCTGTCTGGTCTCTCCAAGTAGTTGCAAGCTCCTTGAAGAGGCTGTGTCTTGTTTTTTTCTTAGTTTCTTGTCTCCAGTGTGTAGCATGGTGCTGGGGGTTGGTGAAGTTGGTTGATTTGGGGATGGAGAGAGGGGATTTCTAAAGCGCTAGAGAAGGCCTGCTCCCAGGTTATGCTGACCCCTGGCTTGGTGTGAACATACGCTGAGTATAAGGCCTAACCACAGCAAACTGAGCCACAGTTACGTCACTCTGACGCTCTAATAGAGGAAAATTAGCAAGAACGTGAAAACAGAAAAATCTGGGTTTGAAGTTTGACTCTATTATTTACTAGCTTGTAACATTGTGCGAATAGTTTCTCTCTGTTTATTCATTAGTAAAATTGGAAAACAAATAATACAACTTTCTTGCATGTTGCGCGGAGTATTAAATGAGGTAATGTGTTGGATAGGACCTAGCACGTAGGGGCGAGTGAGTTCCATTGATTCCTTTTCTGTGCTAGTCACCAGGGACTTTTTTTTTTTGAACTTCCTGTTTGTCCCTGGAGCTAATTTCTGTTTCCCTTGACGTTACCTTTTGGAGAATATCCATAAAAGGAGTTCCTGTGGGTACAGTCAGGGCATTCAAATGCCCAGAGGAAACTGGATTGTCGTAGGTAATTATTCTAAGGCTCCCTATTTATTGTATTAATGGCCAGACAATTAGCACCCGTAGTCATACCTAAACACACACACACAATTTAAATTTAAATTTGTATCTGTATAAGTAACTAAAAACTATTATATTAATTGTTTATTGCTGCCACAACAAATTACAAGAAACTTAAAACAATATGACAATACAAATTTATTATCTTACAGGTCTGTTCACATGGGTCTCACAGGGCTAAAATCAAGTTGTTGGCAGGACTCTGTTCCTTTATGGAGGATCTAGGGGAGAATTCATTCCTTGCCTTTTCCATCTTCTAGAGACTGTCTACATTCCTTGGCTCAAGGCCTCTTCTGCCATCTTCAAAGCCAGCAATGGGCGATTGAGTCCTTCTCATGCTACTATCGGTCTGCTTCTCTGACAACAGCCAGGAAAGTCCCTCTTCTTTTACGGACCCATGTCATTAGATTGAGCCACCTAGATAATCCAGGATAATCTTCACATCTTAAAGTCCTTAACCTTAATCACATCTACAAAGTCTCTTTTGCCATATAAGGTAATTTATTCACAGGTTCCCATGGTTAGGACATGGACATTTTTGGGGATGGGGGAGCGTTATTCTGCCTACCTCAATTATAAAGCATACATTTCAAACCTCAGGTTTGCAGAATGTACATACACACCGAGAATTCCTATGCCACCTCAGTCTGTAAAACTAACACATCCGTCCTGCCAACTTCTGATACTTTGAAACTTTTCTCAGGCTAGCCTCCAGACTTCTTTAGCCTCCATTGCACACGTAGCTTTTTAGAGGTAGCTAAACAACAACAAGAAAACTTGCTCTGTCTCCTATTTCTGGCTGAACCACCATCTTCTCTGCCAGATCTAGCCTTGCCTCAGGTTTTTCAAACTGAGATCTCATCAATTCTCACTTTTTGAAAGCTTCAGCCTGTATAGAACTGTTGTGGGCTTAACCTACTCCCTATACTTCCTACCCAAGGCACTCATACCCCTGAATCCTCTCTGATGTCTCCAGGGCAGAAGGAGCCAGAGAAGAATGTAATTTTTTTTTTTTTTTTGTGAGGAAGATCAGCCCTGAGCTAACATCCATGCCAATCCTCCTCTTTTTTTTTGTTTTGTTTTTTTTCTGTTTGCTCAGGAAGACTGGCTCTGGGCTAATATCTGCGCCCATCCTCCTCCACTTTATATGGGACGCTGCCACAGCATGGCCCGACAAGCAGCGTGTCGGTGCACACCCAGGATCCAAACCCCGGCCGGGATCCGAACCCCGGCCGCCAGCAGCAGAGTGCTCACGCTCAACCGCCACGCCCCTGGGCTGGCCCCAAGAATGTAATTCTTTGTTCAGAAAGTTGCCATCCTAATTCTTATTACAGAGTTATTCTTGAACTCCCCTCTCTCCTGTCCCAAGCATATCTTCATCCTTCTGGTCACTGTGCCCTAATTCCCTGCCAGAGGACCATACGCTCCCCGACTCTCAATCCCTCTATGTCCCCAGTGCCAACACGTACCCTGTACTTTGCTAAACACTCTTAGTCTTCATATTGGTACAGGGATAGACTCTTGACCTAATTTGGTCCAATTGCAAGGAATCCTGGACTTGAATGCGAGTGGGAGGGAAGAGAACTTCATTCCTTGTTTGTCTTCTAATAATGAGGATGGTGTCAGGCTGATGCTATCAGTAGCCACCACGTGCAACCTGGGATGAAGACAATATAGCAGAGTCAGAGAAGAGATGAAGAGAAGCTAGGTCCTATTGACTTTGATTGACAGTCCAGTTCCAGCCATCTCTGAAGTTGAATATCCATGAACTTGTCAGTTACATGACACAACATTTAAAAAAAATTATGTTAGCTTTAAGTGGATTACTCCGTGCTTACTTTTTCTGTCTTTAAAATTGTAGGTAATGCCTTCTCTCGCTGGGCTTCATGTTTCTCTAAATAGTGTGACTCTGGATTATTGTCTTGTATAATATAGTTTGGGCTGACATACCCACTCTAACATTTATTTAAAAAAATAATAATAACATTTTTGAAATTGAAGAAGAGTAGGCGATTAGACTCCTTTCCCCTAAATAAAAACATGGTGATGAAACCTACAAGTAATTTTTCCTACTTTGGAACTACTGTCTATTTGTCTGATTCCAAATATCTAAATATTATAGACATTCACATTTCACTTTATAACGCTTTTGTTCCGAAAAAAATAAGAGAAATATTTTTCTTAATATTTTCCAAGAAGATATATTTGTACTTTAAGCCAAGTGTTTGATAATTAAGTTGAAGAACATAATTCTCTGAGATAGAATTATATCTTATTTCTTCCTAAAATAACTTTTTGCAGTATCAAGTGAATATTTTTCCTCGTTTGGCCAAGATAAGTGTTGATTTCTTGAAACAATTAGTATTTCATTTATTTGTTCTGAGTTTCTTTTCAGAAATAAAGTAGATGCCATTAAAGAGCATATTGTATTTAAAAAAAATCTATCCAAAGATTAACATGCCCAACTGAAACTATATTTTTTATTTCAAATTGCCTAGCTTATTATCCAACCATTAGCTCCGACTTGTTTTTTTATTGAGGTAAAATTCAAGTAACATAAAATTAACCATTTTAAAATGTACCCCCCAAAAAGAAACCCTGTACACATTAAGCAGTCACTCCCAATTCTCCCCTAATCCCGGGTCCCAGAAAACACCAACTTGCTTTCAGTTTCTATAGATTTATCTATTTTGGATATTTCATATAAATGGAATCAAACAATATATAATTGTTTGTGTTTGGCTTCTTTTACTTAGCATAATATTATGAAATTCATCCACATTATAGCATGCATCAGTACATCAACCTTATTATGGCTGAATAATATTCCATTGTGTGTATTTATCATAGTTTGTTTATCTATTCACCTGCTGATAGACATTAGGGTTGTTCCAACCTTTTGGCTGTTGTGAATAGTGCTGTTCAATGTTTTGTTTGGACACCTGTTTTCAAGTCTTTTGGGTATATATCTAAGAATGTAATTACAGAGTAATCTGGTAACTCTATGTTTTACATTTTGAGGAATCATGAAACCATTTTCCACTGTGTCTGCACCATTTTATATTCCCACCAATAATGTATGAGTGTTCTAATTTTTCTATATCTTAGCCTACACATTATATTCTACTTAAAAAAATTATTGTTGTAAGCCATCCCAGTGAGTGTAAAGAGGTATCTCATTGTGGTTTTGATTTGCATTTCCCTAATGATTAATTATGTTGAGCATCTTTTCGTGTTCTCGTTTGGCCATTTGTATATCTTTGGAGAAAGTCTTTCAAATCCTTTGCCCACTTTTAAATTGGGTTGCCTTTTTGTTACTGAATTATAAGGGTTTTTAAAATACGTTCTGGATTATAGACCCTTGCCAGATATATGATTTGCAATTATATTTTCCCATTCTGTAGGTTGTCATTTCACTTTCTTGAAAATGTTCTCTGACACACATTTTTTTATGTGAAGTCCAAATTATCTGTTTTTTTCTTTTGTTGCTAATGTTTTGGGCCTCATGTCAAGAATCCATGGCCAAATGCACATTCATGAAGACTTACTCCAGCATTTTCATGGAAGAGTTGTATAGTTTAGCTCTTACATTTAGGCCGTTGATCTACTTTGAGTTAATTTTTGTATATAGTGTGAGGTAAAGGTGCAACTTCATTCTTTTGCATGTGGATAACCAGTTGTCCCTAAACCATTTGTTGAAGAGACTATTCTATCCACATTGCATGGTCTTGGTACCCTTGTTACAAATCAATTGGCTATAGATGTATGGGTTTATTTCTGGACTCTGAATTCTATCCCATTCGTCTGTGTGTCTGTCCTTATGCTAGTACCACGTAGTTTTAATAACTGTAGCTTTACAGTACATATTGAAATTGGAAAGTGTAAGTCTTCTAACTTTGTTTTTTTGCAAGATTGTTTTGTTTATTTGGGGCCACTTGCAATTCCATATAAATTTGAGGATTAACTTTTCCATTTCTGATAAAAAGGGCCCATTGGAATTTGATAGGGATTCCATTGAATCTGTAGATCTCTTTGGTTAGTATTGCCATCTTAACTGTTCTAAGTTTTCTAATCCATGAACATGGGATGTCTTTCCATTTATTTAGATCTCTCTTAATCTCCTTCAGCAATTTTTTTTTTTTTTAGTTTTCAGTATACGTGTCTTTTACCTCCTTCATTAAATTTATCCTTTAGTATTTTACTTCTTTGGATACTAATGTAAGTTGAATTGTTTTCTTACAATTTCCTTTTTGGATCAATCATTGAGGTGTATACAAACAAAATGGAGTCTTTTGTATTGATCTTGTAGACTGCAACTTTGCCGAGTTTGTTAGCTCTAGCAAGTTTTTAAAAATTCTTTGGGATTTTCTATATATGGGAACATGTCAGCTGCAAATAGAAATAGTTAAATTCTTTCTTCCAAATTTGGCTGCCCTGTATTTCATTTTCTTGTCTAATTTCTCTGAATAAAACTTCCAGTACAATGTTGAATAGCAGTGGTGAAAGTGGGCATCCTTGCCTTGTTCCTGATGTTAGGGGGGGAAACTTTTGGGTCTCGCAATATTAAGTGTGATGTTAGTTGGAAGCTTTTTATAAATATTCTTTATCATGTTGAGTAAGTTTTCCTCCATTCCTAGTTTTCTGAGTGTTTTTCTCATGAAAAGGTATTGCATTTTGTCAAGTGCTTTTTCCACATCAATTTAGATGATCATCTGTTTTTTATTGTTGTTTGTCTTGTTACTGTCTCATATTCATCTCCCCCTTTCTCTTTATTTTCTTTTTTTTTAAATATTGAAAATCTTCGAGTGTTTAGGGATTATAAAGAAAGTAAAATGAGAATGAAGGAATCCTTAAGTGTATATATAAATGATTGAAGATGTTTCACAAATAAGACTGATCATGGAACACCAATGGGAGTTCATTATTTGGCTGACCTTGGATTTTAGCATAATCTTTCGTTTTTCATAGGAGCCAAAAATATCTTAGAGAAAGAAAATAAATAAGATTCAAATTAGCTGTTGATTTTCAATTATCCATGTGTTATTCCGTTTACATATTTCAGTGGCTTTAATAAATTTTATTTCATTATATCATATGTCTTAAATCGAAAATATTGGTTTTGCTTAAGAATCTTTCTTTTCCTGAAATGGACTTGTTTCTTGAGTTGTTTTTTATTTCCTTGTACTTCGCTCAGTACATACAAATGTGTTTAAAAAAATGTAGTTAGTTTTAATAAAACTATATAAATTCAAGCAATCAATTATTTGAATAGAGGGGTCTATATCTGCATAAACATAGTTATAGAATAATATCTTATAAACCATCCTCAGTAGTGTCTACTTCAACATAAGCACAAGAGAAAAACTACTGAAAATTTAGGAATAAGAAGTTGTCTTCTTGTTCATCTAGATACCTTCACTAAAGCATTGTCAGAAAATTCTGGTTACTTCTTTTTAAAAAAGATGAATCAAACTATTTCAATTATGGAAATTTTAAGAAAATAAAATATGCCTTAATATAACTTAATGCTCTGCTCCCCTCTTTTGTATTTATTAGCAATTTTTTTCCCAACTTATTTAAAAAAAAAAAAAAACAGTTCACCATTTCTCCCATACCCCACTCTCCACTTCTGGCAACCACTAATCAGTTCTCTGTATTTCTGAGCCTGGTTTCTTTTTCTTTCTCTCTTTTTTTCTTTCTTTCTTCCTTCCTTCCTTTCTCTCTCTTTCTTTTTTTTTTTTTTTTGCTTCCACATATAAGAGATCATACCGTATTATTTTTTTTCTTTGTTATATTACTGTGGTGTATTACATTAATTGATTTTCTTTTGTTGACCAACCTTTGCATTACTGGGATAAATCCCACTTGGTCATATTGTGTAATCACTTTTACATGTTGTTGTATTCAGTTTACTACAGTTTTGTTGAGGAAATTTGCATCTATATTAAGAAAAGATGCTGATTATTTTTCTTTTCTTGCAGTGTCTTGGTCTGGCTTTGGTATCACAGTAATGCTGGCCTCCTAGAATGAATTAGGAAATATTACCCACCTCTTCTATTTTTTGGAAGATTGTGAGAAGGATTGATGATAATCCTTCCTTAAATGTGTGGTAGAAGTCATCAATGACACCATCTGTTCCTGGATCTTTATTTGTTCAAAGGTTTTTGATTATTAATTCAATCTTTTTACTTGTTATAAGTCATTTCAGATTTTGTACTTCTTCTTCAGTTAATTTTGGTAATTTCTAGGAATTTTTCCATTTTGTCTAGATTATCTATTTTTTGGTATACAATTGTTCTTAGTATTCCCTCACTATCCTTTTTATTCCCTTATTATCCCTTTACATCTTACTACTGATTGTAAAATCAGTAGTAATGTCACCTCTTTCATTTCTGATTTTGGTTATTTCCATCTTCTCTCTTTTTGGTCAGTCTAGCTAGAGGCTTACAAATTTTTGTAAATCTTTTCAAAGAACCAACTTTTGATTTCATTGGTTCTCTATATTTTTAATACTCTGTTTCATTTATTTCCACTGTAATCTTTATTATTTTCTTCTTTCTGCTAGCTTTGGGTTTAGTTTGCTATTATTTTTATAGATCCTTAAAGTGTAATGTTAGGGTACTGATTTGAGATCTTTCTTCCTTTTGTAACGTAGGCATTTACAGCTATTAATTTCCCTCTGAACACTGCTGTGGCTCCATCCCATAAATTTTCATTCATCTCATAGTATTTTCTAATTTCCTTTGTGATTACTTTTTTGACCTATTGGTTGATTAAGAATGTGCTAATTTCTTTTTTGTGAATTTTCCAGTTTTCCTTATGTTATTGATTTTTAACTTATTCCATTGTGGTCAGAGAAGACACTTCATATGATTTCAATTTCTTAAATTTATTTAGACTTGTTTTGTGGCCTGACATATGATCTATCCTGGAGGAAGTTCTACAAGCACTTAAGAAGACTGTGTATTCTGCTGTTATTGGGTGGAATGTTTGTTAGGTCTAGTAGGTTTACTCTGTTGTTCAAGTCCTCTATTTCCTTAGTGATCTCCTGTCTGGATCATCTATCCGTTATTTGAAAATGGAGGACTGAGGTCCTCCACTATTAATGTAGAACTATTTCTCCCTTCAATTCTATCAATGTTTGCTTCATATATTTTGTGGCTCTGTTGTTCAGTGCATGTATGTATATAATTCTTATACCTTCTCGATGAATTGAGCCTTTTATCAATATATTGTTTCCTTCTTTTTCACCTTTAACAATATTTGATATACAGTCCATTTTGTCTATTAGAATAGCCACTCTAGCTCTCTTTTTATTGCTATTTGCATGGAATATCTTTTTCTATTCTTTTGCTTCCAACTTATTTGCATCCTTGGATCTAAGATGAGTTTCTTGTAGATCACATGTAGTTAGATGGCAGTATTTTAATTGGTGTGTTTGATCCATTTATATTTAAAGTGATTCCTGATAAGGAAGGACTTACTTCTGCCATTTCGTGTGATTCTGTTTTTTGGGTTTTTTTTTGGCTTTGGTTTCCCCTTCTCATTTTCTTTCCTGTATATTTTTACATTATTTTCTAAGTGGTTAACCTGAGGATTACAATTAACACCCTAAATGTATAACCGTCTAGTTTAAATTGATAGCAACCTAGTTTCAATAGCATACATAATCTCTGTTTCTACACAGTTCTTCCCCCTCTTCCTTTATGTTGTTTTTATTACAAATTGTATATTATATATTTATATACCGTGTGGCCATTAGCATAGATTTATAATCTTTTCATGATTTATCTTTTAAACCATATAGAAAACAAAACTGGGGTTACAAAGCAAAAATAAAATAATTCTGGCTTTTATATTTAATCACCATGTAATCACCTTTACTAGTATTCTTTATTTCTTTGCACAGCTATGAGTTACTGTCAAGCATCCTTTTATTTCATCCTTAAGGACTCTTTTATCGCATTTCTTGTAGGATAGGCCTACCAGCAACAAACTCCCTCAGCTTTTGTTTGTCTAGAGATGTCTTATTTTTTTCTTCATTTTTGAAGGATAGTTTTACTGGATGTTGAATTCTTGGTTGACATTTTTTTTTTTCTTTTAGCATTTTACCTATGTCATGCCATTGCCTTCTGGCCTCCATAATTTCTGATGATACATTGTCTGTTAACCTTATTGAGAATCCCTTGTAAGTGACCCATTGCTTTTCACCTGTTGCTTTCAAGATTTTCCATTTGCCTTTGTCTTTCAATAGTTTGATTATAATGTATTCACTATAGATCTTTTTGAGTTTAACCTACTTGGCATTTTTTTCAGCTATTTGAATGTACAGATTCATGTCTTCCACCAAAATTGGGAAGTTTTCAGCCATTATTTCTTCAATATCCTTTTATGTCTTTCTTTGTCTCTTTTCCTTCTGGAACTCCTATAATGTACAGGTTGGTACACTTGATGATGTCTCACAGGTCCTTTAGATTTTTTATTTTTCTTCATTTATTTCCTTGCTGCTCCTCAGATGTGATAATTTCAATTGTCCTATCTTTAAGTTTACTGATTCTTCTTCTGCTCATGTCTGCTGTTGAAACTCTCTAGTGAATTTTTCGTTTCAGTTACTGTACTTTTCAGCTCAGGTACTCTTTAGCTTTTTCTATTTGCTTCCTTTTTCTAATTTCTTTCTTTTTACTGATATTCTCTATTTGTTCTTATACTATTATCCTTGTTTGCTTTAGTTCTTTTTCCATGGTTTTCTATTGTTCTTCGAGCACAGCTAAGCAGTTGATACAAAGTGTTTTTCTAGTAAGTTCAGTGCCTGGGCTTCCTCAAGCACATTTTCTGTCAATTTCTTTTTTTCCTGTGACTAGGCCATGCTTTCCTATTTCTTTGTACATCTTGCGATTTTTTTTTTGTTGACAAGGGGACATTTTGAATATTACAGTGTGGTAACTCTAGAAATCAGATTCTCCTCACTCCCTAGGGTTTTCATGTTGTTGTTCTTTGAGGACTACAGTCATCATTTATTTAGTAAATTTTCCAAGTTATTTTTGCAAAGGCAATATTCCTTGTCTTGTGAATCTCTGAAACCTCTGTTCCATCATCTCAGTGACCTGAAGAGATTCCCCTCAATGACTGTAGCTCAAATAAAACAACAAATACTGTCCTAATTTTTGTATATTGACTCTGACCTGGGGTACTTTTTCAACACTTAGCCAGGCCACTTACAATTCTGCCTTCTCCTTTACCTCTTTCTTGCACAAAACCTAAAGATCAGCCAGAGGTGCAAACTGAGGGTCTTCTCTGGTCTTTTCTGAGCATGTATCTAGCCTAGGCTCATGCACTGGACTCCAGTTTCCCTGGTGTTTGCAGTAGTCCTTCAAAGCCCTCATTCCCCTGAGAATCTTCCTCCTCAGCTTACTTCTTCCCAGGCTTTTTGTCTATCTGCTGTTTGTCTTGTCTGCCACCTCTTGCCCCAAAAGGCTATGGGAAGTATATGTCTTTAAATGCTTTCAGATACCACCCTGGGAAACCAGAGGTGGGAGAATCAAAGGCAAGCCTCTGTGTTGGTCCATCAGGGAACACAGCACCACAATTTTTAGAGATTAAGGTTCATAACCCCTCCACCTACACCCCAGGAAGCTGTATTAGGAATGCAGGCTGATTTCCCTATGGTCGTTGATGAGCTGGGGAATGGGGGATGTTACTCCAGTAAGCAAAAATGCCAAAATGCTTCCTCATTGAAATTTAGCTGTCTCTTTCTTCATGAGGTACTCCCCTGGTTGCTGTAATTTTTTTTACTAGATTAAAGAGTTCTAAAAAAGTTGATTCTATCTTTTTTTTTTTTTTTTGCCAGTTTAAAGGTTGTTTGAATGGAAGGACCAAATCTTGAAGCTCTCTATTCCATCATTCACCATGACATCACTCCTGAATCTATTCTCTTGTTTCTTATTTCACTCTATGGATCTCTATTGTAAGAACTACAAAATTTATTTATTCCCATGGAGAGATCACTCACCAGTGGTGGTAGAGCGTGATAAGTACCATGACAGAGGCATGCCAGCTGCTGTGGGGGCCTTGGAGAAAAGACATGATATGGTCAGGGAGTGATATGTCAATAAAGACTTTGGGAGTGTGTGTCACAGTTACTGAGCCTTGCAGGACAAGCAGGTGGGCAATGGGCTTAAGGAGTTCCAGCAGAGGAAATAGATGGAGCAGATTTATAAAACAGTGTGAAATACTGAGTGTAGCACATAGTTTGGTACAGGTAGAGGCTTTGTGAAACAGGGTGTGACAGTCATTTGGAGCCATCATATGATGAGCTGGTATGCCCTCTTAAGGAGCTGGGATCTGATCCTAAAGACACTGGATAGCAAGGGAAAGATGTTAAGAAGTTGAAGGACTTGACTAGATTTTCTCTGCCAAAAAAGTTACCTGGTAGCATTGTGGACGTACAATAGGTCTCTCAGGTTAGAGGCAGGAGGAAGAGTCGGGAGGCCATTAAACACAAAATAAATGATGACAGTTTTAGCTAAAGAAATGGCACAATGGTGGAGAGGAGGCATGGATTTTATGCTTAATTTAGGAGGTTGAATCCACATGACTTGGTGACCAATTAGGTGTGCAAATGAAAGTGGGGTACAAAATGACTCCTAAATTTGTGGCTTATGTAGCTAACAATAAAAAACATAGAAGAAGCCTTATATATAACAAGGGAAAATGATGAATTCAGTTTGGGATTTACTATTTCTGAATTTCCAAAGGACACTCAAGTGCACTTGACTAATTGATTTTTCATTTGTTTTACGAATATTTGTCAAAGTATCTAGGACACAGGAGAAAAATCTAGACTGTTGACATGCATGTAGGAATCATTTAATACAAAATCTTTGTGTTCTAAACAGTTAGCTGATAACTTTTTAAAATAAAAACAACAAAAAACATTTTTGTAAGTTTTTTTATTCCTGGCCAAAACCCAAACCAAACCAGAAAACTAATTCTTGAAAAGAAATACCTGCAAAACACGTATATAAAAGGATTTATATTAAGAATACATATGGAACTCATGTAAATCAATGATAAGAAGAAAAACAATGCAATAAGTGGGCCAAAGATTTAAACAGATAGTTTACAAAAGAAGATAAAAAGAGGTCAATAAGCACACAAAAGCATCTCACCATCTCTAGTCATCAAGGAAATGCAAATTAAATCAGAATATGATACCACTATATAGCCACAAGAATGAATACAGTTTACAAGACTGACAAGGCTATGTGTTGACGAAGATGTGAAACAACTGGAATCCTCATATATTGTCAGTAGGAATGCAAAATGGTACTATTACTTTGGAAATAGGTTTGATAGTACTATAGAGAGCTAAATATAGTTCTACCATATGACCCAGCAATCCTACCTCCAGGTAGCTACCTAAGACAGATGAAAGCACACGTCCACACAAGTACTCTTACACAAATGTCTATAATAACAATATTCATAATAGCTCCTAAGAACTCAAAATGTTCATCAATAGGTCCTTTACTACTCAGCAATAAAAAAAATAACAAAGTATTAATACATGTAGCAACATGTGTTAATGTGCAAAGTGAAAAATGTCAGACTTAGACTACACACTTGTCTTAGTCTGTTTGAGCTGCTATAACAAAATATAACAGACTGGGTGGCTTATAAACAACATAAATTTGTTTCCTACAGTCCTGGAGGTTGGAAATCCAAGATCAGGGTGCCAGCGTGGGTGGGTTCTAGTGAAGGCCCTCTTTAGAGTTTCAGACTGCCAACTCCTTGCAGTGTCCTCACATGGTGGGAGGGGCTAGGGGTCTCTGTGGGATTTCTTTTATGAGACCACTAATCTCATTCATGAGGCAACACCCTCATGACCTATGCACATTCCAAAGGCCCCACCTCCTAATACTATCATCTTTGGGAGTTAGGATTTCAACATATGAATATTGGAGGGACACAGTCAGACCATGTCATTCTGCCCCTGTCTCCCCTAAATTCACATCCTCTCCTATGCAGAATACATTCATTCCTTCTGAACAACCCCCAAAGTCTTAACTCATTCCAGCATCAACTCAAAAGACTAAGTCCAAAGTCTCATCTAAATCATCTATGAGTGACACTGAAGGTATCATTCGTTCTGAGGCAAGCTCCTTCCCAGCTGCGAACTTGTAAAATCAAACAAGTTTTGTACTTCCAAAACGCCATGGTGAGACAAGCGTAGGATAAACGCCCCCATTCCAAAAGGGAGAAATAGAAAAGAAGAAAAGGAGTAACAGGTCCTGAGCAAGTCCAAAATCTTAAGACCCATTGGGGTGAGGGGGGGCCCACCTGCCAGACACACTGGAGAGTCCCTATCCCCATGGCTTTACTGGGTGTAGCCCACTTGGCAGTTCTCTTGTTGGAGTTACATGCCTGTGACTCTCCTGGGTTGCAATCCCACACTGGGTGTACCAGTCTGAGGTTTGGGGGCTGCCCTCCTCAAATGTCTCTGCTGCACAGTGATTTTGCCCCCAAGGCTTTGGGTAAAGGTTGCCTGGTCTATTGAGACCCAGGCAATGGCCCTGCCTTTTGAAACCTATGAGGCAGCCCTGATAATCTCTGGATTGCCTTTGGGGTCCTTCTTTGCCTGCCTTGAAAAATATTGTACATGCACAGTAGGATAGCTCTATGATCCTGTCCTGTAAAATCTAAGAAGTCAACAACCTTCATTTCTTCTGGTCTCCTTCACCTTCAGTTCAAATGGACTGTTTTCCTACTGGAGTGGCTAATTAAGTCCCCGGGTCACACCTAAGGATTTATCAAAGTGTCACTTGACTATACCCTTAGTGCTTTCATCAGAACATGTTGTTCATTCTTTGCGATACAGATAGGCTGAGAATTTTCCAAATTTTCGTTTCTGCTTACCTTTTGATGAACAAGTCCATCTTAGGTCATTTCTTTCTTCTCACATTTTTTATAAGCACTGAAGAGAAGCCAAGCTATTCCTTTGACACTTTGCTTAGAAATTTCTTCAGCCAAATATCCAATTTCATCACTGATAAGTTCCACTTAACACAAAACACCAAAACACAACACAATTCAGTCATGCTCTTTGCCACTCTAACGTGGCTCACCTTTCCTCCAATTTCCAATAACATGTTCCTCATTTCCATCTGAGATCTCATCAAAATGGCTTTTACCATCTGTATTTCTACCAACATTCTGTTCACAACTACTTAGGTATTGTCCAAGAAGATTGAAGCTTTCTCTACAGCTCCTCTCTTCTTCTGAGTCCTCATGAGAATTACCCTTAGCAGTCCATTCACAACAATGTAGGCTTTTTCTAGTCTGGACACCAACACTCTTCTAACCTCTGCCCATTACCCAGTGCCAGACTGGCTTCTACATTTTTAGGTGTTTGTTATAGCAACACCCCCATTCCTGGTACCAATTTCCTATGTTAGTCTGTTTGAACTGCTATAACAAAATACCACAAATTGAGGAGCTTATAAACAACAGAAATTTATTTCTTACTGTTCTGGAGCTTGGAAGTCCAAGATCAAGGTGCCAGCATAGTTGGGTTCTAGTGAAGGCCCTCTTATGGGTTGCAAACTGCCAACTTCTTGCTGTGTCCTTACGTGGTGGAAGGGGCTAGGGAGCTCTGTGGGGTCTCTTTTATAAGAACACGATACCATTCATGAAGGCTCCACCTTCACAACCTGTGCACATCTCAAAGGCACCACCTCCTAATACCAGCATCTTTGGGGGTTAGGATTGGTCAGACCAGAATAATACTATATAATTCCATTTATGTGAGATTCTAGAAAAGGCAAAAGTACAGTGACAGAAAGCAGATCAGTGGTGGCCTGGGGCTGGTGGTCAGGGGAGAGAATTGCTTATAACGGGTCATGAGGAAACTGTTCTGTGGGGATGGAAGAACTTAATGTCTTGATTATAGTGGCGGTCATGTGACTTCAAGCAACTGCTAAAATTCATCAAATTGTACACTTAATGTGGATGAATTTTATTATGTGTAATTTCCACCTCAATAAAGAACTAATCCCAATAACAGAATGAAGTGAATATGAATGCATTTAATAAAGATCTTTATAAATAAGCCCTTGTTGAATATAATAATTTGTCGTAATATTGACATTATTTTTGCTCTGCAATCTCGCTTTGGCTTAATTTGGTCTTTTAGTAGAATTTGCTAATAAAAGTTGTACTGTCTTAGTTGGTGTGAAGCAGCCCCACAGAAACCTTATCTTTACTTAACTTTTTGAGATAACATTGCCAGGAGCTCTCACTTTTACTCGTTCAGTAATGGCTAAGGTCATGAAGATGCTTCGTGGCACAGTGTTGTTGCACCCCACTTCAGAATAGCAGTGTGTGGACAGCGCTAACGTCTCTTTCCCATCACCCACAAATGGTTAGTGCCACATCCCGAAAAGAACTGTCCCACTTTGGGTTTTAATTGTAACTGTAGCCCTCTCCACAGCGGCTCAAATGCAAAGTCTGAAATGTGGCAGAGCTATGAGTTTGTCCTGTGGCCACTTTACCTCCGTGATACATTAAAAGGTGTAGTCCAACTGAAATGTAAATCACTGTTCTTGAAAACAAATTACAAATGGAGATAACAGGGCTGCAGAGTAGGTCTGAGCTTCAGAAGACCCGTTGAAGACCCATTTCTTTCAGGTCTAAATTGCAGCCACACTGTTATCAAGGGTAATAGGGGGTTGCTGAGGCCCGCTGATTACAAGGTGATGGTAAACAATGCTTTTAAATGCAGTGCCTGAATATAGAAGAACACACAGTATTAATCACCTGAATTCACAAAGACTCCCAAGAGGAAAGAGTGGTTTCCTTGTGTGCAGTAGCTCTAACTAACCCTTGTAGATGGCCCATGCAAGGATCCCTTGTTGGAACACGATTTCTTATTCCTTAATAATCATCACCAACTTATGTCCAATTCTAATTGCTAGTCTATTGGGAAAAAGAAAAGAAATGATGAATTTTGTTTTGTTCATGACCACG
Organism: Diceros bicornis minor; assembly: GCF_020826845.1. Taxonomy (NCBI): domain Eukaryota; kingdom Metazoa; phylum Chordata; class Mammalia; order Perissodactyla; family Rhinocerotidae; genus Diceros; species Diceros bicornis. The sequence continues at coordinate 10,531,147 of NC_080779.1, read as the reverse complement.
ATGAGCTATTATTATTATTATTATTATTACTACTACTATTATAAGTGAGGTTCAAGGTTTTTATGAATTGAAGAAGAATGAGGAATTAAGCAAATGTCTCTTTCTTTGACTTCTCTTTTCTCTTGCTAGAAGGTGATAAGGAATGGTGCATGAGACCATAGGTCCATTCCTAGGATGGAAACGTGCCTGAAAGATTTCCAAATCTTGGACTGCCATGCTTGGTTAACTAAATGAGTAGGCCTAGCTTGTGAAATTCTGAACTCTGAAGGCCAGGCCTGAGCTTACTACAAGCTAGTGTTTAGGCTTGATGGACATGCAGGCAGCTAAGTTAAGACAAGAATCTTCTGGTTGGTTGGCTTGAATTCATTTTTCACGGAATTGCTTAAAGAATATTTGCACCTCTAAAGAATACCATTTTAGTTTTCTTCTCGCATATTTAAATAGACTGAGAGACAGAGATAATTATTCTATACTTACTTGCTGGACCTCAAAAATACACAGATCAAATCTCTTCAATCCCATTGTTAAGAACTTTAAACAGGTTGTTCTGTTACATTGAAAAAATAAAATAAAATCCCAGTTCCTTAGTTCAGCATTCAAAGTCCTCAGTGATATGGTTTTATCATTGTCCTTCTCAGCATCATCTTCTCCTTGCCCTACAAAAGCTCATCCCAACTTACACTAGTTTTTGGTAATTTTCTGAGTTTTCCCATCCTTCTTAAATCTATTCTTCCTAAAATACAGTTTATCAAACTACCTGTTTTAGTTCCGTTGGATGTTCTGCCCATCTATTCGTCCATCCATCCATTAGACAATCATGTATTAAGGGGCGCATGCCTGGTACTGTGGATGAGAATTGACATGAATAAAACATTGACCCAACTCTCAAAGTGTTCATGGTCTAGTTGGAGAGGACACAATGGAGAACAAACATAATCTTAGCCCATTGTAACAAGTATAGTGGTAGAGATTTGTACTCAGAACAATGACAGCACATGAAATTATCCCAGCCTAGTATCTGGCAGTTACTTGAATAGGTTATTGCTCTCTCCATTGAATAGTTATTCTCACAGAGCTCTTCTTGAGGGGCTCGTGACCCCTAACGTTAGGAATATGGATGAACCAATGTGTGATAACAAGGCCTCCATCTATAAGAAACACTTACCAACTATGAAGGTATCTCAAAAACATCTAAATTCACCAAACAGGGAATGAGCAACTTTGGTGTGAACTAGATCAGGTCACATGGGCAAATGGCAGTCCCTATCCATAAACATGAGGCATACCTGTGTAACTTGAACTCACTGAGGGCAGCAGTGGAGGCTGTGGTGCCAAGCTGCCTAACAAAGGTACTAAAAAAATAAGGAAGAAAGGAATGAAGGAAGGAAGGCACAAGGAAAGAAGGGAAGAAATAGCCAAATACCCTGACTCCAAAACTGTCTCCTTCCATGACCTTAGGTAAATTAATCTATCTTCCTGAATCTTAGTTTCTAAGATTGATTGGAAGAGATTGAGCTATATTGTTTATCAGATTCTATCTATTCCAACACACTATTAGCTAAGAAGTTTCTGGAAGCTTTCAGCAATTTCAGCAATATTGTTTTTTATGAGGAGAATTAAAAATATATCTATATTTTATATGTAGATATACATCTCTATCTTATATATCTCTATCTATCTATGTACATAGATCTAGATATCATAAGATTTTAAATACAGGATACTGCCCCCAGATGAGCGTCGTTTCCTACATGTATATGACTATGTTCTTCATGAATAACATCCATGGCCTATGTTTTTAAAAATTTAAATGTGTGAGCATTTTCTTTCTTTGTGATATAAACTTGGTTGATTCCACTCTTCACGTGAGAAATGATTAGAGTAGCTTTGATTTTGTAGTTTGAATCCTACTGTCTGCAATCTGTAGGAAAGAAATGGTATAAGAGATAAGATATAATTAGATTTCTTCCCAGTGTATTTTATTCTTTGTTGCAGAATAAGATATAGCATAGTACTGTATGTCGGGGTTGGTGATAATTAAATGGCAATTCTGTGTAACTATTTTTAAAGGACTAAAGCAGTTGAGCATTAACACATAAGAATCATATCATACCTAGCATCTCTGAAGCCACAGTCTACACAGCCGAGGGTGCTCTGGCTATCTTATAGAAAAAAGAAATCACTTGTATCTAACTGTGGCTTATTTGGATGAGTGCCTTTAATTACATTTTTATAACTGCAATATTATTTTTCTTAAATAAGATGTAACTAACTTTTGCAGTGTTATTTTGTTATACTTACAAGTTGGGTGTCTGTATGATTAGTTGTTCAAACCCACTTGTGAGGTTGAAAGGGGTCTATATAATAACATGCATGGTTGACAGGCATTAACCATGGACCATCCCAGGCGAACTGGCATGTGTTGCCATCTTACTTATAAGAGGCTTAAGTATTTGAGGTAGAGAATTGCAAATGTTTTAGTAGGCAAAGTTTCTCTGCTCACACACTCTCTGGTATGCTAATATGGGGATTTATGTCACTCAGGAGTGGAGACTCTGGCTAGCTTTTGAGAATTCCATTGAATGGTAGTTTCAAGTATACCAATAATAGTAATTCATTTCATAAATACAATTTCCAACTTCAGACGTATATCATGGAACAGAAATTTTCACCCTTCATTATACAATCTAGCTCATCTTTGAGCTAGATTTTCTCTCTATGTCCTCAAATGAGAACATAAGTGAAACGCGTATTTACAAAGTTCAACTGAACATTTCAATTGTAATAAACCTAATAATAGAAATATATCTGAGCCTTCATAATTTCTACATAGTATTTAAGATAATGCTTTGTGACCAGAAGGTTTGCCTAAGTGTCCATTATTTATTTACTTTTTTACAGAGCTGTAGTAGAAGAAAGGTAAAGATGTTCCAATGTTTTATCCAATTGTTGCTTATCCTCAGAAGTAACCATTTTCCCCTTCTCCATGATCTAAGATCTTGAAAAGTATCAAGTTTCTCTTGTAATGATCAAAGTATTCAATAATGTACACAAATGGAAGGTAGCTTCTATTTCATTCCAAATTCAGTTCAATCACATGGGCAGCTGACAGTACAAATTTGTAACAAATTGGGCAATTCAAGAAGCCATATTAATGAATGCTATGGAACACAGGGATTGTTTGTGTAAATGGAGTTGAAAAATACACCTGTTGTTTCCAGTCAGTGATAATAATCATAAATCTAGGCCATAGGATAAGGCCTGCTTTCTTGGTTCATGCCCATTAGGAAACAACCCTTCATTGTTACTGTGCATGTGGAGAGGGCTTGCAAATGGCAGGGGCTCCAGGAAATGAAGCTCTGGGAATCATTTAGTGCAACTTTATACTCAGACAGGTGCCACTTTTAGACATTTTAATTGATCTCATTTGTTAGTTATACCTGTAAATCACACTGTTATCATCCCTGAACAAGGAATGGAAACCAGAAATTGCCACAGACTAAAGATAGCAGACGAAGTCCCCAAATGGACCAGCCGTATAGATTTACGGGCTCAGTTTCACAACAGTACATTAGACTGAAATTAGATACCTGGAAAAATCCAAATTACATGAGGCCTCTTGTTTCTTTATATCACATTGACAGAAAACATGGTTTGATAATCTATTGCAGCAAAGGCTGCATATCATATACTACGATGTGTGAGTGTGTGTGTCTGTGTGTGTGTGTCTGTGTGTGTGTAAGGGAAAGGAACTTTTGAGGCTATAAAAGGGTCCTCTGTTTTGGTACAGTAAACAGCACTGTGGTACAGTAAATATAATGCTTATCCAAAGTCTTGTTGGAACGTGCCATTGTGCATCCAGTTACAGTACTCTCCAGTATCTGTATGACAGAAAGATATAGGCCAAGAATATCAGTAGATTGAGAATAGAGAGGCATTCAGAGGTTGTGGATTTCAAGGGTGTCTCAGCCTGGGTGGTGGTGGGGTGGGGGAGGGTCTGCCTTTCTATATTTCTTTAATGAATTACCCAGGAATCGATAACCCTCATAAGATCCCTGAATGAGGATACTGCTGAGAATGCTTAGAGATTAAGTGTAAGTTAAGCAGAAAGTCCATTATCAAAAAATCCAACCATTACTCAGCATAAAAACAAACCTATTCTGTTTTTCAAGCCCAGTAACTTTTCTAGGTTTACTGTACTCGTCAGCGACAGTATTGACTGCAGTCAATGCAGATGCATTCCGGTTAACATCATCCCAAAGCATTTAGCATCAGCATCTCTGCTGGCTGGGACTTTGGTTAACTGGAGGCCAAGCTAAATCCATTTTAGCTTCAATTTAGTGAATTCCTGTGTGAAACACAGTCAACTTTTCATCTACATTAGTAAGAATTGCAGTTAACACAGTGAAATCTATGTTAAATTACTAAACCTTCTGAAGATTTTGTTGTGATCACACTTAACAATGACTGTTACCCAGTAAAAATGTCAATGTAACTGGCATATGAGAAGTGGCTAAGTTTGTGCCGAGAAAAAGACACAAAAGATGCTCTTTTGGTCAAATATGAACTTCCAATTATCACTTTATTGTGTTATCATTTGTCTCTTTAATCTCTAATTTAAGGAGTAAAATGTTCTATCTGACTTTTGAAGTTTTCCTGTATTTAAAACAAGTTAGCTGTATGTATAAATGAGATAAGAACAACATATAAACACTCAGAAAATATAATTAAAAAATAATAAGAGACTATGAGGTGAGAAGCTGTGGCAGATGTTGTTGCTTAAAATGAGTGAAAAATCTACCAATGAATATTCTTCAGATCAATGATTCTTAACCTTTTGGGGTCATACGGCTCTTTAACAATCTTAAACACTCTCCCCAAAAGTGAAACCAACACACTTGATTGCACAAGATTTTAAGTCTGAATATTGATTCCCTTCACATTCAGAATATTAAAGCAATCTTTATTCTTGTCTTCCATGAGCACTTTATTCACCTTTTTCTGAAAGAATTTTGAAATTAGCCCACAGTATGCAAATACACAAAATTAAATTTTATTCTGCTCAAATGTAAATTTCAATGAGAAAGTTGCTATGGTTTAGTTGAAAACTGTATTTGAAAATTGGGAAATGGTCTTGTCAGGGTCGTCTTTAGCATCAGATCAGTTTAGATGTTTTGGTCTGACAGCAACAAGAGCTGAAACACTCAGCTGTGAAGGTCCTGTAGTAGCAAACTAATCAAATCTCCCCGAGCTTAAGTAGTCAGATGAAAGCACGTTTGTGGAAAGAATCCCCTGAAGTCTCCAAGTCTATGCACATCAAGTTCATGCAGCATCATTTCTTATCTGCAACCTCCTTAGGTTACAGAGCCTCTGGGGGCAGATGTGGATGCTGCGTGGAGACTTTGCCACGTCCTGATAGGAGATTCACCGAGGACACTCCCAGGCGTACAGTCACTAGCTTCATTTGAGAAATGGTTCTTTTTATGTATTTTAATACATTTTAAACTATATTAAATAATAAAGACATTATTACACATTCTATAACATAGTAATTGTATATTATATATAAATTAGGTATATTTAATTTGTGGTATCTCTCACCTCCCCAACTTGTGTGGGTTGGTGGTAGTTAAATTATTTAATTTTGTTCAAACATTACAGAAGATCAAGATTTGATTCTAACCCAACAAGATGTGGAATATACATCACCAGGAACCCTGGGTTTGGAGGTAAGTGCAATATCTGACAATATTTGGATTGTCTCTCTTCGAGGACAGGATGAGTGTATTTTCACTTCTACAAGGGAGAGTTGCATTATGTTGAGTGGGCACCTTTTTATTTGGAAGTGTTACTAAGGGAAGAAGAGTATGAATATTAGGCTGTGAAAGAAATATTTTGTACACATTTTTCATCTTTGTAGCTACTTAGCCGCCATACTCCCATTATAGGCAGTAATGATGGGATCCAGTGCCTACTTTACTACGGCATAAACAGGGGAGATGCTCACCTTCTCAGCTCCTGACGGCCCAGACAGGGCAAAGGCATATGATGCAAGCTTAGCCAAGCCTCCATCCACGGATGTGAAATTTGATGTAGTGACCCAATGATATGGAGACAGTTTAAAATTCATCCGTAGTACTGGTGTCATGTCCTGCATCCATGAATGTCAGCCATTGACAACATTCTAACCAAAACGCTACTATGGCATGACCTTGGCTGTGGTTTCTACTGTCTAGCCTAACTTTGTCTACCTGATTTTTAAAAACCTTATTCTGCAGTGTTTGCAGATCTTAAGATTCACGCTATAGGGAAAAGACAAGCAATAATCACCTTCGATTCAAGCAGGAAAAGGTACTTCCATGATGATCAAATCACTATTTCTCTTCTTCCTTCCTACTTTCCTTCCTTTCTTGCCTCCTCCCCTCGCTCACCATCCTCCTTCTCTCTCTTTCTGTCTGTCTATCTCTCTCTTTCTTCTTGGTGAATAACAGTGTCTGGTTTAGTGAAGTCTCAACTTGTAACCATGAAATAGATTTGTTTATCCCATAATTCTCTTAACTATGAAATTTTAAAACTAAATCTTTCTACTCAAGTATCATACTCTCTTTAACTACTAACCCACCACATTTTGTCCATTAAGGCTTAGCCCCAGGTTTTGAATTTGAGCAATTTTAGAAATGTGCCATTTCCTGTCATTCAGTCCTTAAGTTTAATCTATCTGTTTCTTCCAAGCTAAATATGACAGAGATATATAGGCTTCCTGATAGTGAAAACAGGTACGGAGTTTTACTCTCCCAAACTGGAGTCCCATAGGTGGGGCAAACACTTCAATATCAGTGCAGAGAGCTCTGGGCAATTAAAGGAAGGCATCAGGTGCTGGGAAGGGATGCAAAGTGAAGAGTAGGTAAGCATTGGACTCTGAATAGTCCCAGCTCAAAAAAATCTAAGGACTAAAAGCATTGGGTGTGAGTCATCCCTGTCCCTGAGGCTGGTAAACAGTGAGGAGACCAAAGAACAGAGAGGCTTTCCACAGGGGCCTCTTTAGAGAGCTGGTACTTCCTCTCTGCCTTCTCTCATCTGCGGGATTGCTACAGCTAAGTATTCCAATGATCTGGTCTGAGTTCTCATGAGCCAAACAAACCCAAAACATGACGATTCATGAAAGAGAATACAGCATTCATAGAGAGGAAGATTATTCTGACTGAGTTGACAAGAGACTATTTGAACTTTAAAAAAGTATAATAAGAGTTTGAATGAAATTTAAGCTTAGCACAAAGGAAACTTTTTAGGAACTAAAAAATATGACTTTCTTACTACAAAAATCAGCAATGAATGGAAACAGATGATGAGTTATTCTTTTTTTTTTTTTTTGGTGAGGAAGATTAGCCCTGAGCTAACATCTGTTGCCAATCCTCTTCTTTTTGCTGAGGAGGATTGGCCCTGCTAACATCCATGCCCATCTTCCTCTACTTTATATGTGGGATGCCTGCCAAAGCATAGCTTGACAAGCATTGTGTAGGTCCATGCCCGTGATCCAAACCTATGAACCCAGGGCTGCTGAAGAGGAGCATGCGAACTCAACCACTGATCTACCAGGCCGGCCCCCAGGTTACTCTTGACTTGAATTAATGGTCTGGGACACAGAATGTAAGAAAGAAATCAAAACACCTAACAAAACTATAAAGAGGTATTAGTCAAGAGAGCCACGTTTATTACTGGACTTTCTATATGCAATGCTATAAGGTAGAAGAAGACAACTGAGTAGAGAGGATGTGACCTCAGGATTTTTTTACCTAGAAGAATTCTTTTATGGACAAGGAAAAATACTAGAGAATGTACTAGATTTCAGTGACTGTATCACCCATGTAACAAATTTGAGGAAAGTGGCCCAAGGAAGAACACTAATCAGATAACAAATATACCAGGATAGAGACTTGCTCAAAAATTTTATCCCAGTGCCGGCCTGGTGGCATAGCAGTTAAGTTCGCACATTCTGCTTAGGCAGTACACCAGTTAGGATCCTGGGCGCAGACCTACTCACCGCTTATCAAGCCATACTGAGGCGATATCCAATATAGAAGAGCTACAACTCTACAAGGATGATACACAACTATGTACTGGGGCTTTGGGGAGAAAAAAGAAAAGGATAAAGATTGGCAACAGATGTTAGTGAGGGACCAATCTTCCTCAAAGGTAAAAAAAAAAAGACTTGCTGATCTCCCTTTAAAAAGAAAAATTATATCCCATAGATATGAACAAACTGCCAGGGAATTCGAAAAATTAGTACTCAGTAAGAACTCTTAAATAGACTAGATATCCTTTAAAGAAAATTATAATAGTATAGGAGACAAGTGTACTGAACCAAGTAAAACCAAGGAGTTTGGAATTGGGCAGGAGAAATGGAAATAGTTAAATATCCAATTTCTGGGGAAGTAATTATTCTTTAGCATTCTCTTATTAGAGAGCAGAGTTGGGATGGAGGCAGACAGAGCATCTTCACTGGTAAATAGTGTATCTTTGTAAGGAAAATACTTCACATTTAGTATTCAAATAGTAGAGCTATATGTGTCAATTAGGAAATCTGGGAAAGGGAAGATAAAATTAATGAGGTAGAAAAGTATATGGAATTTTGAAATTGACAAGGGAAAAGTGAAATGAACTGCAATTTGATCAAATAAAGAAAATATATAAGGAAAATGATATGAAAAGGAAAACTGCCAGAATTTTTTAAACAATCCAGCTACATACTATTTATAAAACACGCATTCAAAAGCAAATGACACTTAGAGTTGAAAATAAAAGTGTAGGCATAGAGACATTTTTCAGATGAAATCAGAAAAAAAAGCAGCACGGCACTATTAAGAGCAAACAAGGTGAATTTAAACACTCTAAAAACATTAACAAGAGAAATCATACCAGCTGCTTCATGACCCCAAGGTTGTGCACTGACCATCCATTCCTGGCAACACCAACATTACGTAACAATAATGGGAAAAATATATGTAGAAGACTCACTCATTCATTCGACCAGTTTCCATTCAGCAAATATTTAGAGAACACTTTATATACACTCAAAAATGCTCCTGGAATTGAAACACATAAAAGCTCTTTCCAGATTTACCTTAAATTTGAGTGTAAAAAAGAAGACACATAGCCGCAAAGTGGTACGCCCCAATAACATGTAAGTTTCATGAACAAAGGAAAAAAATAATGGCAATATGCGGAGAACCTGATGAACACAACAGCACTGATGAGCTTCAATACATCACGTCCCAAATTGGACAGATTGAACAAATTAAAATAAATGTGGGCAAAGAGAAATTGAGTAACACAATTAATATATTGATTATTTATGGTTAAATTTATCATTGTATACATGCGTAAAAAATTTACAAAAATCAATCAATCAAAAACTTGTCCAAAAAGTAATCTTTATGGTGAATGCATTAAGCAAGAAAATAAAATAATTTATAAAATATTAGAAAAGGACAGAAGCTGTATCTTTTTGTTTATAATATGATATATATATTTTTAAAAATCAGAAGTAATGAAAATTAGTTATGTGACTGGATATAAGATAAAAATACAAAAAAAAAAAGCTTTTTCTACTCTAGTGATACTCCTATAAATGGAAATTGTGAAAAATACCTTGCCAGTAACTAAAAACTCTAAAATTCTAATCAATGTATTTTACAAGGAAGGCAAGCAAATAAAACGAGATTTGAACAAATTTATTTAACAAACATTTGAATGCTAGCACTGTTATATGTGTTAAGGTTAATACATAGCACATTAACAAATATCCTTTCCTTGAAATTCTTATATTCTAGCAGGGAAAGACAGATAAGAAAAACTAAACATTATAGGTAATTAAATCATATGATATTTTAAAAAGGATAAGTGGTGGGTCAGGTTTTACTATTAAGTAGGGTGGTCGTTGAGAAGATGTGATTTTGAGCAAAGACTTGAAAGAAGTGTACCAAGAGGATATCCAGACAGGAAACAGCCAGAGCAAAGTCCTTGAGGCTGGAGCATATCTGCCAATATTGAGAACAGCAAAACGATTGGTGAGGCCAGAGTGAAGAGATCAAGGATGAGATAACTAATGGGGGGAGGATTATGAAAAATGGGATTGGGAGGCTTTGTATATTTCATATTGTTAGAATGGATAAGAAAACAATATTGTAAAATTGTAAATTATTTTAAATTAATACATACATTTAATGTGATAATAATTAGAATTCAAACAAAATGTATAAAATGCCATTAAAATTAATAGAAAAGAGTAAGTGCCTGAGATTAAAAAATATATATAAAAAGGCACAGCGAGGGATGACTTGGAATTGGAATATTCTAAAAAGTATTATAATCAAGTCAATATGATATTTGTGTGAGATTATATGAATATGATAGTTGAATAAAATAAAAAATCAAGAACTAGATACCAGCATATATGAAATTTAATATATGATTAAGTTAGTAGTTTGAGTAGAATAATACACGAGTAATTAAGAAATGGTGGGGGAGATCGCCTTATGAAGACTGGACCATCAGAAGCTATGTAACTATACAAAATCATAGTTATATTAACTGTGTTTACACATACACACATATTATATACATATATTTTGTTGCAAAATTATCATAAGGAAATTAATAGGCAAAAGATAGATTTGAAAACAAATGTTTCTAAAGTAGATGGGAGGAAAGGAGAGGTCTTAGAAACCAAGAAGGAAAAAAAAATCATCTAATTTAAAAGGGGCAAAGGATATGAATAAAAAATTCACAGAACAAATTTAATTGGCCAAAAATCATATGATACTCAAATTCAAAAGTAGTCATTAAATGCAAATTACAGTGACAATGTTTAATGTTTATCCCCATGAGAATGGTAAAATTAAAAGTAGCAAAAATATTGATGACAGAGATATGGAAAAAGATTATTCCTCTACATGGCTAGTGGAAAAGTGAATCCATAGTGCCTTTTTGGAAAACGATGTGACAATATCAAGGTTACACACCACAGAAATAAGACACCATATGGACTTCCGGTTTCTGGTCTAGCATGTAAGGAGCTTAGCAGCCTTCACTCCATGCTAACAACAATTAAAATGTGAACAAATGAGGGAAAAGGAAAAAAAGAATCTTCTTAGATCCATCAGAGAAGGGCAAACCACTCAAAATTGGACATACAGACAGGTGGAGACAAAGAATTACAATTTATGTGAGCAGAAACTCATGAGCAGAAATCTTTGTGGGACTCAGTGCTGGGGTTGGAAAAATCTGAACAGTAATTGGTAAATTACAGGAAACTCAGTATGGACAAGCCTGAGAGAGAAAAATTCTAGAGGTACCCAGTCCTAGAGGGACCCTCACACTTTTGTGAATTTTGCCTCCAGAAGCAATATAATGTCCTCAAAGTAAATATTGGAGAAAAACGTCTCTGGCTTCCAGCAGGGCTTGAAGAGATAAAGAAACATTTTGAAATAAATCAGAGCATTCTCTTCTGCTTAACAAGGCCTGACCTCAGATGAAACTATTTTACCAGAGCTAACCTGCTGGTGTTATATCAAATCCTAACCTAACCTGGGGAAGGCAAATACCCAACTCTAGTCTGCCCTGGCCTTCCAAATGGGGGAAAAGAAATACACAACTCCAGCCGCATCCAGCCATCTGTCCCAGCTAATGGTGGTGGGGAAACTGAGAAGCACTGGTGAAGTTCACAGTACAGTGGCACAGGTTGAAGAGAAGACTGAGGTCTAATCACAGGACTATAAGGTACTTCCCCTTCTGCTACACCTTACATCTACATTACTAAAGGCCTATTTTCCATGGTCCCTTTTACTCAGTACAGGATGTTCACTTTCCAACAGAAAATTAGAAGGCATACTAAAAAGTAAAAAAAGACAATTTGAAGAGTCTGAATAAGCACCAAAACCAGAGTCAAATATGGCAGGAATGTTGTAATTACCATAACAGAAATTTGAAAAGCAAAAAAACAATGATTAATATGCTAAAGGGTTTAGTGGAAAAAATAGACAATATGCAGGAACAGATGGATAATGTAAACAAAGATGGAAATTTTTAGAAAATTTTAAAAAGTGCTGGGGATGAAAAACATTGTAACAGAAATGGAAAATGCTTTTTATGGGCTCATTAGTAGACTGGACATAGCTGAGGAAAAAATCCGAAGCTTAAGGATATGACAATAGGAAATTCCCAAACTGAAAAGCAAAGAGAAAAAAACACTGAAAAAAAGAACAGAATTTCTGGGGCCAGCCTGGTGGTGCAAGCGGTTAAGTGCATGTGCTCCGCTGTGGCGGCCTGGGGTTCGCTGGTTCGGATCCCAGGCGCACACTGATGCACTGCTTGGCAAGCCATGCTGTGGTGGCGTCCCATATAAAGTAGAGGAAGATGGGCATAGATGTTAGCCCAGGGCCAGTCTTCCTCAGCAAAAAAAAAAAGGAGGAGGATTGGCTGATGTTAGCACAGGGTTGAGCTCCTCACAAAAAAAAAACACAAAATTTCCAAAAACCATGGGACAACTGCAAAAGGTGTAACACATGCATGATGGTAATACCAGAAAGATAAGAAAAAGAAAGAAATAGAAGCAATATTTGAAACACCAATGGCTGAGACTTTTCCCAACTTAATGTCACACACCAAACCACAGATCCAGGAAGCTCAGAGAATAGTAAGCAAAATAAATGCCAAAAAATTACACCTAGGCAATCATATTCAAACTCCATAAAATCAAAGACAAAGAAAAATCTTGAAAGAAACCAGAGGGGGAAAAATACTCACCTTACCTGTAGAGGAGCAATGATAAGAATTACATTTGACTTCTTCTCATAAACCAGGCAACCAAGCAGGCAAGAAGAGAGTAGAGCAAAGATTTAAAGTGTTGAAAGAAAAAATCTAGAATTCTATACCCTGAGAAATTATCTTTCACAAGTGAAGGAGAAATAAGACTTTCTTAGATAAATCAAAATTGAGGTAATTTGTTGCCAGTAGACCTGTCTTGCAGAAAATATTAAAAGAAGTTCTTCAAAAAGAAGGAAAATGATATAGGAAAGAAACTTGCATCTACATGAAGAAAGAAAAAGCATCGGATAATGAACAAAAGAAGGTACAATAAAAACTTTTATTTTTATTATTTCTAATTAATATAAAGATAACAGTTCAAAATAGTAATAGAAATAATGTATTTGATTAGTATGCTTATGTGTAAACTCTTATGTATGCTTATGTGTAAGTGAAATGAATGAGAACAAGGATAAAAGGGAGAGGAAGAAGGAATTAGGAATATTTTCTTATTATATGGTACTCGTACTAACTGTGAGGTGGTATAGTGTTATTTGAAAGCAGAGTTGGATTACTCATAAATGTATATTGCAACTCTAGAGCAAACACTTTTTAAAAAGTAAAAAAAAAGAAGTATAATTGGCATGATGAGAAAGAAGAAAAAATAGAATCATATAAAATGTTCAATAAAAACCATGAAAGATAGAAAAAGTGTGGAAGATAAAACTAGGAACAAATATCAAGGGCAACAAATAGAAAACATTAACAAATATGGTAGATATTAACTAAACTTATCAATAATCGCTTTAAACATCAATGGCCTAAATACAGCAATTAAAAGAGAGATTTTCAGAGTGGATCAAAAGACAATAATCAACTATATGTTGTTTACAAGAAACCCACTTTAAATATAAATAACCATACAGATTAAACTGTAAATGGATAGGAAAATATATACCATGCTAACACTATTCCAAAGAAAGTAGGAATGACTATATTAATTTCAAACAGAAGAGACTTTAGAGTAAAGAAAGTTATCAGGGATAAAGAAGAGTATTACAAAATGAAAAGAGTCAATACTCCAAGACAACAAAACAATCTTTAATGTGTATGCACCTAACAACAGAGCTTCAAAATACATGAGGCAAAAGCTAATAGAACTTCCAACTGGAATAGATGAATCCACTACTATAGTTGGAAACTTTGATTACTCCTCTATCAGAAATGGACAGAGGGAATAGGCAGAAAATTAGTAAGGACATAGTTGAACTCAACAACATCATCAATCAACTGGATATATTTGACATCTATAGACTCCTTCACCCAACAACAGCAGAATACACATTCTTCTTGAGCTCACCTGGAACATTCATCAAGATAGACCACATTCTGGGCCACAAACACATCTTAAAAGACTATAAATCATACAGTGTCTGTTCTTGGACCACAGTGGAATTAAACTAGAAGTCAATGACAGAAAGATAGCTGGAAAAAACCCAAAGTACTTGGAGATTAAACAACACACTTCTAAATAACACATGGGTCAAAGAAGAAATCTCAAGAAAAATCTAAAGATATTTTGAACTAAATGAAAATGAAAATACAACTTATCAATATGTGTAGGATGCAACGGATGTAGTGCATAGAGGAAAATTTGTAGCATTAAATGCATATATTAGAAATGAAAAAAATATATGTCAATAATCTAAGCTTTCACCTTAGGAAACTAGAAAAAGAAAAATAAATTAAATCTAAAGTAGCAGAAGAAAAGAAATAAAAATTAGGGCAGAAATCAATGAAATTGACAACAGGAAATTAACAGCTAACAAAATTTGCAAAGACCAATAAAACCAATGTCTCTAACTAAGCTAACCAGGAGAAAAGAAAGATAACACAAATTATTAATATTAGAAATGAAAGAAGGAACAACTCTATACTCACAAATTTGGTAATCTAATAAAATGGACCAATTCCTTGAAAGACTCAGTCTTCCAAAACTCACACAACAATACATAGACAATCTGAATAGGCTTATACCTATTAAAGAAATTGAATCAATAATTAATAAACTTCCAAAACAGAAAGCACCAGGCTCAGATGGATTCACTGGTGAATTCTACCAAGCATTTAAGGAAGAAATTATATCAATTGTCTACATCTTTTCCAGAAAAAGAAACAGGGAGAATACCTCCTAACTCATTCTACGAGACTAGCATTTCCCTAATACCCAAACCAGTAAAAGATATTACAAAAATAGAAAACTACAGACCAATATCTCTCTTGAACATAGATGCAAAAACCTTCAACATAAGATTAGCAAATTGAATCCACAATACATAAAAAATGATATACCACAACCAAATGAGATTTATCCCAGGTATGCAAGGCTTTGTCAACATTAAAAATAAATTAATGTAATCATAACATTAGCAAGCTAAAGAAGAAATATCACATGATCATATCCAAAAATGAAGAAAAAAGATTTGGCAAAATCCAACACTTGTTTAGGATAAAAACTTTCAGCAAAATAGGAATAGAGGGGAACTTTCTCAACTTGATGAAGAAAATCTACAGTTAACAACATACTTAATGGTGAGAATCTTGAAGCTTTCCCACTAAGGTTGGGAACAAGGCAGGGTGGTCTCCTCTCGCCACCACTCTGCTTTTCAATATTGTACTGAAATTCTTAGCTATGCAATAAGACAAGATAAGGAAGTAAAAGGTATATAGATTGGGAAGGAAGAAATAAAACTGTCTTTGTTCATAGATGACATGATCATTCATGTAAAAAATCCAAAAAACTCCTGGAATTAATAAGCAATCATAGGAAGTTACAGGATGCAAGGTTAATATACAAAAGTCAATCACTTTCCTATATACCACCTATGAATAAGCAAAATTTGGAATTAAAAACATATTGCCATTTACATTAGTATTTCCCAAAGTGAAATACTTACTTAGATATAAATCTATAGATCTATATAGATCTATATGAGGAAAACTACAAAACTCTGATGAGAGGTATCAAAGAGGAACTAAATAAATTGAAAGATATTCCGTGTTCCAGCATAGGAAGACTCAACGTTGTCAAGATATCAGTTCTTCCCATACTGATCCATAGATTCAATGCGATGCCATTCAAAATCCCAGCAAATTATTTTGTGGATATTTACAAACTGATTCCAAAGTTTATACGGAGAGGCAAAAGACTCAGACTAACCAACATAATATTGAAGGAGAAGAACAAAGTTGGAGGACTGATGCTACCCAACTTCAAGACTTACTATAAAGCTACAGCAATCAAGACAGTGTGGTATTGAAGAAAGAATAGACAATATCAGTGGAACATAATAGAGAACTCAGAAATTGACCCACATAAACATAATGAATTGATCTAAGACAAAGGAGAAAAAGCAATAAGATGGAGCAAAGATAGTCTTTTCAACAAATGGTACTGGAACAACTGGACTTCTACATGCAAAAAAATGAATTTTGACACTGACCTTACATCTTTCATAAAAATCAAGTCAAAATGGATTAGAGATCTAAATGTAAAATGCAAAACTATAAAACTCCTAGAAGATAAAATAGGAGAAAACTTAGATGACCTTTGGTGTGGTGATGAGTTTTTAGATAAAATACCAAAGGTACAATCTCTGAATAAAATGGGTATAGAAGGAAAGTACCTCAACATAATAAAGGCCATATATGACAAACCCACAGCTAATATAATCCTCAATGGTGAAAAGCTGAAAGCTATCCCTCTAAGAACAGGAACCAGACAAGGATGCCCAGTTTCACCACTCCTATTTAACATAGTATTGGAAGTCCTAGCCAGAGCAGTCAGTAAAGAAAAAGAAATAAAAGGGATCCAAACTGGAAAGGAAGAAGTGAAACTATCACTATTTTCAGATGACATGATTTTATATAGATAAAATCCTGAAGAATCCACCAAAAAACGTTTAGAAATAATAAATGAATACAGTAAAGTTGCAGGATACAAAATCAACATAAAAAAATCAGTTGCGTTTCTGTACACTAATGACGAAGCAGCAGAAAGAGAAATTAAGAATATAATCCCAATTACAATTGCAACAAAAAGAACAAAATAACTAGGAATAAACTTAACAAAAGAGGTGAAAGATCTGTACACTGAAAACTATAAAACATTGCTGAAAGAAATTGAAGAAGACACAAAGAAATGGAAAGATATTCCGTGCCCTTGGATTGGAAGAATTAACATAGTTAAGATGTCCATACTTCCTAAAGCAATCTATAGATTCAATGCAATCCCTATCAAAGTTCCAACATTTTTCACAGCAGTAGAAAGAATCCTAAAATTTATATGGAACAACAAAAGACCCTGAATAGCCAAAGGAATCCTGAGAAAAAAAGAGCAAAGCTGGAGGTATCACACTCCCTGATTTCAAAATATACTACAAAGCTATAATGATCAAAACAGTGTGGTACTGGCACAAAAACAGACACACAGATCAATGGAATAGAATCAAGAGCCCAAAAATAAATCCACACATCTATGGACAGCTAATTTTTGACAGAGGAACCAAGAACATACAATGGAGAAAGGAAAGACTCTTCAACAAATAGTGTTGGCAAAACTGGACAGTCACATGCAAAAAACTGAAAGTAGACCATTATCTTACACCATACACAAAAATTAACTCAAAATGGATTAAAGACTTGAATGTAAGACCTGAAACCATGAAACTTCTAGAAGAAAACATAGGAAGTACACTCTTCAACATGGATCTTAGCAACATATTTTCAAGTAACATGTCTGACCGGGCAAGAGAAACAATAGAAAAAATAAACAAATGGGACTACATCAAACTAAAAAGCTTCTGCACTGCAAAGGAAACCATCAACAAAATGAAAAGACAACCTAACAATTGGGAGAAGATATTTTCAAACCATGTGTCTGATAAGGAGTTAATCTCCAAAAATATATAAAGAAGTCATACATCTCAACAACAAAAAAACTAACAACCCAATTAAAAAATGGACAAAAGACATGAACAGACATTTCTCCAAAGACATACAGATGGCCAACAGGCACATGAAAAGATGTTCAACATCATTAACTATCAGGGGCAAATCAAAACTACAATGAGATATCACCTCACGCCCATCAGAATGGCTATAATTAACAAGACATGAAACCCATGAAAGTGTTGGAGAGGATGTGGAGAGAAGGGAACACTCATACACTGCTGGTGGGAGTGCAAACTGGTGCAGCCACTATGGAAAACAGTATGGAGAGTCCTCAAAAAATTAAGGATAGAACTACCATACAATCCAGCTATTCCACTGCTGGGTATTTATCCAAAGAACATGAAAACACCAATGTGTAAGGATACATGCACTCCTGTGTTCATTGCAGCATTATTCACAATAGCCAAGACTTGGAAGCAACCTAAGTGCCCATCAAGGGACGAATGGATAAAGAAGATGTGGTGTATATACACAATGGAATACTACTCAGCCATAAGAAATGATGAAATCCAGCCATCTGTGACAACATGGATAGACATTGAGGGTATTATGCTAAATGAAATAAGTCAGAGGGAGAAGGTCAAATACTGTATGATCTCACTCATGAGTAGAAGATAAAAACAACAACAAACAAACACATAGAGACAGAGATTGGATTGGTGGTTACCAGAGGGGAAAGGGGGAGGCAGGAGGGTGAAAGGGATGATTAGGCACATGTGTGTGGTGATGGATTGTAATTAGTATTTGGGTGGTGAACGTGATGTAATCCATGCAGAAATAGAAGTATAATGATGTACACCTGAAATTTATACAATGCCATAAACCAATGTTACTGCAATAAAAAAATAAATAAATAAGAGTAAAGCCTATACTCCTCCAAAAAAAAAAAAAAAAAATTGGTGCATACATTGGTATATATACAATGGAATATTATTCAGCCATAAAAATGAAGGGAATTCTGCCATTTGTGACAACATGGATGGATCATGATAGTGTTATGCTAAATGAAATGTCAGATAGAGATACACAAATACTGTATGATCTCACTTATATGTAGAATAATAAAAACAAACAAACAAACTCATAGAGAAAACATCAGATTTATAGTTACCAGAGGCAAGGGGTGGGCGAAATGGATGAAGGTGGTCAAAAGTTACAAACTTACAGCTATAAGATGAATAAGTACTGCGGTGTAATTTACAACATCATGACTATAGTTAACATTTTTGCGTGGTATATTTGAAAGTTAATAGAGTGAATCCTAAGAGTTCACATCACAAGGAAAAAAGTATTCTTTTCTTTTGCTTTTTTGTATGTATACGAGACCATGGAGGTTAAATAAACTTATTATGGTAGTCATTTCACAATATATGCAAGTCAAGTTGTTATTCTGTACTCTTTAAACTTATACAGTGCTGTATATCAATTATATCTCAATAAAACTGGTGAAAAAGGAGAGTATAACTGCTCTACATCAGTCAACAGATCAGAAAAAAAAATCTGTGACACCACTTACACCCACACTTATACCCTTACCATTCAGTAATGAGGCATCCTAAACCTCTCAAATCCCTATCCATCTCCCCAACCCACTCTACTGAGGTGATATCAGAAAAGGTCATGCAAGGGGCCAGGACTTTCATCCCTCCCAGGTGGTAAAACCACTTCCCACTTCCAACTCCATCAGTGTCAATGGAAACCATAAATATACCACTCCTCATCCCCCTCAGTGTTACCTGAGACTACATGGAGATGGGACTTCCACCTACACTCAGCAGTAACAAAGCATCCCTCTCACTTGCCACTCAGGTGGTGTCAGAGCAGGTCTAGTAGAGAGTCAAGGCTTTGACCAGTGCTCAGCAGTAACAAAGAGTTCCCCAACTTCAGTGTCAATGGAGGCTGAAGAGGAACCTGGACTTCTTCCAAGACCTTGCAGTAACAAGGTGGTGCCTCCCCTTCCCCTGCCAGAACAGTGTCAAAGGAAGTCAACTAAAAAAAAAGATTTAAATAAGATCCAGAGTTTCAAAACATAATGACCAAAATGACAAGAACCAGGAATATTTCAACTTGAATTAAAAGACAATCAATAGATGCCAACACTGAGATGAGAGCTGTTAGAGTAATCTGGCAAAGAATTAAAGCAGCCGTTATAAAAAGACTTCAGCAAGAAATTATGATTACTCTTGGAGCAAACAAAAACTAGAAAATCTCAGCAAAGAAATAGAAAATCTCAATAAAAAAATGGAATATAAAAAGAACAACTACATAGTTATTTTTGAACTTAAAAATACAAAAAACAAAATTAAAAGAAATTGCTGAATAGGCTTAACATCAGAATAGAAGGAATAGAGGAAAGAATGAATGAAATGGAAGTTAAAACAATAGAAATCACACAATCTAATCTTTTTCAAAGATCTAAATAAATAGAGGGCAATACTCTCTTAATGGATTGAAAGACTCAACATAGTAAAATTTCGATTTTTTTAAACTGATATACAAGTGTAATTCAATGCTTATCAAAATCCTAGCAAGATTTTTTGCAGCTATAGATAAGATTATTCTAAACTTTATATGAAAAAAAATTAAAAGTTATATGGAAAGGCAAACAACAGCTAAACAACAATTTTGAAAAGGAAGGCCAAAGTATGAAGAATCAGTTTACTTGATTTAAAGATATTACATAGCACAGTAATCAAGATTGTGTGGTATTGGCAGAGGGGTAGACATATAGATCAATGAAATGGAATAGATAACTCAGAAGTAGACCCATATAAATATGTCTGATTTTTTTTAAAGGTGCAAAAACAATTCAGCAAAATTAGGATAGATGTTCAATAATGTTGGAGAACTGTACATCCATAGTCAAAAAAGTAATCACAATCTAAATCTCATAGCTTATACAAAAATTGACTCAAAATGAACCAAACATTTAAATGCAAATTGTAAAATTATAAAAGTTTTAGAGAAAGGTAGGAGAAAATCTTGGTATCTAGGGGTAAGCAAAGAGTTCGTAGACTGGACACCAAGCATCATCCATAGAAGGAACTGTTAATAAATATGGCCCCATCAAAACTTTTTAAAAATTGCTCTGTGAAACCCTGTTATGGGGATGAGAAGAATAGCTACCAAAAGAGAAAAAATAGCTGCAAATCACATACCTGGTAAATGACTAGTATCTAGAATATATGAAGAACTCTCAAAAATAAACAGTAATAAAACTAAACAATCCAATTAGAACATGGGCAAAAAGCATGAAGAGACATTTTGCCACAGAGGATAGAGAGATGGCAAATAAGCATGTAAAAAGATGTTCAACGTTAATAGCCATTAGGGCAATGCAAATTAAAAACACAATGAGATATTACTACACGCTTATCAGAATGACTGGAAAAAAAATACAGACAACACCAGATGACCCAAGGGATGTGGAGAAACTGGATCATTGTTGAAGGGAATTTAATATGATGCAGCCAATGTGGAAAAAGTTTGGTAGTTTCTTATAAATGTAAACATACAACTACCTCATGACACCACAACTGTACTCTTGACCATTCATCCCAAAGAAATGAAAACATATGTTCACACAAAAACATGTACGTGGTTGTTTATAGCAGCTTTATCTGTAACAACAAAAGAATGGAAAGAGCACAGATATCCTTCACTGGGTGAATGATTAAACTTGTACATCCATACCATAGAGTAACAGCAATAAAAAGGAACAACCTATTGATTCACGCAATAATCAGATAAATACCCAGAAAATTATCCTGAGAGGAAAAATGCAATCCCACAAGGTTATATGCTATATTATTCCATTTATATGACATTCTTGAAAGGACAAAATTATAGAAATGGATCTGATTTCTAGAGGGATGGGGTGGAAGTATGAGAAGGAAGACGTTAAAGCTATACAAGGACAATAAGAGTGATCCTCATGGTGATGGAATTACTCTTCATCTTGAATGCATTAATGTCAATATCCTAGTTGTGATACTGTACTATGGTTTTGCAAGATGTTATGAGATCATTCTTATTATTTCTCACAACTGCATGTGAATTTTAAATTATTTCAAAATGAAAGTTTACCAAAAATTCAATGCCACTTACGATAGCTTGAAAATGTATTAAATACTTAGGGATACATTTGAAAAAAAAAAAGTAATACCTACAACAGTGAAAACGAAAACATACTTCTTTAATCAAAGCTAAGATAAATAGAGAAAATCCCTTGATTGAAGACATCACACATCTACAAAAAGTAACTTAAAAATACAGTAGACTTGAATATAAGAGCTGAACCTATAAAACCTCTAGAAGGCAACATAGATGACAATCTTAGTGATTTGTGGTTATGCAAAGATTTGTTAAATATGACACAAAAAGCACAGAGATAAAGAAAATAAATCAATACATTGGACTCATTAAAAAACATACTGATTTTCAAAAGATACTGTTTAGCAAATGAAAAGAAAAGCTACAGACTAGGAGAAAAATATTTGTAAAACATACATATGACAAGGGAATTTTTTATAGAATATGTGAAGGACTCTTATGACTCAATAACAGCCTAATCTTAAAAAGAGGGTAAAATATTGAATAGACACCTCACTAAAGAAGAATATATGGATGGATAAAAGCTCATGAAAAGATGTTCACCATCCTTATTCCTTAGGGAAATTCAAATTATAATCACAAGAAGATATCATTACACCTCTATTAGAATAGCTAAAATTAAAAAGATTAACCATAAAAAATGTTGGTGAGGATGTGGAGAAACTGGAACTCTCATATATATTGCTGGTGTGAACGTACAAGTGAAAAACCACCTTCAAAAATAGACTCTCAGTTCCTAAAAATTTATATAGATACTGATACACCACATGAAAAATATTTTCACCACATGATTGAGCTATTCCATTCCTGGGTATTGACCTAAGAGAAATGAAAGCATATGCCTACTCAAAGATTTATACATGAATGTTCTTTATGAAGTATATTTGTAAATAATGGCTTTATATGAAATAGATAAAAAATGGAAACAATGTGCATCAACAGATGAATGGATAAACAACTCGTCATATATCTATAGCTAAATTGCTTGACTACTATTCAGAGAAAAAAGTGAACTATTGAAATACACAACATAGATAGATCTCAAAATAATCATGCTGAATGAAAGAAACCAGACCAAAAAAAGAGTACATACTATATGAGTCCATTTATTAAAAAAAAAATTATAGAAAATGCAAGCTAATTTATGGTGACAGAAAGCGTATCCGTGGCTTCCTGGGGGTGGGTATGGGTAGGCACAGGGGCACACCTTATTTCTATCTTAATTGTGATCATGGTTTAATGGGTATAAGCACATGTGAAAATTCATCAATTGTGCATTTTAAACATGAGCAGCTCATTGTGTGTCAACTACACACCAATAAATCTGTAATAATTAAATAAACAAACAAAATGAGGAGATGAACTCTCAGTGCTTGCCAATAAATGACAATATGCTTGAATTTCATAACCTTGCATTTTTCTCTCTCTCTGTCTCTCATACCTAAGACATAGAATTTTTGTTTTACTCATACACTATTGCTTAACAGGACCATGCTCCATTAGTTTCAATGTCTTTCTTAGAGATCTCACCTAGACGTTGGCACTGTCAACAGCACTTCATTTTCAACATCAATTTAACCCCTAATGACTTTTTCGATTGTGGCAATTTCTTGAGTAAACAGAAGATTTGTTCTAAGGAAATCTGACTTGATATCAAGGCACCCCCATTTCCAGCTTTGTCATCTCTGGCAAATCTCTGAACTTGTCTCAATTTTTATTTTCTCACCAAATAAAATTGAAATACAAAATCCATTTCAAAAAATGTGGTAAATGAGATAATGCCTTGCAAACATTGCGTATGTACTGATGTACACAACCCTAGCTATCAGTATTGACTTTCACTATATGGTATATTCTAGGTATCGAATGAATACTCCTGTATTAAATTTATTTCATTAGTCCATTACCTCTACTCCGTTAGTCGTTAACTAGGCACAGAAATCTCAGGGAAAGGAAGACAAGATAGGTCATTTTTGCTGGAGAGAGTTTGGAAAAGCGAAGAGCCCCGCCTCTTCTGGCAGGTGTAGAGAAGACACATTCACTGGGTCACAATGAATATGGACGCTGGGCTGCTGTGGGAAAGTGAAACTGAAAGGGCTTAGAAAAAAATGAAAGAAAGGTGGGAGTCCAGGAGAAACATTGTCTACTTCAAATTTTCCTACCGTGGTAGTTCTTCTTGG
Organism: Diceros bicornis minor; assembly: GCF_020826845.1. Lineage (NCBI taxonomy): Eukaryota > Metazoa > Chordata > Mammalia > Perissodactyla > Rhinocerotidae > Diceros > Diceros bicornis. The sequence goes on along the minus strand of NC_080779.1, from coordinate 10,507,037 downwards.
CTAAAGACATGTTTTACTTCCTTGCTCAGCCATCCACTTACTTCCTCCATTGCCTTCAGGATCGAGTACAAAGCTTTAACGTTTAATATGTGACCACTCTTCCTCTTGGGTTATTCTCCCAACTCACCTTTCCTATCTCCTCTAAATCCTTATTATGCACCATACACCTCAGCCAAACTGTACTACTCTTAATTTCCCAAATACATGTATTTCTTTCCTGCCTCTCAGCTTTTTGTTTTTGTTTTTTTTTTTTAAATCTTATCCTATCTCCTGTGATTTCTTCTAACACTTTGCTGCTATTGAGGTCTTCCTGCTCAAGACTCTGGCCAAATGTCACTTCCCTTCTTTCCCACAGGCAAAACTAATTTTTTCCCTCAGCACTTTGTACATTTGCCGCAATTAATGGACCAATATGAATACGTTATAATTAGGCAAACTATGCTATATTCATATTTCATTAGTATTACTTAATATCCTTCTTCTGTTCCAAAGTCTCATCTAGAATACCACGTTACATTTAGTCATCATGTCTCCATAGCCTCTCTCTGGGCTGTGACAGTTTCTCAGATTTTCCTTGTGTTTGATAACCTTGACCATTTTGAGGAGTGCTGGTCAGGTATTTTGTAGAATTTCCTTTCATTTGGGTTTGTCTGATCTTTTCCTCACAGTTAGACTGGGGTTATGGGCTTTTGGGAGAGATCCCGCTCCATTATATTAAGGGTACGCGCTATCAGCATGAGTTATCATTGATGATGTTAGCCTTGATAGCTGGCTCAGGGAGCGATTGCCAGGTCTCTCCACGTTACTTTTTTTCTCCTTTCCGTACCAAACTGGTGGCAAGTCAGCATAACCTGCAATGAAGGGTGGAGAATCTGTATAAATTATTTAGAATTCTTCTGTATGGGAAATTTGTCTCTTCTCTCTCATTAATTGTTTTATTCAATTAGTTACTTATATCAGTATGAAAATGTGGACATTTATTTTATAGTTGGGCTATAATAAAATAATGGATTATTTTGTTGCTGAGATTTTTCCAACTTTGGCCATTGAGAGCTCTTTCAGGTTTGCTCCTGTATCCCTTTGATAAATCCCCATTTTAGGGGGCAATTCCTTCTCATTTTCTAACACTACGAGATGCTCCAGGCTTATCTTTTATATTTCCCATTCCAGTCCTAGAATCAGCCATTTCTCCAGGAAGCCCAGGTTCCTTTTATTGGAGAATGGCATTAATAACCATGATCTGGGAGCTGGGCATGCTCCTGGCTATTGGAGTGTCATTGATTCTAGGCTATCTCAGTGGATAAAAATGGAACTATATGTATTTAGACTAGCCCCTGTATGCACACATATCTATTATTATTTCTATATCTATCCATAAGTATCTATATTAAGCTAAACAAGAGTTCATGCTGATGTCTTTGCCTCTCATCCAGTACCACAGGGTTCATTCTATCCTCTCTCTCCTTATCTGTCACCTCCCACACCAAGAGTGAGGAACCACCATCAGCCATTCATATACTAATTTGTTCAATCTTAGTATTCATGTACAGTAGTTTCAGAATTCTGAACCTATACCCCTGTAAGAAATAACTTATCAACTAGAGTGTAGTCATGTATTTTTTTCTTTAGTCTTAGAGTTTCTAGCCATTTCCCAAGTTATTTAGGTCAGCACCTCTTTTTCCCTACCCCTACAGTGATTTATGCCATACATTTGAAATACATTTAGATTGTTTGGTTACGGTCCGTACTCATCACATATCCCTCACTTCCATATGTGCCTATGTATGTGTGTATATATAGATATATTGGTATATAGATATTTAATTTGCAAACATTAAGGTTCACTCTTTGTGCTGTCAAGTTCTATGGTTTTTGACAAATGGATAGTTTTACATATTCTTCACTACAGTAACATATGGAATAGTTCAGTACCCTAAAAAAAATTCCCTGTGCTTCACCTGGTCAGACTCCTCTCCATTCTAATAAGTCTGTAGTAATACCTCATTGATCTTTTAATTTGTACTTCCCCAGTGACAAATGATATTGAACATCTTTTCACATGTTTATTTTCCATATGAATGTCTTCTTTCGTGAAGTATACGTTCAGATATTTTCCTTATTTCTTGAGTTGTTTTCTTACCGCTGAGTGTTAGGAGTTCTTTGTATATTCTAAGTATGAATCCTTTATCAGCTGTGTGATTTGCAAATATTTTCTCCCAGTCTGTGTCTTGTCTTTTCATTCTCTTAACAGTGTCTTTCATAGAACAAAATTTCTCACTTTAATAAAGTCCAGCTTAACCAGTTTTTTCCTTTCAACAATCGTGCTTTTGGTTTTGTATCTAAAACTTATCACCAAACCCAAGGTCACACAGAATTTCTCCTGTGTTATCTTCCAGTAGTTTTATAGTTTGGTGTTTTATGTTTAGGTCTATGATCCATTTTGGGGTTAAATGTTGTATATGGAGCGAAGTTAGCGTCCTTTCTCATAAACATCTGATTATTCCAGCACCGGTTACTGAAAAGACTCTATTTTCCTGTTGAATTTTCTCTGCTCCTTTGTCAAAAGTCAGTTGACTGTATTTGTGTTGATCTATTTCTCTTTGTTTTGCGAGGAAGATTAGCCCTGAGCTAACATCCGATGCCAATCCTCCTCTATTTTGCTGAGGAGGATTGGCCATGGGCTAATACCCGTTCTCATCTTCCTCTGCTTTATATGGGACGCTGCCACAGCATGGCTTGACAAGCGGTGCATCTGAACCTGTGAAACCTGGGCTGCTGAAGCAGAGCATGCAAACCCAACCTCTATGCCACCCCCCTGCCCGCTGTGTTGGTCTATTTCTGGGCTCTCCATTCTGTCCCATTTACCTATGTGTCTATAAGTGTTTTTTAAAAAATTATTTCATAAGTGATTTAGAGTTTTTGGCATAAAGATCATGTTCATACTTTGTTAGTTTATATTTTCATCTAAGTACTTCAGTTTCTGGGCGCTACTTTAAGTAGTATTATTTTATTTTATGTTTTTTAGGAAGATTAGCCTTGAGCTAACATCTGATGCCAATCCTCCTCTTTTTGCTGAGGAAGATTGGCCCTGGGCTAACATCTGTGCCCATCTTCCTCTACTTTATATGGGAAGCCGCCACAGCATGGTTTGACAAGTGGTGCGTCTGTGCACATCCAGGATCTGAACCTGCGAACCCCAGACCACCAAAGTGGAGCGTGCACACTTAACCGCTAGGCCACTGGGCCAGCCCTGCATTATTTTTTTTATTATTGCAAATTCCAATTACTCATTGCTAATATTTAGGAAAGTTGTTGGCTTATGTATATTAACCTTGTATACTGTGAGATGTTTTTCATTTGTTTATTTGTGTGTGTTTGTTTTTTATTTTTGGTTTTTATCTTGCTTGGTGTTCTTAAGCTTCCTGGAACTGTGGTTTGGAGTTTTTCATGAACTTTGGAAAGTTTTTAGTCATTATTACTTCAACTATTTTTTCTACCTGTTGCCTTTTTTTTGTCTTTTGGTATTCGGATAAGGCGTATGTTACATCTTTTTATGTCGCCCCACAGTTCTTGGATGTTCTGTTCTGTTTTATTTTTTCCCCATTCTTCTTTTCCTTCTTTTGTGCTTCAGTTTGGGAAGTTTCTATTGATTATCTTCAAGTTCACGGATTCTTTTTTTGGCAGCTTTGCATCTTCTGATGAGCTTATTGAAGGCTTTTCTAATTTCTGTTACTTCAAAAAATTTCTATTTCCTTTGTTATTTAGATATAATTCATATACCATAAAATTCACTTCTAGAATGCAAAACTCAACAGTTTTTTGGATATTCACAAAGGTGTTTAATAACTGTTATCTAATTCCAGAAGATATTCATCACCCCCTACCCAAAAAAAATCATAGCTATTAGCAGTCTCTCCCCATTTTGACCTCTCAGCCCAGCCCCTGGAAACAACCAAAGATCCATTTCCGAATATATGGATTTACCTATTCTGGACACTTCATATACATGGATTCATATAATATGTGACCTTTTGTGTTTCTCTTCTTTCACCCAGCCTAATATTTTCATGTAGCATGAATCAGTTCTTCATTTCTATTTGTTGGTGAATAATGTTCCATTGTATGGATATACCATGTTTTGTTTATCCCTTCATCACGTGATGGATATGTGGATTGTTTCCACTTTTTAGTTATTATGAATAATGCTACTACAAACATTTGTGTGCCAGTTTTTGTGTGGAGATGTGTTTTCAGTTCTCTTGGGTATATTCCTAGGGGTGGAATTGCTGAGTCGTAGGATGACTCTATGTTTGCCTTTATGAACCACTACCAAACTGTTTTTCAAAGTAGCTGTACTATTTTGCCTTTCTACCAACAAGTATGAGGGATTCAATTTCTTCACATTCTCATCAACAATTTTTATTGTCCAATTGTCCATCTTTATGATTATATCCACCTTAGTGGGTGTGAAGTTGTATGCCACTGCAGTTTTGATTTTCATTTCTCCAATGACTAGTGATGTTGAACATCTTTTCATGTACTTATAGACCATTTGTATATTTTCTTTGGAGAAATGTCTATTCAGATTCTTTGACCATTTTTAATTAGGTTATTGTAAGATTTCTTGTTTTTCCCTTCTTTTAAAATATAGAACTTTATTTTGATAGCTGACATTTTCATAAGCACTTGGTTCACAGAAAATATTTCTTTATATTATTCTGAATACTAGACTCCTATCAGATATATAATTTGCAAATATTTTCTCCCATTTAGAGAGTTGTTTTTTCACTCTTTGATAATGCATTTTGAAGTACAAACATTTTTTATTTTGAAGAAGTCCAACTTATCTATTTTTTCGTTGGTTGCATTTGCTTTCAGTGTTGTATCTGAGAAACCATAGCCTGACCAAAAGTTACAAAGATTTGCACCAGTTTTATGTTTTCCTGTAAGAATTTTATACTTTTAGCATTTATACTTAGATCTTCAAACATTTTGAATTAAATTTTGCATGTGGTGTGAGATAAATTCCATCTCCTTTCTTTTGCGTGTTGATATCCTGTTGTATTGAACGCCATTTGTTGAGAAGCCTATTTGTCCCCATTGAATTGTCTGGATTCCCTGATCAAAAATAAATTAGCTATAAATGTAAGGGTTTACTTCCGGGCTCTCAATTCTATTCCATTAATCTATATAGATATCCTTATACCAGAACGGTGCAGTCTTGATTTCTGTAGATTTCTATTAAGTTTTGAAATTGGGGAGTGTGAGTCCTCCAATTTAATGCTTTTTCACAATTGTTTTGGCTATTCTGGGTCTTATTTCATATAAGTTTTATGATGATCTTATATATATTTGAAAAAAAAGCCAGCCAAGATTTTGACAGGGATTTCACTAAGTCTATATACCAATTTGGGGAATACTGCCATCTTAAGAATATTAAGTTTTCTGATCAATAAAAATGGATGTCTTTTCATTTATTTAGATCTTTAATTTTTTTCCACAATGCTTTGTAGTATCCACTGTATAAATCTTGTATTTTTTTGCTAAATTTCTTTCTAAATGTATTATTCTTTTTGATTGCTATTGTAAATGTGATGGTTAATTTTATGTGTCACCTGGACTGGATTCTGGGATTCCCAGATAGCTGGTTAAACGTTATTTCTGGTTGTGTCTGTGAAATGTTTCTGGAAGAGATATGCTGTGGTAGACTGAGTAAAGCCAATTTCCCTCCTCCTAGTGGGTGGGCATCATCCAGTCCCTTGAGGACCTGATTAGGACAAAAATGTAGAAGCAGAGAGGATTTGCACTCTGCCTGACTGTGTGAGACAGGGCATCACTCCTTTCCTGCCTTCAGTGCTCCTGGTCCTCAGGCCTGCAGACTTCAACTAGACTCTCCACCATATGCTTTCTAGCTGTCAGGGCTTCAAACTCCACCCCACTGGCCTTTCTGGGTCTCCAGCCTGCAAAAGGCAGGTCAGGGGACTTCTCAGCTTTCTTAATCATGTGAGCCAATTCTATCTAGCTAGCTAGCTAGCTAGCTAGCTATCTAACTATCTATGTATCAGTCAATCTATCTTTCTATCCACACATATATATGCTGCTGCTTCTGCCTCTCTGGAGAACCCTAAAACAATAAATGTAATTGTTTTATTAACATTTTTCAATTGTTCACTTTTATTGTGTATAAATATACTGATTTTTATATATTGAATTTGCATCTTACAACCTTTGCTAAATTCAATTATTAGTTTTCATAGTTTGTGTGTGTATTCCCTAGTATTTTATATATATATGATCATGTCATCTGCAAATAGAGTTATTTTTCATTCTTCTTTTCAATGTGGATACCTTTTATTTCTTTTTCTTCTTCAATTTCTCTGGCTAGAATCTCCAGTAAAATACTAAATAGAAGTGATGAGAGTAGATATCCTTATTTTTCTGAATCAGGGGGAAGTCTTTTAATCTTTAAGCATTGGGTATGATGGGTTTTTCATAGATGCCCTTTATCAGGTTGAAGAAGTTCTAGTCTATTCCTATGTTGTTCAATATATTTATCATGAAAGGGTGTTGGATTTTGACAAAGGGTTTTTTTCTACTTCTATTGATAAGGTCATGCAGGTTTTGTCCTTTATTTTATTAATAAGGTGTATTTCATTGATTGATTTTTGTATTTTGAACCAATTTCACTTAGTCATGATTTATGATCTTCTTTATATGCCGTTGCATTCAGTTTGCTAGTACTTTCATATGGAATTTTAATACTACATTCAAAATGGATATTAGTCTTAGTTTCTTTCTTCTTCTAATGTCATTGTTTGGTTTGAGTATCAGGGTTATACTACCATCATAGAGTGAGTCGGGAAGCTTCTCTCCTCTTCAATTTTTGGGAAGAATTTGTGAAGAATTAGTGTCAATTCTCTAAATGTTTACTAAAATTTACTACTGAATCACTTTGGTCCTGGGCTTTTCTTTGTTGGGAGATTTTTGATTGCTAATTCAAAATGTTTACTTGTTATAGGTCTATTCAGATTTTTAATTCTTCTTGAGTACATTTCAGTAGTTTGTGCCTTCATCTAGGCACAAACGTTTAGTTTGTTCATTTCCATCTGGGCTATCTAATTTGTCGGCATGCAAGTGTTTATGGTATTCTTTTATATGATAATTTAAATTTCTAAAGGGTTATTAATAACACCTTTTCTTTTATTTTTGATTTTCCCTTTCTGTCTTGTTCATTCTAGCTAAAGCTTTGTTAATTTTGTTATCTTTCCAAAAAAACAACTTTTGGTTTTGTTGATTATTTCTATTGCTTTTCTATTCTCTATTTCATTTATTTCCATTTTAATCTTTATCATTTCCTTCTTTCTGTTTGGTTTGAGTTTAGTTTCTCTTCTTTTTAAGTGTTTTTATGTGAAAGTTTAGGTTATTAATTTTCTTCTTTTTATAATATGGCATTTACAGCTAAAAAGTTCTCTATTAGCAACTACTTTAACTGTGGCCTGTTTGTATGTTATGTTTTTGTTTTTATTCATCCCCAATCATTTTCTAATTTCTTTTGTGTTTTCTTCTTTGATCCATTGATTATTTAGAGGTGTGTTGCTTAATGTCCACATATTTGTGAATTTTTCAAATTTCCTTCTGTTGTTGATTTCTAATTTTATTCCATTGTGGTCAGAAGACATTTGGTATAATTTCAATCTCTTAAACTTATTAAGACTATTTTTATAGCTTCAAATATGCTATATCCTGGAGAATGTTTTATGTGTACCAGAGAAGAATGTGTGTTCTGCTTTTGTTTCAGAGTGTCATATAGAAGTCTTTTAGATCTCGTTGTTTTACAGTGTCGTCTGAGTCTTCCATTAACTAGTTGATCTTCTATCTGTTTTTCCATTACTGAAAGTTGGGTATTGAATTCTCTATTATTATTAAATTGTGTATTTCTGCTTTCAATTCTGTCAGTTTTTGCTTCCTGTATTTGGAGGCTCTATATTTAGGTACATATGTTCTTATAATTGTTATATCTTCTTGATTAATTGGACTTGCTATCACCATAAAATGTCCTTCTTTGTATCTAGTAATAATTTTTTCATAAAGCTTATTTGTCTGACATTAGTATGGCATTAAAGCTATCTTTTGATTACTGTTTGTATTGTATATTTTCCCATCCTTTATCTTTTAATCTATTTATATATATATTTTTGTGTGTGTGTGTGTGTGTGTGTGTGAGGAAGATCAGCCCTGTGCTAACATCCATGCCAATCCTCCTCTTTTTTTGCTGAGGAAGACTGGCCCTGGGCTAACATCTGTGCCCATCTTCCTCCACTTTATATGGGACGCCGCCACAGCATGGCCTGGCAAGCGGTGCGTTGGTGAACACCCGGGATCTGAACCCGGGCCACCAGCAGTGGAGCACACACACCTAACCACTATGCCATGGGGCCAGCCCCATAACCTATTTCTATTAAAGCATGTCTCTTGTAGGTAGCATATAATTGAATCATGTGTTTTTTAAAGATATTCTTCCAATCTCTGCCTTTTGATTGGCGTGTTCAATCCATTTACTTTTAATGTAATTACCAAGCAGTAAGATTTATGTCTGGCATTTTGCTATTTGTTTGTTTCTTATGGATTACTGCAAGTTATGAAAAAATTGAAATTGACAATTTTTGTCGGTGCTCTTGCTGCTTATGGAAGAGAGGATTTTGGAAGTCCTTCCTCTGTTATTTTTGCTGCTGTCAGTCTTGCATTTCTTTCTACTTTTTTTTCTATGATTTTTTTTTGTGTGTGTGTGTGAGGAGATCAGCCCTGTGCTAACATCTGCCAATCCTCTTCTTTTCTTGCTGAGGAAGACTGGCCCTGAGCTAACATCCATGCCAACTTTCTCCACTTTATATGGGACGCTGCCACAGCATGGCTTGCCAAGCAGTGCGTTGGTGCGTACCCGGGATCCGAACCGGCAAACCCCGGGCCGCCGCAGCGGAGCGCACACACTTAACCACTTGCGCCACCAGGCCGGCCTCTTTTTATGGTTTTGATACTTGCTGATGTTACCCATCTGGTCTTTCATATTGTCTACTTTGTCCACTGAATTCTTTAACATAGTAACTATAGTTATTTTAAATTCCTTGCCTGATAATTCTAACATCTTTATCATATCTGAGTCTGGTATGATGACTACTTTGTCTCTTCAGGTTGTATATATATATTTTCTCTTTCAACATGCCGTTTGTAATTTTTTGTTGAAAGATGGACATGTATCAGATTACAGGTACTGAGGTAACAGGCCTTTAGTGTTAGAATTTATTTTAATCCAGCTATGAAATGAGTATGTTTAATTTTTGTTGTAGCTACAGATACTAGAGTGTTTAAATTCCTCTAGTAGGCTTGTTTTGGTTTTGTGTCTTGCCTTTATACCACTTCTCAGAGAGAGTCTGTGTCACACAGCTCTTTCAGCTATAATTTACTGTTGTTACTGGAGACTTGTTGGTGTGGTTGGAGCGTGTAGGGAAAGGAGATATTTTCTAATATTCTAATTAAGTGTCATTCTCTTAGTATACCAGTGTTGTGGATGGGTGGTTTCAGAATGATTTAGATCCCTACTCCAGTGTTTTTCCTCCATACCTCTCAGCTCCTTAACAGTTATAGCATCAAGATGGAGTATGGTGGAGTTTCTCTTTCCAGAATTGCCCTCTGGTGAAGTCCTTTTTCCAGAGGACTTGGCCTTTGCTAAGGGGAAGTGTTGGAGGATTTCACAAAGGATTTCATCATTCCCTTGCCCTATCAGGGGCTCTCACATTCCTGTGAGAACCTTATAGGGTTGCTAAAGGGAGAGCTGGTGAAAGTGTGGGCACCCCCTATGACTCTCATACTAGCCTACACTCAGCCTCCAATATTTAGTCAAAATAACTATTTAAGTGTTTCTACTACTTACATGGCATTCTGCAGCAACTGCTTCAGGTAAGCAAGTCAGGTACTTTATCTTCCTGGATGCACCTGACTCTACGGATTTTGCGGTGTCAGTTTCCCTTGCAAACTCAGTTCTCTGATGGGTCTAAGAAAAGTTATTGTTTTTCAGTTTTTTCCAGCTTTTTCTTGTTGTAAGGATGAGAGTAATGAATTTTAAGCTCTTTACATTTCCTCTTATTTTAATATTTCAGTGTTTTTCATTTTAGTAATGGTGGTGGGTCTCTAGTGGTCTCTCATTATGATTTAATTTGCGTTTTCTGACTGCTAACGTGTATTGGCTGCTGGAATATTCTTATTTCGTGGACATTTTCTGTCTCTTCCAGTCTCTCACCCGTTTCCTACTGGGTATTCAGCGGTTTTCTTTTTGTATTATAGAAGTTCTATATATACATTCTAGATGTGAAACTTTTGCCGTTATATGTGTTGCAATATCTCCTTCATTCTTTGGTTTTCTTTTTTATTCTACTTACGACGTCTTTGATGAAAAGAAGTTTTAAATTTAATGTAGTACAATTTATAAATTATTTCATTTGTGTTCATTGCTTTTTGTGTCTAAGAATGTTTTGTGTTTAAGAATGTTTTTCCTACCCCAAAGTTTTAAAGATATTCTCCTATGCAACCATCCAGAAGATTTATTGTTATACTTTTTATGTTCAGATATACAGTCAAACTGGAATACATTTATGTATATGTTGTATGGTAGGGATCAAGTTCCCTCCCTTTTCATGAAATATCCTATTATTGACTGTCTTTTTTTCAATTGTTTAATAATCTCCACCATATCTATTAAATATTCTTAGAAAGTAAATACTAAAGTTATAACACAGTATTTTGAATATATTTAGAGACAACACATTCTTTGATTAATATATTTATTAGTTTGAAAGTGCACAATCGTTTAGGTGGGTGAGAGATAAATTTGGATAACGCAATTTCTGTTGAAACCAGTAGCTTTAATAATGCAATGGATTCCCTTACATAGATTATGAAACAAATATGACATTAACAAAAAATATTTTCATAAATGACTTATGGTAGTAACATGCAAGTATAAGCACACACTTCATGGGTGAAAACTTAGAAGGCAGCTTGAAATTTGTATTAATAAATATTAGTATGTTTGTTAATAATTATTTATTAATAATAATTCAATTATATATCTTTATGGTTATAATAATAGTCATAACATGAATATATTTATACCAGATATTTTTCATATTAACGTAGCTTTTTTAATACAACAGGATGGTTGACATCTCAGTCTCTTTTGCTTGATTCTTTCTGCTCTCATCACCCAAACTTTGGTGTTCCAGACTTTCCTTATCCAAGTACAAACCAACATGAAAGTGCTTTCCAAGGCTGTCTGCTTCATGTTTTCTAATGGCCTATTGGCCAAAGTAAGTCATATAGTCAACCCCAGATTTAAGAGGTGGAGAAATAGACTCCACCATTTTATGAGAATGGCAAGATCAAATTGGGAAGGGGATATACATACAGAGAAGTGGGAGTTTGGAGCCATTTGGGGAGCTACTATATTCATTTAGTAGACATAGTACTTTTTATAGCATTCGATCCATAAAAAGTACTCAATAAATGTTTGCTGCCTATCTGACTGACTGACTGACTGAATGAATGAATACTGTGAAAGTAGGCATCATTTCAAATTGAAGAATAACTTTATATGCAATTACTTCTCTTCCTCTTTTAAGACTTGCTTTCTTCAAATGGTAACATGCTTCACTGTTACTTTAAGTTATGGCTGTTCATTCTTATTTGAGGCTAAGAAATGCAATAAAATGCATCCACATTTCACCATAACAGTGTTAAAAATAGACTACTTAACAGATTTTTGCAGGTTAGAGGTTTTAAACATCCAAATGATGGGGAGAAAACAATTTTAGCATTTTGCTAGTGAGGGTAAAAATGGAATATATACTATCAACAGGAAGATATTTTTTCCCGTAGAAAAGGAACAGATAGGATGGCATATGCTTTTCTAAATGTGGAGCTGCTCAATGCTGAGTACAGCTAGCACAATAGTAGCAATTAGATGACTCAGCTTCAAAGATGCTCCTTCACTTTACTATGAAAAGCCAAGTGGTCTAGAACGAAATACAGCGAAAAGTGTGGTTAAGATATGGGGTTTATTTGAGATTTTTTTACTAGTTGGCTAGGTTGAATTGGTTTATTAAAAAGACTTTTTGCTTGAAAAGTCATGATGGGTTTTTTTTTTTTCACCTATTCTTGATGTGGCCTAGAGATTAAAAAGGACCATAGGTCAAATCATTGCTGACTGATGCAACAGTTGGTTTAACAAACAATTTTCAAAATTGCTCCAGGGAAAGGTTATCTAAAGCTAAGAACTTAGATTTTCTTTGTGGAACTACTATTGTCAGAGTTGTTCAGTTGTAATCCTTACTTGTAAAGGATTAATGCCTTTAGACATACTTATGAAAGCTGCCATGAGCATCATATTTCTTGATTCTGTGATTCGGTTTCACAGATTTGGGTACAATTAGCTAGTTTCCTACTTCATCCTACTGTTTTAATTGCTTCACTCTTTTCTGTCATTCTTCAACTCATCTGCCTAGAATTCAAAATGGGACCAGTTACTAATCAAGCCCAGTGGCAACCAAGAATGCACTGGGGTGCTATGTTTCATCTGTCAAGGGGCATCTATCACTCCTTTCCTTGTCAAAAAGAAAATTAAATTGGACTAATACAAATCTCTGTTTTGCCCTGATTAAAGGCCTCTGTCCTCCCTAGGCATTGCCTGACACAATTTTGACTTGTGAGAGACTCAGTGTTCTTATAACATCATTTGGAGAGAGGATGGCTGTCTCCGTGGGTCATTATTCTTCAGATTCACTTGTTTTTTATGGACTATAGGCTAGATAATCTAGATCTCCTTTGGGGTGTTAATTAAGAAGAGTATCCAAAATTAATCAACGGACTCACTAGGGCGAAGGGGAGCTGTCTGAAGACCTTGGACTATAACATGCTTCTGGCGCAGAGAATTGAGCCTTCAGCTATTGAAAAAAGCAAACAAGTGTACAGACGGCAATGTGACATAAAAATTCATATATATATACAAGTATACACTCATTTTTCTTGTCAGCTTGTCAACTTTAATTATAAAGGTTGATTTGCTATTTGGCAGATCTCAACATTGTAGACGTTGGCCATTTGAAAAGCATTGTGTGGTCAAGGTCTTAGAACAATGGTGTAGGAAGGCAATGGATGAGTGATGAGATGCTCTTCCACGCAGAGCACGGAAATGCTTGCCTTGTAACTGAATTGTGACAATTCTGTCATCCCTTCAAGAAAGAACATATTTTATATATAACAAAATATTGGCAATGGATGAAAATCTTGATTTTGATGGTGCAATTTTTTCATCATATTTTGCATTATTCTTTTTTTGTTTCTTGCTTTTTTATAACATATTTGTATCTGGTATTAAGAGCTTTCTTAGAATTTTAGGCTAAAAGCAACCTTTTTAGAAAATTCTGAACATACTAAAAAATGAGTAACTTCAACTCCTTAACTTTAACTAGCATTGTTATTTTACTTCTAATGTCCAGAATCAAATATCTTTTTTATACGGCTTATTTAGTTAATAAATTTTATTAATCTCTCAACCGTCTGATGTTAACTTTCACTTGAACAGTAATCTTCATTGCCAAATCAAAGGGCGATGGATTCTCATCCTATAGCTCATATTTTCAACATCTTTTCCAAAGTTGGGAGATTAGAGACACCTGCTCTTACCCTTCAGCATTCTAAATACTATTTGTCAGATGGTAGACTCAGAGTGCTTATATTCTCTAAAGATGGGTACACCTTCAAAGTCTAGCCTTGCCTATAATGAGCAAGAAATGAAGAAGCTGTTCATTGGTCCCCATGAGCAATGCGTGGATCCTGAGTATTCATATTACTCCTGAGGTTTGGACTGAATCTGATATTGGTAGAACTTGCAATATTAGTACACCTTTCAAATTGGTGAGATTGTTTTAATACAAAAAGTAACTAGTTTCTTACCCAAAACCAACATCCTGACTTAGGTTTGCTAAAAAAATTGCAAGAAAAGCAATTAACATAAATTATTCTTCGCACTTTCTAGGGGCAATCAGACATTATTCCAAGAAGTGTCTTAACTTGCTAACATAGCTTAACATTCTAATTTAATATTACCTACCCAACAGCAATTACTACATAATTTATTTCTAAAAGACAATATCTGCTGAAAGGCTATAAAATATTCCTACTTGTGTGTATCAAGAACATTCTACCAAATTACATTTCTTAACTAATTTTTATTTAATCTTATTCATATTTTTAAAACAATTTTATGTGTCATAAATTATTGTCAATAAACTTGTTATGGACAAGATAGAAATTTATGCAAAATACAAAAAGCAATTTCAACGATCAATTTGAAGGACATAATACAATTTCATTTTGCTTTGATTTTTGATTAGAGATATGCTAACAAAGCTTTAAAATACAAAAAGAATTTTCAAACCTTTATAAAATATTCTTTTCTTACATTCAATATTCTGAATGTTCGCAATAAAAATAATTTATTAATAACATTAATATTTGTTCCAACTTTTTCTTGGGATAATTGATATTTTAATGGTCTTTTAAATATTTCCCCCAAAGACCATGCTAAAATTTCTAATTCTTTTTACTTTCACTTTGAAAAAGATTTTCAGTCTGACTAAGCACATTACCTGTTAGATTAGTACTTCCCATCTGTCCATTTCAAAGCATAATCTTATAATCAGATCAAATATACCCAGAATTCTTTCAGTTCTCATTTGGCTTCATTCAACATATATTTACTGACTTCTAACGTACATGCTGTCATAGAAATTGCATTATCTTGGGCACATCATTTTTCTATAACAATATACACTATTGTTTTAAAAATATCTTTTAGAAACAAAAGGATAGTCATAACAGAGGTTTTTAAATCATTTAGCAGATAAGTTTTTGGGATCCACTTAACCAAGACAAAGTCATTGTGCATTAGGTCAACTTTGTCATTACTACAGTTTCTAGTTCATTTAGTTTCCTTCTGAGGCCACTCTTCAGGAAATGGAGAGGAGCAGAGAAAGTATCTATTTCCAAAGATAGGAGGGGCATATTCACCACCTTGAATATCCCTTTAATAACCTCTGAGTTGAGTAAGTTAACTCTTTTTGAAACTATAAACTATGACTATGAGAAAGAAAGTACCATGACCAATTGTGTGCAACATATCAGAATTCGTATACCCAATCTAATGGTGGATAAAGAGTATATAAACTGTAGACCAATACATAAGAGATACTGAAACACCACAGAAAATATAGCAGGGTGGAGAAAATTGTGTTTACCAGAAACCCTCATGTGTATATTACTACATGGGATTGCCAGAACCGGAAAGAATGGGCCTCTTGGGATGGTGGAGAATAGTGAGATGTCACAGAACCCAGGATCTGGTCCAATAAATGGTCATCAACTAACCTCAGAGGAGGGCGTATTCTGTTTATCATAGAACTTTGTTTTGCTAAGTAGATATGCCATACTGAGATGAGGAGAGAAGGCAGTGTCAAGCACTTCCTCTAACTAAATACTGCAGAATTATTTAAAGTTACTGTTAGACTTTCTGTAGCACCCACATGGCTCAGTTTGGCCTAGCATCCAAGACTTTACACTTTTGCAAATCTTGTGCCATTGTTCAAACAAGTCTTGGAACATTTCTTTGGAAATTTCTCTAAGAGTTAGTTGTACATTGATAATAAATGTATTTTTGAATAAGAGTTAAATTTATTTTAAACAGTAAAATAGCATTCAATCTTGGTAAGTTAATTTAATTACCGGGCTAACTGATTCTCTTCTGGGTCAAAAATATGATGCATCTATAGAATAAGAAGGCTCATAAATGAAGCACAAAGTCACTTCCAAAAATTAGTGGTTTCAAAATGTTCTAAGCAAAAGCATATTAGAGTAAGTGTATGGTCTACCAAGAAGTTTTCAGTTGGGAGAGTATTTACTCTGATTCTAGGTTCTGTTTGATTTCAAAAGTAGTCATATTTTATATTGACATTTGTATTTATATTTATAGTGAATATATTTCCAATAAAATAGATCTAGTGAGTGACCTTTTCATTCCTTAAATTAGTTACTCCAGACTTTGCCTGAATATTTTTGATGAGTGATCTACTAAGATTAAAAAAATAATAATTTTGAAGAAGCAGTTTTAGAATAATTATTTTATACAGAGGTAGTAAATTCAAGGAATATTCTGGCCTGAGACACAGAACAATCTGAAAATACAAATGACATTTAAAAAGGTTAGATAGGGCTGGCCCTGTGGCTGAATGGCTAAAGTTCCATGCTCCGGGCTTGGGCGGCCCAGGTTGGGGGATTTGGATCCCAGGTGTGGACCTACTCCACTCATCAGCCATCCTGTGGAGGCATCCCACATACAAAATAAAGGAAGATTGGCACAGATGCTAGCCCAGGGCGAATCTTCCTCACCGCCCCCCCCCCAAAAAAAAAGAATAGAGAAAAAGGTTAGATGTATTAATTAATGAAAGATGCTTATTAATGCCTTAATTATGGCATTTTTAGAGTACTTTCTAGCACAAAACCCACTGAACATATATTATCTACTTTGATTTTCATGGTAGTCAGTGAGGATATTATTAACAATTTTTGCATTTACAGTAATAAAAGCTTAGCAAATTTCTCTCACCCTCACCCTCAAAGAAAAGAGACTGGACACCAAAGAAATTGCTGTCCCTCTCCTTCCCTCACACTCAGAATAGTGCATTTCTAAAGGTAATCTGGAGCACTAAGATACCTTTAGCGGTAAGTACATGAATACCCAGGGTTGTAAATCAGGATATCACATCTTGGTGCAAAAAATCACATATATTGGAATATAAGCTCACACACGCAGAGAAATGTAAGTAAAATATATATTGCATGTCACATAAGTATAACGATTCTCATCTCAAAACCTCAAGGAGTATTAACATTTATTTCTTGCTGCCATTCAAGTGCTGACTTGTGTTTGGACATATTAAACTCACGCCAACCTAGCAACTCCTAATAGGTATTTCTTAGAGTATATTTAAAATTAGAGATTTTAAAAAATCAGATATTTATTTACTTAATTGATATGGCTTAGATCTTAGATACTTTTGCCAAAATATTTCAAGTTATAGCTGGGTAATCTAATGGTTTAGGAGGAATATTTAGGTGAAAAAATTCACACCAACTTATATGCATTTCTAAACCATGGCCATTGAATGATGAAGTGTTTCAATGCTGCATATGCCAAATTACCAATAAAATGGTGAACTGGTTCAGCACACAAGTATTTGATAATTAATACATTAAATTAGTATTAATATAAATACATATGTCTTTGCTATCATTTTATTTTCTCAGACAAGTGACTTATCTTTTTGCATCTTCATAGAACAAAATTCTGCAAGATATTTTTAAAGTTGTAATATTCTTTATGTACAAAGGCTGTGTTAAATTTTATAAATTAGGGAGTAGATTACTAGAATATGACAGAAATTGGTAAATTTGTGAAAACGTTAAGAAATGTGTAATACACGTTTACTTTAAAACTATTTTGAATATTTATATTAACTAGTGAAATAAACAGCAATATTTTAGAACTGTTAGGACTTTAGATTTTATATTTTTTTAAAGTTGGTAAAATTAGATGCCATGGATACTTAAACCTGTCCTTTCAAACTATTGGCTATAGTTTCCTGTAGCTGTTATTCAATGGTATTATGGAATTTTGTTACAGTGTAACATAATTTACAATACACCATTTTACCTAGTTAGCCTTGAAGATTCACCTTTTATTTTGGAGCACAAGTGATTATATATAATTGAATAGACACAAAATATATATTTATTATAGATGACACTGAGCTATAATATATAATATATAGTACATAATTCTATACAGACTATATATCATATAATGCATAATATTTTGTTATTATATGGGATAACAAAAATAAAGGTAGCAAATGTTCCCAAATACAAACTCATAAGCCAAAGGTATTGGTAAAACTTGCTAAAAATGAGAAAACGAAAATAAAGTCATCAAAAATTCTTAAGAGAAACTCCAAACTTTCTTTTAGTTATTTATTGCTAATAAACCAAATACATAAGGAAATGTTTCTAGCATAAATCAAATTATCAATCCTACATTAACCTAACTGTGTTTAAATTCTCCAAATAAAAACTGTGAACGTGTGACTTGACACAGGTCTGACACAGGAATAGAGCTGTGAAATCCAAATAGTCGTGAATATAGTCCAGGGTATTTGGTTTCACGTACGGAGCCTCTGGGTTGTCAAATATGGAACAGAAAGTTTTGAAAGAGTTAATGTCTCAATAATACCAAATTCCTCTTAAAGTAGAGTTAAATTACTTTTTTAAAAAGACTCACCAGTTTCTTAACTTGCCT
Source organism: Diceros bicornis minor (assembly GCF_020826845.1). Classification (NCBI taxonomy): domain Eukaryota; kingdom Metazoa; phylum Chordata; class Mammalia; order Perissodactyla; family Rhinocerotidae; genus Diceros; species Diceros bicornis. The sequence continues at coordinate 10,488,577 of NC_080779.1, read as the reverse complement.
ATCTTGTTAATTTGATTAATAAAAAAGAACAACATAAAATGGAGTGAGAAATGCATATACATAATTACCAGAATGTTTAGAAAAATTATGAGGTGGGCATTAAGTCAGTGTAATCTGAGTTAGGCCATGGAGAGTTTCCCCATGAATGTATTAACGTGCATATATTTATAAGCTATGTTCTCACACCAGCTTGCAATCTTAAATGGTTTTAAGTATTTTCACTAAATGAGAAATGTGTCTTAAAGACCTATGTACAGGCTTGAATATAAACTATTTATAATTTCTCTTCAAAGTATACATTTATTTTTTAAAAAATCTATTACTTAAAATAAGTAATTTATGTATCTCATGGTTTAGATTCATGAATTCATGTATCTTTGCATTAAATCATGAATGCTTGATAATGAAACTACATTTTCAAAAATTCAACAAAGTTCAATGCTTAAATACATTCGTGGATATTTGCCATATATTTAGATTTTCAAGGGGAATAAAGACATTGTGATTCTAATGATTATTTTAAATATAAACACACATGGGACCTTGCCGGATTCCACACAAACAAGGTAAAAAATTGAAACTTAGAAATAATCTACCTAGGAAAATAAGTAACTTGAATCATACCACATAATTATTGTCTCTCTATTTGCCTTTCTTGGAGATAGCACGAATGTCAAATTTCACCTCTTAGGGAACAACACTCTACTTTGTCACGTGTAACTAGAAACAGATAAACATAGCAAGCCATTTCTCCTTTTCACTTAGTCCTGGTACAATCATTTCAAATGAAGAATATCTTGTTCCTTCAAAATATGTTTGTAATGAAAAAAATATTATTTTAGAAGGGATGAGAATATGAAGATGTAATTTAACTATATTTTTCGAATGAAAATTAGATTAGAGGTAACTATCAGGAAAATCATGTTTCTGTTTCTGTTAACCTTTTAACATAAACTGCTCACTTGTGACAAACTTAAAAAAAACAGCACTGAAGTTTTATGTACTGCATTTGACTTACCAGTTTTTCTTCTGACTGGTGTTTCCTCTTGGAGAGAGCCAGCATTTTACTTTAGTCAGCCAGAGGAATTCTGGTGAAAAACAGCCTAAATGACACATTGTAACTAGACTAATACTTGTGCTTTGCTTTTACAAAGATAGGTGAGAGATGAAAGCAAATTTAAAATTAGTGCGATTCTATATAAAATACAAAATTAGCTTATCTAATTCCTTCCTAAAGGATTACTATAGGCATTCCCTCTTAAAATACCATCATGTTTCACTCAGAAAGTTTTTTGTAATGGGGATTTTTTAAAATTTCTTTGAATCAACCTATTAAACATAAGTTAAGAATTTAAAAAAACAATATTCACTAATGTCATGCCTTATTTTAGTGGTAATCTTTCACCTATAATACGTGAAGATAACAAGTTTGTATTCATACAAAGGTGTTAATTAATGAAAGGGAAACCTTTGCCAATTATTGACACGTTCTTCTCTAATCCTGTTATGTGAAACATTCTAATGAAGTCATATTTTATTACTGATGATATACTTTTGATTTTTTTTTAACCTCGAGAGAGGGATTGAAATAATTTATTTGGTTTCAGCTACTTTGTAATCGCAGCAGGTAAGAAAGCTGTGTTTTGTTTGCCACATTGTGGGCTCCAGGAGAAGTCATAACCTGTGCAGGTTCAGGATTTAGGACCTGGACCTTCCCACCATGGGAGCTCAGCTTTGAACCTGCACCTCGGCCTGGTTACCTCCCGGGCCACAAAGCTGTTGGCTAATTATCTCTGAATAAGAATTGCATTGGACCTTAATTTTCAGTAATAGGGTCTGATAGTTTGTGAAAAAGGACGGAAGAACAACCCTTTTGTCTTTCACACACCGTTTCTGTCTGGAGCTGGGGATGGCCTAACTCACTCAACAAACACAACGAATGGAAACTTTATCACATTATTTATGTCCTCACCCTCTGTAATAGTAATCTCCTCCAGCAAGAGGATTGGCCTCGGACTAGACACTGTCTTCCATTGCTTAACTCCGCAAACCCAGGAGGGAAAAGTTTTCACAATACTGTGAGAATATTTGCAAGTAGTTCCACCATCATTGTAATAAATCCTCTTAGAAAGTAGATTTATAATTGTGGTTCTAGAAAACATAGTATACTTATCTCATTTCAAATAAAACCATAGACTTCTTTGGGAACTAGCACCTTCATGAGTGTGTCCTAAAGTTTGAGCATTGCCCTGAGCAGTTTCCAGAAGAGAGCCGGTTAAAGGAACACAAAGCCCACCTTAGACCTGAGCATTTCTCTAACCCATTGTCAGTGTGATGGTTTTACAGGATCTGGCGTCGGTTGCTTTAGGTTTTCAGATCATTGTGGTACAAGTACACTCTGGGGCAGTTTTGAGGAAGGACAACATTGGTAACAATTGTGTTTGCATATTAAGTAATTAGAGTTCACACGTAGGTGAAAGGCTTTTTCAGTCAATATTTGGAAGTGTTAGGTAGACATCAAATCTCACTTCTCCGGGGCTACTTTCCTTCTGTTCCCCTTCTCCCTACAGCTTGTCCTACAACACAGTGACACTGTCAGCCCCTTTTGCTTCTGAACCATCAGAGAAGAGCTCTGTAAAGTTCCAGGAATTATTGGTGAAGATGCTGACAATCACCCCGCCCTGCCCTCTTCCTTGCTCCAGGTTTTATGCATGCGTTCGGGAAAAGGCAATGGATGTAAGAAAGTCCAGGCACAGAGGGTGGGCCGGAGGCTCGGTGCAGGAGGGACACTGCACTGTGGCCTCGAGGCGGCTTGCCACCGAACGTGAGCATCAAAATAGAGACTGGAGCGAGTCTAGAGATGAAAGCTACTCCTTAAGGAGCTCTGGGTGAAGAGCAAATGTCATTGGTCTTTTGAATGTAGGCTCTGCTCTGTGGGAAGAGGACAACTGCTCTGAATCCTGTATTGGTCCAGAGGGAGTTGGGGGAGGAAGGCAGCTGCTCTCCTTTGCCAGGCTGGCGGCATATTTTAAGTAAGTCCCAGTGATGAGAATGACGGAAGAGGGCAAATGAATGGCAAGGAGAAGCCCCTTCACTCCTGTTACCTGCATCCAACTGTTTCTCTATCATTTCATCCGGGAAGAACCTTCACATGGTCCCCCATGCCAGGTCGTATCCAGCACCTTGAGGGAGGTCCGCGCCCACGGCTCAGTGTCCAGCCCAGTGCCTGGTGCCTGATGCACAGGACACGCTCCATGCAGCAGCACCACAGCATCTGTCCAGCCGGCTCTCCCTGCATCTTCACAACAGGCCCGGGAGCTGAGCACTACAGTGTTGCCTATTTAGCGTTGAGAATGCCAAGGTTTGGTATCATGCTCCAGGCCACCCAGACAGCAGGAGCGGAGCTGGAAGGGAATTAAGGTCTTTGGGGCACTGCCCTAATCCGAGGCTCCACAGCTGTGAGCATACGTTGTCTGGAAGAATCGTTACAGTTAACACTGAAGTCGATCATTTAATGAGTGATTCCGTACATGTTGCCTCAACTCGCCCTCCAAACCCGCTTTGAGTAGATATGAACTTTGCTCCATTGTGTAGTTGAGAAGACGAAGATTCATCGACGTAGCTTCTTCCTGAAGGAGCTCCACATCAAATAATCAGGTGCCTTGCTCACACTCCCCCATCTGCAGCGCTGGGCATGGACGCCGGGCGCCTCCGGAGGGCATCTTCTTACAGAAGTGACTCCCCTGCTTTGCAGATGGAGTCTGTGCAGGTGCCAAGGCTCCCTTCTCCTGTGCGGCACTCTTTGTCACTCAGCACTCTCCTTCCCTCAGCGGCGCCTCTTCTGCTGTTCCCCATGCACGTATCTGATTCTCCAGGCACCTAAAATGCTGATCCTTAGCTTTGCTGTTTTGGGGGGAGAGTGCATTTTCAGTGCCTTTTTTTGGTGTGGATGTGTAATTTCTATAACTGATGCCTTTGGCTCCAGAGAGGCACTTCACTCACTCATTTATTCACCAGCGATTACTTATGAACTCCCTACTACGTGCAGGCCCTTCACCAGACAGTGGCCTGCAGTGGTGAGGAAAACCACCCAGCCCTTTTCCTCATGGCGAGGATGGTGTAGAGACTAGTTTCTCCTTTCCTCTGGTCTTGAAACAGAATAGCAAACAAGATCTTTTTAAAGACTTAGTTTCCACATTTACCACTACATTGCCAAGTAAATCTTTGATGCTTTAAATATCCCTTCTGGACACCCCCTCCTTTACCTCCTCTCCTGTGTAGGATAGATGTTCCTGTGAAGTTCTGGGTAGCTGGGTGGACGTAACCCCAGTCAAGTGCGGTGACGTGACCAGTTTCAGATGCGGCAGTGGAGCTCACCTCTCAGAGCTGGATTTGCTATGTCACTGCTGAGCATATCCTTATGGATATTCCCTCAGCTGTGACACAAGAGCTTCCCTAAAGACTTTACTTCAAGGTGACATGAGATAATCTTTTGGAAAGATTTAGCACAGAGTTAGGCACCAGTAAGTGCTTAAGAAATGCTAGTATCGTTCTTTCCTGTGGTTTGAAGATAAAATGCAATCACACGTGTAAATAAAAAATTCAATACAATATTAATGTTGTTATCAAGTTATAGACCAAATAAACCTTTAAGAGACAAGAATGTTAAAAATCTCTAAAAAACATCAGGATGTCGTAATCAAAATTCTTGTGGCAATCACTTTGTTAAAAATCTAATACCTGTGGTGGTTTCATAAAACAGGTGATTATGTTTAAAGGATGCTTTTTGCACGCTGCTGCTGTCTTATTTACTTAAGGATAGATTAAGTAAGTGTTAACGGTAAGCAGCAAGTGCTCGATTACTTTTGTAATACTCATTTTTAAAATCTCATGTAGGTTCTTGTCTCCGGGATCGAAGCAAAGAAGGTCTGCTACTCTAGAAACCTAAAAACGGTGTATGACTGCAAAAGAGGACAGTTGCTTCTTTTAGAATTACACAGCTAGACGACAAGTAGAAAGAAAAAGTGCTAATTTTGCTTAATTTCTCTATGCCCGAACAAGTTCTTGACACGAAAGTATCATCTAATCATGCAAAATGTAATTTAAAGGTTTCTAGCATTTTCTTTTCTCAGTGACCTCTCTGCTTTAAAAAATGTGAAAACAATCTGATCTTAAAAAGACACTTTAACATAAAAGTTAATCTACTCTTCAGGTTCACTCAGAGGACTTTATGGGGTTCCAGTGATGAGGAGAAGAGACAGGAGATCCTGTCCTGCAGAGTGAAGCCCGCGGGCACTGAGCGGACAGGAAAGAGACAACCCCACCACAGTCACTGCCAAGAGGCTGTGTTGGGACACACATTTGAATGCTTTTTTCTAAGTGGGTGCATATTTTATGCAGATCTCCTCAGTTATATTCATGAATGACATAAAAAGATGTAATTTCACAAGATGAAAGAAAATAGTAAAAGCATCAAAAAAAGAAATCCCATAACATTGTAGACTTATGTTTTGAATATTTTTTGCATCTAAGTCCAAATATACATCTTTCTTGGGATGGTCTCTGACGTCGCGTGTCTGAAGTCAGGGGTATTCTTATGAGATGAAAGAAGGAAACCTACTTGAGCAACATCCTTAAATATCCTAATGGCGAGAAAGAGAGAAAACTTGAATAAGTTTTAGAGATATTTTGTACTCAAGAAACAAGATCCCTTTCTTTTAAAATCAGTTTTTGTTTTTTAGATTTCCTCTATACTGATAACTGAAAATAATTTATTAGTAAAATAAGACCCTAGGTAACTTTTTAAAAATTATTTCAATAGCAAGTCTGACGACTTTGTTGATATTGTAAGTTGACTTTGACTCACTGAACTCATTAATTTGGTGTCTCAGAAACACAACCACGGATTATGAGCTAGATACTTAAACAAGAGTTTTAACGTTCTAATTATTTTGTTCTTATACCTTGCCTCAAACTGACCATAGTGTGTAATTTTTTGAAAGAAAAATTTTTTAGAAAACCAAACGCTGGTGATTAATTCTCATCCTTAACTTTATAGTATCCAGAATGGAGTTTATCTTTAGAAACCAACAGTGATGGTTTAAAGGAAGTTTTCTCTTTGTTTTCTTTTCACCTTATTACTTGTTTAAATTTTCACTTCTAATATTTAATCACTTAAATTGTAACTTGTACGTGACAATTGATGAAAATATTTAACAGTGTGTATCAATTTTTGAATTCCTCCAGCAAATATCAATGGCTAGCTTACACGGAAGATTTCTCTCTCCCTCTAAGAGAATGTGTGTTCAGGGCTGCACCATGTGAAATACTATAATTGGAACCTATTCTACATTCAAATAGATAAATTATTAATACTCTCTGCTGCTGTTAAACAAGCATCACATTTGCGGCATTGAAATTCTGATTCGTCAAGTATTGGGGGATGTAACTATATTAAACAATGCGTCCATGTGAGGGGAAAATATTCTTTGGAAGGGGGATCTTAATCAGTTTCATGCTGAGCAAAAGAAAATTGTAAACTATGCATTAAAAGAAGATTTACTGAAAGTTATTTTTGTTAGATCCACTGCATTCTAATTCACTGCTTCCCTTTTGCTTTCAATGATAATATACGTAATCTTCCAGGAACATTCATGAGCAAAGTTTGATGTGGATTTACACTTGTGGAGCTACATCACAATGGGTAGATTTAAGGTATTGTAAAATGAGTTTTTGGATTTGTTACAGAGGTATGGAGCCCCTCAGATACAGGCAGCTAGGTTTTCCAACATATGGCAACCACCTTATTATGAAACAAAACAGTGTTAAGTCAAAGTACCTGATTACGATTCGCGAGTGCCATGCGGCTCCAATAGCCAGGCTTATATTTAATACCTCAGAAACAATATCATTTATTTTTCTGTCTTCTCTGATCCCTAAGTTATTGGGTTTGTAGGCTTTGAAACCTTAAGCAAAAGGATAAAATACAAATTATAGAAAACATTGGAGTATGGAGAAATCAAATTACATTCTTTGCAATCCTGAGAAAGACGGTTAGCATTCCTCTTGTGCAGGCTGGGCGAATCCCCATTACCAGAGAGCTTTCGAGGGGATAATTAGTCGTCTTTGGGGTACAAGGAAAGCATTCAGATTGCACTAGGAATAATCAATTATACGAAAGGGTTAATTTCCAGGTTTAAAATAATAATAATCCAACTTTTTAAAAAACAAAACCTATTATTGACAGGATTCAAATAATCAAAAAAATGGTCAGGCATGATTTATACACAACGAGTACCCATAGAGGTCTAGAAGAAGGTATATTTTATTTCAGATTAGTAGGTGGGTTCTCCTTGTTTTCAGCTCTCTCTTTAAATTTCAAATTTACTATGAAATTGTGGAATTTTGGAAGTTGTTCAGGACTGAACATAAAGAAAACTATAATCACCGTCAACAGTAGAAAGCAAATTCCTTTGCAACATGAGTTGCTAATAAATAAGACCTTTGTGGAAACTGCAGTGAATGACAAAAAACTGTTAATGGATAAATATATTCAGTTGGGTGTAATAACTAGTTAATTTGGAACCAGTTGGAGTTAAAGTTCCATGGGCTCCTCTTGGGCCCTTGTTCCTACACGGTGCTCTCTTATTAACAAGGCTTTAATTCCAGTACTGACAGACAAAAGCGTCGGACTCTAATGAACTGTCTGCTCTGTGCGGAAAGCTAGTGGTAATGTAGAATGTTAGTTACAATAATGATAATCTTTAGTATTTTTAGCTTGTCAGAACTTGCACAGCTAACAACAACCAGTCTTTTACTAAAACTCCACCTCATCAAACTAACTTAATTAGCAATTCAACTCCTTTATTTTTGTTTTGGATTCCCCTCTGGCTACTAATTAAAGCTTAATCGAAACCGCTGAACTGAGGTTGTAAAGAATTCATTAATATTAAAATTAGCCCCAACAATTTTTTTGGGGGCTGGTGCAGTTTGTATTTGTTACTGTCAGGGGTTTGAAACTCAGTTGAATTGTTAAAAAAAGCCATAGTGGAGATTCTCAGTCTTGCCACACATATGAGCTGAGCGCCTATGACGACGGATGGCAAAAGGGATACAAACAGGTCATTTCTGACTGCGCAAACTCAGTCCACTTGAGGCCACTTTAAAACATATTTAGCCAAAATATAGCTTAGGATATTTTTCTCAAGTCATTCACATTGCTTTATCCTCCTAAGTGGTTTCATATTTTGGATAAAAGAGAGGAGAAAGGGCTCTGGAAAAAATTTCAAGGATTGATTTTTACGTATTATCTTGACAAGATTAATATGTTTGAAAAACGAACAGATTTAGCTCTTCACTTTGATTTTTTCACTTTCTGTAACATCAAAGATTGCTCTAACGGCGGTGCTGGTCATTCTGAAAAGTAAAATCAAATGAGCACCAAACCCAACTGCTCTGTACAGGACACACTTTTTTTTTTTAACTGAAATCTGATCTTTTATGGGGAATGGTTGAAAAGGAAATGTAATACATTTTTTTCTCTAATAAAATGATCATGTCGGTGTATGCCTTCAGTTCTTTTCCAGATTTCTTTTGATGGTTTAAGTAGTAAATTTAAAACTGTTAGATTTTTTTTTAGCTCATATTAAAAAATCATTTACTCAATATTTGGATATTTGTAAATATTCTCAATTTCAAAGACACCACATTTTGTTTTCCAGTATGTGACATGTAAATGCAAATTGGAAACGTTTTTCTTCTTGTTGAATGGGAAATGATTTTCATAAATCAAATCCCCTTTTCATTTTAATTTTTGATATTTTAATAATTTTGTGAAAACATGTATATTTATTTTACCCTTTAGGAAAATTCCAAGTGTGTAAGAAACAAACTTGTTGGCACTAAAATATACAGCAACTAATACTATTTAGCATATCTTATTAAACCTGGAAATTAAAATACATTTACAAAATGCAAAACTTTATCAAAATATACATGAAAATTACACTTGCATCTAGGTTTCATTTAGATAACATTCATGACAAAATAATCATGCACACATTTAAAAATAAATATGTGGCCATTTTTAAGCCCCTGGATAAAATCAACAATGGCATATAAGGCACACAATTTTAAATCTGGGTGACAATTTCCATGAAGTTATTCAAATACATTTTGACTTCTGACAAGAGGATGTAATTTATAAAACAGAACCTGCCTATCAGTGGAACCTAAATTAGCATAACGAGGATACTTTCATTTCTGCAAGTGCTGTTTTTGACATCCTAATGTGGAGCCCTTAGAAGAAACCGGGGAAAAAAGGTCAATAGACATCAGTAGAAAATTATGAATAAAATACTTGGAATCTTTATCTGATTTGAGTACACAAAATAAATTTTATTTTCAAAAAAATAGTTCTTCCTCAAACTGATAAAAATGCTTCTTAAATGTGGAAAAGTCTAATAGAGCCTTCAGCTGCAGTCATCCGTCTAAACTAAGGGAGATGTTTGAGGTTATCATTGCATGACAAGAAACGTTGTTTGACATTAATGTTATGCGATTTTTTATCAGTGTTTTGAGTTAATTTCCTATTGTGTTTCACATAAACACGCTGCAGTCATAAATATAACCTTTTAAAGTTGTTTTACAAATTTGTGTTTCGAGTGAAATGAGACTGGTTATTCTTTGAGTGATTTGGGGTATTGGAGAAACATACACCAAATTGTTGAGGGAAAATAGATGCTTTTTAGCTTAAGAAATATCAAACCATATTAACCAGAGAAAACGCTACTTATACCATTCAATTCAAACCTGACCTGAGAAATAACAAAAGAAGCCACAAGTTCTTTGTACAGTATTTGAAAAAAAAAGGAGCAGTTAAAAAAGTAAAATCAGCAACTGTATTTGCTGCTTAAGTTACAAATATTATTTGTTTAAAACTTTGAACACAAGGAAATAGTGATATTTTCCAAACATATCCCTAAAATATTATTGACATTTTTTGGGTGCCTTTGAATTTGATGTCCTTAAGTAAGCTACGAAATCATCAGCAGCGTATAGTCCCACAAAAGCTTCCATCATTTTATACCAAATCAAACTGGTAAATGCTGCTTCCCCACTGAAATGTCTACAAAGGGAAATTTCCTGAAACTTTCTCCTAAAAGGATATAGAGGAATGTGTATTTACCCAAGAAATTAACATAGTGTATTTCAGAGTATATGGTGATGTCACTCTGACTGTCAGGAATGTAACAGTTTGGTACGAATGTGGTATAAAAATGATATGATTTCTGTGTAGAACACAGAAAATGGCTAAGAGATTGTGGTCTTTCAACTTTATTGTTTTAACTATACCTTTATCTGGAGCCCTTTTAATGAGTCTACATTTCTTTTGTCTATTTATGATCTTAAATGAGGACATTGCCTCCTGCCCAATTAAACAGATCATTATTGGGATTATATAAAACATATACGTTACACACAGATTCTCAGTAAATATTTCGATATTTCTCAACATATCAGCCTTATTTTGTGAGTACTTTATATAGGGCAGAACCACCAATACATTCTCAGGTTTACAGAGATACAGTACATAAATACAGCATTTTAGTTCTAAATGTGGCATTGATCTTAACTAGCATTAAGAGATTTGTTGTAATATTTTAGGATATCATAGAAGAATAACAGACAAAAGAACATATACCTAGCATTGATATAAATATTCTTTTTCTTTCTCTTCTACTATTCCTCCTCTCACCTATATAAACTTAATTCAAAAACTGTAATTATTCCTCAAATATTAGTGAAAAAAGAGGACACCATATTTAATTTATATATGTATATGCCAAGTAGTGCTTGATATTTATTCCTAGAAGTGGAATTGAAGATAAAGGGGATTATATAATTGTGAAAAATCAACTTCTATGAAATTAATAAAAATGTTATCATCTGTGAAATAATGATATTTAATAAGTAAAATATTAAATGGTTTTCTGAACAATTAACTATGATTTTACAGTAAAGTAATACCACAAGAAGAAAAATTTGGCTTCTGTATATAAGATACTATTCTTCTCTTTGTGTCATATTTTTCCTGTGGAAGGACAGAAGGGAAGAGTGGAGGGAATGAGCTGGGGATGGGGTAGGGAGGACAGAATGACATCTGGGGATATAAAGGACCTGGCCTCGCTCGCCTCAGAGTCTGCCATCAAGTGCTGTGTGGTGATTCAGTGCTGGGCACGGGAATGAATTCGATGGAGCTTATCTTTACTGCTGTGCACTGGGTCAGACCTGTAAGTGTGACTGCTTTATAGGAAATTTTTTACAAAGGATCCCTTTGCTATGTCCTGCAGATTATAGTGTTGGAAAGTTAGCAGTAGAAAAGCCTTGTGAAAGGGGGAAAAGTAGAAAGGTGGTTGCCAAGGGCTGGGGAGGTGGGCAGTGGGGAGTGGAGAGTTAACGTTTAATGAGTAGAGTCCCAAAATGAAAAGAGTTCTGTGGAGGAATGACGGCGGTGGTAGCACAACAATATGAATGTACCTAATGCCCCTGAACTGTACTCTCAAAAATGGTTAAGGTGGTAAATTTTAAGTTATGTGTATTTTGCCACAATTAAAAAAATAACCCTGAAAAAGGAGGAAGTTCGGTTTAGAGAAATGTAACTCACATGTTGCGAGTAGGAAACGAACAAGCTATAAAGTCCTGAACAAATGCAGCCCAGGGAGGGGCCTCTATACGTGTTTTAGGAACGATAATGTGGTCTATGGCCTGGGCAGTGGATGCCAGGCTGGACCTGGAATCTGCCATCTTCCTGCTGAGGGAAGAGGCCCTTTGCTGACCAGGACAAGGAGCAGAGTGCTGGGGACAGCACCCACGGAGAGATGCCGTCTCCTGCCTGATTGACAGTAGCCAATTCCCAGATGCAGTTTTAAGGTAATATCCGGGATTACTCAGCTCTGAAGAACAATTAATAAAAATCAAGACCATAAGATATAACAGAAATGAGTTACTGAAGAAACTGTAAGTTCTGAAATTTCTCCGACAGCAAATGCTGTCAGTGACAATGAAAATTGTCTTAAAAGCTTCCTCTTTTAAGGACAGGTAATTATTTCAATTTGGAATGCAGAGACTATGCTAGTGGATTGGTGGCATTCTGGGAAGGGAAGGGAACAGACAACAAATGAGAAGACAACAAGACAGAGTCAGCCACAGGCTTAACCAATCCCTGTGCAGTGCAGCTGTATCACAATTCTGATAATGGCGGGATTGCACCAGACGAAACCTGCGGTTTGTAGCATAAAATGCTGCTTCAGTTAACCAGTTAGTAAATCGCACATCATTCTCATTTCTCGATTGTGTGTTCAGTCATTTAAAATTGGATTATTGAGTTTCTACAAAACCTGAATTAAAGATCTTTCTCAAATGCACTGAAAATCAGTATCTCACCATTGTGAGACTGAAATGACATACCCCAGGTGGGTAAAATGCACCCTTTTCTGATGGGTTTAACAAGCCTTAGCCCTGTCTTGTATTATACACATTACAGAAAAATGCAAGAAAATTCAATGATTTGTTGTCAAAGATTAGGAGTAAATGAATTATGGCCAGAATGCCTAACAATTAGGAGTTAATTGTATAATTAAGAAGATCAATCCTACAATTTTTCAAATGATTTGGAAATGGATTTTTAAACGAACACTGTAACATATGCATTTTTGTCCTTGTAATTATAAAAGATGCACAGAAGTGTTAAACCAAGCTTGGCCTAACACTCCCCCCCACCCCCGACTCTTTATTCATGGATATATAACTCTGCTGAGAGCATTCATTGGTCTATCAGCTGAAGGATTACAAATAACACTCCTTGTAACTAGAAACCTAAAAATACAGTATTGCATTTTATGTTTAAAATTCATTCTTCAAGTGAACATTTAAAGCCTTGTTTTATTACAATCTACAATGACTTTACTATTCTTTTCATTTATGCATTTAAATATGTAGTCTTCACTTTTAAAGAAGCAAAAATTTTTGAGTGATTTTTGACACACATTGCATTTTTATGTGTATCAAAAATCTAGATTTCCTTTGTGGGGATTTGTGGACTATTCTAAATTAATTTTAATAATCCTTCTCCTAAAACACAAGAAATTAAAATAACATTGAAAAGGTAATATTTTTCTTCTTTGACTTCAAGAAGATATGTATTTCAAGCCTAGTTTAATGGCAAATGTATAGGTATACACAAATTACATTAAATTAAAAGTTATTTTGGTGATTTTTATATTTCTTTTTTTATCTTTAAATTGATGAAGAATGAGCATCTTCTTTTTTTCTGGATCACGTATAATTGTGGATAAAAATTCTGAGTAGTTTAAAGAATTTAACAAAAAACTACAAGTTTATTTATAAATATATAAATAGATATACCTCTAGTCACATCATTTTTCCCATTAAACTTAGTTTGCAATGTACAAACCAGATCAACCACATTTTGTAAAGATTAATGATTTTAAATATTGATAATTATGCCCATTACAAAATGTCTTTGTTTCTGTCAGAATTCATAAATAAAGTTTATTGAGGAAGTCTTGTATTAATTCTACTGATTGGTTTAGGTTGATTCTTCAATGACAGCTAATTATTCTCAGCATATTATTAGTTATGAAATATAAGCCAGCATCTCTTAGTCTTTTTACTTCTAATTCACTCATAGGTCAAATGCTGGTGACTTCTCAGATTACATCGGATGACTTAATCCTTTGTTTTAAACCTGGTTTATTCAATTGTTTTAGGTATATTCATAATGTTCTATTACAGTAAAGATAGACATAAGAAAAAGAACATTCACACAATGCAAAGCAAAAGAAATTATTCTTATTATTTTGTGTGTGTGTGTGTGAGGAAGACCAGCCCTGAGCTAACATCCGATGCCAATCCTCCTCTTTCCTCTTTTTTGCTGAGGAAGACTCACCTCGGGCTAACATCTGTGCCCATCTTCCTCTACTTTATATGGGACGCTGCCACAACATGGCTTAACAAGCAGTGTGTCTGTGTGGGCCCGGGATCCGAACCGGCGAACCCTGGGCCCCCACAGCGGAGCACACGCACCTAACCGCCTGCGCCACCAGGCCAGCCCCGAAAGAGATTGTTATTTAGCTCTCCTTTCCTCCAGAAAATTCAAGAAGTATATACATAGAACTCAAAAAATTGTGGATCCAAAATATATTTTAAAATCCAATTATTTGAGGAAACCAGTTGAAAGCACATGAACTTGCTCTCAATCTGGCACCCCATTTTAGCTGCACAATTATGACATGCTTTGCTAATATGTCTTATGCAATCTCATTTGGAAAGTTCTCCACAACTTTTATTGGGAACACTTATGTAGACAATTTTAACCCAAATCCAACTTTACCTGAATCGTACAGGAATTGAGTCTTTTGAAGCATTTACATGAGGCAGCAGTTTCAGTGATAGATTTTTCTTTGCTAATGTGGGCTTTTAAATATCATAATAGCAACAAAAATAACAAAAGAAGAAGAGGGCAAAAGATAGATGAGAGAGAGAGATTGAGGGCTCTCCCCTGAGAAGAGCACCCACTAATCTCTAAGTGCACGTGCATTGGTGGCTGCAGGTGCAGTGGAAATCGTGGTACAGGGGGCAGAGTGGGAAACGCTTTCCCAATCATACGTTGTGGCAAGTACTCTGGAGTCCCACTGCCCTATTTCCAGGTTTTATTGCTCATCATAGTGCATCCTGGGGGAGAACCACTTATTTTCTTTAATTTTTTTAAATGGAGAATTACCAATGGTTGTAACGTAGCTCATGAGATCAACATCCCCCAGAGAAGGAAGAAAAGGTGGAAAATGGACTTTAGTTTACAACCTTTTACAATGCAATTAATTATGTGTCAGTAACTTCAACATCAGATGATCATCAAGATGTTTCTTGGTGGCTAAAGTTATGTAATCAAAAAAGTGTGTGAAAGAGAGTGTTGAATAAGAGTTAAATGGTACGTGTTGGAGAGAGGGTGAGAAAAGAAGGGAACAGTTAACTTTTTCACCATCCGTTAATATTCATCTCACAGATGGGCACAGCATGTGCCGACCAGCACACCTGGGCTGGAGAGCAGGCTGCCTGGATTTCGTGGGGACCCTAATTATAAACAGACTAGTGGAGAGATGCCACAGGTCAGCCAGCAGGGCAAAGAGGGGAAAGGAAAATGCCAAATTCTCAAAGTTTCCCAGAGAATAATAACATCCACAACTTTCCTAGCACCTTTCATCTGAAAAAGAACCAGAGACAGATCTGTCATCAAGGAGAGAAGGCGCTAGCCAGGCTCCATTCTCATTGCTCTGATTTACATTTACCACTGTCACTTATCTTCTCTCAAGAAGATGAGAGAGGTCTCTTACCATTCTATGGAAGTCTCTTCATTCCATGTTGAGTCATGCAGTGAGGCAGGTTGAAAAAATATCAAATCTTTGGATATTGAATTTCCCCAAGAGTGGTATGTCATTGGGACTCCAATTTGCCCACAAGTAAGGGCTTCCTTGTTTTTATCCCTCACTGACTCACTCGTGGAGACTTTCCAATAGTCAGGCCATATGTGATTCTTGAACTCCCAATGTGCGTATGAGGGTCCCAGCTCTGGAGTCCTGTCGACTTCGGGATCTCCTTATTCCATCTTTGCATACCATGCTGTTCTTTTTCTGCCCAGGTCATAATGATGCTGTTCTTGTGATGTTTATCTTAGGGAGGCTAATTTCTGAAGTGGTATTTTATATTGCTAGTATCTCAATTTGCATCCCTCCTTTCTATTTCCATAGGTTGTACTTTCTCTTCTGCACTTACATTGCCTTTGCATTTGACCGCCTCTCCAGAGCTTCCAACTTTTATGTAGCTATACATTCTATGCGGAACTTAGGTCTGCCTGGGAGTTCAAGGGATGAGCGTTTTAAGTTACTCTTTGAAGACAGGACAGAAAGGAATTGTGCTCACTCTAGTTTACCTAGAATTAAATGCAAATATATTTTTTGTAAATAGACCTAGGAATAGGCAATTATAAATAACCAAATAAATAAAGATGTATGGCTGATGGATAGATAGCATTATATTTTGTTTTCAAGCTTTGAATTTAAAACTCAAGCACTAAAAAAGGCCAGAGTATCAATGAGCTTGCTTTCGGCTATGAGTTTTAGAAAACCCAACTAACTAACAGAACCTTAAAAAATGTTCATTTTTCATTTACTTAGTAGGAAGCCCTGGACTGGGAGTCCCAGTGTTGTGTAGATAGCTCACCATCCTGAAGGCCCAAGGTTCTTCCCATGCACCGGCTGGAGCTACTTCAGGAGGATGGGAATGGCTTTTTTTCTGGAAGCTTCCTTCCTCCTTATGAGAAGATGGAGGTCACAACTACAGGCATCACATCCTTGTCCCAAAGGAGATAAGGGGTAGGGTGTCGACTCTCAGGTGAGAGTTGCTTCCCATTGTCCCTCTCTCCTTTTATCACAGAGGAAACTTTTTCTCACAATTTCTCCAGCTGACAGTTCCCTCTTACCTCCACACGGCCCATATCAAGCTGCTGTGAAAGTAATTTTCTGGCTTTCAGCCTCTCTGAAGAGAGCCTTGAAAGGAAGAAAGGCCTGAGAATGGCTAGTGAGACCAGCCTGGTGGATTTACTCCATCTTTGTTCTAAGCAGGAGCATGCTTAGAGTCATGCACATATTGGCAAATATGGTAATGAGTTTTGTTAAGGATATTTATTTTAAGGGGTGGAGGGTACTAATACCAAGACAGCAACAACAACAAAATGCTGCAAAGAGTTAGAAATGAAGCTTGAGCTCTTAAAGTCAGAAGGAATTGCCTGTACGCAGAAGGCCAAAAGCTCTATATACAGTCTAGTTAATAAACAGGCTAGTTTCTTAGACTTACTAACAGACCTTTATGTGTCTGATTTGCTCACAATTTGCCTTTATTTTCAATAAAATAGCATGTTGATTCATTATAGATAATCTGGATAAACGTTTATCTCACACTCGAGGAAAATATGGTATGCCATTTGAAGTAGAAGAAAGCAAAACTTAAGTTTGACTAAATGAATACCTTTTTCACTTAACTTGCAGGTAAAGGGTGGGTGGTTGCTTTCTTAGAGAAAGAAACATCAAACAGTGGACAGGAAGTCGTATTGCAAGGGATTACTTAGGACAAGGAGCAGCTACAGTCAAGGGGTCACCCGTCACCACCGAGGACTATTGCACCACGGCTATTCACTCAACACGGCCATGTCACTCAGCATGGTGGGGCCTGAGAACATCCAACACCAATCAACGCCCAACTGGAGTTAGCTAATTCTTCTCGTGTGTTTCTCCTGTAATTCAATCGGTATTTGAGTTCAGTTTTGAAAACTTGATCTTAGGGGTGTGGAAGTCAAGTTCTGAGCAAAAAAGAGGCATTTCAAAGTAGCACTCACTTTTCACAGGGCCTTCTGGAGAATGTCATGGAAGGACAAATGCTTTGCAGCCTTTCAAACTTAGACTTTCCCTCGCCTTCTGCTCTGTATGTTCCCAGTTCCCTTAATCCTTGGTATGATGGTATTCATTTCTCCACTTACGCAATTTAAGCACTCGTGTTTTCCGCTTCACTGTGGAAGAGTGAAAGGACTATTTTCATCCCCAGTAGCTGTTTTTCATTTTATTTCTCTCAGGTCACTAACTCAGAGTACACTGGTCATTCTTGACAGGCTTAATTCTCTCTGCCTCAGAAATGACCCAGAACAAGAAATGACTCATCACCTGGTTGTCCTAGGTTCAGATTCCATCATAATAATACCCCAGATTGACGGGCGCAGAAATTCTAATTGCTAGTTATTAGTGTTACTGAACCCATTCAATAGATGAGGAAATAGGCAGGCAGGAGTGAAGTCACTCCCTTCAAGTGGCAGAGCCGGGGTTTGCACATAGGCAGTCTGAGTCCAGAGTCCTTACTCTTGGCCTTTGTCCTCTGTGGCCCCAAGTTAGGGCCAAAGATAGAAGGAGTTCCCAGCATTGCAGGGCAACCTTACCCCACCAGAGCACAACTCTTCCCTCCACAGCTGTGCCTCTCCCAGGGGCTCTGTGTGGTGTCTCACCCACATCCCTCCGGGCCACCTATGTGGTGAGCAAGCTGGTGTCGTTGGGAGAGTCCTGGCCCTGGCCCTGTCACCACGAGCTCAGCTTTATCTGCTCCTAAGTCCCTTGGGAGAGGTCCTTCCACCTCTAGGCTGTGTTTCCTCATCTGCGCTTGAGAAGTTAACACACAAACAGCTGTAGCATCCCACACCTGCCTCCTCCCAGCACGGGCAAGTTGAAACTGCCCCTTCTTCTGGGAGGCAAGCAGGAACAAAAGGGAGTTTCTTTCCTTCTCAATTTCCTTGGGTTTTAATTTGAAGAAAAAGAGAGAGAACTGCAGGGGACCAAGTCATCTTTCCAGGGCTCCATCAGCAGCCCTCACCTCCCGCGGCTGTTCTGATTAATGGCTGCGCCTCCCGCCAGGTCCCTGTAATAGGTGTCAGGAAGGTGTTTACTCAAAGTTTTACACCCAATTGTCGTGAAGGTCAACACAATAGGGCGTCTCCTACGCAGGTTAAACATCTTTTTATGAGTACGTACTCTATTAGAGAAGAATCGGTGCTTTCAGTTCACTAAAGTGGGTGAGTTCTTGCTACTTTCTTCCAGGCTGACTCAGCAGGTCCCAAGGGAGAACTGTGGGTGCATCAGCAGCATCTCGGCCCTGAGCTGGACACTGGGCCTTGGGAAAACAACCAGTGAGGTACAGATGCCCACAGCCTTTCCAGCTTTGGAACACATGTCGTGCCTGCCATTAAAACCCTGAAACATTTTCAAACCAAAACAGCAATATCGAAATTCCTTTCCCAAGGAAGAGCCATTCATAAAAACAGATATAGCATAATCCCTTAAAATTAAAACGTCGTCTTTTGTCCCATTAAACAATGACCTTGGACCCCCAAAATAGTCACCCCCGTTCATTATCTTCCCCCAATTTTCTCCCCTCAGCCTCTCCACCTCCTGCACAAACAAGCCCTAGGAAATAGAGAGAAAATGCCACAAATTGGGACTCTCGTCTCCCATCTGCTGCCCACAGGTGTGTGTTGAGGGGGACTTTTGACCCTATTTCTGAGGAAAAGGAAGCCAAAGGTCAAAGTGAATTTCCTAAATGTCAGATACTTTTCAAAGTGCCGCCTTCTGTTAGTTCACACCATGCCTCGAGCTGTCTCCAGTGCTGTTTTCTCCTGTTACACGTGGGGCATTTTCTGCAGGGCTCACAGTGAAAGGGCAGAAGAGCCCACTGAGTGCTCTAAGAACCCTCCAAAGAGCAGAGGCTCCTATGGCTTCCATTGGGTTGATTTTAACCTTTTCAAAAACCCTCCTGGACATAAAAGCATGCTTCTCTTTAAACAATGGTAAGCGTTTAATTACCTTCACCAGTAACCACGACACCCTTCACATATGTGAATGGCCACTTCTACTTCTCCAAATAGCGAAATGAGTTTAATGCTTTTTCAAGCCATTAAATCTATTGGATTTGACTTGAGATAAACATAACAACAAAGCACATATCCAGGAAGAAATTAATTCTACAAGTATTTATCAAAATTTTATCATTTGGTGAAATATTTGGGGTTAAGGAAGATGGATGATAGCAATGACAAAGAAGGAGGAGGTTGTATTAGACATAGAACTGCAGCGGGCGGTCAGACACCAAGTGGTGGAGACAAGAGGAAAGGAGAAGGACCCAGGAAGGGTGATAAGCCCTTTACCTGTATATGACCCTTGACCATGACCTAGGTGCTACTAGTTTCCTCATACACGGATATGGGAACTGTGCCTCAAGAGGTGTAGAATTTGCTGGAAGTCATGCTAGCCAGGATTTACAGTCCCCCCGCAGAGCTAGAGCTGTTTCACTTTAAGCTGGATGACCTCTAGACTCAGGTTGTGAGATGACATGGTAGAGCATACTGTGGAATCAGGACATGGATTTTAGGCAAGAAGTTAAGAGTTGTGAACAAAAGAGGGTGATATCCAGTTCTTGAGAAAATTCTATCAGCACTGCCAGCTGAAACTGTGTACTCGGGCAGGCAGGCAAGGGAGTGAGGAAATGGATGGAAGCCCATGAAATAAGTTTTGTGCGGGAAGAATTCATGGAACTCTGTCCAGAGACTGAGTACACAAAAGGACAATGGGAGGACCATATATAAAAATAGAATTCTGACTCAATCTGCAACAACCAGCCCAAGACACCAACCCATTATCCTCAGTAACCAGGAAGCTAGCCTGCTATCTGTGAGTCTGATTTGCGCAAAGTCAGACCATGATCTCTAGCAACATTCCAAAAAGCCAAACCATAATCCCAAGGTCAATCAGCCTAAAACGACAAGACTTGATTAATAACTGACAACCACCCTAATTTTTGTTCCCGCTTCCAACTTAGGACCTACCAGAGAAAGCCAAATATGCACCCCTAACCAATCACAGAGGGTACCCCATTTCTAGCTAACCTGCTTCAGGATGCCCCACACCAATAGCCTCCAATCAGGGCACACCTGAGCCTTCCCTTCTTTCCACTATAAAGCTTTCCCACTCCTCTGCCTGCCTTTGAGTCTCTGCCAAAACACAAGCAGTGGTGGCTGACTCCCTTGCCATAGCCAGCTCTAAATAAATAGCTTTTGCTGATTCTTACCTGGCTGGTCTTTGTTTACCTCCACACTGTAAATGGTTATTGGTTGTTGAGACAGAATGGGGGCAGGAGGAGTGTGAAGGTGAAACCGAAGATGCTGAGGTAAAGTGTTCGCTGAGGATGGAGGTGTCATCACCTGACACAGGAACTAGAAGCAAGACGTAGGGGGAAACTGGTTCCGGGTGAGAATTCAGTTGTGAATTTCTTGGACTCTCCAAGCTTGTTTGTTTCTTTAAGTGTGACATATAAAGGAAGGCTCTTTGTTTATAAGGCTACTATTTAAACAATTTTTACTATAATTGGGACCCTGTGCTAAGGAATTTACATACTTTCTCTCATTGAGTACTCAAAACAAATTTGTTAAGTGGAGATTATCTTTCCAATGTTTAAAATGAGGAAACTAAAGTTCAGAGAAGCAAAAGATAACGAGTGCCAGGTCACAGAGCTGGTCACAGTGAGGATTTCAATTCAAGTCACAAGGGCACTCAAACCTATGTTTTTGTCACTTCAGTATCACTGTTGCTTCACCAGCTATGTGGCCATGAACTTCTGGAAAATGGAATTGAGGAAAGAAGCTTCAGAGTTAGAAATTTGATTTTGAGAATCACTTCTGTACTCTTAGCATTAGCTACCCTTCTGTGCTCTAGCCCATGATTGGCATCTTAAAAATATTCTTTAGAGGTAAAACGACGTGCACGTTGTTGATGACCTCTTTTTAGAATGACATGAAAGGTGGGGTTCCATTATATGCAGCATTGGGTTTGTACCAAAGGAAGGCCTAGTCAGCATTTTCCCTCTGCCATTCCTAGCTCAGAAAGCTTGGGTGATCTAGTCAGTCTCTCTGGTCACAGATTTTTTTCTTTATGCTAAAATTGGAATACAGTGCCTGTCTTTTCTGCCTGATGAGGACGTTGTGAGGTTCAAATGGCATCGTGTATATGGAAGTACTTTGTAAATTGTAAACTGTAATATAAATGAAAGGTATCTTCAAAATAATTACTATAATTCTTGATTTTGAATGATTAGAAAAGAGGTATCAAATTTTAACAGAGTGTTTTCAAATACGTGCAGCTCATTCATCCTATCTGCAAACAGTCATGTGAGCCCCATGTGGGATAACACGCTACACGGGTCGCTTGTTTCCCAGATAGAATGTGAAAACTGCCATGAGACCCAGTGTGGGCCCAGCTCCTGGACATACAATAGTGTGACCGTAGGCATCTGATCTTTCTGAAGGGTAAGCAGACAGGAGCGTCTCTATCCAGGCTACTTCACGGGTCCTCTTGTGAGTCTCCCATGAGGTAACATGTGGGAAAGTGCTCTGTTAACTATAAATGACCACATAAATGCAAAGTATTATGATGTTGCATTTGAAAATGTGATTTAAGTGCCACTTACTATTATTGTGGTTATTATTATAGTTGAAGAGTGTAATGGATTTCAGCAACTAATGATACAGATATAGAATCTTTTACCACCACATAAACTCCCTGGGTGTTTCACTTTAATAAGTATACTCCCTTTCATTTGGAGCTATATATTGACATAATTAACCTTCCCCATATTATGTGCTTTGCTTTTAATTCTGGGTACGTAACTCAGAATTATTTCATTGTGTTTACCCCTATAATAGGCCCTACTTTATTTCTAAATTAAATAGCGTTAGGGAAGATGCTACCAGGCTCCCTATACTTCTCATTTTCCACAAATATTTTGTGTAGGACTTAATTCTTTTTATGTGCCTAGCTTTAGCTACGGGGCTTGGTGGATAAAAAGCTTTTATCTTGAAAACAGAAAAATGATTGTCAATAATTAAGATAAGGAAGGGAAATAGTTAAAGAATACATGCTCCTTTGGTTCGCTTATAAAATCAACCAATTTAATTTTAGACAAGAAGAATGTAATAATATTTTATCTATCATCTGGTGCTCATTTTTCACCTCGGGGTATTATCTTAACAACATTTCCTGATGTTTCTCAAAGTAAGTGTTAATCTCTTGGAAGCTTTATTTGATGATTGACACAGACATAAAGTGACCAAGTTATGTGAATTGTACTTCGGGGTGCATACAGTCTTTCTATCCTAAAAGCCTTATCAATAATCTTCATTCATTTATCATTCAGCCGCAAATGATTCTCCAGGGACCACAGTTTGCCAGAGACTTTGAGGGCCCCTGTGGCTGCAAGTGACAGACACTCGAGCCATCATAGCTTCTCTCTGCCCCTCAGCCTCACTGCAAAAGCAGCCCAGGTGGCTAGATCTCAGCGCTCTTCAGCTCCTCGGTTTGACATTTTATTATTTCAGCCCCTGGGGGAGAGACTTCAGTTATGCTTTTCCTGGTTCCATGTCCACAAACTCAGGGGAAAGTTCTTATTGGTCCAGTTTAACTCAATTGCCCACCCCTGAATCGATCCACTGGGACTAGGGACTGAGGCCAATGTATAATAACATCACGATTTTAATTTAACTGTGAGAATAGGTGGTGGGGAAAGGGCTCATCCCTACAAAGGCCTGATGGGAAAGGTCATGGCCAGTTGACCTCTGCAATCACCATCTTTCACACATTATGTTGGATGGAACCTAAGTTCATGAAATGAATAGAATTTATTTTATTAGGAAATTTCCCGAATTTTCTAATATATGAAGTTACTGAAATTTCTGAGAAAAAAGAATTCCATCACTTTAGTTGGTGCCTGGATGTGAGTATGATCTCATGTAATTCTGACAATAGCCCTGTTACCTTCATTTTACAACAGAGGTAGATGCAGCTCTGAGACACGAGGGAGCAGCTGATCTTGGGGCCAGGACCAAAACCACAGATTGCTCAGGAGTAAAGCCTGTGGCATAGTCACCATTAAAAGTTTTTATATTTTAATCTCTTTCCAGAATATTTCCATCTTTCTTAATCATTTCAATATCTGAAAGTTTCATTTCAGGGTTCATCCAACTTATTTGTCCAGCCCAATACTACCGTTAGAAACAGATGAAATCTACCTTGCTGTTTCCAGCACTGCTTTCTGAGACATTTCTCCATTTTCATATCTTCTGTTGTGTCCATATCTTTGGACAAACGATAACCATCTGACGTATTTATCCTAAGATGTGAAATTCTGAGTGCATAAGTCTTCTTAAAGTAGCTACACTATAGAATGTATGTCATTCCATGATTATACATACGGAGCAAAAGAGGTAACATATTACGGGTTGTCTTTTCTTTAAAGATATAAAATATACATTATTTTTCCCATAATAGAGATAATTGAGAGGAATTGTTCAAAAACAAGTGTTTACTGAAAGTTTTTTGTTTTCCAGTTCTAATATACATTTTTAACTTTTTGATCTATCATTGTATGCATATAAGAAGAGGTATAACATTTACAATTTCGGTAAAGAAATCAATAATTATTATATGTCTCTAAAGTCTCTAATAGAAATTAAATGACTATCGTCAACTATTACCTTAACACAAGACTGAAATATTCGCTGAACTGATGTGAGTAAAGAACCTAACACGACCCCTCACTCAGAGCAGGCAACTCCCTAAAAGATAAACTTTGCAAACTTGTTTTAGGGTTAAGAGAGGAGCTTACCACAGAGATGTGCCCGTGCTTACAGCAGGGCAACGGTAGACTTTGTGCAGAAGTCTGGGGAA
Source organism: Diceros bicornis minor (assembly GCF_020826845.1). Classification (NCBI taxonomy): domain Eukaryota; kingdom Metazoa; phylum Chordata; class Mammalia; order Perissodactyla; family Rhinocerotidae; genus Diceros; species Diceros bicornis. Next base: position 10,464,191 of record NC_080779.1, on the reverse strand, counting down.
GATATTCTGGGGTGATGGGACAGGTGCTCCAAGAAAAGAACCATATCTTCTCCTTTGCTAGAGAGTGAGGCTGCTCTGTGTCTGCCTGCCTGTGGCTATGCCTAACCCATCCAGAGAGCAGACAACACCATTGGCCGTGGGTGCGAGAGGACCACCTGAATTTCTTTTTGTAAGTTCTGTTACCTGGACGTTGAACACTTTAATTATAAGTAATTGTTCTATGCATTTTTACCCCAGAGTCTTGAACCAGCTCTTCACTTCAGTTTGAAAGTTAAATTCTGATGCAGTTTCATCTCGGACAGCGTTTCTCTCTTCCACATTTGCCTGGCATTGGCTCCTCGACGGTGTGGTGGAGGGGAGGGCAGAGGGGCTCGGGATCTGGACAGACCTTTGCCCCAGCCCCGAATTCACTTGCCCTGTGATGTTGAGCAAGTTACTTGACTTTTCTCAGACTTGTCTACTACAGTTACAAAATAGTGATAGTAGCACCTACCTGACAGGGTTAAAGTTAGGCTTATAAGAGATTTTGTTTTAAAAAATTTTTATTAAAAGGATTAAAAGGGTGTAAGTAAAGTATCTAGCCTTGAGTTTGGCTCCTAGTAGGTTCTTTAGACATTCATTCAGTCTTTCGTCAATTTAATAAATATAATAGAGTGATGATACTAGGTGCCAAGCAATGTGCTGGGCCCTGCAATACAAGAGTGAGGAAAACAGGCACCACCCCTGACTTAATGGAACCCATCTTCTACCAGGGGATTGTGTGATCACAATCACGGCAATATGTGCAATTAGCACCTTGCATAAGATCTAAGAAGGAGAATGCTGGGTGCTGGTAGTCCAAGCAACACCATGGCCAGGTGTGGGCAGCACAGAGCAGCCTTTAAGCTCAGATCCAAAGCCTGAGAGGGTGGGAACTGGGAGAATGGAGGGGAAGTGCATTCCAGGCGGAGGGAACAGCAAGTGTAAAGGCCTGAGGCAGCAGAATGAGCTTAGGAATTGAGAGCAACATGGTTGAGGGATGGGGGTGCCGGATGGGAGTCTGGGCTCACAGATGTAGTTGAGGCCTTGGTCAACTACATAATGGGACATTGTTAAAGGATTTCTGCCAGTGTATGGCAGGATCTGATTTGTATTTTGACAAGATCACACGAGCTCCAGCGTGAAGAACAGTTTACGGGGATACAGAATCTCAGAGTGGTGACCCTTGATCAGTGGACTAATTAGCTGGACGGCTGTTGTGGGTTGACCATGAGGAAAGTTGTTAACTTGGACTGGAGTGCTGGTACCGTAGATGAAAGAGGATGCCAGAGGTAAGACCAGCCTGACTTGGCGAAGGATCAGACGACACAACAGCATCAAGAGTGGTGACTTCGCTAGCGTTGGCTCTGTGTCTGCCACCTAAGATGGACTCCTCTGCCACACAGTCACGTGCTGAGCTCCTGTCTTCCTCACAGAAGGACGTGCTGTGACTCCCCAGTCCACAAAATTATAACACGAGTTCATTTGGCAGAAAAACCTGGACTGCACTGACATGAGGCTACATAGAGGCTTTGATTATTCCACTTGGTTTGAATATTTCACTATAAAATTATGTCTGATTTATTACCCCAGACCTTGCCTGGACGGTATGTAACATGCAGCGTATATATCATATTACCTGGGTAAATTCTGAATTATTCTGAATTCTAAAATACATCTGACTCCAAGGGTTTAGGGACCTTTAATAATTATCTTAAAACCCAGCAAACTGAAATCGGCAAAGTTTCCTGCCCAAGAACTCCCGGCTGCCAAAATTTGACCCTAGGTATGCCTAATCCCAGTGTTCAGACCACTCACCACCACATTCTACATCCTCTCTCCCTGGCCACTATTTGTTCTCTTTCTCTTTTATTTAAAAGATCTAGATCTACTGGCCAAGTGCCCTGGCTCTAATTATGAAATATGGATAACAGGGAAACTGAGGAGACTCACCCAGGCTGTGGAGGAGAATAAACTTTCCTCCACATGCTCACATTTTCCTCTTCTCCTCAGAATTCCCCAGCAGCCCCCTATTAATGTACAGCAAGCCCGCTCACCTTCTTTTATCACAAACCTCCTTCAAAACCATCTGTTCCCCAACGCATTTCAGTTACAATAACCACTCACTTCTCGACATTGCTCGCATGGCATCGTTTTATGCGTGTTGATTGTCTCATGTGTCCTTGCGTGCGTTTATATTGTAATTCCCCCAAGGAGAATTTTTGCTTTGTTCTGTCTGTTGCATGGGCACACACCTACACCCATGCCCTGTATAAATAATGGATAAGGATACAAACACCGCCACAGCCGCGTTTCATCTTTGAGAGTTGAGTGATACTTGTCATATCAAGAAGACAGAATATAATTCGACGCGGAAACTATAAAAAAAGTGATCATTTATTTAGGTAGGATCTTTCATTAATTTTAAAGTAATTGACATTATTTGGAAAGCCATTTGGTGTGGGTGGATATAGAAGAGTCGGTGACTGCCCATCTCCAATGACAGCTCCACGCAGTATACAATTGAATTGATTGCTGAAACAAAATCGCCATGATCACATCACTAAACAAAAAACACCAGTCACCACCTTCCACATAAGAAAGAGGGAAATCAAGTTTAGGGGGAGAGGGCACAGTATGGGGACAATTCATTTTTTACGCTGTAAATATGGAGTTGAGGTTCTGTGCTAGACCCAAATACTGGCTGCCAAGAAAAATAAACTGTGGGAAGGTACCAAGATTCTCCTGTCAGAATGAATTGACCTGAAATGGGGACATGTGTTTCAGTTTCAGAGAGAGAATGGCCTATTTGTGACAATTTGCCTTTTCTCTCTCTCTGTAAGGGTTTTGCCGTCTATGATTTTTGAAGGCCAAGTTTGAAGGCTGATGAGGTTGATTACTAAGAGCCATCTTCTTACTTCACCATGCCCTTGTTGAAAATTGGAAGGGTACAGTGATCTGACACCTTTTTTGTGATTTTAAATATGAGGGATGATCATTTACCCATTTTAGTCAACAAAATATAAAGGGGGATATATGAAATTCTGTTATATACGATTTGCTATATACATTCATTATATACACAAAAAATATATACATATTCGTTATATACAATTCGTTATAGACATTCAATAGATTGAATGTTTGTGTCCCTACAAATTCATATGTTGAGATTCTAAGCCTCATTAGGATGATACTTGTAGGTGAGGCCTTTGGGAGGTGATTAGGTCATAAGGGCAGAGCCCTCATGAATAGGATTAGTGCTCATATAAAAGAGACTCCAGGGGGCTGGCCTGTTTGCATAGTGGTTAGGTTCTAGAGCTCTACTTTGGTGGCCTGAGTTTGCAGGTTCAGATCCTGGGCACGGATCTACATACTGCTCATCAAACCATGCTGTGGCAGCATCCCATATACGAAGTAAAGGAAAATTGGCACAGATGTGAGCTCAGGGACAATCTTCCTTAAGCAAAAAGAGGAAGATTGGTAACAGATGTGAGCTCAGGGCCAATCTTCCTCGAAAAGAAAAGAGACCCCAGAACAATCCCTACTCCCTTCTACCACGTGAAGACACAGCAGGAAGATGGCTGTCTACGAACCAGAAAGTAGGTTCTTGCCAGTCTCTGAATCTGCTGGTGCCTTGACCTTGGACTTGCCAGCCTCTAGAACTGTAAGAAATGTTTCGGTCATTTATAAGTCACCCAGTCTATGGTATTTTGTTATAGCAGCCCAAACAGACTAAGATACGACTGATATCACTAATTATTGCCTGTATCGATTAACCTCTTTTCATACATTAATACTTTCCCCTTATGACCAAAGAGGCATACCAGTGGCTTTGGACAGGTACAATATTGCACCTGGACTTGGAATTGACACTCAAAGATTGCATCTGGCTCTAAATGCATTTCCTCCAGTTAAAAGACTTTGCAGAATAAAGGCCCTCCAAAATATTAGCAGCACCCAGCCAGAAAATGCCACTGTCTGGATAAAAAGTAAGTCTTGTATTTTAAAAGTTACCAAACATAATTTCTTGAGCAAGTGCTACATTGCTCTGTTGGAAAGGATATTTGAGGAAACCGGACTTTCTGAAGTAGTAGTTGGTCCCACAGAACATGACGAAATCACCGCTACAAATGCCTCCGCCTTGCGTAGGAGATGACATTATATGACCCTAGAGGGAGCTAAGATAAAAAGCAGACTTTGGGGAGGGTACCACCTCAGTCCACCTGCACATATCCACTCTCCAGGGAGAAGGGCCAGTCTGCATTGCAATTCATCTCCAGCTATGAAACTAAAAAGAAAAGTAACAGAGAAAACAAGGGTTTATATGATCACCTCCATGTCAAAGGATGAATACCAGTACCAAGATTAGTGTCTGAATATTTGTGATTAAAAACAAATGATAGAAATAGCTAATGTTTATTGAATAAATATTATATGCCAGATATTATTTGCTTCATATAGATTATCTCATTTTATCCTCAGTCTACTTAAAGCAAATGGTGTCATTTTCTACATTTTCTAGATGAGGAAACTGAGAAATGGGTGAAGCAGTGAACTGCTAGCTAATAGTGGAGCCAGTGTTCAAAGTACGGTGATCAGATTCCCAGGACATGCACTTCTGCTGTGTGCTTTATTTTCATTATTTTAACCAGCTGCCATGGAATTTTATTTTTTCTAGCGCATATTTCTCCATATTTTGCCTTTTCTCCGCAGTCTGTTTCTCTGTCTGAATGGCACAATTATCAGGAGTGCAATTGCAAAGATTCACACTTGCAGATCCAAAGTTATCAACCAGGACTGGTGGATGGGCTTGCCAGTGTCTGTATCTGGGTTAAATATCAAGCCTCAGGTGTTAGATAAACAAGTCTCCTTATAGAAGAGTGTCTCTACCTTTGGTATTTCCTTAATTTAAAACAGCATCTACATTTATAGGTACAGCTCTGTAAGGCTCAATAATGCACCAGGGAATATGGAAAAGGAACGTTGTTGGGCCAAGTGCAGGGGAGGGCACAGCTCCTTCTGTAGGTAGACTTCGGGCTTTTGGGAGCAGGAAGACAAACACAGTACAGGACTCATCACCTGAGGTGCCGGAGCCCTCAATGTCACCACTGCTGCTGTGAGCACGTGGGGAGCCGGCATGACCAGAGAGGCCTGCTCTCTGTTAACATTCCAGCTGTGCTCAGAAGCACCACGACTGAGGATTTTGTCTTTCCCTTTCTTCTCCATTCTAATCAAGATGAGATTTTTCAAAGTAACCTCGTGAAACCTTTTCTGCCTCCCACAGATTCCTCTGCCTCCTCAGGCCATCCTTAGGTAGAACCATATTTATTCTTTTTGACCCCATTGTCTTGCCTTTTTTTTTTTTTTTTAACTACCTTCTTATCTTTCCTACTGGATCCATGAGCCTCTTAGCACTACTGAATGAATATGTAATATATAGTCACTTAATACAAGTGCTTTGAAAAAAACTAAAGTGGAGTATGGGCATAGTGAGTGATGGGAGCTATAACTCATGGGGGGCTTCTCTGAGGAGGTGACATTTGAGTAGACACCTGTGTGAAGAGAGGGTGCTGGCCATGCAAATAACTCGAGTGAGAACAGACAGGGAACAAGAACAGCAAATTCAAATCTCCTGAGGTGGAGTGTTCTCGACATGTTCAAAGAACACTGTGGTAGCCGAATAATGTCCTGCAAAGATGTCCATGTCCTAATCTGTGGAACCTATGAGTTTGTTAGGTTACATGGTAAAGGGACTTTGAAGATGTGATTAAGGATTGTGAGATAAAGAGATTTTCCTAGATGGTCCAGATGAGCCCAATGTAATCACAAGGGTGCTTCTAAGAGGGAGGAATGAGGGTCAGAATGAATAGTAGGGGAAGTGAAGACAGAGCAAAAGCTTTGAATAATGCAAGAAAGGGGCCACAAGCCAAGGAATGCAGGTGGCCTCTGGGAGGTGAATAAGGCAAGGAAACAGAGCCTCCAAATGACCAGCTCTGCTGACACCTTGACTTTGGCCCAGTGGGACTGATTTTGGACTTCTGACCTCCCAAACTGTAAGAGAATACGTTTGTGTTGTTAGAGCCCCCAGTTCATGGTAATTTGTTACAGCAGCAATAGAAAGCTACTACAAACATCAATGGAGTGGAAGGACATGAGCTTAGAGAAGGAACAGAGCAGGATGATGGCCGTGTCGGTCAAAAAAAGGACTTGAGATTCGGATGAACGTGTAACATACTGAGCGACTCAAAGCCTCTTGGGGAGATAATCAAGCAAACAAAAAAACGAAAACAAGAACCAGTTGATGTTCCATCCATCTCAAATAATCTCTAGTATTTGAAAGTGCCAAAAGAATTTAAAGAAGCATTCAAATGTGGTATAGCAGAATTTGTCCCGTGACCTGTATAAAACAGTATGTTTAACTTTGTTTGGTCATAGACCGCTTTGAATATCTGCTGTCAGAGACACTACACAGAAAAATGCACGTGCATAAAATTTGGATAAAATTTCAGTTGCTTTATGGAAAGATATGAAGCCCATGCGTGGATCTCAGCTTACATATCCTTGTAATACATCCAAAATTATTGAGCACCGTTTTAAAAAAATCAACTTTTGCCTCATTATTCCTTTCGGTTGAAGTTGGCTGTCTTAGCCTAGGCCCCCAAACAGAGGCTGAGACACAGTTTTGGAGGCAGGTAACTTATTCTGGAAGTGAGCCCAGGGAGCAGGAGGACAGAAGGGGTGGGGATTGCGGCAGGGGAGAAAAGAAATCAAACTCGAGAATGTCTTACTGAGTTGGCACTTCTTCTTTCCAAGGGTCTTTTGGAATGAGTCTCAGGATTGTCTGTCTGGCGGATAGAAGGAGGAACAGGTTAACTGCTGGCTCCTGTGTCCCATCAGTACAGTGGCCTCGTGGCCGTTAATTCCCTGTACTGCTAATTGGACAACTGTGAATACTGAGGAGCTCTCCCAGACCTTCCATGAGAAGTCCTGGAGCAGAAGACAGAGGTAGAGGCACAGCCTTGGAGCGAGAGTGGGGTGCTAAGCTTCTCATCCTACCGAGCTGGTAGATGTCTGCTCAGAAGTGGTCCCTGCAACAGCGGCTGGAAAAAAGGAGGGGCCCACGGGATGTACAGCGATGCTCCAGAAGTGCCCATCGCACTGGACACTCCCTCAAAAAGATCATTTTTTGATAGGAGAGCAAATATTGATTTTCACATATAGTTATTTTAATCATCAAGTTTAATCCAAGTTGCTTTCACTTCTGTGACTATGTTTGAAAATGTTACTCTTTATTTTCCTTCATGTGTTTACAGCCTATTTATATCTACATTATTGAATTAAACTGTATTAATTTAGCTACAATAAGAATAATCGATAACATGTATTGTATTGTATACTTATTTTTTGCCAGGCACTGTTAGAAACAATTTATATGGATTTTCTCAATGAATCCTTACAACACCACCATGAGGTAAGTAATGTTATCCTCTCTTCATAGATGAGGAATATGAGGCTTGAAGAGGTTAAGTCGTGCACCAAGGAACACACAGGTGTTATTGGAGGCAGCATCACACTCAGGTTTTTCTAACACCAGGGCCATTAGACCATTATGTTTCTCGAAATCAAATGTGCATCAGAATCACCTGGAGGGCTTTTTAAACACAGAACACACCCCCATCCCCAGTCAGTTATCTGACTCAGCAGGTCTGAGGTGGATCCTGAGAAGGCGCATTCCTAACAAGTTCCTGGAAGATGCTGATGCTGTTGCCATGGGGACCACGCTTTGAGAACCAGTTGCTGCACTATGCTAACCGACCTCTCCAGGTTACACACTGCTTCAAAGACATCAGCGTGAGATTCTTCCAAACCATATTCCCCAACATTCGTTCTTTGATTTTCATCTTCCACCTTAATGGAAAGAGGATGATAATAGAGATGTTCTTCTGAGATGATCTCTTCCTGGAACTCCGAGTGATTCTGTTTTATTCCCCCCCAGCCCATGACCAAGGGCTTTGTGCCTATTAGTGATGGAAAGGGGTTCAGCTTGTGAGGTATTTTCTTGTTGGAAATCCAAAGAAGAACATCCATCTTACAAATGATGTTTCAACTCTGCCTAAAATATAAATATTTATGAGAGTGAGGTTAGCTATTTGGCATGAGATACATACTTTTTTGTTAAAGTTTTCCCATTAGAAGACAGTTGCTTGGGAAAGACTTAGAAACTAATATTGCATTTCACTTCATAAAGGTTGTGGAAACCCAAACAGCAAGAGAATCAGCATTCCAATTGCTGATGAGAGGTGAGGACGTGTTCCCACAACCTCCCCATGCTAATGAATTACAGTCGCAACATGCAGCATGGCTCAGTGTTGTGTTTCCAAGCCATAATTAAGGAAGGAAGGAATTATAGTATTATGACTGAGGAAAAATTTATGAAAAGAGAGCCATTGCAAGAGCGGGGTGGTAGCAGAGACTGGCTGACCTGAGAGAAGAAGCAGTTCAAGGGAGGCACGGTGAAAGCCAGCCGTGGAGATGGGGTCCCAGTATTCTTGGCTAGGTGACAGAGATGCCACAACGATATAATAGTCCACCTTGCTTAAGGACAATTTGCAGTGCGCCATGCTTGGCTTTTCCAGTTGGAGCTCGTCAATATGGGGTAAAAAGATTGCTCCCCCAAGTTAAGGTCGGGATGTCAGATCCACACCACATCACTGGAATGTTAGTAGATTTAGGAAAGGAAATCTGTACTCAGCTGTTAGAAAATTATGTGGGACATTTTTCCTGAGATGTTAGTTTCTTTTTCAAGAGACATAATGGGGGAAGTACGGGTCTTGAGTCAAACAGATCTAGTTTGACTCTCAGCTCTGTCTCGGCTTTTCTTGGTGAGTTTGCAGGAGACTTGACCTTGCTGATTCTCAGGGTCCTCATCTAGGGCCAACACTGAGTTTGCTGAGCCAATGTGAGGACTGTCTGAAGCCTGGAACATAGTGTGTTCTCATGATTTGGTCTTCTATGCTGAAATGATCCTATGCCTAGAACAGTGCCTGGCACACTGTAATGATAGGTATGCGACTTGAATATCGGTAAAAGCCTTTCTTGCTTTCTAGCAAGGCACCCTAGACGGAGCATTTCTCTTTAGGCAACTGCTGCTAAACTTGCTGTTCCTCCATGTTTCTTGGGCTCTGCCTGCTCGTATTTAGGAAGTTAGACAGGGCAGATGTTAGGAGTAGGTTTAAGTCACTACACAAACATGGCCATGTTCTTTTTTTAATTGAAAAGGTAAACATACAGTACTTTTTACAGGCCACTTAACAAATTGAATCAGAAGATGAGATAGAGGGAAACAACAAAGATGAGGAAGAAACAACATGAGGAGAGGTAGAGGGGAAATGCAGGAGGGGGGCAGGAGAGAAGAGGGGAGAATGGGAAAGAGAGGGGGTAGGAGGAAGTCTAATAGCATGTGGCACTCGAGGTGTCTTAAGTCGTCCATGACCCCAAGTATTGACTGTCTTCTTGGCTAGCATCACCAGCTCAGTGAGGCTGAACTAGGTGCTTCATAGGCATCACTTCATTTAATCCTCACAGCAGTTGAGTAGCAAGTACAATTGTCATTTCCTCTTTAAAGACAGGGAATCTAGGAAAGAGAACTGATGAGCCTCACCTGCACTGCAAAGCGCCCCTAACCACTGCACTCCACTGCCTCGAGTTCCTAACCTACCTTTCCCAACGTGTTGCTTCCTAGATGCCCCATTTCTCTCCCATCACCCACACTTTGCAATATTTATATTTGTCATAATTACAAGGTGAAGAAAGAAAGGGCTCCTGTACAATGTAGCAACTTACCTTTCTTCAATTTGATTTGAAAAATTTTGAGTAAAAGACAGAGCATATAAAGAAGAAGATGGTGGACACGGAAGGCTTGCCATGGTCCAACGCTGCTCTCTATAACTTTATCTTTGTGCATGTATGAGAAAGAATATACGAGATGGGAGAAATTTGGGGTTTTGGAGAGTGAAGAGGGGAATCTGGAAATAATATGAAAAAAGTAAACAGAAAATAATAAAAGGGAACTTCAAAACCATTATAGTTTCATTATGAGTTTCATCTTGGGAGAAGGCAGGAATAAAAGGATCTATTTGAACTCTTGGATAATTCATAGTTGCGTTAGCTCATTCTGAGGTATTCTGTTCCCGTGAGGACCTATGGTTATGTTAAAACTTGGGAGTGCTTAAAATGATTCCTTAAGATGATACTTTGAGTTACTGTCATGAAGAAGTTTTTTCATGATTCTTAACATTATGTCAAGCAATCAGATATTAGTAATTCCAGTACTATTGATTCAAATAATTTTAGACGTTGAAAAAATTGGACGTGAGAAGTGATGGAATAATTCTCGGATTTTGAGAATTCATTAATTCTAGTCTCTCTTCAGTCAATGCCAGCTTTAAATCACCCTATTCAATTCTTAGAGGACCAACAAAGAAAGAGTCTTAAAATGCTCAACACACACTTTCACACACATTCACACAAACATGCACATAAGGAATGACACAATATAGTAACATATTTCAAGAGTTAGTAAGAGACACTGCTATTGAGATCTTATTTTCATTAAGGACAATTAATTCAACATATGGTGTTCAACTTACTGAACATCTACCCCAAGCCATCCGTTGCAGTAACTGTTGGGAAATACCAGGATGAACAGTGAACATTGCTCTTAACTAAATCAAAATGTGGACGAGGAGACAGGTAAATGAATAGAGTATACCTTGATACTTGTTATGAGCAATTACAAGTCATTAACTTGAATTCCTCACGATATAGTTTGGTCTACAACTAGAAGCAGAGAACTACAGAATTAGCCAAATGTACAGGAGTATGTTGGGCTTCTCCCATGCCCCACTTCTAGACTCTGCCATCCAATTTGGGACTGGTGACAGTATTTTCCAAGGCCTAATAATATCCATCATTTAAACACTGGGATTTCAAATGATCACTAGAGAACTACTTATGGAGTACTCTTGGCACCTCTGAGAAAGGCACACTAGCGTTTCTGTGAGGGCGCTAGGGAAAGTGGCCAGAAACGTAAGCCAAGTGTTTGCTTACACAGTTTGCCTTAGATAGGGATCACAAAATTTGGACTTCTCTCTCATTCTCTCCATCCAGTAATTCCAAACGCATTACAGTTTTAAATTCTGTAAGGGCTGAAGAACTACTTAGGGAATGAAGAGAAGGAAGTGACTCTCTTATTTAACTTTTCTAAACCACTCCACTGAGCTCTAGAAGCCTTATGTGTAGTGAGTGGAAATTCACTCCTGTTAGGGCTCATCCTGACAGGAAGACACTTGACTTCAGAAAAATGAGGCTTCCCCCCACTAGTGACATACTCAAATCAATGTGGGATTTTAGGAACAAATCCCTGATTTTGTGAAGTGGATAATTTTTATACACTTTTGACAATAAGTATTTTTTGGTGCAGTATCTTCCTTGCTCCCTAGAATGCCTTGGTAGTGGAAATAAATTCAGCCTCTTCTCTTTTATTTCCACAGAATTTCTCATTTGTTATTCTGGTATTTTTGTGGAGCTTCCAGTTTGGGTTTGCTGCTGTCATGTGGGAACACTGTAGCATGCCACAGAATTTTCTTTTAAAAGATGTCATTTCATTACTGAGTTGATTCTTTTGGTTTCTGTTTGACATTCCTTTATTGATCTTGTAAATTTCCTTATACAAAAGAGGAATAAAATTGAAAACAAACGAAATTGGAACAACTGGTAAGGAAGAATATCCACCAAGTGTGTGTCGAGTTCTCCTATGTGTTTCCATGCGGAAATCACAGGACTTGCTCCTTGATGTAGTCTCACGTCAGGATCACTGCTCTCCCAGTCCCGGGCCTCAAAGGCCTGCAGTCCTGTCTGGACCAGAGTTTTCCAGTCCTGGAACAGGGAAGCCACCCATTTTGTGCTGAAGGCCAGCTTTCGCGTCATGTGACAGGTAGAGCCTTGCTCTTGGAATCTTGCTTTTATGGCAGAATAAGTTTCGCCTGGCTATTAAGAGCCTGAGCATGGAGGTTCTGTGGACATGAACAGAGAATATACAATGTAATCTATATTCTAGAGCTGGTGCATTTCAGGGTGGGTTCACAATAGTTGGCATGTAAGGTATAAGGTATGGAGTTTAAAAAATCATGCCAGTCATCCTGGAGCAGATTTTCTTCTTTGTATGTGGGAAGAGCCTCTTTGTTATGTAAATAAAGAGGACTCACTCCTTGCAGGAGGAAAGGGTAGAACATTTTTGGCTTTCTGAAGCCTTCCTCTTTGTAAGAGCCCTTGGTATGCGGGGGTTCTGGAGAGGAGGGGCACCCTGGGGTGCAGCAGCTCCGAGTGGGGAATTTATGTTTTCTGAAATGTGAAAGGAAAGGTTCTGTGCTGGTGACAGGAACCCAAAACCCCACGGAGATGGAGGTAGGACTTCCACCTACTAGGTGGCTGAGGTTGGAAGCCTGTTTGCTCATTACTCATTACTGCTTTGTGCTGAGGGGACACGTCAGTGGTACTAAAAGAGCTTTATCCTTGGAGACTAGTGTTGGGCATTGTCGTGGCACGGGCAGGGGTGTGGATTAGCAAAGATATCTGTACAATAATGAGCAGGCACCACCAGACTACACAGGGTCCCTGTGTAATAGTGATGCCTTGTGGCGAAAGAGGAGCTAGTGTGACCGTTCTCAGAGGGGCCAGAGCAGTCAGCTAAATCAGAAAGACTTTTTTACCATGGAAATAATTAACCCTGGAGTCTAAAAAATTGTTAGCAATCCTCCCATCTTCTCCCTGCTAATAGCAGTGTTGGTAAATGGGCTGGTTTGATTGCAGAACTTTCCCTGCTTGCCCACTCCTTAGATCAATAGACTTCCGGGTGGGGGTGGAGGGGTGGATTCCAGAAACAACTCCACAAATCCAAGCTTATAAATTACCTATATAGTGACATTTACAACTCTTACCTATGTATTTAATTTTAAAATACAGGGTTCATGTTAAGTTAGGGAGTCAGTGAACATGAGGCCGATGGACTGAAAGGGGTGATGTGTGTGTGTGTGTGTTCCATCGTAGGCACCGTTGGAAATCCTCTTATGTCCTCACATCATTAGATTGTTCCGGCTCATCTTATGGAAGACTTCACATTCACAGGCGGGCTCAGGAGAGACTGAATTTTGTGCAGTCTGTGCTGTCGTGTGGCCCCTGGGTGACCCGAAGAAGCCTACAATCTAGTGTAGCCACCACAGACCCAAAAGACTCTTTCTTACCCACTATACCTAAAACCAATCTCCTTTTGTGTGACATAGTCTTTGAGAATCTGCCTGGTTCTTTGCTCCTTCACTCTGGACTGGTCCTTTTGTGGAAGCTTGAAGTGTCCTTGGTTTGAAATCTTCATGTTCTGGTCCCTTTCTGCTTAGGTTTCAGCATGGGAAAATTCAAAGGACATTCAAGGCATGAGATTGTGTTGATTATTTCCACATAATTGCAGACAAATCTGGGAAAAAGATGGTAAACTACAGTTTCTCTTACTAAAAGAGCATGATATTGAACATGCATTAACAAGCAAAGCAAGGAAAATTTCCCCTGTCAATGCAGCATTTTGGGCAACAATGTGACAACTATGAGAAAAAAGGCACTGCATGATTGATCTGTGATGATGGTAACACAGGTGATGAGAACTGATCAGAATTTAAATAGCTGAGCTAAAGAATTCTGTACATTTTGCTCTAAACGTGGAGAAAGTAAAAAATGTTCTAAGAATTCCATTGTTCTAAACTTTTTTCCATGTATTTCTCTACATATGGAGCTTTCCTGCAATTTAAGGAATCGTATGCCAGAACACCAGATTTAAGAAAAAGATAGGTTAGAGCAGAGGCAAACTGACAATTAATACGTTTATTTCTTTTTACCTTCTCTATAAGTTAATGGGTGTTAATTAATAGGTACTAAAAAATTCAACATTGCAGGGTAGGATTATTAAACATTTTGGGGTTCAATACAGTGGCAACAGCTTCAATCAGTGTAACATACCCTTCTACAAGTAGTGTTTAATTACAGGGATTAACAAGCAGAGACTCTCTTAGTTAGCTTTCATTTTTCTAGACATGTACCAGCCGAAAAGCCCTGGCTCTTAGATTTCACTACAGAGCGGATGATACTGATGATGAATCCAGAGACAAGGAACAACTGCAGAAGAATGTATATGATTGGCTGCAATAACATCTCTGAGGAGCAGGTGCTGTGTAATCTTGCAAATCAAATTAAAAGCAAAACAAACGATTTCCTTTTAACTGTGACCAGATTCAAATATCCTTTTGGTATAAAAGAAGGAAAACATTCTTAATTGTTTATTGATTATTCAAATCATATAAACGTGAGATATATTAGTGGTTACACCGTTTCTTTTTAAGCATGGGTGTCAGGGCTTAATGGGAAAGCGATGTGCTAAGGGGCTGTGTGAAAAGGAGTTTTGCTATTGCTTCCCTGTTTGGGATGAGCCAAGGTGGGAGTGCAGAGGTGGGACCTTCATTAACCTGAAGGGTGAAGGAGCATCATAAGTAATTTTTCAAGCAGACTGAGAATAAGCTTTGAGATATCTATATAGAAACTTCTGTTTGGCCTCTCTAGCAATGGAGACTCCTGCCAAGTAGTGAGCTGGCAAAGAATAAGAAAGCAGAGAAGGGTGGGGAATCTTGAAAGATGATCCTTTGCTACTCAAATGAGTTTTTGGTCAAAGTCTTTGAGCACAGTGTACAAACGAAAAATAGAGTGGGAGGAATATTTTTCACCTATTTTGCAATCTAATAATGTCAGCTTTCCGGGTTGAGAAGAAGAAAAATATGGGGAGATGGAAAAGACGTAAAAATATTCTGAGATTAAAATGTTATCTTTAAATATTGTGCTTCAATTCCAGAGCGATCAAGGGTTTTCATGCTGGCTGCAGACTATGACTAAGTCTTGGTTTCCCTGTGGTGGAAGTAATTAACTGTTCCCTTGCTCCACTAGGTGGGGATGTAGGTTTACCAAGCGCTGACTCCTTGGCTAAAAACAGCCTGGGAGGGCTGTGAAATCCTTAACAAAAATTTAAAACGTTCAAAATTGATCAATTATGAATCATGTTGGTCACGAACTCACACTAATCTTTGGGGTTGGGGGGGATTTTTAAAAATCCCACATCATACAATAGCAAATAACACTCAATGTGTAGTTGTAAAGTTGTCCATATGAATTATTATTTTTTAAGCAATACGTTCTGAAGTTTAAGACTCTGAGAGAATAATCATGCCATGTTATAAATTGTCTGCTGCCAATACACACATATTTTCCTTTATTCTCACACCAGCTGCTAGCTCATGCTATCAGTGGTCAGGAACAAACAAACAAAAAGTCTCCCTAAAAAAATGCAGAGCTTCCTTTCCAACTTCACCAGTGGAAATGTGCCAACAACTGGCAGGAGTTGGGAACTGTGTGTTCAAGTTTCAGGGGTTGTTTCTAAATGTAGTACTTTTTGAGAATCTCATTACCTCACATCTCGACGTGTGAAGCGTGATTCACAGAACAGTTAGCTAAAGGCTAGATAGCTCTGGTCCTAATGGACTTGTGTGTCTAATATCCATTAATAAACCTCAGTGAAATGAAGCATTGCAATTTGTTTTGGCTGAGCCTCTTCTCTCCACTTAGCTGACTCCTTTTCTTTTATGTAAACTTTTCTATGCCCATTGGTAGATGGCATAGGCTATCAGATGGCTTCCAGAATAGACAATGGATACAAATCGTTTTCTAGAAAGGCAGGGAGTCATTTATTATTCCTCCTTTCACACTTGTCCACAGACAAAAATGCTCCTGAAGTTCATTTAATCATTCACTCACATTTTCTCTCTCTCCCATTCTTCTGGTCTCTTTCATAGAAAGAATACCTCATAGATTTCATCTAAGTTGCCCATGAAACCCTACTCCTCAGAGAGTGTGCCTATTCCAGCTGCCAAGATTCCATGCAAAGTCTCCATTTTCTCATGAAGTAAAGGATCTTTCCATTTGTGGCTGGGAAAGTTCAAAGACCAACGGAATCATTGCTGTATTACAATCACGCAGGTGGAAACTCTTCCGTGATGAATATCAAAGTTGAAAAATATTGAATTGTGGTGGTAAAGCAGTCATCATACCAAAAGATATTTAAAATTTTATTAAATGTTTTCTCCTTAAAATTCCAAAATACTCAAAATTTTTTATTACTGTACAAATTAATCCACGAGGCAAAGTAGGAAACAGTTTTAGCGGCCAGTATATAGTGGCCAGGGGGAAAAGGAGGAGGTCCAAACAATTAAAATGCAAAAACTGGATTTATATTTAAGACATTGCCTTCTATCTCACCATTGATTTCCAACTGCTATAAGGTAATAGGAACAGAACCTTACATTTATTTCTTAAACATAACCCCACAATTAGGACCATACAAAATCAGATAGTTCATTCACAATGGGTGCTACATAAGGGGGAAGTCCCGTATTCTAATCTCAGTCATGTGCTTCTTTTAAAAGCTTATTTCGTTGCAGCTATAGCAGCATCACATTTATTATTTTCTGATTCTAGGGGAAAAGGGTCTAAGTCTAGAAGCTGTCCTCCAAAGAATAGAGTTTAAATGAACATTATGAGCAAAAAGCATTGCAATAGGTTTATGGGGGATGCAGGGCTGACTGTCACCTGGTCTCATCAACTCCTGACAGGGATCATGCTTTTGAAAATGCCAACAGCAGTGCTACAGGAATATTATCTGTAAGATGGTTCTTCTTTCTTTAGCAAGTGGAACACCTCAGAAGTCACTGGAATTTTTGGTAGAAACATAAAATCCTTTATGCGTTGGAAAAAATAAAAGTTACGTTTATTAATAAGATACAACTTTAAAAAAAAAATAGCTAATTCTTTTTTGTGCTTACTATGCACCAGGTACTATTAAAGTACTTTGCATGGGTGAACTGATTTAATCCTACAAGAACCCAGTGAGGTAGACCTATTATTATCCTCATGTTATAGAAAAGGAAATTGAGTTACAGAGAGGTCATAGAACTTGCCCAAGAGACAGGGCTAGTGAGTGAGAAGGCTGGGATTCACATCCAGGCAATCGGACAGCAACATCCACTATCTTACCCACTTTGCTATAATATACAAGTATATACAGGTCTTCGTTGGTTTGAGGTGGGCATTGGTTCCACAACCACCCTCCCCCAAACAGATACCAAAATTTGAGGTTGCTCAAGTCTCTTATATAAAAGGGCATAGTATTTGCATATAACCTATGCACATCCTCCCATATACCTCAAATCCTCTCTAGATTACTTATAATACCTAATACAATGTAAATGCTATGTAAATAGTTGTTATATTGTATTATTTAGGGAATAACGACAAGAAAAAAATATCTGTGCATGTTCAGTAAAGACGCAACCATTGTAGGCCTTTTAATCCACAGTTTGTTGAATCCACGGATGTGGATGTGGACTGTATTTGTTTTCAATACCTTGTAACTTTTTTCTGATAGAAAGAATTTTCTTGGCTAGTCTTCAGACATATGTCTTATCCTAAGAAATGCCCTATAGAAATTCCACTTTTCCCAGAAGAGATAAATGTATTTTTCTCAATTCAAGTCCTCTTGATATATGGTGCTGTTTTTAAAATTTAAAATTAACATTTTTAACACGTCACTAGCTCTCCCAAAGTAATTGCAAGGTATATATTTTAATTTTACTGTGGTGGTAGCACAGTGAGGCAGAACCATGCTTTCACATGAGGGATGATATAGGGAAAAAGAGTAGTTTTTTAAAATCAGTCTACATTATTCTTTGGTATAGGATTAAAATAAAGAATTAAAATAACAAAATATTTTTGGAATAAAACTATATGCTGATTAGTGGAAAGACTGTTTTAAGCAACACTCATGTGAATATTACTCACTCATTCAACACATACACGAGATTGCGTCTGAGCAAAATCATACAATCAACATAAACTTTCTTTGCTCAAGGGAGACAGACATAATTTGAACCATGAATACTAATATAGACTGGTCCGGTTTGAACACAAAAGTCAAGTTTTAGTTAGACTGAAATTTAGAAAAATTCATATGTAGAAAAAAATTCAAATCAGAACTTATTGGGATCTGGGAAGAAACTAAATTTCTCTATCCATACGCTGCAGTGAGACCCTGCCCCACTTCCATCCAACATTAGCCTAAATACTTCCTAATCAGGGACAGATTGTGAGGAAAAATGGAGTGCTCGCCTAATCAGCTTTCTCCTCAAATATTAAATATTAAGAAAGGTTTCAGGGAAATCATCCTTGATATGATAACGTACTGATGTGTGTATGTTTCGTATGTGTACACAAACATGCCTTCCGAGAAGCCAGTCACTGGGGAGCTAAGAATCACAGACAGAACCTCACATTAAAATGAAGAAGGATTGGGCTGATGGAGGGGGTGGAGAGGAAAATGAGTTACAAGCAAGCTTCTTACTATGCAATTATTTTGGCTCTTCTCGCTATCTGTTATAACTCCAGTCGGCCCCCAAAAGAAAGGTTTGCAGAAAGGCCATCACTACAGAAGAGAGGGACTAAAATTGACCAAAGAGGCAGAGCTTGTTCTTTTGGCTTTAACACCTCCTTTGCCACGACAAAGCTGAGGAAAGGAGGCTCACAGTCTGTCACATTTGGTTCTGATCAATCCACACAAAAATTGTCAGGCTGGCACGTTTGACTGCTGCTAACTTTTGAGTTGAATTGCATTTGCTTCACGTTTTCCCTTTTCATTCTTATAATCCCTGGTCATCTCCACAAAAATCTATTTCTACAAAAGTGTACTTTGTGGACATTTTAGTTGTTGGGAACGTTGATCAAATCAGACGAGAAAAAAAAAGAAAAGATGCCCCCCTTAAATTCTTCTCCATTAACAGAACATATGTTTGATCAAAATGCAATGTCATTCGTCTTTTGTGGCTCTTTGTCGATCATGTTTGCTGGAAGGATAAGTGAATTCCACGAAAAGACATTTATCTAAATTATCCTCATAAAGTGTCGTCACTCCCTGTAAAAAGAAAAATGAGAGAGAAGGCCAGTTTGTACACAAATGCCTTACATTTAAATTATCTGAGGAAAAATATAAAGATAGATCATGTAACCAGTGTTTATATATATATAATAAATATTATATATATACACATATACATACACACGTATATACACACATACATGTAAACTATATATGTGTGTATATACGTACGTATATATAAATATATATGTACGTGTGTATACATATGTAGACTAGGATCTGATATGCTAAAAGTTTTCTTGTGGTTAGCTATTCAACTCAGATTTTCAAAATCCTTATAACACACCAACCTAGATGTAAACGAAGAGTCCTCACTGGCTCACTGATAGAAAGCCAGTAACTAAATTGTAAACAAATATAGGTGATATCTGAGAGTCTGTGCCGACAAGTAGATAAGAAGATAAATGTAGGGTTTCTCTTAATTAGCCTTTCTTAATTAAAAACAGCAGCAGTATTGTGATCAAAATGAACTCTGGTGGGAGTGTGGTCACTTGGTCTTCTGGGTATCACTGGAGGAAAATTAGATTTTTTTTCCCCTTCTAGGATAAATCGTGCACTAAAGAAGGAATAAATGGTGTCTGTGAGCAGTGTCCCTTTGGTTTTTATCTGTGTGAGATGGATGTGCCTCTTGCCGTTTTCAGAATGGCGTGGGGGCAGACTTAGCCATCATTAGCACCCCAGGATGGATCCAATTCACTAATTACTTATGCTGTCCTGGTTCACTGAGATTTAAGTACCAAGTCAATCCCATTATCTGCAGTCTCCCAAGCTTGCCAGAGCCATCCGTCTTTCATGGAAAAGAAGCACAAGGGTTATCAATTGGGCCCTGCAAGACTTGGGATTTTCCGACTTTGGGAGAAGGCAAGATTAGTCCTGACTCAAGTCCAGGCCCCTCTAAGCTGCCACTTTGGATGTGATAAAAGTACACGATGACAATTATCCATAACTACGTGAAGAAGAGGGAGGGGAAAAGCAGAGAGCAAAGGGAAGGGAGGGGAGAGAAGGAAAAAGGGAGGAGAGATAAAAACGCGGAGAAAAGAACGTGTGCCCTGCTGTGACACGCGGCCTGTGGTTTCAGGCAGCTTTTCAGATCACCTCCGAGCTACAAATGACAATTCAGCTGTTACAAACACATGATAATATAGTCAGAAATCAGGAATTAAAATATTCTGAAGGCCTGAGGCCCCCTCTGAGAGGAGGGATGGCGGGGGAGGGGCCGCAGGAGGGAGAAGGGAATCCAGTGCCTGCCTCGTGTAGGGCCTCCTCCATCCACATTGGACATGTTCCGTGTCTGTGCGGCTCCCAGGCCCAGGCTGTCTGGAATGGGTGATTGGCACCTGCTCTGCTGAGGGGAAGGGCCTGGCAGCTATTGGCAGCACTGTCGCGTTCATCTGCACACTTTAGGAAGCAGCAGTGTGGCTACTAATACAAAAAAGAATCTTCTAAGCAGCATGACATCTCTTGGAATGGAATATTTGTCTTTACAAATGATTGCTCCGCTGCCAGCACTTGACACGGTGCTCGCAAACATGTGTAATTGTTGGAAGTGTAATGATGATTATTTGCATATTTAATGTTCAGACAGTACTGAAGAAGCAACCTAGACTAAACCTTTTAGGGGAAGATTTGAATATGTTCAGCATCAGCCGGAGGAGTCCCAGGAAGTAGGAGGCATCCGATGGAGAGCAAATGCAGGGATAATTGGCTTAAAGTTCAGCTGCACTGCCGCCTTGGTGTTTTTATTCATGGTCACAATAGCACTCCCTGGACCCATGCGAGGTGGAAGTTCACCAACACCAGAAAGACGCCTTCTCTTGGCTCTGGTTCAAACATAAACTGCAAGACACCCTGTATCAGCCTGGTTTTACGTTAACCAACTGTGAGTCCAGCCTTGAGCAGCAGCCAAGAAATTGGGATAAGTGTTCTGATGCTATGAGAAGGGATGACATGCACGGAATTCATTACACTTTTTATCCACTGGCAAATGGAAATTGTCCACCCATTTCTGTACCCCAAAGAAATCGTTCTTGGGGAACAATTTAGTTGAACTATTAAAATAGCATTATATTCAGCTTTGTAGGGAGAACCCTTTATTCTCTTAAAAAAGTAGATGCACTTCTAAGATTCTTTTCCAGTTTTCACTTAGATGGACCCTTGTTCCATTAAATGTTCTTTATTCTGGATGTTAACTAAACTTACTGCGATAATCATTTTGCAATGCATATACATATCAAATCATTATGTTTACATCTAAAACTAACACAATGTTATGTGTCAATTACATCTCAATTAAAAAATGCTCTTTTTCTCATAATATTCCTTAAAAATAAAGAGAGCAGTGGATAATCTAAATGAAATTAGAAGTACCTCTATTCCCCACTCCCTACCTCCCTCAAATTTTGACTCAAACGCGTCCCTCTGGGGCCCATAATGTGTAAAGTTAAATGCTTCATCTTTCTGCTCTCCAGCTGTGACCAGATGAATTTGGGAGGCCCCCAATGATACACAGGGGCAGTTTCCAAAAGTAGAATCCTTTGTAGGAAAGGATTTTTCCTTTGTAGGAAACACCACAGAAAATCCAGCACTTAGAACATTCCCTGTGCAAATGACACTGATTGCACCAAATTCCTTAATAGTGACAAAGACCGGCCCTGGGACCCGGCCTGCTTGCCTTTCGGAGCCAGTGCTAACTAGACTCTCACAGCAGGCTGACCCGCGCTTACCCACACACGCGTACACATCTTGAACAACTTGAAACTTGGAGACTGTGCTGCATGCTCCAAATCAGCAGGAAAGGAGATTTTAGATGGTGGTAATCATCTCAGGGAAAACACACCTCAGTGAAATCAATAGAATAATTTTTGATAATGTAGCCACTTGATCTGGTAATTTGGCCTTTCACCTGTAGTGAACAACTTCACTGGAGACTTTCTCGAGCTATTAGAAGCCTCTTACTTGGAGGCTATCCTGTTCTTGTCTTTCAAAGGATGCTGAATAATTAGCTTTTGAGTTTAGGGCTTTCCCTCCTTCCTCTTTCCTCTCCCTCCTGTCTCAGTCCCCCGCCCTGCTGCTAGCTTCCTCTCTCAGACTCCTCCTGAGCCCCAGCCCCGTGCCCCTGCCATAGCTGCTTGGTAACAAGCCACAGCTCATCTCCAAAGCTGTACAGACATCTGAGGGGCAGCACAATCAACTTGGCTCAATTATAATTTTCCAAATTGATCTTTAAAAAATCTGATGGGTGAATAGAGATGAAACATCTCCATTCCTGACCCTGTAGTCCAGGCACCACTTTTGGCAGAGCTGGAGGGAGACTGACAATGCTTCTGATGAGCGCCGCCTGTGGGACATGGGATGATATACCTACAGCGGATGAGGTGTGGGAGTTACCTCTGCATACCTGTCAGTCAGATGACTAGTTCTTTAGGAAAAAAAAATATAGGGATTTTACTTCTGAGCATCAAAGAGGTTAACCACTCTGTGGTAACGTGACGGTGGAAATACCAAGACAAGGAAGTACTGATAGTTCCAGGCACTTTTCCAAATTCACTCATCTTGATTCTCATGACAACCTGAAGAGATAGGTGCTGTATTCCCAAGTGCTCATTTTACAGATCAGGAAACTAAGGCATGGAGAGAATAAATAATGAGCTCATTGTCTCACAGCTCACAAAGGATAAGCCTGGGATTCAAACCCAGGCATAGCGGCACCAGAGTCTAACCACAATGCTGTTGGGTCTCTTGGGATTGTTAGCTACACTTCCTGGTTTGATGCTAACTTTGGGCATTACATATGGATGCTAAAGCAATCTCATCTTCCTGGACTGTTTTATTACAGTATTGCAAGACTCTGCCTGCCATTTTGTGTCACTTTAGAAAGAAATTCATCGGAAGTGGAGATGACCACTGCTGACCCCTGGGGTCAGCTCATCACTCTCCTACAACCCAGAACACAGAAAGCTAAGGGACTTATTTTTTTTAATATAATATTAAAACAACCCTTGGGATACAGAGTTGAATCTTATTCCTTGTTAAATTCTTTGAAGAATAAAGTACTTAAAAAACATATGACAACAATTAGCAGTATTTCTTTAGGGGTTTGTTCGTTTGACCTTAGCCTTTTAATCTGTCAAAGTATGCTAATCAGTCTGACAGACAGGAAGATAAAATGCAGAGGCAGATGCACTACTAGGGAAAAGAGGGAAAGAGAGGAGACGATGAGGAGCCAAGGGCAAGTGAAGGGCACTATGGCCAATGGTCACTTCAGGGGGCACTCTTCCAGGATGGCCCGGAAAGTTTCAGAGCTAGCCGGAGCCTCAGAAGCAAGTCACTGTTTCTATTCTAAGCCCAGCAAAGTGAGCAAGCTCATCTGTGTATGTTTCAGAAATCTCCTTTTACTGTGAGCTGAGCATGAAATAAATTTATAGTTTAAAAAGTTGTGGATGGGATGGGAAATACATAAAATGTCCTAATAAAAGGTTTGGATGTATGGTGTCTACGGTTCCAACGAAACGCCTTATGCCATTCTATAAGTTGAGCAGAGATATTTACTGCTCACCAAATATCCATGGACTCCCCCTTTTTCAAGTCTCCCAGTAGTAAGATGGGGCTATGTGACTCGGTGAGAAGAAATGACATGTGTTATTTTTAAGTCAAAGCATTTAAGAGTCGGTGTGTGCCTTCTAGCTTTCTCTTCTGCTGAGGCAAATGCAGGGCCTAGGGTTAAGATGGTCCAGCTACCAGGTGAGGCACCCCTCAATTTCCTGGGTTCTTCAGCAATTGGGTAGAGCTGACACAATTAGATATGTACTATAAGCAAGAAATAAACTTTTGTTAAGTTTAGCCATTGATTTCAAGGTTTTTTGTTACTGCAACATAACCAGATCTTTTTCTGACTAAAGGTTATAAAACTACGTGAGTAACTAGTTTTAGTAACTGAACTGCGTAGATCTTTTGAATTCACATACCATCAACCAAACATTTAGTTCATTACTCTACCTAGATCAGACAGAAAGATAAAGGGGAAATTACTGAATACACTCTCCATTGTAAACATTGTGCAAGATGCTTTACATAAGCCATTTCACTATGCGCTCCCAGGAAAAAAGAGGTTAGATGAAAAGTCATCATTTGTTAAATAAAAAGGGAAATGAAGCTCACAGAGGATAAAGAACTTGCTTGATGATATACAGTTACTTTTCTGAAATTTCATGATTTGGCTCTAAAATCTATGTTTTCTGCTTTACATCACCTAGACTTCCTGCGAAGGCAAATTTGAGACTGTTTAGGTATCGTAGAAGTCAGGGAATAGAAAAGAATCTGCTCACACTTTTCTAAGCCCTCAAATCCACAATTCTGTGTTTAGTTCAGCAAGGTAGTCCTCATAATGTTCATCTGCAGGGGAATCTCAAGAATTCTAAATTCTTAAAGTGGGATTTCTATCACCAAGCAGGGACAGTGGTGGTATTTGAAAAAAAAAAAAAACCAAAGAACTTCTGAGTTCCAAGGAGATTGCACTAGCTGAGCCCCTACCTATTTACTTATATCTCCCCACACATCCCCTCACACACATTATTATTATTGTTTTTTTGATAAACCTTGGACTTTCTTGAAGCTCCTTTCTTTTTACATATTCTAAATGTAGCATCATTATTCCAAATACCTCTTTTTTTGTTGGACTATGTTTTATACGTAAAGCATATTAGTCATTAATCAATCAAATAGAGCATTGGCATTATTTTATTTCTTTCTCTCTCAAAAATATGGAAATAATTCCATTTCTATATATCTCACCTCCCCCCCCCCACCCAACACATATACACCCATACACTCACATGCTTATTAACTCCACCACACACATCCCACATTGGTTCTGTGAAGGGTCCCATGAGTTCTAGGGCCGAAAGTATAATGAAATGGTTTGAGAATCCCTGAATTAAGAGTTCTGCTTTTTGGATACAGATATGCTGAGACCAGAACACTGGAGATGTGTGGAACCATTGAGGTGGCCCATAGTAAACACAATAGAGTGTTCAAGTTCGTTCACTCAATAAATCTTTGTTTAGCACCTACACTAATCCAGGCATTGTACTGTGATTGGCAATACAAAGACAACCATGATACAGTCTTTGCCTTCATGGAGGGTACACTAGAGGTGGAAAACTGCTGTTCATCATCTTTCATTCAATAATTCCTTCTTGTCTTATACCACTGCCACATTTTCTCAAGGTGAAACTCTTTTCCTCTGTCCATCTTTTAAATATTGTTGTCCATCACGGATATATCTTCCCCAATTTTCTCTCCTAACTGTGTACACGACCCATGGATGATTTAATTCTTTCCCTTATTTCCATCACTATCTATGTGCTAAGTGTACTGTGACTTACTCTACTGAAAGCTCTCTCCTTCTGGAATGCTTACCTGGATGACTAGCTACCACCACCACCATCTCCACCACCATTATCATTAACCTGTGCCTTAATTATATGGTACTCGGTACATTCCAGGCTTTACCTCATTGTTTCATACACGCCTGGAAAATGCTGAGGCCAAGACTGAAACCCATGTCTTCTTGACCCCAAAACCCATTCCCTTCAAGAGTGTGCTATCCGTCCTCACCAGAACGTCCAAAACTTAATTCCACATTGCACTCAACCCATTCTTCCAATATCACTCAATTCAGTAGAAGCACCATTATCAAGCCAGTTTTCTTAACCAGAAAGCTGGGAGTCATTCACTTCCATCACTTAGCTGGTCCTGCAGATTGAGATTTCTTAACTGCTCTCAACTTTACCAATTTCCCTCCATTTCCATAGGCATTGCCTCAGTAGGTCTCTATCAAGCCTCCTAACCATGCCTTGCCTTTAGTGTCTCTTTCAAATTCATTGTTGACATTGTTGCCTGTGAGATCTTTCTAAAATAAAGATCTGAAATTAACCTGAGCTTCCTGAGTTTAAATTTTCCAGAGATACCTCACAGCTTGCAGGATAAAGCCTCAACTCTTTGTCTGGCAGACCCAGCCCTTCTGCCCTGAGCTCGCCTTCTGGCCAAGGGCCTGCTGACAGCTCTCTCCAGGCACCATCTCTGCTGCTTCCCTCAAGGGCCTTTGCACAGGTCTTTCTGCTGTGGGCAGGCACCCACCACCTCTTCTTCCCTGTTCACTTCTAATCACATTTCAGGCCCTCAGCTCAGGCATCACTTCAGCCTTTCCACCTCTTGCCGCTTCCCCAGGCTGACTTTTAGGATGTTCTTTTCAGGATTACATCACAGGCTCACGACAACCCAGTAAACGTAGGCACGGCAGGTATTATTTTTATTGCCATTTTACAGAAGTGGAAACTGAGGCTTGGGCCATAAAGGGCCACAAACAGGAAACTGGCTGATGTAAGAGCTAAATCAATGGCCTTGACTTCTAAATCCCATGTTTTTCTAGGCAATTTCTTTCAGCTTCAGATTTAAAGGTGCTATAGACATCCCCCCTTTTCTTTCCTTCAAGATGCTCTTCCTGCAGAAGAGGGGATGTGTTTCTTATCTGCATCTCCTTAATTGCTCTGGTAGAGCAGTATGGCTCTTTTTGCACTTGGCATCCTCCTTTCTCCTTTGTCTCTTCCTATGCAGGCAAGATGGTACAGTACAAGGAGGGAACTTGGCTAAAATCTTCCAAATACTTGCTGTGTGACTTTCAGAAAATCACTTCATGTCTCTGAATTCAGTTCCCAAATCTGCAGTGTGAGGGAGCTAGGAGATACCACATGAGTTTGGAGGTCTTGTCTTGCCCTAGCGTTCTATACTGCCACTAAAAATAAATCAAACCCTACAACAAATATTCTGGCCAATCCATTGTTTCCCAACATTGGATTGTTGCCACCTGACAAGCATTTTAAATGCTCAGTTTTATAAGTAACCCAACACTCTTTAATAGCTGAGTTAGGGTTGCTGCACACAGTGAGCTTCAATAGGACTCGTCTTTCAGTTGCAGAATGGGATGCAGACATATTGACTAAAGGAGATGCGGTGACTGGGGCAAGACCTGAGTTCAAATTCTGACCCTACCTCTGATTAGCAGGGAGTATGGAGCACGTCATCTGCATGTTGAGGAAAATAGCGACTCCACTTCACATTGTCTGCGTCTGAACCAAGGGATAGCAAACCCATTAAAAATGTTTTGTGCTAATAAAAGATATCACTCCCTTTAACCGATGATCGTTGATATGTCACTTCCTCTCTCTGGACCACAATTCCCTCCTTTAATATAAAGGAATTTAAAATTTAAAATAAAGGAATTTAAAATAAAGGAATTCAACTAATTGCCTTTTCGACTTTTCTTAGTATTGGAAATAAGTAATGATGATGATGATGAAGATGATCACATAAACAGTGAGTGCTCACTAGGTGCCAAGATCTGCGCTGCACACTTTAAAAGGATCATGGGCTAGTCCTTTGATGGGATGACACATAAATAGATTTTCAGTTCTTACAACACTGAATCCAAGTAGCAAACAAGGGCAGTGATCAGAATAGAAGACATACTTGCTTTTACATCTGTCCCCTCACTCAATTTGCTCAACACAAGGCTCAGAGATAGAACTTAATACCACGTCCAATACTTCTTTGAATTCTTGATTATACAAACCCCTTTACCCACACCAGGCTATTTAGCATTTCCCTAACAAACACATGGATTTCTTTGATCTCCTGATGCCTCTATCTTTCTGCTTTTTGGAAGTCCTAGCTTTCTTCTCCTGAAAATCTTAGTCTCCAGGATTGCGACATCCAGGTCACCTCTTCTCTTGAGCTCTCCGTAAGTATGTTCCCTCAGCCAGAGGGAGTCTTGTGCTCTCAGTACTCCCAGGGCCTTTGCAGATTCATGCAATGTTAGAGCACTGGGTTAGCACCATGTGTTTACATGTTTTTCTTCCCTTCTGTGACTGTGATCTCCCCCTGGGCGGAGACGGTGCAGTCCCTCAGCTACCAGGGGCTTGGCGCTTGCTGATACTACGTGAAGAGTTTCATAAAATGATGACTCAGATGTTCAGTGAATGCTTTCCGCCAGCTTGGCTTTTTCCATTTTTCTCCAAAATACACTTTATAGTTTTACTCCTGTGTTCCCTGCTCCCAACTTATTGCCTATAGCTGGAGTAATGAATATAAAGGCTAACAAATAAAAATAAATATGAATGCTCAAGTTTGGCTTATTTCTTACACTCTTAGTCCCAACTAACTATTTAAATATACATTTATAAAATGCAAAATTATTGACTTGATTTCTTCTGCTAAAGGTCTTAAAATTCAGTATATTTCCCAAGTGGAGAATTTACTCTGTGCAGGCCAATTTTAGATGGTGTGAAGACACAAACAAGAATTACCCTGCCCCTGGAGTTGAAGAGACTTGTACAGAAATCATCACGATTCTAGAATATATGATTAGTGCTACAGGATACTTGGAAGCAAATTGCCATGAGAGCCCAGAGAGAAGGGGGTGGATTATTTAGGCTAGGGGAACAGTCTTCCTCTCAAACTATGAAGCACTGCTAAACTTAAGAGAAATAGCAGTCAGCAAAGTGTACATCAAGGGCACAGAGTGCTCACAAAAGCCATGGGAGCAGGCCAGGCTCTATGGGAAGAGTAAGCTCTTGCATTGGCGGAAGCAGAGAGCACATGGGCAGAAGTCTAGACCATGGGACTGAAAGGAGAGAACGGGGCCAGAGTATGATGAAACTTGAGTCCAGGGACCCAGAGTTTAGCTTTCAATATGAAGGTGACTGAGAGCAGATAGAGATTTCTGAGCTGGGAGCAGAGGGTGGGGTGACCATAGATGGTGTGCTTTGGAGTTTCCACTCTGGCACAGCATACAGGAGTGTTTGGAGAACGAAGAGTCAGTTGTGGACAGGGAAGCTATTGTAAGAGTACAGTCAAGTACATTGATTATTCTAGACATATTATTCAAGCAAGTGTATTATTGACTTCTCACGGAGAACACTGCTCCAGTGTAGAACAGCATTGCTAATCCACCAAATTAAATATGGTTATATTATCAGCGATTACAAGAGTTTGAACTTTTGAAGGAAGGGTCTGTGAATGACAGCCTCCAGAATAGCAACAAAGTCATGACTGCGCTGGAGTCTCCTGAAACACAGAGTCTAGGACTTAAAAAGACTGTCTGCCCAGTTTGGCTGGGACTGACCATTTTGCAACTGATCCTTCTTTTCTGGACTCCTTGTCAGGCCTCCCCCTCATGACGAGGAATCTCAGTGCCTCCCCATCTTTCTGCACATACCCCCTCCCCTGCACACAGCGTTTTTCATTCTGGTGCCAAGCCAGAGCTCCTTTGCCATTCCTTTTCTTCTCTCCTCAAGCTAAGATACTCTGTAGAGTTATGGGAGAGTGCTAGAGGGGCAAATGCAAATGGGGAGATGAAGGAGGAAGGTCCTTTATTCCAGAAGCAATATCTTAGAGGTGGGCTGTCAGGGACCCTGCAAGATCTGAAGTTTCAGAAACTGAATGAAAGAAACACTCGGCTAACAAAACGGAGTGCTGCAGAGGACGCTTCATCTGCTCTGGCCAAATCCTTTCTTTCTTTCCATCTTTTCTTTCCTAATCACAGCTGCCCTCTCCTTCCCTGTTACTCTGCTGTGAAGAACAAAACCTCCCTCTGACTATCTGTTTTTCTTTTCTTCCCCAGAGTAGGTCTCATTACTGGTGATTAGCAGATGATTAAAACCAATTCAGCTTCCCCCAGTAGATATTTTCTCCCTGTTTGTGCCTAACGCGTCAGCCTTCAATGAACGTGCTCCTAATCTTATTAACGGGCTCAGAGGATTAGCTGCCGCCAAGCTCGGTGGCTCCCATATTGTGATGCAGGGAGTGACATGGAACCATTTGCTGAGCGCAGACAGGACCGCTGGGACCAAACTACCTCAATCACAATTTTATTTTCTATGTAGAGCAAGATAAAAAAAAAAATCCCAGCAATAATTACAAAAATCAAACGTTTGGATAAGTCTGCAAATATCCTTAAACTCAGTGGCAGAAAACAGGCTAAACCAACCATGGGGAGCATGAGTTTGCGTGTGTGTGTGAGTTTACACGAATGTAGAATCGTGCAATTTATCTACGTTCACACTGTGTGTGAAGATAAAGGTCCTCATTTGGCCTCTGCATGCACTTTGGTGTATACACAGTGTGTGTTTGTGCAGGTCACGTACGGATAGACCTCTCTTTTAATGGAGACTTAGGAATTGTCAATTTAGAATATAACAGACTATAATTTAGGTAATACTTTAAAGAGCATCTAATTCTCCAAAACTGTGAAACTGGGTTGTTGGCAGACACACACAAAGGAATTCTAACTGGTTTCACTTTTGCTTCAAAACCACAAAAAAGCTCTATGGTTTTTAAAGCTTAGAAGGAATGTTTTCCTATCTGCAAAGATTTTCTTTTGTGTATAACGAGCTATTAGCTATACGTTAATTACAAATGAACACAATAACAATTGTGATAATTTTATTAGTTGGGATCATGATCGGTAGGTTAGGAAGGCAAAGGGACTGGTTTTATAAAGTTCTGAGAGGAGAAAAACCTTGTGGTGTAACTGTGGTGGCTGATGCATTTAAAAGGTTTTGTTTTGGGGGATGGAATTGTTTTATTGTTGTAAATGGTCTCTTACTCTACATTTTTAAGATTTTCCCATTTATTTCTCTCCCACCTTTTCAATGCAGCTTAACTCTGAGTGTGCTGGAGCTTGAAATCTAGTTTCTGATTCATAATAGCAACAGGGTTTGCAGAAAATGTCAACAAGTCCCCCATTGCCAGGGAAAGTAGAAAATGTGAAAGGTAAGTCCTGTCAGTCTCCCCTGGCTGCATGATGAAGTGCATCTGTGTGTGAGAAGAAGGAAGGAAAAACCCTAGCAGGACAGATACTACAACCAAGCAGTAAAACCCAGCACTGCCAATAACACAAACGAAAACCTGACAAAACAATAGGGAAGTAATGAGGAATTAGAGGAAGATATTGTCAATCACCAAAAATGGCACAATCATATTTTATTTAATTTCAATCATTTAATATCTAAGGGAAAATGACCGACAAGGAGTGCCTATTGGTTCAATTTCACCAGCATTAAAAATTTTCCAGCAATATCCCTGACCGTGGTCGGCCCCAATAAGTAGGTAATTGCTAAAGGATCAATTCCCTCGTCATTAAACAATAGGATGCAAACAAAGGCAATGTGTGCAATCAAGTGACAGTGAAGCACAGCTGAAGGTACCACAATACAAAGAAAGCTTTGCGAATGATATTCACAAAAGTGCTGTGATAAATACCAGGAAAACATGTATAACCAAGGGCCTATAATAATGTAACTGGAATGTGCAGGAAAAAAAAATTATGGTTTTGTAAGCTTCTAAACATTTTATGACATGCCTATGAAGCATAACATATAGGAAGAAAGTATCGCCGTGATTAGACAGAGATAAATATCATTTAATGAAGTACTTTTGCTTGGAAGCATTTCACTGGGTCTTGAGAGAATTTCCACGTCTGTATAGAGACAAGTTCAGAAGCAGGGCTGTGCCAGCCTCAATAGATGAATAAAAGAAACTGTGCCACGGGAAAGGGAGAGATATTTCTGTTCCCTCCTCAGCCAGCTCTGCGTGGTACAGGGCTAGTGTAACATGTTGAACTGAGATCCTTTCACCTACTGAATTAAACATCATAAAAACAGGATCGCTTGTTTTTCTTCCACAGTTCTTCAGACAACCTCCACAGTCATGGTGGGCCATAATGCTATGGTTGTCCTGATGCTTAAAAAATCTGAGAATTATTCCTGACTCCTTCATCTATAGGGTCATTTTTTCCTTCATAATTTTCCCTGTTTGCTTTTCAGAGTTATGGGATATAATTGCGTGATGCGTATGATAGCTCCTGTCAGGAAAGAATGCACCCTACATACTCCTTTTATCCTTATCATCAGAATTATGTGATGTTTAAGAACTATGGGCCAGGATTTGGACTAGCTCTGAAAATTACTAGGGGTATGACATTGAGGAATTTACTTAACCTCTTTGAGCTTTAGTTACATCATCTGTAATATGGAGGAAATATTACCCATCTCATAGAATTAACAAGGATTAATAACACAATGAGGGCTAATGAGACAACTTTCTCAAAGGACTTGGCATACCACTCAGCATAGAGTTAGAGCACAGTCAATGTTGGTCATATTGTCAGTAGTGTCGGCAAGAGCAACAAACTGCATCAAATTCTTTGGGGTGTGTGGACCCTACCTCAATGGGAGGTTACAAAGGGAAATATCTGAGTTAATTAAGACACTTGTAAGAAGCTTGAGAGACAGTAGGTACCCCTGATAAATGTGAATCTTGTAGGAGTAGAAGACAGGAACTGGGGTGAGGCAGAAAGATAAAAGTATAAGAGACAGGAAACACATTAAAAGATCAATAACAATCCAAGGCAGCATTGTACGTGATAAATGAGTGTGCAAGATAATAAATATGGTCAGGGAGGGAGGGATCACTGAGGGCTTGGGCTGCCAGAGAAACATGGTACTAGAACAGGGCCTTGAAGAAAGACCTGAGGTGGAAGGAAAGTGGATAGGAGCCTTTCATGGTGCCTCTGTCCAGGAATTCCCTTTCTCGTTTTCTAGAAGATTCTGTGCAGACGGCATTCCCCTGGATGCTTCCAGAATAGGGGGCTTGTATGCTTTTGTGTGTAAATGAATATTCGAATGGTGGGAGGTTTATTACTATTATTATTAATGATAATACTACTTGAAACCACAGCCAATTTAACCCAACCATTTGGAAGAGCTACATTGCTCTGTTATCCAATTGATAATTTCAGGGTTTTATTCACAGGCACAATCCTAAGAAAAACAAGGAGAAGACAGTCTCTCAGTTGTGTACATATGCATAGACTTTGCCTTTTGAGAACATAATTGGGGATGGGAGTTACAAAGAAAAGATCATTCAGAGTTACAAAGAAAGGAAAAGCCCCCTTGCCTTCTTGTGCTATGTGCCAAGCCGTGGGAGGCCTGCTCGACTTCATTTGAGCTGGAGGCAATGCCCAACCAACTGGGATGGAAACAGGGCGGGGGGCCTCACAGGCAGCAGACGTCAGGGCAAGAAAATAAAGGGGACATAAGGGCTGTGTCCTCCCAACAGAGGAAAGTGTTGTGTTGGGAGAAAGCTTTAAGGGAATTTTCTTCCATTTAAATGTTAGGCAAAAATAACCAATATAGCTGCTGGCAAAGGCCCCCTTCCCTCTCCAAGCTACCTAATAAATAAAATGTCTTCAGCTAGCCAGGATCTCTAATAATCTACAAATTGGTAACTAAGGCTTTGGTGATGTGTGGGTTAGCAACCCAGTCAGTTCCTTCTTGCATTCTGAAACTGAGCAGGGGTGAAACTGGGAGGGGGGTGTGATTTGGGTGCATATGGTGAACTCTCCACCACTAATCCTCCCCACTAGTGTTGGGGAGGAAGAAATTTTCCTCTACCCTTCTAGATTCTTCTGGCTGGTCTAAGAATTAAATTGACGGCAGACAGAATAACAGGCGAAAAATCAAGTAAAACTTTAACAACATGTATGCATGAGAGAGACCCAGGAAAACTGAGTAAGTCACCAAAATGGCTGGAGCCACCACCTTAAATACCATCTTCAGCTAAAGACAAAGGAGGATGTTGGGGGTAGTGGTTTGGGTCTTCAGAGGAGAGAAAGGCAATTCATAGGGAGAAGGGAAGGCAAATGTTTGGTAAACAAATGTTTGCCATGCCTTACAGAGACAGTGGGACATGGAGAGGACATTGATTAAATGGGCCCTGCAGGTTCCTCTCTGTCTACCATTATAGTTATCTATGGTGATAGCTCCTTCCTTGGACAGGCCTTCAATCTGAAATTCTTTTAGGGGGTTAAAGGGAAGGTCAAAGTTTCTTCCTGAGTCTTTTGTTCTCACAAATAATCAGCCCAAAATAATCAAGCCAAAGAAACACATTTTGGGGTGGCAAATTCTGCACCCCTACACCAGAAACAAACTGTGTGTGGATGGAGGGTACTAGAGTGTTTGCAAAAGCAAAGACAAGCCCATTCCACACTGCTACTCGGAAATAGAAGACTGATTTAGCAAGAAGTTTCCCCTGAGAAGCAAACAGCTTGGTGAGTTTAGTTAAACATAAAAAGACAACTAGAAATATCAAAGGTTAAAACTGACCAATCATTTAAAAAATATAAGTAGATAGTCCTAAGAACTTCCTAAGAAGTTGGGTGAGTAACAGTAAA
The DNA here is from genome assembly GCF_020826845.1 of Diceros bicornis minor. NCBI lineage: Eukaryota > Metazoa > Chordata > Mammalia > Perissodactyla > Rhinocerotidae > Diceros > Diceros bicornis. The sequence continues at coordinate 10,429,749 of NC_080779.1, read as the reverse complement.
ATCATTCAGTCTTAGGTCGTGTTGACAAATAGATGATAGACCAAGATCTGATCTATATATTCTTAGAACTGATCTTTATCTATCTATCTATCTATCTATCTATCTATCTATCTATCTATCTATCTATCTATCCATCCATCCATCCATCCATCCATCCATCTATCTTTCTAATTTTCTACTCTTTCCTATAGTACTAGCCATAAGCCTTTAAAGGTAGAATCTAATACCTCTTGGATATTCCTACAGAACCTACCTTAATGCAGTGGAATAAATGTGTTTTGAATGAATATATAAGTAAAAACACTCCCGATAAGACTCTAGAAAGAAATAAAGACACAGATTGAGGATTAGCACAGTCACTTAAAAATGATATAGCAGTGATGCCACACCCTTCCTTAACCATTTTCAGTAGCTTTTGATTCTTATTCTGCTGTGCCACTGGGAGGCATAGTCATAAGGTAATGTACCTGTCTCCTGGACCATGGATACCAGTATCAATAATGGTGGGGGATTAATACCTGGCCAAATACTTGTCCTATACCTCTCTTCCTGAAAGATGCAGAAAATTAAGAGGCTATCCCAGACATTCTGGATGCAACAAGCAAACTAAGCAATCATTATATTTTAGTATACATTGCAAGCCTGAATAGGCTCCCTAAGACAAAGGGGGTAGGCCAATCAGAGAGTTTATCTTTTGGTGTCCCTACTACTGTGTAAGGTATGAGAAAGATCATTCCTTAAAACCTACAAGGTCCAACTAGGTTTCTGTAAAGATATCAGATGGTTTGGTAGAGCTAATTTTTAATTATATTTATAACATTTACTACAAAATATTGGAAGCATATTATATATTTAAAATGATGCACTAGAGGAGTTTAAGATGTTTAAGAATTTAAGAAAGATTTAAGATGTTTTAAGATGTTTAAGGAGTTTAAGAGTTGGAAAGAAAGAAAGAAGGAAGGAAGGAGAGAGGGAGGGAGGGATAAGGGAGAGAGAGAGAGAAAAAGAGAGAGAGGAAGGAAGAAAAAGTATAAAGTCCATTCAAAAAAGTGCAGAAGATGTGATTCTTGCAGACACACAAAATAAATTCACTGCTATACTTTTAAATTAAATTTGGCTCTAAGTCTCCAAAATATAAGACCAAAAGGGGAACTATATCATGAAATAATTGTATTATTATATTTAATAAATATTACACATTTTATTTTCATATATCACACATATTATGTTTAGAAATACTTGTTTTTGTCTTCAATTCATAACTTATTAACAGTGCTAAATATAACTGAACACAGATATTCACATTCCACTTGAGTAAGTCTCTGCTTTTGTATGACGAATATAATGTAAGTCAGTCTCTGGAGGCTTCCGAATTGAATTATCACATCACTGATACCTTGTTATTAAAGACATCTTAGATTAAGATAAAATACCACTTGATGCTGAAAGGTAAGCTGATCAACTAATTACTTGACAAGTTTCTAAAGAGATTCCCTGAAAACAAATAGAAGGAACACTTTTGAAATTGAAATATAATTATAAAGTAGTGAAGCTTATGCAGCACTTAGATCCTTGAGTATTGACATTGAACAATCAAACATGTGCCTGAGAAATAGCGTGAATTTCCCTAGGCAAAATGCTTCCTCATGTCTTTCTAGGATGGCTTCTGTAGATTTTTGCTGTCTGTGGAACACGTGGACAGTGGGCATCCTATCCTTGGGCACCCTGCACAGCTGTCGGAGCACCATTTTAAACATACTCTGTTTGTGATTGTCCAGTCAATTGATTGATAACCACAAAGCAGGAATCGAGAAAGAATCCCATTCTTTATGCATGCGGGACAATGTTCTTCCTCCAAGAGGCTGATTTTATGCAGGTCAATCAATCTCTCTACACTTTAGTTGCTACTTCAGTTTTTAATTTGAAAATGAGAAAGATAGTTTCTATATCATTTATTCATTCATTGAACTGATATTATTTGAGGGAACAAAATGGACACAAAGTCCCTTCCCTTATGGTAGACAGATAATAAACAAAGTAAGGATGTAATATGTCCAGTGGTGATGATTGCTATGGATCCACATAAAGCAGGGTATTGGGGACCCCAAATGCTGGGGCGAAGGTTGCTATTATATGAAGGGTCCTTTGGGAGGACCTGATGTAGAAGTGATTATTTGAACAGAGATCAGAAGGCCATATGGATATCTAGAGGGAGATCCAGTCAGAGGAAACAGTAGCTACAAAGGCCTTGAGGTGGGTGCTTCCTTAACATGTTGAAGGAATAGTGACGAGGCCACTGTGCCCAGGAGGAAAAAAGTGAGAAGAAGCATAGTAGGGGATGAAATTGGTGAGGTAGGAGGTGATCAGATCATGTTGTTAAAAGGACACTGGTAAGGATTTCCCACTGCAACAAAATAGAGTAGCCCATAATTCCCACGTCCTCCTGCTTACAACTAAAAATAAGCGTAGAAGATTCTGGAAGGTGGGCAGAAGAAGACAGACTATCTAGGGTCCTCGAGACATGAGGAACAGAATGGTATGTGGTGAATTCTCTGGGTTTCCCTTTTGCTCTCATATATCCTGGGTAGGATCTGTAGGAGCCTCTATCTAGAACTGCTAACAGGCGCTGACCAAAAACAAAAAAAGCTCCGAGGAAAGCCTGTTTCTCCTAGCCAAAGGACTGAAAGACGGTGACCTATCAAAACTGTTTTGGCAATATCCCCCCATCCAAATACAAATAAAAGTTATATCCCGTCACTACACTTCTCTAGGAATAGGCAATGAACTCCTATCCCCTCACCTGGGAGTGTTAGCGGGGCCGAGCAGGAAGTGGATCTTGCACCTCTCATCCTGCAGAATCAAATGTGCTCAGAATCGCCTGTCAGGATGATATTAGCAGGATCCAGCATCAAGCACCAAGGCGAGTTAATGAGGTGGTTAGAGGCAAGCCTGGTCTGTACTCCTTTTCCCCCACTCTAGTATCAGCAGAACTCAGTGGAGTGATGATCCTCCACTCCTGACTGTCATTAATGAGGCAGAATGAGGTGGTAAGCAGTAGGGCTAGCTTCGCTCCGCTCCCCTCTCTCCTCGACCATGGTGTCAACGAGGTCCAATGAAGGGCTGAGCTTATGCCCACATCATGTAATAACAAAGCAATGTGAGTCAACCCTCTGCCTCCCCCCTCCCTCATGGTAGTGGCGCTCCGCAGGGTGCTGATTGCACCCCCTCACTCAAAGAATTAATGTCAGATGGTGCCCTAAATCGAAAGGAAAGGTGTCAGCAGGGCCAGGTGAAGCTAAACTTCCACTCCATCTGTCTATAATGAGGCACATGTGAGTCAAGGCCTCATGTTTGCCCAGGTGGTGTTGCCAAAACCCCTCAAGAAGATGATCATGCCCATCTGGTCCTCATGTGACACCCAAACGGTGAGAATCCTTGCTAAAAGTTTAGATAGGAGTCAGCATCTCCTATCTTCTTCAGCAAACAAATGACACTTATAAAAAAACAATGAAATGGAAAGTATAGAACTGAAAAATACAATAACCAAAAAAAAACCAACCTCACAGGATGGGCTCAATAGCAGACTATGGGTATCCAGATCTGCCACAACATTTGTTGATAAGGCTATCTGTATTAGTCTGTTTGGGCTGCTATAACAAAACACCATAGACTGAATGGCTTAAACAATTAATTAAATTTAATTCTCACAGTTCTTGAGTCTGGGAAGTCCAAGATAAAGGTGCAGGCCAATTCGGTTCTTGTGATGCCTAGCTTAAAGATGGCTGCCTTCTCACTGTGACCTCACATAGTGGATACAGTGTGATCTCTCCTTCTCTCTTTTTAGAAAGCTACTAATCCAATCATGGGGGTCTTGGAGAAAACAGATAAAAAAAAAAATAGATGCTTAGGGGGGATCAGCCCAGTGGTGGAGTGGTTAAGTTTGCACACTCTGCTTTGGCTGCCTGGAGTTCACAAGTTCAGATCCCGAGCACGGACCTACACACCAATTATCAAGCCATGCTGTGGCAGGCATCCCGCATGTAAAGTAGAGGAAGATGGGCATGGATGTTAACCCAGGGCCAATCTTCCTCAGCAAAAAGAGGAGGATTGGAAACAGGTGTTAGCTCAGGACTAATCTTCCTCACAAAATAAATACATAAAAATAAATAAATAAATAGAGACTTAGGAATTTCTGATATATTAACAAAAAGAGCTAAAATTTGTGTCCTCAGGGTTGGAGAAAGAGAGGAGAGCGAATGAGACAGGAAACAATTCAAAGGAATAGTATCTGGAAACTTCTCAAATTTGGCAAGAGACGTAAACCTACAGACTGAAAAAGCTGAGTGAACCCAAAGAGCATAAATCCAAAGAAATTCATACCAAAACACATCATAATTAAATTTCTGAAAACTAAAAACAAAGAAAAAATATTGAAAGCAGCTTGAGAGAAACTTACAGGAAAACATCAATTCAAATAAGAGTTGATTTCTCATGTGAAACCATAGAGATGAGAAGAAGGTGGCAAAACATTTTTCAAATACTAAAAAAAGAGAACTGTCAACTGTGAATTCCATGCCTTACAAAAATATCCTTCAGAAATGAAAGGAAAATAGAGATATTCTCCAACAAATGAAAACTAAGAGAACTTGTTGCTAGTAAATGAACTCTTAAAGAATATCTAAAAGAAGTTCTCTACACAGAAAGGAAATGAAAACAGAAGGCTTGGAATTTCAGAAAGGAAAGAGGAACATCAGAATGAGTAAAAATGGGGTAAATATACTTCTCATGAGTTTCTTAAATTATATTTGGTGGTTGAAGCAAAAATTATAACACCATCTGATGTGGTGCTCAGCGTACATAGAGGAAATACAGGCATACCTCGGAGATATTGAGGGTTCAGTTCCAGACCACCACAATAAAACAAATATTGCAATAAAGCAAGTGACACAAATTTTTTGGTTTCCCAGTGCACATAGAAGTTATGTTTACACTACTGTAGTCTATTAAGTGTGCAATAGCATTATGTCTAAAAGAAAAAAAAAACAATGTACATGCCTTAATTAAAAAATAGTTTATTGCTAAAAAATGCATAACCTGAGCCTTTAGCGAGTCATGATCCTTTTGCTGGTAGAAGGTCTTGTAAAAAGTGCGATATCTGCAAAGTGCAATAAAGCGAAGCACAATCGGATGAGGTATGCCTATGCTTGAAAAATTTATATTTAAAAAGTGGGGAGGATAAAGATACCTAAATGTTTGTAAGGTTTCTGCACTGTACTTGAAGTGGTAAAATGTCTATACAGTAGACTGTGGTAAGTTATGCATGTATCTCGTAATACATAGAACAACCACTAAGAAAATTATACGTGCAATATATTTAAAAAGATTGTAAAATAAATTAAGTTAGAATCCTACAAAATGTTCAAATAATGCAGAGGAAAGTAAATTAAAAAAAGAGAAACAGAAGAAGAATCAGAGGAAACAAACAAAAAACAAATAATAAAATGCCAGAGTTAAACTCTAATATATCAATGATTACTTCAAATGTAAATGATTCAACTACACCAATCAAAAGACAAACAATAATAAGATGATTAAAAAGAATAGATCCAAATATATACTGTTTATAAGAAATTCACCTGAAACTCAGTGGCATAGGTATGTTGAAGGTAAAAGGAAGGAAAAATATGTACTATGTAAACGTGAATCCAAAAAATAACCAGGAGTGGCTATATTAATACCAAATAAAGTAGACACCAGAGCAGAGAAAATTATTAGAGACAGAGAAGAATAATGATAAAAGGATCAGTCATAAATTCAACATACACAGAAGAAATGGACCAGTTCTTTGAAAACAACAAACTACCAAAACCCAACCAGGATGAAATAGATAACCTGCATAGTTCCATAATCAGTAAAGAAATTCAATTTTTAATTTAAAATCTCTTGAAAAAGGAACCTCCAGGCCAAGATGATTTCATTGGAGAATTTAATCAAATGTTTAAAAAGTTGACACCAATATTACACAATTTCTTCCAGGAAACAGAATAAGAATGAACATTTCTGGGGGCCTGCCGGTGGCGCAAGCAGTTAAGTGCACGTGCTCTGCTGAGGTGGCCTGGGGTTCGCCGGTTTGGATCCCAGGCATGCACTGACGCACCACTTGGCAAGCCATGCTGTGGTGGCATCCCATATAAAGTGGAGGAAGATGGGCACGGATGTTAGCCCAGGGGCCGGTCTTCCTCAGCAAAAAAAAAAAAAAAAAGAAGAAGAGGATTGGCAGATGTTAGCACAGGGCTGATCTTCCTCACACACACACAAAAAAGAATGGACATTTCTCAAGTCATTTTTTGAGGCTATTATTGTCCTGCTACCAAAATTAGACAAAGAGAGTACAAACCAAAAAAGAAGAAGAAGAAGAAAGAGAAAACTGCAGATGAATATCTCTCATGAGTTTAGATGCAAAATTCTTCAACAAAATTTTAGCATATCCAATCCAGCAATGTATAATGAGAATTACAAAATACGACCAAGTGGGATTGAATCCAGGTAGGCAAGACTGGTTCAGCATCTGAAAATCAATGTGACCCATAATATGAAAAGGCAAATGAAGAGAAATCATATGATCATAGCAATAGATGTGGAAAAAGCATTTGACAAAATCCCGTACCCATTCATTAAAAAAAAAAAAAAAAACACACCTTCTCAGTAAAGAGAAACGGAAGGGACTTCCTCAACTTGATAAAGATCATCTACCAAAAAACTCTACACATTACATCATACTTAATGGCGAAAGACTTTGCCTCTAAGATTGGAAACCAGGCAAGGATATACATTCTATCTACTCTTACTGAGTGCACTACTGTAGTTCTATCAACAGCAAAAAGGCAAGAAAGAGTAATGAAAGGCATACAGATTAGAAAGAAGATATAAAACTGTCCCTATTGAAGATGACATGATTGTCTACATAAATAATCCTAAGGAATCTAAAACATAAACCGACTACCAACAAACCAACAATCAAATAAACAAAAAAACAAGCAAAAACCCTTCTGGAGCTAGTCAGGGACTTCAGGGACATCCCATAATACAAGCTCAGTACTCAAAATTCAATCACATTTCTATATACTAACAATGAACATGTAGAAAGCAAAATTAAAAAATAATGCCATTTATAAACATTCCTAAGAATATTAAATGCTAGGTAAAAACTTAACAAAACACGCACAGGATCAGTACACTTAAAATTACAAAATGTTGAGAAAGAATCAAAGAACACCTAAATAAATGAAAAGACATTAACTACTTTTGTGGGTTGGGAGATTCAAGTAGCAGAGACGTCAATTCTTCCCAAATTGATCTATAGATTTAAGGAAATTCCTATCAAAATCCCAGCAAGGTTTTTGTAGACATAAACAAGCTTATTCTAAAATTTCTATGGAAAGGAATAGCCCCTAAGATAGTTAAAACAATCTTGAAAAAGAAGAAGAAAGTGGGAGGAATCACTCTGTAGATTTTAAGGTTATATGCAGCTACAGTAGCCAAAGTAGTGTGATATTATCAAAAGGATACATACATAGATCAATGAAACAGAGTAGAGGACCCAGAAATAGTCTCATAAAAATATGGCCAAAAAATATTTCCGAAAGTGCATAAATAATTCAACATGGTTAGGATAGTGCTATAGACTGAATTATGTCCCCCTCAAAATTTATATGTTGAAGCTCTAAGCCTCAATGTGACTATATTTGGCGATGGGGCCTTTGGGAAGTATTTAGGGTTAGATGAGGTCATGAGGGCAGGGCCCCCATGATTGGATTAGTAGCTTTATGAAGAGAGAGGAGAGATCACACTGTATCCACTATGTGAGGTCACAGTGAGAAAGAAGCCAACTTCAAGCTAGGAAGAGCGCGTCAGCAAGAACCTAATGGGTCTGCACGTTTATCTTGGACTTCCCAGACTCAAGAACTGTGAGAATTAAATTAAATTAATTGTTTAAGCCATCCAGTCTATGGTATTTTGTTATAGCAGCCCAAGCAGACTAATACTGATAGCCTTATCAACAAATGGTGCTGCAGATCTGGCTATCCATAGTCAAAAAAATAAACCTCGATCTAAACCTCACACTTTGTACAAAAATAGAGTCAAAATGGATCACAGACTTAAATATAAAATGTGTATCTATAAAATCTTTGCTATCTAGGGCTAGGAAACTAGCCTTGACACTAGGCTAGTTAGGCTTGACACTAAAAGTATAACTTATAAGAAGAAAAATTGACCTCATCAAAATTAAATTCCTTTGGTCCCAAATTCAAAACTTTTGCTCTGTGAAAGCCCACGTGAAGAGGATGAAAAGACAAATGGCTGAATGGGAGACAGTATTTGTAAACCACATATTTGACAATGGAGTCTTATAGAATATATAAAAATTTCTCAAAATTCATCACTAAAAAATAAACAATCCAATTATACAACAGGCAAAACACATAAACAGACATTTCACAAAAGAGGATATATAGATGACAAATACACATTTGAAAAGATGTTCTGCATGATTAGCCATTAGAGGAGTGAAAATTAAAATTACCATGAGATACTACTACGTATCTATCAGAATGGTTAAAATTTAAAAAAAGTGACAACACCAAATGCTAGCAAGGATGAAGAGAAATTCAATCACTCATATGTTGCCGATGGCAATGCAAAATGGTCCAGGCACCCAGCCACTCTGAAATGCTTGTGGAAAGTTTCTTATAAAAGTAAATACGCAACCACCGTACGACCTAGCAATTGCACTCTGTGTATTTATCTCAGAGAAATAAAAGCTTATGTTCACACAAAAATCTGTCTGTGGATATTCATAGCTTTATTCATAATAGTGAAAAGCCAGAAACAACTCAGATTCAGTGGGTGTATTATTAGTAAACTGTGGTATAACCATACCAATAAAAATAGAAGTAGCTACTGAGACATGTAATAACTTGAATGAATCTCCAGGGAATTATACTAAGTGAAAAAAAATCCCAAATGGGTACATACGGCATGATTCCATTTCTGTGTCATTCTTTAAATGTCAAAATTATAAAAATGGAGAAGAGATCAGTGACTGACAAGGATCAGAAAAGAAGAAGTTGGGGGAGACAGCTGGATGTGGCTAAAAAAGAGCAACATGAGGGGTTCTTGTGGTGCTATAAATGTACTTCATCAATGTCAACCTTCTGATTGTGTTATCGTGCTATAGTTTTGCAATATGCTACACTGGGAGAAACTGGGTGAAAGGTACAGGTGATCGCTCTGTATTATTTCTTACAATTGTATGTGAGTCTGCAATTACTTTAAAATGAAAAGCTTAATTAAAAAAAGAAAGGGGAGAGGCTGGCCCAGTGGCGTAGTGGTTAAGTCCTGGTGCTCTGCTTGTGCAGCCGGTCCAGGGTTCCCAGGTTCTGATCCTGGGTGTGGACCTATGCATCGCTAATGAAGACATGCTGTGGCAGGCGTCCCACATATAAAGTAGAGGCAGACTGGCACGGATGTTAGCCTAGGGCCAATCTTCCTCAGCAAAAAGAAATAAGAAGAGGATTAGCAACAGATGTTAGCTCAGGGCTAATCTGCCTTACCCCCCCCAAAAAAAAAAGAAAGAAAAGGGACATTGACTTTATTCTTTGTACAACAACAAGTTAGTCAATCTCTGCTCCATTGAGGAGAGAATTGGGACGATCTGATTTAGGTTTTAAAACAATCACTTTGGCTTTTGCACAGGGCCATAGTGGAAATAAGAAGTCCAGGGCAGAAGATATAGCAAAATCCAAGCAACAGGTGGGGTTGGCTTGAACCAGGGATGTAGGGGTAAATGTGGAAGGACTGTGAGATTCTAGATCTCCTTTGAAGGGAGGGCTGATAGCAATGGCCAATGGATTGGATTTGGGATGCTAGACTCCCAAGTTTTTAGCTCCAGGCTCACATCTAATCACCTTTCCATGTGCATTCTGCCGTACAGCTCTCTTCTAAGTTCATCTAGTGCATCTAACTTGTGCACCTTCACATTGGACATTAGAAGTTCCCTCTATCCTCTTTTCTCCTGGCTAATTTCTCTCATCCTTTAGGTCCCAGCTGCAGGTCATTGTTTTTTTTGTTTTTTTTTTTGGTGGGGGGAGTCTTTTCAAAAGTTTGCTTTTTAATGAAAATACGTTAGAATATTTTTGCTCAGGCACTAACGTGAGAAATGGGTCTAAGGTCCTGACTTAGATGAGGAAGGATGATAATATTAGTTAATAATAGTATAATGCTTGGTTTTCACTGAGTCCTTCCAATGTTCCAGATACTGTGTTAATTACACTTTATCTATAACATGTCATTAAATTCTCAAAATAGAAAACGTGAGGAAATTTTTAGAGTTGGGAAATCAAGACAGGTAACTGATGTTTAAATATCAACCTCTTTTTCTAATTAGAAAACACTTAATAACATGAAGTTGGGGAGCACTCCCTATGTTGCAGGAACTCTGCAAAGTGCTTCATAAATATTACGGCATTAAATCTTTAAAACAAATTTATGAAATAAATACTATTATTTTGAGTTTACAGATAGGTAAACTGAGTCCTAGAGAGGCTAAATAACTCTCCCAAGGAGACAAAGCTAGTAAATTGTGGAGCGATTACTCATTGACCCCAAAGCCCACGGGCTTTGAACACCTGCTTATCTCAACCCACAGTTTCAGCCTCAGCCCTCCCCAGTTCCCACGCCTCAGGAAGGGGTTCTTCTTCTTAGGGGTGTCTTTTGATTTTCCATTTCTATTGCATTGCTCATGTCAGTGTCCATCTGCAGCAAGCTTCCTTCTCACCTTTATTATTTAATTCTTCCTCGTGAGTGATCTGGTATAGGTTCCTCCTTCTACATATTCTCATGTACGCAGCAGGCATCAGTAAATGGCCCCATTCTTATTAATCACCAACTGAATGAGTAGTGATTTTGGAAACTGATTGGAAACAAAGTTTTTATGCACTTTTGATTACAGAGCACATTAGCATTCACTTCAACACAAGCCCTAAAAATCATCTGTGATCTTCAAGAACATGTTGGTAAACCAATCTTTGCTTGTTTGCACTGATCCAGAAAACTCTCTGGAACTTTCCAAGCGAGTAAACAAGGCACTTGTCCTACTTGATGACAACCTATCCTTTCAAACTCCTTTGCTTTTGTGTGACATTTGGCAGTCCAATCTGGTATGTCTCCACTGCAGCTTATGATTATTCTAGTCTCTCTACTCAAATGACCTAACAGGCAAAGGATGATTCAGACTTCGTTGGTGTTGACATCTGTATCTTTTAGATCTCAACTGTGCAAAGAAAATAAGCAGGGAAAACTATTCTACTTCCTTGGAAAGTTTAATGGGCTCAGAATCTCTCTCTCTCTTTCCTTCTCTCTCCTCTCTCTCTATATATATATGTATCTGTGTATATATGTATATGAAAGTGCTTATTTATTGGGCCAAGGTCTAGAGTATGCACTCACTTAGGTACCTTCCAACCAGCTCCAACACCTGCCTGAAAGCTGCAGAGACTTCACAGATGATCAGCATCTTTGCATGCACCTTTTCAGAAAGTCCTTTATCACGGGGTGTGCGAGACTGGATATCTAGTAATTTGGTTGATTCTGTCAAATACATTTCCCTCTTAGAAAGATTTCCTGAAAAAAACAATCAGCAAACTTTATTCAAGGGGCGCTATCACGATAGATGGAGGGACCACTGCAATGGGGTTTTTCAGGAGAGGAGAAGAGATTGGGCTCAACTCCAAATACAACAAGAAAAAGTGAGAATTTATAGCCAAGGAGCAGGCTGTGAGTGCTGGGGGGGTGGGTGGTCAGTGGATGGAAAATTACTGAGAGAAAACATCAGGGATAAGGTGGGGATTCTGGCTAAACCAGATGGTGGAGGATGAGGAACCTAATCAAAGATCAAGGATGATCAGAGAGTAAAGACAGGAGATCCTGGTAAACTAACTAAGCAGGATTCTTGCTAAAATTGGACAATGCACAATAATCAGAGAATTGCAGAGCGAGGCAGTCTGGGGCTCTCCCAGACCACTGCATTCTAGCTGGTGCATTTGCAGACTATTTCTTTATCCACATCTGCATCTTCATCTGGGAGTTCCACGAGTCCAAACCACAGCCCATTCACACAGGGAGACCAAACATTCCAATGCATTTGTACGTTTGTCCATATCTGTGAAATCCATCTGGGTACCATTGAGTACCTTTCAGGGGGAAACATGTCTATGGAAAGGATATGAACTAAATCCTGTTTTCTTTCTCCTCCTAGCAGTTTGTGGTAATTTTCTCAGCTGGTGTGCTTCTGAGCATGAATGATGAGGGAGACAAATGATTCTCTTCAATGGCTATTTCATGTGACAACAATTCCGTCCTGGAGCTTCCTGCCAATATTATGTGCTATTGTCACATAATCTGCCACAGCCATTCACCTCTTTCGCAAAGTGACTAACTTCAAAGAGCCCTTAGAAATGACTTAATTCCGGGATTGGCAGCCTCACGTAACTAAAGCGCAGGTAACTGATATCTGAGATTTGCCAACTCATCCACACACTAGTCACATGTTTTAAATAAAATGAGTAGACAAATACAGCATGTTTTCATTCAGGAGTAATGAACATCGTAATGGAAGTATTGTCTAAGGAAAGCTGTGGACCTGGTTTGCCCACAGACAGCAGGAGGTAGGAAAGAATTTTCTAGTCCAGGAACTGACATGTAATAATTGCTCCTGGTATTATAGTAACACTCACCAAAGTTTCCTTTTTCATTTTGCTTAAAACAGCAACGTTGAATTATGGAAGCTAAACCATTTGCTGAGAATAGATAAATCTATACTAGTGAGAGAGAACTACATATATTTTAACATATAATTAATTTAAAAATAAATATGTACAACAACCCGTGAACGCTATTTGTGAGATTTCTGTATACAAACTTTTGATTTCTCTCTACGGATTATATAACTGACAGCATCAGGTCATTCCCCTTAAACTACTCTTTTAAATTAGTTAATTTTTATTTATTTGTTTGTTTGTTTGGTGAGGAAGATTTGCCCTGAGCTAACATCTGCGCCAATCTTCTTTTATTTAGTATATGGGTCACCACCTCAGCATGGCTGACCAGTGGTGTAGGTCTGTGCCTGGGATCCGAATCTGCGAACCCAGGTCGCTGAAGCGAAGTGCACAAACTTAAACACTACGCCTCTGGGCTGGCCCCCCCCTTTAACTACTTTTCATTCATAAGGATTTAAATCTTTTTTCTGGGCGTGATATGATATTCTAAGGTGTAATTAGACAATGTGGGCCCAGTTTACTTACCTCAACAGGAGTTACACCCCTAACTTATTAAGGGCTTCATGTGAAAGTAGAGGGAACTGTGATCTCAGAATGAAAATTCTCCATTAGGACTATAGAGGGAACGATGGTGTTTTTTCTACAATTCAAACCTCTCTTTCCAGTAAAGCATCTATTTCCCCTCATATGCAGAAAGAGGTGGTTTAATGTAAGGAAGTTTTTGAGATCTTTACTCTAGAGTGTGGGAAAGTCCAGTGTTGCTTTAACTCTCTATCATCTTTTCTTTTTCTTGTGCTCATTCAGTTCTTGTCGAGGACAAAGGCTGTGCTCACTTCTGTGTGTAATATTGCACATGGGGCTGGGGGTGTTTGCAATCTGTGTACCAGACTGTTCTGATTTCAGAAGCTATTGTTTTAGTGGTTAGTGGTAATGCAAACAATGCATTCAGTGGTCTGGCAGACAAGAGTTAAGAATTTGTATTAAGGGAGCAGAGAGTAACTCACAAAAAAGCACTAATATGACCAACATTTAGCACTGTCACCTTGTTTTTTTAGCTATAGCTACCTGGTGAAAAATATTGATGATAACATATCACATAATAAGCATAATCTTTAAGTGTTCTGTGATATTTTTCTGGGGTTTAAAATAGATTGGTTTTCTTAGAGAATGTCTGAAAAGGTTAAAGGGTCTCAGGAAAAATACTTAAAGATGCAGATTGTGTTAAAAAAAAAAGCAGATCGCCTGGATTGAAGATGGTTATGGCAGTCATTACTAAAAACTGAATCAATACTCTTCCTAACTTAATTCTACAAGTATATTTTTAAAATGTGATCTAAATATCTTAGTTTTAAATAAGCATGCTTGAAGGTAGAATTTCAGATAAAGAACCAAGTGTGAAAAATGAAAGCACCATCATCAATATCACCAGCACTGAAACTGACAAAGAAAAATATGATTATTTAACTAACTTTAGAATGAGTCCGGGGTTCCTAAGTATAGAAGTGATAACAAAAATCATATGATTATTAATCTGATTAAAAATTAAGCATTTCTTTATATCAAAAAATTTTATAGGCAAATTTAAATGACAAGTTAAAAATTGGGCCGTATTCATGACAATTATAAATAAAGGTTAACTTGCTGGTAAATCAATAAAAAAAATCACTAATACCTTGAGAGGAAAGCATATGAACCACTAATTCTGTTCATTCCTTATTTGAGCTAAATATCATTCGGTCTAATGCATGCTCAATATCGTACTTGTTTTAACCACACATCCCTCAATCTGAGCTGCATTTGGTAGAGCTCCTTCCTCCTCACTCCTAAACATCTAAGTATCAGGGTGCTAGTTTTTGGTTTTCCTCAAACAGACAGCAAAAAAATCAGAAAGATAGTACAGGAACATGAACACACATTAGTTTGCTCCAGGTCACATTGTTAAAAGTGATTTTCTAAACGTTTCAGTTTCACAAATAATCCCATTTCATTAAACAAAAGGCCTTTTAAACATATATTTTTTAGGGTTATTCATACTGGAGTAATGGAAATAATGGAAAAAATGGAAAGCCATTATTTCCCTTGTAAGCATACACAATTGCAAAACTGTCTGCCTTCGGCCAAAGAAGCCACATCCTAACCTCTGGAGTTGTGCTGTGCCTCCTTCCTGGTGCTGTTTAGCTTCCATCTCAGTAGCTTCCCTGTTCTTCCAAACCCTTCAATCCTACATAACTTAGAAGGCACTGGAGAAAAGAAACAAATGCATTTTCCTCATCAGGCAATATTCCACGCCATTTTCTGTAGAAAGTAGCCTTTACCCATCTTAAGATTGTTTGCTTCCATTTTCTGGCAGCTGCATCCAAATAGAACTGTTATTATTTACCCTGTTTTCAGCATTATTTTCCTTCTTGTATCAGCCAAGGGTATGTTTCTAGTCTTTTCCATCTCTACTTCCAGGAAGCCAACTTGCTTGCAATTCTCTCTATGAGGTCAATGGAAATTGCCTGCTCATAGCAGCAGTTGGGGGCACAGAGCAACACAAGAAATTAGCCGAGAATATATGCGCACATTATCACTAATATCAGTTTGTTAGTACCTCCCTTCGGCTATGTGGGTTGCAAGAGCCCACTTAAAGTGATTACTTAAAAAAAAATAGAATATAGATTTAGCTTCTGCACACTCAGCTTTCTAAAATAATGACTATCATTTTGTACATGTAAAAGAATAGAGAAAGACTATTCTTTTCCAGAGAACAGCAGTATCAGAATAAGATTTTCCTGTTAAGGCTCGAGCTTAAACTACTATAACATTTATTTGCATGCTTGCACCAGGAAGCTGAATATATAATACTAAAAAGTGGCCTCACAAACACAGGTGAGGCTCAATGTAACCAGTCTCTACCATTTAGGTTCAACTACTCTTTCCTGAGATAGATCTGGCAGATGGAGTAGTGGGGTCAGGCACAGGCTCCAGACTTAAGCCTCACTGGATTCCTTGGATTTTAGACACACAGCTGGGGTTAAAAGTGTGGAAACCTGGAGCCAGTCCACCCAAGTGTACAAGCCATTTCTACCATTTACTACGTCACCCTGAGCAACTTACTTCTCAGAGTCCTTCCATTATCCCATCTCTAAAGTGGGGATAATAATAGTACCAACTTCACAGGATGTTATGCAGATTAAATGGGGGAGTACCTAGTCAAGCACTGGGAACAGTGCCTGGCACCTAGTAAGGTCTATTACATCATCATCATTAGCATCATCATTATCATCTCCACTTTCCTATTGGCTGACTTTAGACTGTACCTTAAGGAGTTGTGTACAGTGGTGAAGGAGAAACTCTCTAACCCTTTCCCTTCCCTGTGGGTATCTAATGGGCTAAAGTCCAAACACAACAGCGATTACCAGCTTTATAGACGCTGTGGGAATTTTCCGGTCTTTGACTAAGTGTGCTGTCTCTCTATGTGGCTGAGACGCTGCCTTCTGTTACTGCAGCTCCCCTCAGCAGCCATGCCTTGCTCCTAAGCATAGTCCAAAGGCTAGCAAAGGATTTTGCCTTCTAGGGACAATAGTTTACGCCATTGAAAAAACTGAGTAGGCAACATGCTTAAATAGCTTGTTTGAGGAAGCCTGTATAATCGTAGTCATAATTGCTATAGCTATATAACTATATTTACTGAGTATTTACTCTGTTCTAGGCACTTTGCTAAACACTTTACATAAATTTTCTTAAATAATCCTTTTAACAAGTCTATGACGTGGGTATTATTGTTGCTGGCATTTTACAGATGAGGAGACTAAGACAGAAAACTTAGATAATTTACCCAAGGACAAACAGCTATTAACTAAATGTCAGAAGCAGGTAGAGACCTTAGATTGAACTGTAAAATTGAGACCGTAACTATAATGGCATGCTGTGTCTAATCTGGTGAAATGGCATTGGGAGTTGCACAGAGAATGTTCTTCCCCTGCAATTTTCTGTGAGCACTGGTTAGAGAGACATGTATACCTGATAGGGTTTTATTATTGACACTATTTCCTCTTTCTCAGACTGCTCCTCTTGGAATTCTGGAATTTCTGGACATGCACCATTTCGGCTATACCTGATTCTGCCAAAATGCCCTCCAAAGTGACTGTATTAAATTATAATTCTATTAGCCATGTTTGAGAGTTTTGTATCTCAACATCTTCACCAACACTTGACATTATCAGACTTATTTTTTTTTTTTTTTGCTAAAACCTCAGTATCTCTTTTTTTCACATAAAACTTCTCTTTTTTTAAACCAGTACGTGTCCTTCTTCTGTTACCTGGTTAGTGCATTCATCCTCAAGTTTCCTCTTAGTCTTTATAATAGCACACATATAAATAGACCAAATACTTCTTGAAAATTAGGAAAACAAGCTAAGCTCCAAATTTATTTATTGTCCCATAGGAATAATCAGGATTTTACTATCTCATCCACATTAGGTATTCTTTTCATTAGATAACAAACTCCAAATGTGTAGATAAAAATAAAAGACTCCTAGAGAATATTTGTTATAATCTCCAACCCTGTGCCAGAGATGTTGGGTGAAACCCTTTGATGCCTTGGCGACAGGAAGAATAAAATCATGCTTGAGTCACCTACTTTCCTTTCTCTTTATTTATATGGACTGCTGGATGAATATTTGTCTTCTGGCCAACGGGCCTTGCTTGACAATATCAGTGCAACTTTTTCATCTCTGACTTTATCTTAAGGATGGAATTTAAGGTTCAGGCAGTAACTAAGCAATAGGAAAGAAAGTGTATATGTTTTCATGGGGAACTCCCACATTTTTTATCTCACGTTGTTTATTTAATTATTTCTACTTTTGCATTTTCTAATTTCCCAAATTGATGGCAAAATTGGTTTGGAGGTGACACTTGCTACATACTGAAGTTTAAACCTTTGCCATTACTCTCTCCCACCAAAAATGTATCAAGAAAGTATAATGATGTACACCTGAAATTTATACAATGTTATAAACCAATGTTACCACAATAAACAAAAAAAAAAAAAAGAAAGAAAGAAATAGACCTATATAAATAAAGGATTCTAGCATAAATACAATTAAAAAAATAATATTTTCTATATAGAATTTTATTCAAAGATATGTAAATGACTTTGAAATCCCTATAATGCAATCTGTTTACTGCAAGGGAAGATGTGACTGAATGACAGTACAATAATCCAGAAAGTTTAAAAACAAAAAGAAGGGTTAGCAGATATTTTTGTATGTGCAAATCTAGATATGGAGTAATTTTATGTCTCCATACATCTTTTCTGTTTCTACATATTTAACTTTTTATTATTAAGAAATCATACTACTTCTCCTAGCACATTACAAAACCCTACTAATAAAGCTTTTTCATTCCCCCCCACCCAAAAAAAGAGAAAGTTCAGAAAGTACACCCCATACTCAATATGTGATGTAATTAAAATACTTTCTGATTCTTCACCTTAAAATACTGTCTGATCCATTGTGTTCTTGAAGTGACTTGGAGGTGTGCCAGGAGGAGATGCATACACTAATTACCTCTAAAGACCCTTTCAAATCTCCTTCCCAAAGATTCTACAAGGCAGGGAACTCAAAAGGAAGGTTGGAGCTCTCCACTAGATTCTGATGCTTAGCAGGCGGTTCTACAGGTGGGTGACCTGCCCCTCCTCCTCTTCTGTTGCTCAGCGGCCTCGCAGCCAGCCCAGCCCCCTACTCCACATCATTCTTCATGTCTTCTTCCCTCTTTTTTCTTTTCTTCCTACCCAGGGAGCTCCTACTAGCAATCATCCTGTTCCTGTTGTGGTAATCACATGACTTTCGAGAAAGAAAATATAACAATTCATTGCTGTAAGAGTTGTGGCTTCTGCATTCAAAATAACATAAAGTTATGTGACCAGTTCAGAAAATAAAAATACTAATACCTGACATTGACTAAGTGTTATCTATTCCAAAAACTTTCCTTTGGAAGATCAAGGATTGTTTTCAAAATTTGATGCCGGATATTCGCTGTCAGAACCTACAGCACATTCCTTTGATTATTCACATAGAACAACTGGCATTCTTTGAAAAGAGAAGCAGTTTGTGGAAATAGCTAAAATTCCTTTAGAGTCAGATATAATGAGTCAGGTGGGTGACTCTGTGAGGAATCAAAAATGAGGGATTAATTCCAAGAAGCAAGATGGAGCATAAAATTAAACACAAAAGAAATAGTTACGTTTTTCTTTATGTGATACAAACCAACCATTCGAATTCCCCGTGTGTGTGTGTGTGTGTGTGTGTGTGTGCGTGCACACGCGCGCGTGTGTATGTGAATAAAGTTAATGATTGGAAATATGTGGAGGGATCACTATGGCCATTCAATATGTTTTCTAGAGAGACATCTGGATCAGTTTCTTCCTCTCACGTTTTAGTGACACGGTACATGGCTTTGGCCTCTCCAATAGTGCAGGTTCCTTGAGATAAGATCCTGTCTATTCACCTTCACTTTACTGTTCTCGTGGCCCAGCCCAACGCCTTGCACCTGATGGGTACTTACTGATTTCATCTAAATGAGCAAATGAATGAATGTGTGCTGTGCCTCTTGTCTTCCTGACTCCGGCTCCATGTCTTGGTCTGCGTTCCTGAGCGCACTTCTCCTTCACACTGTCTGGTCACCTTGAAGGCTGATTTCCATGTTTCCTACCCTAAGTGGGCCCCATTTTTTCCTTTACTGAACTATCTAACTTCTAATCTTTCATCCTACTCTCCAAGGAACATAGCAGAAATGTCTCAGTATGATTTTCCTGTTATATGTTACAACCATTCTGAAGGAAAACAGGATTTGGTGATTGGTTGGATGAGGGAATGACCTCCCACACCTCAGGTCTTTCAGAACAGTTGAAGTCTTCACTATTTATTGTGTAATTAATTATTTACCACCTTAGGGAGACTATGCAGCTAGCAGAATCTGATGCTCTAACATCATGGTCCCCAGCTGTTGCTCACAACCCTTCTAACCTCCCCTGGTCAGCACTCCCTGACATTCTGTTCTAGCAGACATGATAGAACAATGGATAAAAGGACTATCTTTGGAATAAAAAATGCTTAAGTGTTAGATATTAGATTCATCTCTTCCTAATTGGCAAGTTTCTTGATCTACCAAGCTTCAATCTCCTTCTTTCCAAATCCAATATAAGAATATCTACTTCACAGGCGTGCTCTAAGTTTGGAATGAAACAATGCCTGTAAAGGGCTCCATTGGGTATCTGGCACCTTAGGCAATCCAAACCTCAATACATGACTTAATTACAATTATAACAACTATTTTTCTGCAAATCAAATAATTCAAATCTTCTCCATGATTTTCAAACATCTCTTTCTGAGTAGATGGGCTTCCTATTTCACAGAGAAAAGTGAAAGTTTTTGTTCAGAAATTTTCGAAATTTCCATTCACGTAACTTACAAAATTAATTGTACTCATAAAAATCATTCCTCTGTCCCTGTTGTTACCAGAGAGAGGTGTGTCTACTGCTTTCTAAGTGCCTGATCTCTGAACCTCTCCCTTGCTGTGTCACCAGAAACCTCTTTATATTATCCTTTAGCTTTTCTTCTTCCCATTATCATTTAAACAAATACAAAGTGTGTTTCTTGTATTAAAAACGTCTCATTTTGATCTGTTTCCCCTTTGACCAATCTCTTTTTTTTCCACAGATGAACATTTTGGAAGAGTTGCTTGCTGTTGATTCTCCTTTTTCTCGCTTCCCTCCTGCAGTTCACCCATTGCCACCAAGGGTCTCCTCTCATCACTGCCTTGAATTGCTCTCGCTCGGGTCACTAAAGACCTTATGGTTGAAAGAAATAGGCAAAACTTGAGAGCGCAAGCTATGGAGCCGGATACTTGGGACTGAATTCTGTCTCCAACATTTGCTAGCTCTCTGATCTTGGGAGGGTTACTTAAACTCTCTATGCCTCAGTGTCCTGATCTATAAAATGGAAACAAAATTACCTCATAGGTTTGTTCTGAAGATTGCTGTGTTAATTCCTCGAAAGTACTTAGAACAGGGGTCAGCAAACTTTATCCCATTGCCTGTTTTTGCAAATAAAGTTTTATTGGAACACAGTCACATTCACTCCTTCGTGCATTGCCAGTGGCTGCTTAAGGGCAGAGTTGAGTACTTGTGACAAAGACCTTATTGCCCGCAAAGCCTAAAATATTTACTATCTGGCCCTTTATGGAAAAAGTCTGCTGAACCCTCACTTAGGACAATGCCTGGTACATAATAAGCACTCAGAAATATTAGATAGTTTTATGACTCAAACTTTGGGTACTATTTGTCCCTCCTGGCCATGCCTCTTCTCTGCCGTGACACCATGCTCTTCTCACTTTTCTGTTACCTCCTTAACCTGTTCTTAGTTTCCTTAAAGACTTTTCTTTCTCTTCTCTTCCAGAGATCTTAGAGTTGCTAGGATCCCTCACCACTCCTATCAGCATCTTTGTTCCACTCATGTTGTGGAATTTATTCATTCTTTTCCTACCAATCTCATCGAAGCACGTGACTTTGGTTATTTCTATGCTGAATTTTTGCCAAATCTGTTTCTACAGTCCAAATCTTTCTCCTGGCTTTTAGACTTATTTATCCAAACTGGTTTTGGGACATCTGCACGTGGATAACCTAAAAAGTCCTTCACATTGCATATGCCTGAAGCTTAACCCATGATCTTACTTAACTTGTTCCTCCACTCACTCTGCTGGATGGACTATCACATGCTCCATTGTCCACCCCACTCCAATGTTTTGCATTGTGGGAAGAGTAATCTACCTATGCCATTCCTGTTGTTCTCCATAACTCTTGGGAAGAAAATATAAATTGCTTTGGCACCACTGGTTTCCAACATCCTTCTCTTTTTCTCTTTCTTTTGAAGTCCCGTTCATAATGACACTCGAAAATGTCATTTTCCCTCCTTCTTCTGAGACACACACTGCAGTCGCCTCTGTCCTCCCTTCAGCTAGCAGCCTTCCTTCCATCTCTTGTCCACTAGACATAGGTCGACTTGGCTAATTATCGTTCAGTTAATCAATCTCATTTCTTTACTAACAGAGCCCTGATTTTGTTTGTAGTTGCAAATGTGCAACTTTAAATGAAACAAAACAAACACCAATTAGGAGTGGTCATGTGAGAGATAACTGGAAATAAGCTTTTGATTTCTGTGAAAGTTTTGTTTTCCTGATATAGTTGCCATGCTGCTTCTTCTTGCCTGGGATATAGACAAAATGCCTGGAGCTGTAGCAGCCACCTTGACTCTCAGGTCATTATAGTGATGGGAAAGATTTTGTCATCATTTCCAATCCCACTGCCAAATCTTTCTTTACCTGCAGATGGAAATATTCACAAGGAAATACTTCTAAGAGTTGAATTGTCCATCAAAGTGTTAAAATCTTTACTCATTATGTTCTAAAGGATTCTAGGTTTCACATAGGAATCCTTCCTCCATACACAAACCCAAGTAATAAGATACATGTTATTTTACAAAACTGTTGGTAGCCTGTCACCCAACACTTCTGGGCATACCTTGTTTTATTGTGCTTCACTTTATTGTGCCTCGCAGATATTGTGTTTTTTACAAGACCCTCCACCAGCAAAAAGATTACGACTTGCTGAATGCTCAGATGATGGTTATCAATTTTTTAGCAATACAGTATTTTTTAATTAAGGCATACACATTGTTTTCTTTAGACATAATGCTATTGCACACTTAATAAATTAAAATATAGTGTAAACATAACTTTTACATGAACTAGGAAACCAAAAATTTCTTGTGACTTACTTTATTGCGATATTCTCTTTATTGCGGTGATCTGGAACCAAACCCGTGATATCCTGGAGGTATGCCTGTACTTTTAATACTGGGGATTAGCAATTTTCAATTTCGTTAGCAGATACAACGGTGACAACAAGGCCTTTTATTAAGCACTGTTCGAAGTATATTATCACATTTAATTGTTGTAATAATCTCATAAAGTAGGCATTGCGGTGTCCATTTTACAGATAAGGAGACTGAGACTAGGGGAAATAAAGGGATTTGTCCAAGTGTATTTAATTTGTAATTACTAGAGTCAGGACTTAATATTTCTAACCCCAAAACCTAGGGTGTTAAGTAGAATCTTATAGTGACTTCCAGGCTTGTCACAGAGCACATTGGCAAGCCTGGGCATTATCTTTTTTAACATTTGTCTTGCCTTGCATCTTCATGTTTTAAACAATGTTTTTGTAAATGCCACATTTTCTACTTCTGAGTCTAGCACGCATGTGTTAAATAAAAATTTATTGGTTCATTTATTCTAGAGTAAGAATATATCTCCACCAGTCTTTATACCTACCCCAGTGCGAGTGGAAGATGGCCCAGTATTATAAAAACACTGTATTCACGAGTTTTTGGCAACATCTCTAAATCATTCCCTCTCTCTTGCATTCTGTTCAGCTCATAGATACTGCTTTTTTTTTTTTTTTTTGGCTGAATCAACATGTGAACCTCATTTTGCAGGATTTGTTAAAAATATAATTAAAATGTTGTATAAAGGTTTAGGCCAAATTGGCCTGGATCCTAGAACACACTCTAAGTGAAACCTCAAAGAATATACGTTCATAGAAAAGGTTTGCTCTCTGGGAATCCCTCCCTCTTGCTTTAACCTGATATTTTGCTTATTCTGCTATGAAATTCCTCTGAGGAGTGAAACAGTAGCTTGCCTCATTAAGACTCATCATTTACAAGATGTTGACAAATGTTGGCATTTATCCTGTTAACATAATAAATGTGAGAAAAATGACCATTTGGCATAGATAGTTCCTGCAAAATGCAAGCATGGTTGAGAATGAGGATGATTTGTTGGGTTGTCTAAGCAGCACCATTCAGTGCTACATATTGGAATAAATATGGTTTGGAAATAACAATTATGTCTTCTTTGCCCCACAAATATAATTTTTCTTTTTTTGGCAGTGGGCAGGAAGGGCAGATCAAGACATAATCAAACCTAGAACTCAGAAAAACATTCATATAAATTTTGTTTATTTTCCCACCTTAATAAAGTTTTGAATTTTGTCCCTTTTGGAAGAAAGTTATTACTTTGCCTAATTTTTTAAACACTGGGTTATACTTTTCATACTTTATGTAGCTATCTGACAATTGTACATATTTTTATTCAACATTATAGAGTTTTAATCTTAAAGCTAGATAAATGAGAGAAAGGAAGTACATAAAAATACAAATTACAACGGGCTGGTCTGATTTTTTTTTAATGGAAAAGATTTCATCTCCATTAATAACAATACGCTGAGAATTTAATTTATTGAGTTTTACAAAATCCGAATTTGACAGAGCTTCTAGATATGTGTATACACGCCTGCACACACACATATTTATATCAGGATGGAGAAAAGCAGCCCCTGACATCCCAGAGCTGGCCTGGCACTCACAGCAGGCCTGGTGCTCTCCTGCTGAACCTGAATGACTTCCCAGGACTTCTCCATCAGACAAGGCCACTCTGTGATGGATCACGACAAAAACAAGTCCACCGCATAATCATGGCTGGACACAGACAGAGTCATACATGGTCTAAACCAGAAAAATAACCAAACACCCCCCTATTCCGGCTCCTATGAGTGACTGCTGCTTCTTGAGCAATTAAATGCAGCTCTTGGTGGTCTTGGGCTGGAGGGCATTGACAATATATAAGCGGTAATACAATCATATCACTTAGAAACATAGGCTGAATAGCATATAATAAGAATCACTTTGCAGTTAAATGTTAATATTTGAAAGTGTTTCTTCACATAAATTTCTTCAACCAGTTTTTATAATACCTCTATGAGGCAAGTATTGGTAAAATAGTGTGGCATACACAGAAACTAAGATGAAAATAGTTAAGGGACTTAATGGTTTACATTTAAAAGCGACCAAGTCAAAATTTGAATACAGATTTTCTGACTCCTTGTTCTAAGATTCATCTTTTTGTCTATTTGTTTTGTTTTTAATTTTTTTATTGAGATATAATTCACATGTAATATTGTATAAGTTTCAGGTGTGCAACATATTGATGTGACACATTTATAGATTGCGATATGATTACCATCGTAGCTTTAGCTAATACCTCTATCACGTCACTTAATTAAAATTTCTTCTTTTTTTTTTTGTGGTGAAACATTTAAGATCTAATCTCTTACCCTTTTTGAAGTACGTACTATAACTATTGACTATAACTGTTGACTATAATCACTATGCTACGCATTAGCTCTCCAGAACTTTTTCATTTTCTAGTTGCAAGTTTGTACCATTTAACAACTTCTCCCATCCTCTAGCTTCTGGTAGCCACCATTCTACTCTCTGATTCTGCAAGTTTGGCTTTTTTAGATTCTAAATATAAGTGATATCACACAATATTTATTTTTCTCTGTCTGGCTTATCTCACTAAGCATAATGCCCTCAAGTTCCATGCATGTTGTCATAAACGGCAGGATTTCCTTCTTTTTAATGGCTGAATAATATTCAATTGTGTATGTATATATATTTTCCATATATATATTATATATATAAACACAAAGCACATCTTCTTTATCCATTCATCTGTTGACAGACACTTAGGATGTTTCCATGTCTTGGCTACGGTTGATAATGCTTCAATAAACATGGGAGTGCAGATATCTTTTCAATATCCTGTTTTCATTTCCTTTGGATATACCCAGAAGTGCGATTGCTGGGTCATATGGTAGTTCTATTTTTAATTTTTTTAGGAATCTCCATACTATTTTCCATAGTGGCTGAACCAATGCACATTTCCACCAATAGTGCACAAGGGGTCCCTTTTCTCCACATCCTTGCCAACATTTGTTATCTCTTATCTTCTTGATGACAGTCATTCTAACATGTGTGAGGTAATATCTCATTTTGGTTTTAATTTCCATTTCTCTGATGATTAGTGATGTTGAGCATCTTTTCATGTACCTGTTGGCCATTTGAATGTCTTCTTTGGAAAACTGTCTATTCAGTTACTCTGCCCATGTATTTTATTTATTTATTTTTTTTTGGTGAGGAAGATTGGCCCTGAGTTAATATCCATTGCCAATCTTCCTCTTTTTGATGAGGAAGATTGTCCTTGAACTAACATCTGTGCCAATCTTCCTCTATTTTGTATGTGGGATGCCACCACAGCATGGCTTGATGAGTGGTGTGTGAGTTCACGCCCCAGATCCGAACCTGTGAACCCCAAAGCAGAGTGTGCGAGCTTAACTACTATGCCACCGGGCCAGCCCTGTCTGCCCATGTTTTAATTGGATTGTTAGGCTTTTTTGTTATTGAGTTGTCTGAGTTCTTTATATATTTTGGATATTAATGCCTTATCAGATACGTGGTTGGCAAATATTTTCTCCTATTCTGTAGGTTGTGTTTTCATTTTGCTGATGATTTCTTTTGCTGTGCAAAAGCTTTTTAGTTTATGTAGTCTCACCTGTCGATTTTTGCTTTTGTTGTGTGTGCTTTTGATGTCATATCCAAAAACTCCTTGCTAAGAGCAATGTCAAGGAGCTTCTTCCTGTTTTCTTCTTGGAGTTTTATGGTATAAAGTCTTATGTTTAATTATTTAATCCACTTTGAGTTAATTTTTGTGAGTAGTATAAGGTAGAGTCCAATTTCATTTTTCTGCATGTAGTGTCCAGTTATCCCAACACCATTTGTAGAAGAGACTATCCTTTCCTCATTGAATGTTCTTCACTCCCTTGTAAATATCAGTTGACTGTATACGTGGGGGCTTATTTCTGAGATCTCTATTCTGTTCCATTGGTCTTTGTGTCTATTTTTATCCAGTACCACACTGTTTTAATTACTATAGCTTTGTAGTATAGCTTGAAATCAGGAAGTGTGAGGCCTCCAGTTTTGTTCTTTCTCAGTATTGCTTTGGTTATTTGGAGTCTTTTGTGGTTCTATACAGATTTTAGAATCATTTTTTCTATTTCTGTGAAAAATGCTATTGGAATTTTTAATGTTGTTTCATTGTTAGTCTACAGAAACACAAGTGATTTCTGAGAGTTGATTTTTATATCCTGCAACTTTACTGAATTCATTGATTAGTTCCAACAGTTTTTTGGTTGGATCTTTAGGATTTTCTATATATAAGATGATATCATCTGCAAACAGAGAGAATTTTACTTCTTCTTTTTGATTTGGATGCCTTTTATTTCTTTATCTTGCCTAATTTCTCTGACTAGGACTTCCAGTACTATGTTGAATGGGCACCCTTGTCTTTTTCCTGATCTTAGAGGAAAAACTTTCATTCTTTCACCACTAAGTATAATGTTGGCTGTGGGTTTGTCATGTATGATCTTTATTATGTTGAGGTATTTTCCTTCTATACCCAATTTGTTGAAGGTTTTTGTCACGAAAGGATATTGTATTTTGTCAAATGCTTTTTTCTGCATATATTGAGATGGTCATGTAATTTTTATCTTTCATTCTCTTAATGTGGTGTATGACATTTATTAATTTGCATACATTGAACTATTCTTTCATCCTAGGGGTAAATCCCACTTGGTCACAATGTAGGGTCCTTTTAATGTGTTGTTGAATTTGGTTTGCTAATATTTTTTTGAGAATTTTTGCCTCTCTGTTCATCAGGGATATTGGCCTGTGGTTTTCTTGTAGTGTTCTTAACTGCCTTTGGTATTAGGGTAATACTGGCCTTGTAAAATTAGTTGGGAGTGTTCCCTACTCTTCAATTTTTTGGAAGAGTTTGAGAAGGAATGACACTAATTCTTCTTTAAATGTTTGGTCTCATTCACCAGTGAAGCCATCTGTTCCTGGGCTTTTCAGTGTTGGGAGGTGTTTGATTACCAATTCAATCTCCTTACTCATTATTAGTCTGATCAGATTTTCTATTTCTTCCTGATTCAATCTTGGTAAGTTGTATGTTTCTAGAAATTTATCCTTTTTTTTCTATTTTATCGAAATTATTGGCATATAATTGTTCATAGTAGTCTCTTATGATCCCATGTAATTTTATAGTGTCAGTTGTAATGTCTCCTCTTTCATTTCTGATTTTATTTGACTTCTCTTTTTTCTCAGTTAGCCTAGTTAAATGCTTATCAATTTTGTTTATCTTACTCAAATATAAGTTTATCTTTTCAAAAATAACCTTTCTAAGCTTCTTAAAATATGAAATTTGATCAAGCACTGTTCAGTTACTTAAAGCTCGCTGAACATTATCTCTTTATTTGTGTGTACCTCCAATAGATTCTAGGTTCCCAGAAGGCAGGGGGCTATTTACTATTAATTTGCATATGACTCTTCCTTAACAGCACAGACTAGGTGCTCAATAAATATGTGAACTCAAGTAAACTAGTGTATGAGTCAGAGAAAGAAGTTATTCCTCCTGGCAGAAGGAATATCGTTCTAGCCGATCTAACGAAATGAATCCTTCTCAAGTTCAAGTTGGAAGGAAATTATACTAGCAAGTTTCTGTATCCCAATAATAAGCCAGACGCAATTCAGAGACAAAATAGTTGTTCCTGTACAGGGAACTTGAAAGAGATAGAAAGGACAAAGAGTGCCAGCCAGGTGGGCTACCAAAACAGGGGGTTTGAAACAGGGGCACAAAAATGACTTGCACAAAATCTTCTAACACCTGCCTTGTCAGGCATGAAAATATGATGAAGAAAATACAAAAATAGAGGGAAAAATCTGAAACAGTCCTGGAAATTAGAAAATAAGTGTAATCCAAGTGAAAAAAAAACATTGAAAATATGAGTTAGATACAAGACTGAAGGGATGAGATTAAAGAAACACGTTGAGACCAACTTATCTCCCGATTATAGCATCAAGCCCCAATGAGAAATACAGCAAGGATATTGAGGCTGCCAGGCATTAAGCCCAGTTTGGAGGGGCAAGGATGCAAAAGAGGGCACATGTGAAGATGAACAAGGACATCTCCACACTCGTAAATGTTGGTGATGCCTCTGACACTATGATCAGAACGTTAAGGCCAGCGATACCACCAAGATTATGTATTAACCTCTTACCATTTAAAATATATCAGGTAAAAATATACTGACAACATGATTACAACTATTTAAATGTGCACACAAAGACAAAGTAAATAAACAGACATAATAATAGTGGCTACATTTGGCTGATGGTAATATAGCAATATGTTCCATAATAATAATATAAATTAAATGATCACAAAAACCCTACGAATAATTCCATTCCAAGCATTAGTGTCTTTTCCCTATACAACGTAGCCTTCATCCCAACCCTTGCCTGACAGAGGCAACCTGAGCCCGAGCAAGTAGGCTGAATGCGGGAGAGCAGCTGGGTTCACCCGGTTTTCCTGCTCTGATTCCAAGCCTCACCTCATCTCTGTCTCATGGGCTGCAGCCACACTTCCACACGACCTTCTGCTCACATTTCACTTTGCTTGGTACTTATAGGCTTTAGAGGCATCTCTGTCATCTGTTTCTTTTCTCCCCCTCCGTCTCTGTCTTCCTGCTCACAATTTCTCGTCTTTTTTTGTGGAGCTGTGGTAACTGTACCCTGACTTGACTTTGGAAACCTGCCCTGAGAAGGACTCTGCTGGCTATCTAAGCCTTCCTCTTCAAGCCATCCTATTCAAGATCTTCAAGCCTATCCGGCAGTGTGGATAGCAAACAATTGGTACAGGGTAGAGCCACTCCACTTCAGAAAAGGAATGAGACACCTGCATATCTCAAATATTGAGCAATTACACTGCATTTCTAAAAGATGTGCAAATTCCACTGACCTATAGATACCACTTTCAATGTGCAAATGTGCCATATATGACACTGTTTTAAAAAATTCTTAAGTTTATATTAATCTTTTCAAAATTGAGATAATGTGGTAATTGAAGTACTATTATTATTGTTCAATTTTCAAAAGTGGATATATACACTTTTAGTTATGATATAGAATGTCCGGAAAGTCACTATATGGAAAAGATATAAAGTTTTTTTTAATTATTAATTTCTCTTATATATAATAATTATATGTACGCGTGATTTCTAATTTAAGTATTATTTGGTGTAAAAATTAGAAACAACTTAGTAGCAGACCCACCCAATGTTTATTTTACTGTATTTTAGCATGCATAGGGTCAGATTTTAAAAATATTCTAATACCATCATTATTTAAATGATGTTACCATTGTTCAGGATATATACAAATTTTGTTAATGATGCTTTATTTGGCCGCAATGCTTTTTCTTTATTGTCAAATATAATTAGATGATGAAATAAATTAGAAACAATTAAATCATAACTACTGGTAGAATTGCTTTGTACGCAACAGAAATTCAGGGTGCAAAGAAGGGTTACCTCGCTAGGCTTTTTGTAATGTACCAATGTGCTATTTTTATGATGTTTTCAGCCATTCCAGAGAGTTGATATGAAGAACAACTACAGGAATTTCATTATTTTAGTAATGAATTCATTCACTTTTACATTTATCTGACAAGTATTTAGGGAACACTTGCTCAGCGTGAGGCACTTTGTTGGGTATTGTCAGCAGATCAAGGAAGTGTATGGGTCCTGTCCCGAAAGATGTGATTTACAGAAAGTAGACCGTGGACACACTTGTATTAAGCATTCATGGTTTACTCCTTAAAGGTCTATCATGTGTGGTAAATTTTACTTTTTTCCAAAAAAATGGATGAAAGAGTAATGGGATTAGAAGATGGTCAGTTCTCCAAGACCTCCTTCTAGTGCCCATGGGTCGCCCTTATACTCCTCAAAACCACATTCACTTTCATTAAAGTCACCCAATGTTACCATTAGATAAACTTTATGAGTAAAATGACAAACATTTTGGTATTCTCAACATGGGGTACTTGTGCTTTATTATGGTCATCCCTTACGAATGTCAAGAGTTTTCAAATGTTCCAAGGTGAACCTTATAGGATCAAATTTCCTAAGACCTGCAGACACTGTTAGCTGCCGAGTGAGGAGATTTGACCCTTTCACAAGTCATCTACAGTCTCAAAAACTGGCTCATGCACTTTGGGTCATTGCCTAACTGGTGAATGTCTGGAAGTTTAGTAAGTCTTGTGGCTGTCCGGAAGAGACTTTTAGGGTTTAGGGTCTGCATTGAAAACTATCGAGTTGTTTAAGCCTAAGGTCACCTGGTAATCAATCGATCCATCCTCCCTAGTGACTCACCCTTGAACATTCTAGGCTGTTTACACTGCCTGAGCTGCTACCTGAGGGCATCTGTGCTCTGGGCATTTAGGTCTGGATATTCTGGAATGAATAGCCACTTATAGGAGAGTCATTTGATTTGACACAGTCCATAGTCAGTCTGTTAATTCACTGAAGAATATGAGAGAAATTTTGTGGGAATCTTATTACTGGGAAGTTTAAGTTCCACTTCTCTTCATTCTAGAAAAGTTTCTTTTGAATAGGAGATGAACGTCTGAGAAAGTTCTTACCTCAGTAGATATACTCAGCTTCATTTCTAGGGGGAGAATATGAAAATAAATCACAAACCACCTCTTATATTATTTTGGACATGTTTAAATGCAGTTTCATTGGAAATTAACGTTTTTGGAAATATGGTTTTGAGTACTGTCATCAAACTTTAACCCAAAGGATTTCAGAGAGTTGTTGGCTAGAATAATCCGTTTATATCCTTGAGCATAAATCTCTAAAAATGATTAAGCTGTTGATTGAAACTTTCTGCTGTGAATTTACCTCAGGATGTATTCGAGTTGTATTTTGGAAAACAATCTTTAAATAAATCTGAGCAAGTAATCCAAAATGATGGAAAGTACATTTCTGATGGCAATAGGGAACTAGGAGTTTCTCGTCCTCAAAAAGCAGAGGCCTTTGATTTGCACTGGAGAAATGATGTGGTTTGAGGTAAGGTGTTTATAGCAATTGATATGCGAATATTTGCAAATTTGAATCTTTGTAGAATAAGGTCACTTTATTTGTATACATTGATATAAATCTCTATTTTCTTTCATGCTTTTGTTTGATATCGGGAGCTTGCCAGCTTCAAATATAAGACTAGGTACAGTATTAGATCAGACAGCTCCAACGTAGCAAAAATTGATAACCATGGTTTTAGGAAGTTCATTTTCTGCCTTTACCCATAGATTTACCCAGGCATCCTCCTGTAATCAAATATACACAAACGTGTAGCATCAGGTCCTCACACCATTTCCAGAATTAATGATACTGCATATTATAAAAGTGAAGTTCATTTTGTGTGTAAGGTGAAGGCATCTTGGTAATAAGGACCTGTAGGCTGATAGGAATTATGAAATCATTCTAGTACATACCCCTCCCAGCTCTGCTTTATCATGATATTTTTTGTAAACCTGATTACTCATACAGTAGTCCCCCCTTATTGGCATTTCACTTTCCACAGTTTTGGTCACCCACAGTCAACCATGGTCCAGAAGCAGTTGATCCTTCTTCTGATGTGTTGTCAGAAGGTCAGTAGTAGCCTAATGCTACGTCACAATGCATACGGTTCGTCTCATCACGTAGGCATTGTATCATCTCACATCATCACAAGAAGAAGGGCTGAGTTACAGCACAACAGGATATTTTGAGAGAGAGAGACCACATTCAATAACTTTTATTAAAGTGTATTGTTATGATTGTTCTATTTTATTATTAGTTGTTAATCTCTTGCTGTGTCTATTTTACAAATTAAACTTTATCACAGGTGTGTATGTATAGGAAAGAACATAGTATATCTAGGGTTCAGTACTATCATCGGCTTTAGGCATCCACTGGGGCTCTTGGAAGTATCCCTCAAGGCTAAGGGAGATCTACTATAAAGTAAAATCCAGGGAAAAAATGGTTAGGTTTTCTGTTGACAAGCATACTTGTAGAACTCTTTAGTGACCTAAATTTGAACAAGGCTGGATTCTAATGGCCTAGAATGTTCTCCATTAAATATAAGATAACCCAGTTAATTAATCAGTCCTTGGTGTTAAATGAAGTTTTTAAGCCTGAGAAATGCGGGGATGTGGGATCTGTGGTGACTTGACAGTGGACGTGAATGATGCTGAACCTAGAGTGACTGTTAATATAAACTACTTTGCATCTGGGAGCCCAGTGACAGAGGATGGACAGGCATAGCAGAAGACCCAAAAGACGAAGGTGAGTGTTCATTTATTATCAGTGCCTAGGTAAGTCTTGTTTTCTCTCATCTTCAACAATAACATAATATATTCCATTATTTTATTGTTTCTTAGGATATATTTTCAAAGTAGCAGCACAATGATTTAATGTGAATATGCCACATTTTCATGTGAGTTTTCTTTTAATCAAAACCTGGACCAATTATGGCACATTACAGGAAAAGAAACATTGTACCTTTTTGATATGGTCCTTGGTCATGGTTAACTCTTTAGTAAAACTATAGGAAGCATAAGAGGATTGACTTGAGACATGATTTATTTAAATTTCATCTCACAGATGAAATAAAATTTCACTATCGGAGAAATACTCAATTTTGCATTGTAAGAGCTAATTTGCTGAAATGAGATAATGTATTTTAGTTCTAATTATTGTACTAACCTTTTACATATAGAGATATGATTTTTATGCTATTCTTTTATAGTAAAATAGGTGAAAATTCAAAGTCATTCATTCAGCAACATATTAGATGCTTGTTCAAGTTTTTTATGCTAATCTTCATTGTGCAATTTTCTTTCCTGCATTTATTTAAAAATGTGGAGTATTGACCAAGATGTTCCAGATCTATCTAAGTCAGGTTACTGTTCTACTCACCAGAGCACCTAGAATTGAATTGAATCAGACTCAACCTCCCCAGGAACTGAACGGTCATCTTCACGAGGGCAGGGCTCCTTCGTTTTGTTTCCTGCTGCTCCCCCACACATACGAGCAACAGAGGGCACTGTTGGTCTAAACAGTGGTCTCCATTTAGAAGACCATCAACGAAATTTTTTTAAATGTAGAATAGACTTCAGTCTCTAAGTTTGCCACAACTCTGAACTCTAGAAGCATCATACTTTTCTGAGAATAATTAGCAAAGCAGCCTCCTTCAATAATAGCATATGAAAGAATTTGGAAAAGACATTTTCTCCTATCCGTTCCTTTTAAAAACACTAAACTCTCCCATTCTTACAAGGGTCAATTAAAGATACTTAGTACATTTGTATCTAGAAATGAACTGTTTGAAACTCAATAGCCTATTAGTGACAATTGTACAAAGTCAACCTTTAGTGTCTTTTTGAAGTGTGTGCAAATAATGTGTATCACAAAGGAGGTGAATTATAAGTCATGGGAAAGGAAGTCAGTAAGACATTTAAAGAAGCCAAGTTATTGCAAAGAGTTCATAAGCTAATTATCCTCAAAAGAGGAGCAGCTTCTTGGCTGCCTAAAAGATAGCTCCTGCTTCAAACAGTTATACTTGGGGGAGGATATTCTACTTAGCAAGACCCTTTTAGTTCTCTGTGTGGCCACTCAGGAGGGATTTTAGAGATCACGTGAAAGCCTAGATGTCTCTAAAGTGTTACCCCATTTTTGAGGGATTGCCTGAAACATCACTGAAGGCACTTAAGCTTCAAGACTAATCCTTTGTTAAAATACAGATATCCATTGGAAGGATGACATTTTAAGCTGTTACCTGTCATGTTTTACTTGACTGAAGGAAATGGCTAAACTCGGGTTCTAAGAGAGAGGATGAAAACAGAGACTACAAAATCCTTATTTACTCAGGGGAGAGAAGTGCCATGTGATCTAAGGACTGAGTTCTCCTTGTGTCAGGCCTGTGATTAGGTTAGCATGAGTTCTGTCGGTGGTCGTACAATCTAGATTTCTTTTTTCCCCTCTCTTACCATGACCACCTGATTAGATAGGATTGAAAATCCTTGCAAAACTCTGTTGGTTAGCGCTGCATATTCTTATCTTAAAATGGTGTTCCTTGAAATGAAAATGTTAGGGAAAGGGTGAAATACTCATAAACTTTATTTCTTCACTCCAGATGGCTATTTAAAAGCCTGTTGACCTTCTTCCTTTCTCTCCTTTTCTTCCATTCTCCATCCATTGGTCAGCTACTTCACTGCTTTCTAGACAACCCAGCCCTGAAAGACCTCATTCCAGAACTGACCTCATCCTCCGAGTGCTGCCTCATTCATCCTCATATTCAATAAGGAAGGGGAGTGTCCAACTATCCCCTCACTTTCTTCATCTTGCCTAGGCATAACTTTCGGTTAACAGCTACTGATACCATACCACCTATTCCCTTTTAATTCCCAACTCTAGGGGTTCTATTTCCAATTACTCAAACACAATGTTTTAAGGGAAGGCCGTGTTCCTGGGTCTAATACTAGAGTCTGCAGTGGCATTAACTGATATCTCCTGTTCAACAATACCCCAACACAATGGCTTATTATATTGTGAAGTGGTCAGGCATTGAGTGATCATACTTCCAATCCGGGGATATTTTTGAGCATGTTGATTTTCATCTTGGTAAAAGTGCGCTCTTTTCTTCAGGCCACAAGCTTTTCTTTCAAAAATGTATACCCACTCCCTGCAAAAGAAAGTTATATTCCATGTAGTTGCCAACATTTAATTGAAGCATCCATGGCTTTTTTTTCAAAGGCAATTCTCTTCCATTTCTCCAAAGTTCAGTCAAAGATCAAAAATAAATATGTGATGACAGAAAACTGTTGGTTTGGGTAGATTTAGACTTCTTGGAGAATAGTAACAATAAAGATTCTGGAAAATATTTGTCATTAACCATGTGTCAGATCATAATATCCATTTAAAAAATATATATTGGTGTATTTTTTGAGAGTCAGAGAGCCTAAAAGACATAAACTTCAGTTGCAAAAAGTTTAGAGTAAATGTATAAATAAAATAAATGGTATAAATGACATTTCGTAAATGAGGCTCCAGTAAATAGTGACATAGGAGTTTAGGAAAAAAAGCAAAAATTTTTTTTCTGGCTAGGAGATTCATGTAAGTAGTGGGGAGAAGGCCCGATGGGCTTTGAAGTGCACATAATTAGGACATGCAGATACGGAAGAAGAGTACTCCCAGGTAGAGGCGAAGCTTGAAATAGGGCAAGGGAGAGGGAAGGGAGCCTTGGGACACTGTCCATTTTGATGTGAGTATGAAGACAGATCCAGTTATGAAGACGAGTTTATCCAAGGCTTAGGACTACTTAGGACCAGTGACATAATCCGGCTGATGAGTGTGCACTTGATGGTATAGGCAATAGGGGGAGGCCCAGAATATCTTAAGCAGGAGACAACCATGATAAGAATTGCACATTAGGACATTTAATCCGACAAAGATCTTACAAAGAATTAGAAAGAGGAAGACCTGAACGTGGGTAGTCCAGTTAGGGCTCTTTTCAACAGCCCAGATGAGAACATTGAATATGCAGAAGGCTGAATGCTATCTCTAGGGGTATTTCCAAGATAGAATGGACAGTGAGCAGAAAGTGACTTTATATGTGAGTGGAAGCAGGCTGAAGATGGAGTCACGAATAAGTCTGAGATTAATAAAAGGGAGAATGGAGCGTGGAGCACGGAGGACAGAACCTGGAAGAATACTGTATCGAGAAGCCAGTGGAGAGAAACGAATCAAGGAAAGCCCCCCTTCCAGATAACATAGTGTAAAACTATGTACCAGTCACAAAAGTGTATGAACCCTTTGTACTTAGTGTCTTTATTCCGATCATAGCTGCAAAACATCATTATAGCACCTCAGTATCCCCATTCAATATAACACCAATAGTCAGAGTGGTGATCACATCAGCAAATTCAATCTATTGGGACCCAGGAACTGAAAATAGAACAAATCTTAACCAGAGTCAATCAATATAATCTGGGTGGTGCCTAAAGATGATCATGCAAATATAAATATCATGGTCTGTACACATGGGTACCTGCCACTTACAAGGCCAAATAAATGTTGTCATCTGGTATTAACAACACTAAATATTTTCATAACATTAATTTAGCTACTAGGCATGTGGATTTTACCTTGGACTCAATAAACTACATGTTAAGAACTGGTCAAAGATATCTGGGAACTTCAGAGCAGAGCTCAGACCAATGTAAATTCCCACCCAATCCAGCATTGTATATCTCAAATGTCAATGTCAAAATGTATGTCAATTTAGGGCACTCCAGCAGTTAATCTTATTGGACTTTACCACTTCTCTGTACCTCCCATCAAAAAAATCTATTTTTTCTCACCTTGCAATGTGTCTGGGTTCCTACATCAAAATCTTAACTCTAAATTATACCATCATGATTACAAAACTTAGATTTGTTTTAAAGCTGTAATTGTCAACTCAACACTAATTATAGCATGAATTTTTTTCCAACAGAGATATATAAACAAATATCATTATACTGAGGACAGAAAACATATACCTGAGTGACTGAAAATCACAGTGGGATAGAAGTAAGTAGAGACAGAAATTCAGATGCCCTAGCTGAAAATTTCAGGTTCTACTTCTAGATTGCTTTCTTCTTTATGCTAATTCTTTGTAACAGAGTTAGGAGTCATTTCCTTTGGTTGTGGATGGAGGGAATGACAAGAGATGAACCTCTTGAGATGACAGCCTGACAGCCTTTAAATCAAGGAAGATCTCTTTCTTGGCAAGCATGAAGATTAAACAGACTAATGAATTAATGCTTTAGACCATCCACTCCTGGGAGAACACATCACAGTCCCATCAACAATGGTCAGGTCAGGGAACATTCTTTCCTGTCAACTGGCAAGCCTCCTATTGTTGTGTTGAAAGTCTTGTTTCTCTCTGGGAAATTACTTTATTTAATGGAGATGGATGTCACTCCACATAATAAGATAGTTCTTCACAAGGATCCAAGAGGTAAGATCTCTTCAGCCAATATGGTATTGAAGAAAATGTAGTTATGTGTATTTTACACTCTGGAGTCAGTTTCTTTGCTCCAATGGTCAATTTTATTTTTAATAGAGATTTTTTTTATTCTATTTGTCTAAATGTTCTCATAAAAAGGCAGTATCCAAGTTGCCAGCTGCCTTCAGTTTCCTAGAAATGCCTTGATCTGTCACCATTCAGTGGATATGAATGTAAATTTTAAGAGATAAATCTTAAAGCTTTCAAAAGTGCTCTGAGTCATATTCCCTCTCACTTTCCATTTATATCTCCAGATTAATCATAATTTCTGATGCATTTCTTTTGAAGTTGTTAATTTTATTTGAGACAGTGGTATATGCTCAGTACATAGGGAAGCATAAAGGCAGATTTTTTTCCCTTTTCCTCCACCAGCCAGTATTATTCTGGAAAATAAAAGTTTGTGAAAATATCACTGAAGTTACAAAGCAGATATTAGATTTTTGTTCTAAAATGAATCTTGATGATGCATATCTTAATGAATAGGAGATAATGAATTTCTTTTAATTAAACAATTCATTGTTTCAATTAAACAAACTTCATTTTGTTTCATTGCCATCCGATAGGTATGGGCAACTTTTGTCTTCCACATTCTGCTATTTCCTGTTGCTTCTCTGCTGACATTTTGCAAGCAAAGAGAATAGCAGACTATGAGTGCACATCACTTAGTTTAATACCATATTAGTATCTGATCTTTGACTCATTAAATGACAAGACTTGTCATCTTTGACTTGCTACTATTTAACATTGCAGACCTGTCCCTAATAGCTCTAACACATATTATTCCCTGAAACATTTGTGAGCAGTAGACATGACAGAATAAGAATTAGTTTAGCAGGGAAAGGCAAAATGGTTTCATTTTTAGCGTAGAGATACATCATATTTCTAGATCACACTATTGATTCTGGTGTCACCATAAACCAATCTACAAAAATTTTATTAGTTATTGATCTATCTATATTAACTTTTAAGTATAAATTTTAATTGCAGAATATAGTTACACAATCTACAATTTAAAAAATTAAACATTTAAAAACTTTGTTTTTCATTTTGAAAACTGTAAATGCATTTAATGAATTTGTGGTTGGATACTGAACCAGTTTAAACCCGTCAGAGGCCCATGTCATTTATGTTCTTGTTTAACTACGACAAGAACATTGAAAGAGTGGCTGAAAACAAACAAACAAACAAACTCATCCTTTTCTCAAGCCTCCACAGAGATTTATGTAAACTCAATGCATGCTTATTACGTGGTAAGTGCTGTTAGAAATGCCAAAGAAGTCATGGCCTCTTCCCCTCCAGGAATTTGTAGTGATTCAGGGTGATGTGAAAAACACACAGGAAATAACTAAGTAACTACCCAAGGCAACATATTAATAATGAATGATAGTACAGAGCAGGCTGTTTAAATAAAAACTGAAGAATTTAAAGTAAGGGAAACTTTGCCTTGTGCTGTAGTTAGCCAAGGAAGCAAGTTTAGGTCAGTGCTAATGTACCCTTTGAAGGAAATATACATTTAGGATGGGTTAGGTCAAGTAAGGGGGGTGAATGCAAGTTGGGGGTCTGGTGGAGGTTCTTGAGGAAAGGACCACTGGAGGGAAAAAGCTAGAACCAAGAGTGAGCTTTCTTCATCTCAACCTGGAGGCTCTTTGACACAGGATATCCTGAAGGTGTTTATATGCTTCTTCCCTCTCTCTTAGGTTGTTGCTTATTTTTCTGGATATCATCTGCCCATGCATTCCAGGAGGGTTCTTCCTTCACAGGGTGACAAAAGAATGTGCCCTGTGTAACACAATACAGACATAGGGGTCATATGGCAGATCTGCCACACTTGACACTTGAGCTTTCTGCCTCTCTGGACACCTAAGAGATGCTAGATGGTGGCCAACTGTCCTGCCATTGAGCTGAGTCATATTTCCTCCAAATATTTCCTCATTTTGGCAGAGTGACATCATGCTCACTGGCATAAGCAGTTGTGACTGTCAATAGTAGTCAAACCTGGTATGTGTTAGTGGTGAATAGTGGTGAGAGCACTGGGAAGGAAGCATAGTGTTCTAGCTCCTTCTGAGATAAGCACATCCTTATCCTGCGTGGGCATGTTTCCTTATAGAAAGTAAGGAGGTTGGGCTAGAGTGTCTCTAAGGTACCTCCCGGAAGTTATTTCCTATTATCTTATATTTGCTCCAAAGCTAGAAACATTGACATAACAAAAGATATTTTCCGAGCACAATACTTAATTCATACCTAATGAAAAAATAAAAGAAAGTCAAAAGTCTTTACCCACGAGTTTAGTCAAGTCTCCTCCCTATATCTGCCATCATTTGAGCAGTGAAACCTATAAAGCCCCAGGCAGTGACAGAACTCAGCACGCCTAGCCAGGGTTTTACAGTAGCCCCTCAGGGGTGTCTAGCCATTCATGGCTGACTTGCAGATGGACCTCGTGAGGTTCTGAACTCTCCCGCAAGAACTAGCGGTTGGGAATTTGAATTTGACGCTCAAGAGAGCACAAGGAAATAGAGATAAGAATTTGGGGTTCTTAGAAAAATTGGGACCTTGTAGACCTGACCTTAAATATTTCCCTTCTACTCCCTTCACAAGAGAATTAGTAGTTAAATAACCTTCTGTATTCACCTAGTGAATTAGTGGTAACACTCAGAAACCCAGATTCCTAGTCTCCTGATCTAGCCCACAGACAGTGCTTCCATTTAATTAGTCAAATTGATTGAAAACTTAATTACACACAATCCCACAGAAAAGGGAGTTATGATAATCACGCATGCAAAGCTTTAGGGATGTAAAGGAGAGGGCCAAGTTTATGATAGCCAAACGACCGGGAGAAAAGAATTCTCATCGCAGCCGTGCTCTCTTCATGAGGGAAGCACTTAATAAAGGGAATGTTTTTGCTGGAATGTGGGTTTTCTGGTTGTAACATCTTACAAGATAGAATTAAAAATCATGAAAACAGGGTTTGAGGTGGAAGTGGAGGGTGTCATAAAAAATCTTCTAGAGGAACACCTTTCTGTTAACTTAGACTGAATTTGCTAGAGAACTGGATACAATAATGAAGTTTGGAAATTCTCAGGCAACATGCAGAGCTGTGCCAGATGCCATTAGGAGATACCCAGATTGTCCTAAGGCTTCTGACATTCTTAAGATGTATTCATGCTCTCACTTTGACATCTATTGAAAAGATTTGGGAGAGAGTTTGAAACATCTTGTAAATCAGAAAAATAACTCTCTTAGGAAAGCAAGTGAGGTCACAAATCTGAGGATTGGCATTCCCCACACCAACTACAAAATGAAATGTAAAAGGATAAGGTAAAATACAATAAAATATTGCTTTGTCCCTCCCTTTCTTTCACACAAACATAAGCGCATAGTAACAAGAAAGAAAAACCCCACAGTCTAAAGGAAGAAGTGGAAAGGGTCCTTGCCTTCATGATGCTCTTGCCCGGTATTAATGACTTCATTTCTAAAAGGTTTTCAAATAGTGCTTTCATTCCAAAATAATCAGTAGCTATTTTTCTTGCAAGATTTCTGAAAGTCTAAAACTACACCATACAGATACACACTTGGTAGCTCTGTCTAGAGAATGCCAAAATAACAAATTGGAAATCGGGTCCACACAATGAATTGAAGCTTTACTGTGAAGCATATCTCTAACCAAACCAAACACAGACACACAGATACATACATACACACACACACACACACACACACACACACACACAGAAGAACAGAACACTTGGTCGTCCCCACTCATGTGTTTCTTTTTTGTTTCTACCCACTGATTTAGTAAAATGTTTGTTTAAGCTTAAGATGATAACCAAGAAAAAACTAATCTAAAAAAAAAGAAACAGATTTGGGGTAGGATTATTCTTTTATTATTAGCTTCTTTCATTCTAAAGATAAGGAAAAATAATTAGAAGTTATAATTTCCCTGAAGTTAAATGCAAAAATGATTAATAAAGATTTAAGTGAAAAGTAAATATAACTTTCAGTTCTTCACAATCGACAACTCATCAAATTCACAGCAGAGATAACTGAACATATCAAAGATTTTTAATTGGATTAGCCATTGATATAATCTCTTGAGTATATTCATTTGTCAGATGAAGGCTTTGTCTGTCAACTCAAAAGAAAATATTACCCTTGAAAATGCTAAGTTGGGAAGCATTTCAAAACTGTCCCTCATTCAAATTGCAGCAGACCGTTTTGACAAGGAAATGCAGAGATCCTTTGGAGACAATAAAGGGCCATGTCTTTCTCCTTCTTTGAACAAAGGCAAAGGGAAGGGAGAAAGATTGTAATTTACCTCCATGAATATTTGTCTTGCCAGTAGGACATTAATTCTCTTTGAAATCAGTAGTGTATATATCATGTGTATGATGGGTTTGATGATGGTGATTCTTTAGCCGTTATGTTAAATTCTCCTCTAGGACTAAAGATACCGAAAATATATCTATAGCTCTTATCCAGGGGTGATATCTAATGTGGTAAACTGTAATGGCCATTAAAATAAATATATTTTTTCCTTCCTCTTGAAAGAAACAGTGATGTGGTCCTTGGGACCAACGAGAAGGCTGTAGGATCCCAAGTTTAAGTTTCCAAATAAAAAAAAAGAACATATATTGCCACCAGCATATACTATGTGCTGAGTATCTTGGCTATGTGCATATTGACTGTCTCTGAGGAGAGAGTCTTTCCAATGTGACACCAGTGTTGCCATCAAAAAGTCCTCCAGCTTCTCAGACCATTGCATTAGTTTTCTATGCTGTGTAATAAATTACCACAAACTTAGTGGCTTTAAACAGTGCCCATTAATATCCTACAGTTTCTGTAGATCAGAAGTCCAAGCACAGCATGACTCGGTTCTCTGCTCAGGATCATGCAAGTCTAAAATCAAGTTGTCTGCAGAGCTGCATTTTCATGTGGAGCCCAAGGTTCTTTTCTAAGTTCCTGCAGGTTATAGGAAGAAATCCTTGTGGTTGG
Organism: Diceros bicornis minor; assembly: GCF_020826845.1. NCBI lineage: Eukaryota > Metazoa > Chordata > Mammalia > Perissodactyla > Rhinocerotidae > Diceros > Diceros bicornis. The sequence continues at coordinate 10,386,998 of NC_080779.1, read as the reverse complement.
AAAACTGAGGTTCCTGTTTTCCCTATCTGTCACCTGGAGGTTTCTCTCAGCTACTAGGGCTGCCCTTATGTCACATCCATGTTCCCAGCCAACACCCTCTTTAAAGCCAGCAGGAGAATCTTTCTTCAGTTGACTAAGATGGAGTCATAAAATGTAACTCATCACAGGAGTGATTATGCTCTAACCTTTGTCACGTAACATAACCCAATCAAAAACTAAAATGCTCAGCCAGAATTTGGGAGTCCAAGATTAGTTAGAACACCAGGTTCAACTGAGTCCACATGGAGGTAGAGGAACAATGCTGACAATTATGGAGTTTAGAGAAGAAGCCACGAGGATATCGATGCTGAGATAAAATGATGGCTGAGATTTACTAAGTGCTTATTCCATTGCAGGTACTCTTTCCATGTATTACTCGTACATTCCTCACAGTAACCCAAGGACATCTACCTCTATTGACATCCCTATTTGATGGATAAGGAACTGGGCACAAAGAGATGGAGTATCTCGCCCAGGACTGCACAGCTGATAAGTGGCAGAGCCAGGAGACAACTCGAAGCAGTTTGAGTCCAGAGCATGTGCTCCTAACTTCCACACGCACTGCCTCTCAGAAGAAAGAAGTGGAACAAATCCAACAAACTCTCACCATATGCCTTCAAAAGTTTTACCTTACCCCCAGCCTTAAGATGGGAAATATCTAAACAATTCCTAGTTGATGAGACACTATTTAATTTAAAAAGGACTTCTCATGCAGGAATGGATTTTAAATTGTAGGATCTTGGCTGGGAACAGAATACAATCATGTATCTCTTCATACAGGGGGGTAGGTCTGGGCTGGGGCAGGTGTGATATAGGAAAGAACAATGGACCAGAACCGAGAGACTCAGAGTTTTGACAGCGATGCACTGAAGTTTGGCTTCTTCTTAGTGCTGGGTTAACTCCTCTACTGTGGCTTTAGCCTTTGCCTTGGCGTTTAGAAGGCCATTATTTTAGGCTTCCCTGAATTTTATACTGTCAATCATCTTGTGGTCGTGTATTTAACATAGGTTATCAAATCTACTCAGTACAATGTCTGAAATAGGAACAAAACATGCCATTCAGATTTATTTTACCTTTGACTTGGAAAATTAGAAAAAATTTGAAAATTTTCTGTATTTGCTTTAGGTGGTAAAATTCTGCTGAAGTATACAGATATACTTATTACTGCAAGAGAGAATGCTGCAATAATTTGCGACAATTGTTGAAGCTCATGTAATTTTTTACATGAACCTTTTATTTAGAACTCCCAGATCAACAACTAAATGGGAAAATAGATTGGTGGTTAAAACTGAAAAAAAAAATGAGTTAATAAAATTCAGGAATAACATGATATATTTTTGTGTGTGTGTGTGAGGAGATCAGCCCTGTGCTAACATCTGCCAATGCTCCTCTTTTTTTGCTGAGGAAGACTGGCCCTGGGCTAACATCCGTGCCCATCTTCCTCTACTTCATATGGGACGCCGCCACAGCATGGCTTGCCAAGCGGTGCATCAGTGCACGCCCGGGATCTGAACCAGCGAACCCTGGGCCGCCACAGCAGAACGCACACACTTAACCATTTCTGCCACCGGGCTGGCCCCGACATGCTATATTTTTTGAGCTGCACACGCTAATAAAAAATGTAAACAATATTTCACTCCTGTTTTGTATTTCTTTTCTTTTAGCATTTCTTTTGCTGTTTGTTGTCATAAAATCAAATAAAATATTATTTAAAATGACAATCATTCCTCATTCCTTGTGAATTTTATATTTGCAAATTTATCTAACTTGCTAAAATTTATTTGTAACTCCAAAATCAGTACTCAAAGCCTGCTCTTTTGAGGTCACATGCAAACAGGCACAGAGCAGTGAACGTGTGAGCCACCCAACCCACGTGTTCTCAGCTAAGGTTAAAAAGGGATGCCCCATCCCTTTGTTTCAGGTCTCATACAGTAAACAAGTGGCCTTTTCATGGTATGTTTAGTGCCACAGTTTTTGCATTTCTGTAATTTTAGTTGGTGATTTCACTGTCTAAAACAGCTCCTAAGCGTAGTGTTGAAGTGCTTTCTAGTGTTCATAGGCACAAGAAGACTGTGATGTGTCTTATGGAAAAAAATATGCGTATGACATAAGCTTCCTTCAGGCATGAGGTAGAGTGCTGTTGGCTCTGGGTTCAACGTTAATGAATCAAATATATATTAAAGAAAGTGTCTTTAAAAAGAAGCATACATAAAACAAAACAAAGTTATCTATTGGTCGGTTGATGAAATGTCATGACCAGAGGCTCTCAGGAACCTAACCCTGTATTTCCTCTAGGAGCCATGGGTCAGTGCTTGCAGCTACATTCTAGAGCGTAACTACTGTGTATTATAAGAATCAACCATAATTCTAATTTTCAGTTATGTAACTCCATTAGCCAATGAGTCTTTCAATTTGTGGGAATTCTTTACAATTTGTGAAAATGAATTAAAAATAGAATATTCATTTTATCACATAAAAGTTAAGAGAAGACACAGTCAGAGAAGAAATACTCCAAAATCATGCACAACAACACCCATGAGATAACATCTTTAATCTAAATGTAATAAAGAACATATAGTATGAATTCAATATGAATAAAAGATTAAATTATTAGGGAAACATGTGCCACTCCCAAAATATCTCATTCTTCCCCCATCCTTAATAGAAAACAAATCTCAATTTTAGTTTAAAATACAGATATTATAAGAGCAATGGAAAAGCTGACAGTGTGTGAAATTTTTGTTCTTGTATTCTAGTGCCAACTTAAAATTCAATGACTATTTTCACAGTCAAATTATAATAATAATTAAATACTTTTTGGAAAAGCTTCATATTTAGTCTTATATCTCATAGTATCATCCTATGATGGTGATGTTAGCCTTTGATTGAATGCTGATTTTTGACCCCCCCAGGTATTTAGTATTTCACACTTGGCCACAATGTTTATTCAAGTGAACCTATATTTTGACCCAGTTTGTGTTTAAGCGCAAAGTTTTAGAATATGGGATACCATATGGACACATGCAAATGATAAACGTAAGTCTTAGAATAATTTGAAAGTTCATTATAACTATTTAATATTTGTATCAATTTCTACTACTTTTTAAAAATACATGTCTAGCCAATTCATTCATTCAGAGGAGATTTTTGATGCCTATTGCATGCTAAGAATTGTGCCAAGAACTGAGCTGTAAACCATGTTACAAGTTACAATTCCTGCCCTTGAGAATCCTATAGCCTGGGGAACTCCTTAAGGGCAAGAAAAGGTCTTATTCAATTTCGTCATTGTGGTGCCTCCCAGAGTGTCTGCTAATAGTGTAGAAATAGGAATGAGAAAAACATCATGAGAAACCAATACTGTAGGACCAGGGTGAATAGGTTATAATGCGGCTGCGTGAGGGATTTGAACAAAACTATCAAACACATTCTGCCTTGTACAGATCATGATATATGGTCTTTAATTATCATCCTGATACATAATAATGTTGAAATAAACATTTATAAATATTCATTGGCCCTGAATATGTATTTTTCATGCTTTTATCATCATTTAGAAGAAATAAAGCAGTTTATTGAGATGATTAAACAGCGAATGGGTTTCCTCTAGAAAATTCACCCTCAATTGATTAGGAGTAAGCCTTTGAAACAATATTTGGGGTGGGAAAGGAAGATATTCTTATTCATTATTAGGAAAAAATGAGTATTCAAACACATTGGGATACTCTCATAAATGCTGATTTTTCTTTTCGCCAAAATATCTGCAGCTCTGATACAAATCTGTGTCATGAATGATTGCCATCTCATAACTATGTCTCAAACATCATCAAAACACGCACTAGTGAGACCACGTGTAAGCTACAACTTATAACTGTGTGATAGTCTATAAAGTGGTCCCATGCATATTTATTCTTTACAATTGTTTTGGTCCTTTCAGGCTGCAATAACACAAATACCATAGACTGGGAAGCTTATAAACAACAAATGTATTTTTCACAGTTCTGGAGGCTGGGAAGTTCAAAATCAAGGTGCTGGCAGATTCAGTGTCTGGTCCTCATGTGTAGAAGGAGTGAGGGAGCTCTCTGGGATCTTCTCTATAAGGGCACTAACTCATTGGGGAGGGCTCCACCCTCATGAGCTAATCACCTCCCGAAGGTCCCACCTCCAAATACCGTCACACTGGAGGTTAGGATTTCAACATATGAATTTGGGGAGGGATGCAAACATTCAGTTTGTGCAACAGCTATCTTATGAGTTTGAGATTTCTACCCCTTTTGTAAAGATCAGGATAAGGACAGTTAGAATTTTAAGTAATCTGCTCAAGTGGTTCAAATAGCAAAAATTCGAATTTATGCTCAATTCTAGATTTTTTCATTTGACATTTGTGGCTTTTCTAGTTCTCACACATGCCAATTCTCATCTCTCTCGTGTAAATCGTTAATCATTTGTTGGGCCCAAACCTTTATCTAAATAACACTCAGCCAACCAGAGGTAAAGCCTGGCCTAGCTAGCAATCAGTGTCTCTGTTGTCTGCACAGACCTACCGTCTTCTCTCCAGGGCTCCTGGATGCTCATGTTCCCACAGTCCCTTCTCAGCCCTTACCCCCCACCTGAAAGACACATAGCCATTTGTGGTACACAATCTGGTATCAATTTCTAGATTCAGGTCCCTGAGCTGCAGGTAAGAGATGCTCAAGTCTTGCATTCCAGTCCATAAGGATGTCAGACAATGAGGAATGTAGAATTTATGATGACATCTCATGTGTGATGACACCTCACAGAATAAGAAGTCCATTCTTATGGACTTAAGAGTTTCTGACATGAATTCATATTCATTTCTCTTATTAGCACTCACTCAAATCATAGTTCTGGTTTAATAAAGGAAGACTTTTCCCTGTGCCATTTCCCTTTTTAAATAGCACAACACACACTCTCACACACACACACACACACACACACACATATGCACACACAAAACAAAACAAGAACACTTTCTGTCACTTGAAAGAGTAAGGTGACCATAAGAGCAGGGACATGTATTAAAACATAAATTCCACGAGGGTAGGACATTTTGTTTATTTTGTTTGTTCATTTGTTGTATCCCAAGAGCCAAAAACATTGCCTGGCTTATAGCAACTGCTCAATACATATTTGTTGAAAAAAGCCAATTCAACTATCCTGTGTATAATCAGTGCCAATTTCCACCATAGCCATGCCATGACAAACTGACAAAGTTAATTTAACAACAATGATATGTATTTTACAAAGGGCTTCCCCATACACTATTTTTGGGATTCTTTTAGCGTTCATAAGGAGTCTGATGTAAGGAGAGTATTATCCCAGATGAGGTAACTGAGATGCAGAGTTAACATGTCTGGGAGGTAAAGAAAAACATCAAAATAGATGTGGGAAAAACATACATAAAAAATATATCTACATGAACGCAGTGTCATTCACATTACACTAGGGAATTTCATTTCTGTCTCATCTTATTGCCCTAGAATGCAAAAAACATGCAAAAGATTATTTCCTTTATTCAGAACCAATACGAATTCTGTGGGCTCCTGGGAAAGCTGAGCCCCATAACCAACCAGAGCCTCCTGAACTTTTGGTCCCATGTTGAAAGAAATTTTCTCTTTCACAGCCTGTTTCCCTACCTTTACAACCTGGCTTGCACCTCCCTCAAGAGATGTCACCCTTTTGAAGTCATTTGCATACTGTTGCTCCCAAGTAACTCTTGTTACCATTAAGGAGGGTTTTATAAAGGACTAGACAGAAGTGCAGGGCTACTGGCTCTGAGTCATCCAGCAAGTCAGATGTGGTGGAATCAGGAAAGTCACCTTGGAGTCTTCCTTCCTTGCAAGCCTTTTAATCAATCTCATTCAGTTAGAAAATCCAACCTTCAATGCCCAAACCCAGTTAGAAATTAATGCTTGACAAAAATTAATATTATAGCAAAATTGCATCTGTGAGAATATCTATGACTATGCAAACCAATAACTACAACGGATACTATAGGTAAAGTAGAATGCTGCTATAAGGCATCTATTGTACATATCTAAATGTCAAAACAACAGCACAAAGAATACTACTGCTATAAAAAAGAACATTTACTGAAAGAAACGTGTATAAATATAGGTTGCATGGTTACATTCTGAGATGAAGCTACTGCAGGCTAAAATTATGTGGCAGATGTATATATTTTCTTTGCTCTATAATTCTGTTAACCCAAATATTTGTGTCCCTTGGAGTTTATGATATTTTTTAATGTATGTTGATTGTCATTCATGGAACTGGACCATATTACCTCAAACCTGTATAAAGGAAAATCATGTTCCTGAGGAACCAGCAAATCCTACCACGTAGTTAATAAAGATAATCACAGGGACAGCTATGGTTAAGTTTCAAAAATATGTTGACATTTCTCCTTCTCAATTCAAAATTATTATAAAAAAAGAAAATCTGATTCCATTGGAAACTTTGTTGAAAATCAACTGGAAAAATATCACAGCAAAACCAACACAGTGAAGGACCCAGATTAAAGTAAGAACTAGAAGTAAATGAACATATCCAAATTTTAGCCTTAACAGTTTCTGCTAAAACTAATAATGATTGCAGTGAATAATTAGCCTTGGTATCTCCCCACAGTTCTGCAAGTAGAATTTATTGTTATAACATCCAGACTTTTCAAAGCAAGGAATGTTTATTTGACCTACCTGTATGTCTTGAAATATGTATTTAGCACAGCTGTTCTTTTGTCTTAAACTCATCACAAAATGCAGCTTTAATGTAACCCACCATTGATCTGCAGTAAGCGGAAACAAAATCTCTCCTTAATTAGTATCATCCAATCACTTTTTTACATTTCTACAGAACACACACTGTGAACTGTTTAATGGACTATTATTTAGAAAAGTGGCAAAGAGCACACCAAAAGAAAAAAAAAGACAGTGAAAATAAAGACTAGCAGTGTCAATGAAAAATATGTTGTGAAAGAACAGGAAAAAAAGATGTTTCGTTAAGATGAGCTTTCCTGGCATTTTGCTGTAGAGACGAACGGTGCCCCAATTACTGCCAACAATGGAGAGTGAGATAGAGAGAGAGATTCATTACCTTCAACACCCTTAACTGTCTTCCAGTGAATTCGCTTATCTGCTCCTTTTTCTACAGACCCCTGCACGGAGCGGGGAGGAATAAACAAAGAACTGAGTGGAGTAAATGTGTCACAAATTACCACAAACACACTGTGACTCAATGCACTTTTCATTTCTCTCCTCATTAACTGTGTCTTGCTCAAAATGAGCAACTGGGTCCAAACATAATCAAGTTCCACAGATAGCAATTGACTTGACTGCTGGGGCAGCCACCACCTCCTAGCTACTGGGAAATAAATTCAGAAATAAAATGAGTTAAAATAAAATTCACTCTGCTCTCCTTTCTGCGCTCAGATAATTTGAAGACCATCAAGGCCCGAAGAAACAATCCATCTCCGTGTGAAAAAGAAGGCCTCTGTGCCACCGTCAATAAGACCTGCTTTTGGTGTTATCAAGAGTGAGTATAATTACACAATGAAAAGGCCATCAAAGTGTCTTGGGCACTGGTAGTTTTTCCTGAGGTCTTTATCCATAGTGCTACCTGAACAATAATAAAATAAAAGTAGTGCTAGGGAGAGCCAGAGGGCAGAGGGGAGGATGGAAAGAATAAAAAATACCCCCTCAAGTGGGTGTAACTGACCTGTAATTTCATGAGCACATTATAATTTGAAAGCAGAATGAAACCCTTTTTCGTTGTTGTTGTTATATCTTATTTTAAAACGAGAAGGATTGTTTTCAAGAATTTTGAATTTTCGTGTGTATGCTCTCGTGGCTCTAGTTTTATCAAAGCAGCAATTTCTCAGCAAATCAGGTGAAGGGCTTCCTATTTAAGAGGTTTTTACACTAACCAGGATACTTTATTTCCCTCTAAACAGGAATGAAGTGCTTGTGAGGAGTTCAGTCACTCTAGGAAGTTGGGGCTTGTCTCTCAGAAAGAGAAATGCAGCTATGAGAGCTTTCTTCTCCTTGTGCAGCGGAAATATAAGGCAGTCACAAAATACATTTCAGATTAAGACTAAACTAAACTAGATTTACATGAAAGTGACAACAAATGAATCTGATTCTCCCTTTATTCCATCCAAAATTTCAGTTTTTCTGCTTTTACTCCCTGCTAGTGTGACTGAAATGGGTTGTTAAGCCCCATCCCCCACAGCCCTGCTTGGGCACCCGAAATGCCGAATCTTTCCCCTCTCTCCCACCATGTCACGGAGCATGCACAGCCCGATTTTCTTGGGTTGCTTTCCTCCTCTTCTGCCCTGGAATCTGTCTCATCTTTGAAGCCTGGAGCCTGCCTTCCTTCCCTCCTCTTCGGTTCTCGTTTCTCTGCACTGGATTTTAGACTGAGTACACATGAGGTGAGTACGTCATTATTCTGAGAGTGATTGAAACAAAACAGAACAAATCATTCATACAGTACATTGTGGCTTTTATCAAAGAGGTTTGAGTGGGGCGGTTTTACAAGTGAAATCAAGTTCTTATGTAATAACTCCCAGAGCAAACCCCACGCCTTCTAGAGTGTATGCTGAAAGTTTCATCTCTGCAATAGGTTACCATCTTGCCAACTGTTTTGTTTTTTGTGTCTTATGTTTTGGGGCAAGGGTGTGATGTGCATGGGAGCAGAAAAGTAGGAGAACAAAATGAGAATAACTCCTATTTCAATAGTGGGGTGCTTCCAAAACGTGGTGAATCACCTGCAGAGCTAATGAAGAACATGGAGACCAGGACCATGGAAATAGAGTCCCCAGACGATGCTGACACCTCCACGGTATGTCAACCACTGCAAAGCTAACTGCATGCTTCTAAGTGTGGAGAGAACAATAACGAATTAGCCCAGGAATCATAGTAGATTTCTTTGGGGTACTAAAACATACAAAGTACTAAAAGAACTCTAATGACTAGAAATTCGATTCATTTGAGCTATTGTAGGTTCTAGGATTATATCTCAATTTGATGTGATCTGTGATGAGGGGTATTGTATGTCATCACATTTCCACATGTGTCTTGGGATTAAAATTCTCATTTTACTAATCTAGGGTTAAGTGGATTTATTGAACCACAATATCACCAAATACTACTTATTATGGGCTTATGGGGCTCTGATAGGAATCTTACAAGATTAGTGCAATTCTTGTTTTCAGAAACAAAGTTTGAATCATATCTAAAGATCTAAATAGATATAAATTAAAAATTTATGTATAGATAAATACGTTTGCACAAATTTAAACTAGTCTCCTTCTTGTAAGAATTCTCAGGCACTTACATTTCTCATGTGCCGAGTAAACCCAAGAGAAGGTAGAATTTCCCAATTTATTTCACCATTGAAAACTTCATTCAAGGAGCTTCTTATCAAATGTGGCTCCTCTGAGGACTCTTTGGAAGACCCTAATCTAAATACTAAAAATTTTAATAATACATCATGAGAAATAATTTTATTCTATTTAAAAGGAGACAAATATTAGTTTTTATTTATAATCTCAGTCCTTAAGGAAGTATTAGTAACTGAAGAAAGATAAAAGGACAGCCTTTATTAATGACATTAAAAATGTGACAGGATGAATTTTCATTTAAATTGCATAATATTAATCATCTCAAATCTTAAGAGCATTTCTCATGGTGACCATTGTTGATATTGCCCCAGATGTACTTTTTAAAAAAACAAAAAACAACTGCTAGACCATTCTCCAGCAAAAATTAAAAAAAGGAAAGGTAGGTGTGAAAATGGGTGAAATTTCCTGCTCTATCACTAATCCTAGGATTCTGAAACATAATACATTCCATAATCAAATATCTATTGCATCTTGCTGGGTCTAGTGACTGCCTAGCTGATATCAAGCGGGTGAGTTTGGTTGCTCTTCTGATTATCCCAATATACATTCTCTCATCTGGCATCTAAAGATACAAGCAATAGAAAGAGAGAGAGAGAAGCAAAAACAAGCTCTGAGAAGCTCAATTTGGAAAGTGGGCAGAGGTAAGGTTTGAACAAGACCCTTAGTACTGATCATGAGAGATGTAAGGTACGTCTAAAGTCTAATGAAATACAATTGCATTTACTCAGACTTGTACGCACTGAAAAAATAATTTGTAAATATTGAATACCCCTACATGCCAGCCATATTAAGCTATAGTAAGATCCCCACTGATGGGATTGTGTTATTTGATAACTGGCTAATTCCTATTTCAATTACCCGACAGATCGATATGGACATGTGGAAAACATTTATACCCATTTTACAGAAAACAAGACTCACAGTCAAAGAAGAAGGTGAAAACATTTGTCCCGTGACTTCTGTGGGGCAGATGTGAAGCTACGCTGTACTGGTTCTTCCTGAACTCCCACCGACTCTTACTGCCTTCATTTTCCCACACCGCCTCTGGCTGATGGAAGATGTCGTGCACTGATGGGAATAAGGGCTGTGAAATCCAGAGGGACCATCCAGTAAAGAGGCCAATAAAATAGTCTGTGGCAACCTTTCAAACTTCCACCCAAAAGTTGGAGTATTTTAATTCATACCATATAAAGATACTTTGAAGAACCTTAATTCAGACCAGAGCTGTCAGATGACTCTATGCTTTATAACACTGTGAAATTCCTGGTAGTCTGCTTGGCATTAGGTGCTACAGTTGAAAAAAAAAATTGATTACAGCCAATCTCACTACATTTTTATTCAAATAATCCATAGAAATTTAGAACAATTTTGAAATTTATTGGCACACAGTTGTAAACCCAGTGAGCTAAACCATACTGGTTTTCATTATACTTCCATCTAATTTTCTAATTAATCTCAGAAAACATTGATTAATTTTGTCTTTTCCACAGTTGGCCTGGCACCCTTGGGCCTGAAACACTGCAAATATTGCTGGCCTCGAGCAGTAGTAATCAACATTTCTAATTCATTTGAGCAATCCTGTGTCTTTTTCCTTACTTCTTTCTCTGACAGATACTTTAGCAATCTTTTAACCCCTTGGCTTTAGATTTTCTATGAATGCATGGATGAAAGTATCAATAGATATCTCACGCCAGAGAGAAATGACAAGACAGAGTTGATGTGAGTAGAAGTTTTGATATGGAGACAGAGTTGAACTCTCTGCTGGAGAAGTACTTGTCTGTGTCTCAGAGGTATCATAATTTGATGCCACTTTGAGTGTGGCATTTCCCTGCCATCTGCCCAGATACTCACCAGGATCACCTGCTGGCTCATCACAAAACTTTTATGCTGTTAACTCACAATGAAATATTGATACAGAGAAGTGGACACCCTTAGAAGCCAAAAGCACTAGAGTTGGTAGTTCTCTCTTACGTTTTACCAGCAAAAGAACACATATCTCATAGTTTCACTCTTTTTGCCAAAAAATAACAAAGCAAAGGCAATTTCAATGTGCCATTGAGCCCAATTTTGGAAGCAAGGAGAGAAGAGTTTGTGAGATAAAGGCTATAGTGCAGTGGGAAGTGACTTATGAAAGAGATATTTGAGCTTTGAAAAGAATAATTGATCTCTGTTCACTACAGAGGACATATTAGCCTTTCTATACATCATACTGCATATGTTGAAGGAATTGTCACGTTCTTGTATTTAGATTTAAAATGGCTTTAAAATATTACTGCAAAATATATTCTACCTATAAAATTACATTGTGTATCTTTTAAAAGAATAATAATACAATTAATATCCTTGTGGCCACAACAAAGATTAGGAAACAAAGCATTATCTGTCCTTATATGTTCCTTCTGTGTCCTCATCAAGAGTAGCTCCCTCTTCCTCATAGAGATAATCACAATATTATCCTGATTTTGTGTTAATCCTTTGTTTGCTTTTTCATTCTAGTTATATTTATATGTATGTATCCTCAAACACTACCTTATTTATTTTCATTTGTTTTAGAACTTTCTATCAATGAAATCATACTATATTGTATTCTCTTTTACCAACATCATGCTTTTGAGATCCTTTCATGTTAATGCATGGAGAGAAGTTCATTGATTTTTACTGCCGTATTTCATTGTGTGCATATGGTACAATTTACTTGTCCATTGTTATTTTGTTGTTAATACCATGAGTCAATTGCAACTCCTAGTGACCCTGTGTACAGTGGAGCAGAACTCTGCCCGGTCTCTGTGCACTAACCTCTCACCTTCCGGCACTCTCATCAGACAATGCTCCGCTGCTATTCACAGGGTTTTCATGGCCAGTTTTTTTTTCAGAAGTGGGTGGCCAGGTCCTTTTTCCTAGCCTGTCTGGTCTGGAAGCTCCGCTGAAACTTGTCCACCGTGGGTGGTGACCTTGCTGGTTTTTGAAATACCAGTGACATAGCTTTTAGCACCACAGCAACATGCAGCCACCACAGTGTGACTACCAACTGATGGGTGGTGTGGTTCCCTGACCGGGAAACAAACCTGGGCCATGGTGGTGAATCTTAACCACTAGACCACCAGGGCTGGCCCGTTGTTATTACTTAGAGTTATTTGGGTTGGTTCTAGTATTTACTATTACGAACAATATTGCTGAAGATATTCTTTTAAACACCTCCTGGTTCCCTTGTACACAGTTTCTCTAGGCTATATACCTAGGATTAGATTTGCTGAATTGAAAGGTATGCACATATTCAAGTTTAAATGGTGCCAAACATTTTCCAAAAAATGTTGTGCCAATTTACCCTCCTACCAGCAGTAAAGTTTCTGATGTTCCACATCCTAATCAACGTTTGATATAAACCGATTTTTAAGAAAATATTTGACAATTCAACAGGGGGGAAAAGGTATCTCATTGAAGTTATAATTTGCAATTCCATGGCTCCAAATAAGATTGACTATCTTTTCATATGTTTGTGAGCTTTTCATATATCTTCTGTGAAGTCTTCTTTTCATAGCATTAGTCCTTTTTTTTTTAATTGACTTGTTTGTTTATATCTTATTGATAATTTTAGGAGTTCTTTGCTTATTTTGAATATTAATCCTTTGTCAGTTATCTGTATTAGCAATATCTTCTAGTTTATGGATTATGCTTTCAATCTCATTATGGCCTTTCTATTTAAAAAGTTATCAATATTAAAGTGTTTAAATTTATCAATTTTATTACAGTCCACACCTTTTATGACACACTCTTTTATACCTTGAGGTAGTAAAGATTCTCCTATATGGTCTTCTTAAAGTTTCAATTATTTGGCTTTGCATTTAAGACTTTAATCAACCTGGAATTGATTTTGATGTGTGTTTTAAGGTAGGAATGCAATTTCATTTTCTCTCATGTGGATAACCTACTTGCAAGATAACAAATTAGATTGTCATAGTTACAGATGTTGATAGAAGACATTAGACTACTCACCCAGGGACAAGGGATGTCTTATTTGTCACAGCAATAGAAGTGGCTAGAATGTTGCCATTTTTGTGCAGGTTCTCCAAGCCCCAATTCCCACAGGGTGATGGGAAGGGGACCAGGTGATGTCTACACACACAGTGAGCTGTATTATGGGAGAGGAACCCCAAGCCTAAGGAGCTTAAGTCTTTTATAATTGACAATGAGCCTATCGGAACTTTGCCCCAGAGGGAGATATTATCTTTTTTTTGTATTAAATCCATTGATTTCTTTGAATACAATTGATGAATTTAAATATTAAATCCTAAACATGAGATATATCTGAATTTATTTCAATCTTAATTTCTTTAATAAAGTTTTCAAATATTATCCAGAAAGACCATGGGATAGTGCCTAGACAATGTACAGATTTTTTTATTTTCTCTTATAAATCACATATTCATTTCTATAATATTTTCTTAGTGGTGTTTCCTTCATAGAGGAACACTATTGGTTTCACAAGTTGATCTTGAATCCAGCAACTATGCTCATCTCTGATTATTCCAATATTTTTTCTGTTGATTTTGTTAAGTTTTCTATGTTAATTATATCTTCTGCAAATAATGGGAGTTTTACCTCATTCTTCTTTATCTTTATTCCTCTCTTTTTCTTCTTTAAGTTGTATTAGACCACACCTCAGCTCAAAGCCTTACGATGACTACCCATCTTACTCAGATCAAAGCCAACCTTCTTGCAATGCCTAGGAGGCGTCCCAGTGGCCCCATCCACCTCTGACCTCAGCTAGGTGGCCTCCACATTGGTTCCGTTGCTCCAGGCGCACTGAGTACCTTTTTCTTCCTGAAACTTGCCAGGTACCGTTTGCCTCAGATTCTTTCCTGGATCAACTGAATTTGCAGGAGCTGAGAGTTGGGGGCTTCCTTAAATTTTGCAACCTAGGCAACTCATTTGCCTCTCTCTAGTCCAACCTCTGCTTTACACTTTATTTTGTGTTTGCCTGGAAGGTTCTTACCTCAAATATCTACATGGTTTACTTCATCACTTCTTTCAGATCTTTGCTTAGATATCCCTTTGTCAGGACATTTAAAATGGACATTGCATACCTATGCAAGCACTTTCTATATATCTTTCTTTTTTCCCCCTCAGCTTTACTGAGATATAATTGACATATAACATTGTATAAGTTGGGCTGGCCCCGTGGCTTAGTGGTTAAGTGAGCGCTCTCGGCTGCTGGTGGCCCGGGTTTGGATCCCGGGCGCGCACCGACACACCGCTTCTCTTGCCATGCTGAGGCTGCATCCCACATGCAGCAACTAGAAGGATGTGCAGCTATGGCATACAACAATCTACTGGGGCTTTGGGGGGAAAATAAATAAATAAATAAAATCTTTAAAAAAAAAAACATTGTATAAGTTTAAGGTATACAATGTGATGGCTTGATATACCTATATATGGTGAAATATTTATATCAAAAATGTTGTATCCTTCACCTCACATAATTAACATTTTGTCATTGTTGTTGTAATGATAAGAACACTAAAACTCTACTCTTATAGCAACTTGCAAATATAAAATACAGTATTGTTAATTATAGTCAACATGTTGTATATTAGATCCCCCGAACTTATCTATCTTATACCTGGAAGTTTGTACCCTTTGACCAATATCTTCCCATTTCCCCTTCCCCTCAGCCCCTGGCAACCACTGTTCTGCCCCATGCTTCTGTGAGTTTAATGTTTTTAGATTCCACATACAAATGACATCATACAGTATTTGTCTTGCCCTGACTGGATTATCTCACTAAGCATAATGCCCTCAAGGTTTATCCATGTTGCATCAAATGTTAGGATTGTCTTCTTTTTTATAGCTGAATAATATTCCATTGTGTGTGTGTGTGTGTGTGTGTGTGTGTGAGTGTGTATACCACATCTTCTTTATCAGTTCATCCATTGATGGACACTTAGGTTGTTCCCATGTCTTGAGTATTGTGAAGAATGCTGCAATGAACATGGAAGTGCAGATATCTCTTCAAGATAGTGGTCTAATTTCTTTTAGATATATACTCAGAAGTGGGATTGCTGGATCTTATGGTAGTTCTATTTTTAATTTTTTGAGGAACCTTCATACTGTTTTCCATAGTGGCTGCACCAATTTACTTTCCCACCAAGAGGGCGCAAGGGTTCCATTTTATTCACATCCTTGCCAACACTTGTTATTTCTTGTCTTTTTGATAATAGCCATTCTAACAGGTGTGAAGTATTATCTCATTGTGGGTTTGATTGCATTTTTCTGATGAATAGTGATGTTCAGCACCTTTTCCTGTACTTGGCCATTTGTAAATGTCTTCATTGGAAAAATATCTGTTCAGTTCCTCTGCCCATTTTTTAACTGAATTGTTTGTTTTTTTGCTATTGAGTTGTATGAGTTCCTTATGTATTTTGAATATTAACCCCTTATCAGATATATGGTTTGCAAATATTTTCTCCCATTCTCTAGGTTGCTTTTTCGTTTGTTGATTGTTTCTTTTACTGTGTAATAGCTTTTTAGTTTGATGTAGTCCTACTTGTTGATTTTTGCTTTTGTTGCTTTTGCTTTTGGTGTCATATCCAAAAACTCATTGCCAAGACTGATGTCAAGGAGCATATTCCCTGTGTTTTCTTCTAGGAATTTTAAGGTTTCATGTCTTATGTTTAAGTCCTTAATCCATTTTAAATTAATTTTTGTGAGTGCTGTAAAATAAATGTCCAATTTCATTCTTTTGCTTGTGGGTATCCAATTTTCCCAACACCATTTGTTAACTAGAGTATCCTTTCTGAATTGAGTATTCTTGGCTCCCTCGCCAAATATTAGTTGACCATATATACTGGGGTATATTTCCAGGCTCTCAATCCTGTTCCATTTGTGTATATCTCTGTTTTTATGCTTGTACCATACTGTTTTGATTATTATAGTTTTATACTGTAGTTTGAAATCAGGAAGTGTGATGTGTCCAGCTTTGTTCTTTCTCAAGTTGCTTTGGCTATTTGGAGTCTTTTGTGTATGCATGAGAATTTTAAGATTTTTTTTCTTTCTGTGAAAAATGCCATTGGAATTTAATAGGGATTACATTGACTCTATACATGGCATTGGATTGAATGAACATCTTTAACAATATTACCTCTTCTGATCCATGAATATGGAATAGCTTTCCACTTATTGTGTCTTCTTTAATTTCTTTCATTAATATCTTATAGTTTTCAGTGTACAGATCTTTCACTCCCTTGGTTAAATTTATTCCTCTATTATATTATTTTTGATGCTATTGTAGATGGGATTGTTTTCTTTATCTCTTTTTCAGATAGTTCATTGTTGATGTGTAGAAATGCAAATGATTTTTGTGTCTTGATTTTGTATCTTGAAACTTTTCTAAATTTGTTGATTAGTTCCAACAGTTTTTTTAGTTGTCTCTAGGATTTTCTATACACAAGATTATATCATCAGCAAACAGAGACAATTTTACTTTTTCCATTCTTATTTGGATGCCTTTTATTTTTTTTTCTTACCTAATACCTCTGGCTAGAACTCCCAATACTGTGTTAATAAGAGTGGTGAGAGTGGGCACCCTTGTCTTGCTCCTGATCTGAAAAAGCTTTCAACCTTTCACCATTGAGTATGAGGTTAGCTGTGGGTTTGTCATATATGGCCTTTATTATGTTGAGGTATGTTCCTTCTATTACCCAATTTGTTGAGAATTTTTAACATAAATGGATGCCGAATTTTGTCAAATGCTTTTTCCGCATCTATTGAGATGATCATATAATTTTTTTCTTTCATTCCATTAATATGGTTATCACATCTATTGATTTGTATGTATTGAATCATTCATGCATCCCAGGGATAAATCCCACTTGATCATGGTGTGTGATCTTTTTAATGTGCTATTAAATTTGACTTGCTTGTATTTTGTTGAGAATTTTTGCATCTATATTGGTCAGGAAGATTGGCCTGTAGTTTCTTTTCATATCGTATTCTTATCTGGCTTTGATATAAAGGTAATGCTGGCCTTGTAAAGTGAATTTGAGAATGTTTCCTCCTCTTCAATTTTTTGGAAGAGTTTGAGAAAGATTGGTGTTAATTCTTCTCTAAATGTTTGGTAGAATTCACCTGTGAACCCTCTGGTCCTGGGGTTTTCTTTGTTTGGAGCTTTTGATTACTGGCTCAATCTCTTATTATTGATGTGTTCAAATTTTCTATTTCTTCATGATTCAGACTTTGTAGGTTGTACATTTCTAGAAATTTATGCATTTCTTCTATGATGTTGGTGTATAATTGTTCTCTTATGAGCCTTAGTACTTCTGTGATGACAGTTGTAATGTCTCCTCTTTTTTTTATAATTTTATTTATTTTAGCCTTTTCTTTTTTTCTCTTGGTAAGTCTAGCTAAGGTTTGTCAATTTTGTTTTTGTTTTCAAAAAACCAACTCTTAGTTTCGTAGATCTTTTCTATTTTTTTCTATTCTCTATTTTGTTTATTTCTGATCTCATCTTTGTTATCATCTTCCTTCTCCTAACTTTGAGCTTAGTTTGTTTTTGTTTTTCTATTTTCTTGAAATATAAAGTTAGGTTATTTATGTGGGATTTTTCTTTTTTTATAATGTAGGCATATATCACTGTGTAATTCCTTCTTATCACATCTGCTGCTGCATTCCATAATTTTGGTATAGTGTGTTTTAACATTTTCACTTGTTTCAATATTTTTGACTTCCCTTTTGATCTTTGACCCATTGATTTTTCAGAAGTATGTTGTTTAGTTTCCACATACTTGTGAATTTTCTACTTTTCCTGCTGTTATTGATTTATAGCTTCATACCATTGTGATCAGAAAAGATATTTGGTATTATTTCAATCTTTTCAAATTTGCTAAGACTTGTTTTTGTGACTAAAATATGAGGTATCTTGGAGAATCTTCCATGTGTGCTTGAGAAGAATGTGTATTCTGCTGCTATTGGATGGAATATTCTCTATGTCTGTTAGGTCCATTTTGTCTAAAGTATAGTTCAAGTCCAATGTTTCCTTATTGATTTTCTATCTCTATGACCTATCCATTATTGAAAGTGGGGTGTTGAATTCCCCTACTCATATTGTATTTTCTGTTACTCCATTCATATCTGTTATAATTTGCTTAATATATTTAAGTGTTCTGATGTTGGGTGCATATATATTTACAATTGCTACATCTTCTTGATGAACTGACTCCTTTATAATTAAAAATGACCTTCTTTATCTCTTGTTACAGTTTTTGGCTTAAAGGCTACTTTGTCTGATATAAGTATGGCTATCTCTGTTCTTTTTTTGGTTTCCATTTGCATGGAATATCTTTTTCCATCATTTCACTTTGAGCATATGAGTGTCCTGAAGTGAGTCGCTTGTGGGCAGCATACAGTTGGTCTTGTTTTTTTTTTTTTTAATCTGTTCAGGCATTATGCCTTTTTGTTGGAGAATTTAATCCACTCACATTTAAAACAATTATTGATAGGTAAGAACTATTACTATGCCATCTTATTTATTGTTTTCTGGCTGTTTTATAGTTTCTTTTTCCTTTCTGCCTCTCTTGCTGTCTTTCTTTGTGAAATTGATGATTTTCTTTAGTGATATACCATCACTCCCTTCTTTTTGTCTGTATGCTTCTACTATAGATTTTTGTTTTGTGGTTATCTTGAGGCTTCCTTGAAACATCTTATAGATAAAACATCTATTTTAAGATGATAAAAAATTCACTTGCACACCAAAACTCTACCCTTTTACTCTACATTCCCCCTGACATTTAATGTTTTGGATGTCACAATTTATATCTTTTTATAGTGTATACCCATTAGCAAATTATTGTAGCTATAGCTATTTTTAATACTATTGTCCTTTAAGCGTTTTCCTAGAGTTAAGTGGTGAACACACCACCATATTAAAGTATTAGAATATTCTGAATCTGACTATATACATATCTTTATCAGTGTGTTGTATATTTTAATATATTTTCATGTTACTAATTAGCATCCATTCCTTTCAGCTTAAAGAACCCCTTTCGGTATTTCTTGTAAGACAAGTCTGTTGGTAATGAACTCCCTCAGCTTTTGTTAGTTCCAAAAGTCTTTGTCTCTGAAGGGCATTTCTGAAGGACAACTTTGCTGGATAAAATATCATGGGTTGGCTGGGTTTTTTTCCCTAGTACTTTGAATATATTTATCCCATTTCTCCTGGCCTATAAGGTTTCTTCTGAGAAATCCACTGATAGCCTTATGAGATGCTTTGTATAAGAGAATCTTTTTTCTCTTACTGCTTTTAAAATTCTCTCCATGTCATTGGTTTTAGAGAATTTTATTATAATGTTTCTCAGAGAAAATTGTTTTGGATAGAAATTTGGGGGTGACCTATTAGCTTCATGAACTTCACTGTCAAAATCTCTCCCCAGGTTTGGGAAGTTCTCAGACATCATTCCTTTAAATAAGCTTTCTACCTCTTTCTACCCCATTCTCCCTCTCTTCCACTTCTGTGACTCCACTGATGCATACATCGTTTTTCTTAATGGTATCCCATATGTCCCATGGGCCTTCTTCATTCTTTTACATTCTTTTTCTTTTTGCTCCTCAGATTGGACAGTTTCAGTTGATCTGTCTTCAAGCTGATTGATCTTTTCTTCTGCTTGGTCAAGTCTCCTGTTGAAGCTCTGTGTTGAACTCTTCAGTTTGGTCACTGTATTCTTCAACTCCAAAAATTCTGTTTGGTTCTATTTTATGTTTTCTATCTGTGTGTTGAACTTCTCAGTTTTTTCTTATATTGTTTTCCTGATTTCATTAAGTTGTATATCTGTGTTCTCTTATAGCTCTTTGAGCATGTTTAGAACAATTATTTTGAACTCTTTGTCTAGCAACTCATGTATTTCCACTTCTTTGAGGTCAGTTACTGGAAGTTTACTGTATTCTTTTTGTAGTGTCATGTTTCCCTGATTTTTCATGACCCCCGTAGCCTTGCATAGGTGTCTGCACATTTGAAGAAGCAGTCACATCATGTAGACTCTATGGATTGACTTCAGTAAAGAAAGACCTATATCTGCAGGTGGGGGCATGCTGGAAAGTGCTGCGATTTTGGGTCTAGCGGTGCAGGGTGCCACGCGCAGGGGCATGTGGTACGTCTAATTCTGGAGGGGGCATGATGTCTCTTCAGCTTAGGCTGCTGGGATCCACAACATGGATGATTATGTGGTCCTTGGTTAGTTCTGTGGGCTATCTGCAGTGGCTACCATGGCTATTGGAGTCCTCAGTGGCTAGTGACTAGGGTAGACAGTGGCGGCAGCTGGAGCCAGTGGTGTGCACACGCTCAGATACGGGGGCCAGCTGCAGGTACCTGTGCAGTGGCAGGGCTCGATTGCAGATACACATGTAGTGGTGGTGTCCAGGCTCAACAGCAATGCCGGGGCCAACTGTGGGCATACTGGCAGCTGTGGGGACTCTGGCTGTTAGCATGCACTACTGTGGATGCTGGGTCTCACCATGGGCGCACAGCAGTGAAGGCTGGTGTCAGGAGTCAGGCCAAAGGCATGCAGGTGTACAGCTGGAGGGGCTAGCTGCAGGTGAGCCCTGTGCTGCTAGCCAGTGACAGTGGACAGGGCCAAGTCCAGGCCCACAAGCAGCTGTGGGGGGCCTGGCTGTGGGTGTGAACTTCTGCGGCTGCACAATCTCCCCAGAGCTGCACGGTAGTGAAGGCTTGTAACGGGTGTCAGGCTGTCAGTGTGCAGATGCACAGCCGGAGGAGCTAGCCCCAAAGGAGCACGCAATGGCAGGGGCTGGCTGTGGGAGTCTAGGCTGGTGTCTTGCACTTGTACAGCCGCAGAAGCCTGGGCTGGCTAATGGCTCCAGTACTCACTCCTGCAGGGGCCAGTGAGAGGGAGGGAGCCAGGAGGGACTCAGGAGATCGGTGTCTGTGAATGCAGATACTTGTGGAGTGAAAAGTTGTAAAATCTGTGGGGGGTCCATGGTGGCTATGCTAGCCCTTGGTTTCTTCTGTGGCAAAAACTCCTGGAGTCATCTGCAGAGCAAATCACTGCGAACTGTGCTTTGCTCCTGCTGCGTATATACATCTCAGCTTTGCTGGCCTCTGGTGGGGTGAGACCAAAGCAGGTCATTCATGTGGTGCCCAGAAAGGCTGGGGGAACTGGTCACTCAGTCCAGTCTCCATTTCCCGGTAAAGAGCACTCTTTGTAGGTGAGGACACCCCTCTTGGTGCTGAGTAATGCCAGCCTGGGAGATTGACCGTGCAGACAAAACAAAGCTGGTTTTCCCTCCTTTTTGTGTGGTTATTCTCAGGTTGTTTGTTCCACTGTGTTGCTAAAGTTTCTTAAGAGACTCCAGACCTGCCCCAAAGCTGTTTTTGGTTATAGATAGCTGTCTAGTTGCAGATCTTTGTCGGGGAATGAAGGATGGAGTCTCCTACGCCATCATTTTGGGTGAGACATTATCTTTATTATACTAAACAGCAAACAAATCTGCCCTTTGGGAAGAGTCACTATATTTCAAGGTTGTTTGCAATACAAGCATCCTTGAAAAGATAGTTCAAAACAAAAGCAGCTAATAATACCTCTGCCCACAAGATGTGCAGAAATGTGAAAGACCCGTGAGAAATTGTTTCCCCAAAATTTCTCTTGTTATCTTAAGGAAATTCCTCGAAGTCATAATCTGCTGATTTTTGTATTTTATGGGGAAAGATAGGAGAAGAATTTTATTCACTGAGTACATTTTTATAATTGTTTTGTAATTATGCAGGCTTTCTATTTCTCCTTGATGTAATTTTTGGAAGCTTTATTTTTCTAGAAAATGAACTCCTCTTTTATTTTTTTCCTTTTTTCTTTCTTTGGGTTTGTCTTATTTCTCCTTAGCTAATTTCTGGGTTGGATAATTCATTCATTAAATTTGAGTCTTTCTCTTGTAAGTATGCAAGGCTACCACTTTCTCTTGAGAAATTAGCTTTAGCTACAGCCCATAGATTTATTTACTATTGTTCTGTTATTATTTTTTAATTTTCCAACTTCTTATGATTTATTTTTTGACCCATGAGGTTGTTTAGAATTTGGTTTTTAATTTCCAAATATGTGAGGTATTTCTAATTATCTTTTTCGATTGTAACTTGATTATATTGAGATCAGATCAGGCAAAGGGCTCTGTGTGATGCAGTCCTTTCACACTTTTGAGGGTAGCTTTATGGGCTAACATTTCATCAATTTTCATAGTTGTTCCATTTATGCTTCTTTTATTTATTTATTTATTTATTTAATTTTTTTGTGAGGAAGATCAGCCCTGAGCTAACATCCATACCAATCCTCCTCTTTTTGCTGAGGAAGACTGGCCCTGGGCTAACATCTGCGCCCATTTTCCTCCACTTTATATGGGATGCCACCACAGCATGGCCTGACAAGCGGTACATCGGTGCACCTGGGATCCGAACCCGGGCCGCCAACAGCAAGCACGCACACGTGACCACTACGCCACGGGGCCGGCCCCCATCTGTGCTTCTTAAGAGTGAATTGTCTTCAATTAATGACAGAGATTTCTATATACTCCATTAGATGAAATTTTTTACTTATTTAATGTTCAAATATTTTATATCCTTATGTTTTGTTCATTTGTCCTATTTTTGTTACTGTGCTCTGTCATCTACTGAAAGATGTGTGTTAAATTTTCCCATGGGGCTAGCAGATGAATCAATTTTTCTTTGAAGCCTGTCAGTTTATACTTTGTATATTTTTGAGTCTGTTTTATAATATGTGTTAGTTTAGAATTGTCATATCTTCCTGGTGAATTATATCTTTTGATATTATTTTATTAATACAGCTTTTTGTATTAAAGACTATTTGATCTAGGGGCCAGCCCAGTGGCGTATCAGTTAAGGGTGCGTGCTCTGCTGTGGCGACCCGGGGTTCGGATCCCAGGTGTGCACCAACACACCACTTGTAAAGCCATGCTGTGGTGGCATCCCATATAAAGTGGAGGAAGATGGGCATGGATGTTAGCCCAGGGCCAGTCTTCCTCATCAAAAAGAGAAGGATTGGTAGATGTTAGCTCAGGGCTGATCTTCCTCACGAAAAAAAAAATTTGATCTAGAATTCCTACAAGTACACCAGCTTTCTGCTGGTTAGTATGTTTCTAGTGTGTCTTTTCCCTTATCTTGAGATTTAATTTTTCTCTACCCTATTGCTCAAAGTATCTCTCTTATAAACAGCACAGATGTTTGTTTTATTTGTTTTTGTTTTGTTATATTGTTTTGAATCCAGACTCAAGTCTTTATCTTTTACCTGGAGGTTTAGTCCACTTATAATTAATGTGGTCACTGTTTAATTTAGATTTTTAAAAATTTTTTCCTACTTTTTTGTGTTTCTTTTTTTCTTTTCCTCCTTTCTTACCATCTTACGAATTTTTTTGTATTTTTTTCCTTGTTCTTTTTTTCATTTTTTCTCCTCCACTTGTTTAGAGAAAAACCTCTCTATATTCCTTTAGTGAACGGTATGAGAGAGTAGGGCTGCTTTACACAATGGAGGCAAGGAGCAGTATGCGGGGCACCCAGGTGATCCACCCGGGCACCTTTTGGAAATCTCTTGTCCAGTGGTAACCATGAATGGAAAAGTGAAGCCAATGGGGACTGAGAAGGGTGTGGTTATCAAGGGCTCACTTTCTGAACAATGGGAGTTAGAGTCACATTGCTAGGTGTGTCACCCAAAGGTAAGAGCTGAGGGTGAGGGGAATTCAGAGTGAGAAGTGAATGGGAAGAAGATGAATATTAGCTGTAGCCCCAAGACTAATGCAATGATGGTGGAGTGTAGTTCCTCCTAACAACCTCCCTCTTCTAAATTCTACTCAGGAAGAGAAGCCCACGGGAACCACAGAGGAGCTCCTCTCTGATCTTTTCCATACACCCTGCAGCTCAAGGGGCAGACTGTGCTGCTCCGACATCCCTGCAGGAGAGAGGTACAGTGAGGAGAGCAGAGAGCTGGTCACCTTCAGCTGCAGTGCTTGGGATCTGCTTTGAGTCAAGTCACCTTGTCCCTGGGCGGCTGAATTTCAGACAATGGCTGAGCATGATGGGGAACCAGGGCTTGGGCATTTCTTCCCAATGCGGGGCTCCTCTATGGGCAATCCTTACCCTGAGTTCCCTGTTGGGCTGACAGAGCTCCAGCACAGTCTGAGCTTCTCCTACCCGGTCCTTCTTCCTCATCGCTCTCCTTCCACTGGAGTTACTACACCTGTATCACAATCATCAGGCTTGCCCTGCCTACGCTTTTTCCTCTCCTTTTTATCTTTCGTAGGCATTACCCCCAAAATACTTCTTATACTTCCAACTCTGCAATGGCGTTTACTTCCAGAGGACCCAAATTCACATCTGTGATTAATTTACAGAATCCCTAGACCAAAAGAAATATTTACCAGTAGGTAGGTCCAAACTTAACTGAATAAGTATTTATGTTCTAACAACCTATGAACTGTTTGAAAAAATAATACTAATACACATCAATTAAAAGAACAAGTGATAATTTTGTTCCATAATTAGTAATCACAACAATTTACTAGTGTGATGTGTGTGCTATTGGGTGGTGTACAACTTCTCAAACCTGGGAAAAAGATTGGACACTGACCTCCATTTTCTGGTTCCACATATAGGTTCACATGTTCTTGCTTTTGTATCATGGTAGCTTCTCAGGAATATAATAAAATCATTGAAAGGAATGTAGCATGATCTAATACTGAAACTGTGACCAGGTTAGTAACTCCCCCAGAGTCTGATGGATGTTGAGTATTGTGTTGCTTCCTTTGAAAATTTAAACCATCCTGTGGCATTCCTGTGACTTCTCTGTGGCCCCTGAGACACCTCAGGGCATACTCTGTTTTACTGCATCTGTTTCTCTGAGGGTTCTTGCTCATGGTGCCTTGTTTCCTTGTATGTTTATTAGTTTTAGATGTGAGCCACACGTCTTCTAGGAATGTTCCACGTGTGAATTCTGTGAGGCCTCAGAGAGGATTTGCTTTTGCTTCTACTAGTTTCCTGAGTATGCTACCAATCTGGTTTTACTTTAGATTTTGGACTCCATACATATTATGAATTCAGAATGAACACTCATGTGAGGACCCATTTGTAGTTCCAGATTCTAAGGAGAAAATTTGTTCCCCTTCCAATCAGCAAGAAGTTTGAAAGGTAAGTTTCCTTGTTCTTTACCTTTCTTCACCTTGCTCTTTTATCTTTGTCTTTCCCTGAGGGTAAAACCTGTGAGTTCTCAGCTTTATGTGGGAATCTCCTATTAGAATACTTCATCTTTGAACTGGTGCTAGCCTTATTGTTTGCTTCCACAACCCATGTAACTCTCAGCGTGAGGGCTCGAGATTTCAGAGTCTGATAGAAGCTGTCTGGATGAAAGCTAGACTGTCTATCTTCTAGGGTTCTTAGTTTCATTTCATCTTCGTAACATGAAAATTCCTTAATACCAGGTCAGCTCAGCACTGATTATAGAGTTATTTTTTTCCATTTTAGTTTTGTTTTTACTCAGTATATTAATTTTTTCAATAGGGAGGGTCATTCAGGGTATCTAATTTGCCACAGTCCTTGAAATGAAAGACCATTCACTCTTCAAATCATCATGATCTGGCTTCTCCCTCCCCCACTCTACACACTGCTTTCAGTGAACCCACCCAAACAGTTTTTCAATTAAGTCCAATGAACAACTGTGTGTCCTTCTTCACTTGAGCTTCTCTACAACATCCTGGGAAAGTTCTTGTCTTTCTACGCCTCTCATGTGTATGCTGTCCTTATCAATATTGTCTCTGAAGAACATTTTTATTCTCATTCTACATCCACGTAGAGGAAGAAGACAACCTTATCTGCTCCTCTGACTTGAGTTATTATTTACATAATAACTCCCAAATCTGAATCTTTGATAGTCGGTGTGTATAATTGCCCCTGTACATGACCTCCTCTACAAAACTCGCTTCTTCTTCTGCTTAGGGGGTAAATTTAGAAATTATGAAAAAGATATTGAGAAAAACACCCATTGCTTACAATGTTTCTGAAAGAAAGCTTTGTAATTTGAGATGGGGCAGGTTGCAATTATATCACATTGACCTGGTAAGGGTTATTTATGGGAAACTATCCTCCTGGATATAATATAAATATGATATTCAATATAAAATGATATTCTAATCCTCGTAGGGTAAAGGAAATTGTGACCCAGAATGGATGACTGCCCCTTCCCCACCACTTCCACTCCTGCTTACACAACTGCCATCTTGCCTTTCCCAAAGTCTCTACTCAGGCACTTAACTTGGATGTTTGGGTTTCAAACACATGTCTGCCTGAATCTGAGAAATTTACAAGATGCAAACCTGGATTAGAGAGTAAAGAATTTTGGAGGAAATATTGGCTACTCTGGAAGATGGGGAGGAGACAATTAAGAAAGAAGGCAGGACTAGAAGGAATGGCAGAAAAGCACTTACCTGGGAGGCATGAGACAGCCTATGAGAGAGCAAGCTGCAATTGTGGAGCAGATCAGTTGTTGGGGGGGCAGTCCCTTGGTCTTGCAGAGAGCGTGAACTCCCTGTACCTGGGCAGGATGTCCAATTTTCCATCCTTTCTTTCACTCTGGGGAAACTTCAGAGTTCAAACCTGGAGCCTGCAGGGAAAAAGCCTCCTCTCACTTCCCATATGCAGGGATGAGAGAAAACTTCACCTATCACAGCACTCTTTGCTCTGCAGTGTAATTACCCATTTCCTCATTTCTCTCCTTACTACAGTCTAATTTAAAAGTGGGGAACGGCTTTGGTTCACAATCATCATTGACTAGACTCTAGCACATGGAATGTTTTATTGGAAACCAAGAAGAAGTTTTAAATACACTTCTTTTCAAGTAAAACTGGACCTAAGAGTATAGAAGAATGTATACTTACTGTACTGAGAGATTTCTGAAGGCTCAGCTGAGTTAGCTAAGAACAATGGCGCTTGCAGGTTTGATGGCCTCCCCCATTCCTGAACTTTTGAGATAGTACTTTTTAAAAATAAAATTTTATTCTTTTCTTAGTTATTTTGATTTTATTTTCAAACATAGAATCAACGAGTTGTATTTTTATCAACTACACACCAAGCATGGAATTTTCCATCGAAGTGGTTTTTATATTGTATTCAACAAAATCAGTATGTTTAGCGTGAGTAGCAGGCTAGTTCCTGAGGGATGGGTGGAGGATGGAGAGGCTACAAAGATAAACAAGTGTGGTTCTCCACACGCAAAGAACATCCTAATGAGGTTTTGACAGATTTACACAGTTTTATGAGGCCATTTGCTTTTATAAAATCATCTTTGTGGCTACCTGCCTAAACCACACCTTGTTTTCCTACCTGACTCAATTTGTCCAGGAGACAGCCCGCGTTACCTGCTTTGTTCAATATTTTCCCCAGACAGAGGAAGAGAACAAGAATAACTCTTTCTACTATGTAGAAACTCTGTTGAAAAATGCCCCAGGCATCAAGCCGTAAAGGAGTTCCACAGGACTTTATGAGACCCTTAGAAAGAAAAGAGGCTATAAGATGAGGGACATTCTCAGCAAAGAACATGAGAGGGAGCTGCCTCTTGGCCGGCTGTCTCTTCTCTTTCCTACATCCTTCCTCATATGTCTATTTGGTTAATCCATGAAAAGAGCACTTCATCTATCAGATGGTTTTTAAGGATATGACATTACTGAAATGATGTCAGTAGAGATTTATCTGAAATTATAATACTATTCAGAACATATAGAGTATGTCAAATACTAGCTTGTCCAAAATGTACAAAACGGACTTAGAATCTATTTTTTTTCTACAGAAGCCTAGCGCTTTCATGAAGTCATGAATATTTAGTTTCAGTGTGGGAAATTCACACCATTACATGGAAAATAGATTCCTCTTAGGAGATCCCAGCCCAAGTATTCAAAGGGTTTTCAGGCTTTGGAGGTGAAAGAGATACAGTTTTTCTTGCCATTGACATAGTGTACAGTCGCCTGGTTATCTTTTCCTTTCAATCTTACACAGCAAGAGACATTTCAGCTGTCAAGTACTGATGCTCTGTCAGGGCAGCTTTCACAAAAAAAGTGTTAGAGAGGCAGCGTGACAACATCAGCCAATGACGTCTTCTCAGGGCTCCTTTCTCTCTCCCTATTTTTTTTTTTTTTTAAGAAAGAGAGTAAAATTCTTTTGTGCAGTCAAAAGTGACCTCGTCTTTATATTTGCTTAATATGTAACATCCAAGAATGATGGTTAGAGACATTTAAGTCTACTGTTGAGCCCTTGGATGGGGGCCGTGGGATTTCTATTTGTTTCTTGTCTCCACAATCCTGTGCTAAATAAATTTAAGCAAATCACCTGGTGTCTCTGTGCCTGATCTTCTACAGCGGTAATACGAGGGAAGCGGTATTCATTCTCCTTTCACCTTTGGAAATTGGGCAGGAAATGTACACAGTGTATGAGTGTGCATGTACGTGAGTACATGTATGTGTATAAATGAGCTTGCGAAAATGTGTTTTTGTGGGAAGTAAGGAGGTTAGAGTGATACTTAAACCTTATGTCACTATGCAAGGATTTATCTATTATTTTTACTATATTATAGGGTGATTTATAAAAAGTAAATGCCATTCGATATGGACTGTATGTTTTCTGAGTTTAGGCTAAGTTAGAGAGTCTTTACTTACCTTAAAATGTTCATATTTGAAAGTCTCAAAGCAACTGGACAATAAACCTTTATTCATTGATTCTACATTTTGTCAATACTTGAGAATCCTTTACTTTTTGTAAACTGTGATTTGTATATTTTAATTGTAGAATTTTATGATAAGATCTTCCTTTAATGTCCTTGACTGCCATTATTTTGTATGTAAGGAAACAGAGGCCTCTTGGAATTCTGGGATTTGACCAAGTAAGCAGTGTCAGAGCTAGGATTGGAAACAACATAGTTGGTGACAATCTTTTGAGGAAAACCTACTTTTAGGTGGTTTCTCTACTTGGGAATTATTTGCTTTATCCTCATTAGATATGGTCAATAGCTAATACGTCAATCCCCTAGGAAGCGTGTCCAGTATTTCTCCAACTTTCTATTCTCCAGACTAAGCTTTTCTGCTTCCTTAGACTAACGGTTTATAGATGTATGATTTGGTTTTTTTTTTCTCTCAGATTCCTCAGTAGAATCTGTAAGTGCCTGGAGTGGGCTATTAAGATCTGTTATTTTTAATGTCACAAATAAAATGTTGTGTTTACATCTAATTTCCATCTAAAATAGGAGAAATCCCTGAAATAGGCTGAGAGTGATGTCACCCTGAAAGTCCAGAGGACTCTCGAATAACACAATGCAGCAGAAGATTAGGGCAAAGACCCTGGAAGAAAACCTATCACCCAAATTTGGGGAGTAAACATGGAAATCATCATCAAGTCCTGGTTTCTTAGGAGCATCATATGTTTAAGTTGATAGAATTTCCTTAATTATTAGTTTTAACAATAATATAAAAATTCTAACCTTGTGGATAGTAGTTTGCTAGGGATGCCATATCAAAGACCACAGCCTAATGGCTTAAACAATAGAAATTTATTGTCTCATAGTTCTGGAGGCTAGAAGTCTGAAATCCAAGGTGTTGGCAAAGTTGATTCCTTCTGAGGGCTATGAGGAAAGTGTCTGTTCCAGGCCTGTTGTAGATAGCTGTTTTCTCCATGTGTCTCGTCACATCATCTTCTCTTTATGCATGTCTGTCTCTGTCAAAATTTCCCTTTTTATAAGGACACCAGTCATTTTGGATTAGGGCCAACTCTATTAACCTGATTTTAACTTTATTACAGTCATGTGTCACTTAAGGATAAGGATACCTTCTGAGAAATGCATCATTAGGTGATTTTGCTATTGTGCGAACATCATAGAGTATATTACACAAACCTAGATGGTATAGCCTACTACTCACCTAGGCTACATGGTACTAGTCTTATGGAACCATCTTTGTATGTGTGGTCTGTCATTGACCAAAACATTGTTATGTGGCGTATGACTGTACCCCCATAAATACTCTATCTTCAAATAAGTTCACATTCTGAGATACTGGAGGTTGGGACTCCAGCATATCTCTTGTAGGGGAACACAATTCAACCCATAACAATGTGCTTTTTGTTACTTCCTGTCTTCAACGTGTTGACTATGACAGGTCTCTCCTACTGTGAGAGGCTAATGATAAAAAGTGGTATGGAGGGAGTCCAGAGTTCTATTGAGGGAGGAAAGAGGAGAGAAGGAGAGCTATTTGGAATTACCGTGCTGGTTGAGATTTTCAGAAATTTTCAGAAACTCAGGCCATTTCTTCTGAGTACCAGAGAATCAGACAGGGGTTTGGAGAGTCTGACACCTCTGGAATGTTCACTATCTAACGTCTAGAGAGCGTTCTTTGGGTTCAGTGCTGTGCCCAAGACCCCTGCCTCCATCTGAGAAGAGGATTCAGCCCTCACCCAGTGATCAGAGGTCACGGACAGAGGGAATTTGCCTATGCTGAGTGTTGGTGTCCAGTGCATCTAAAATGGACTCTCCCCGTGTTTAAGGAAGAGCACACAACAGTGGGGCTGCACAAAGAAAGCTCTCTCTTGTTCAAGGAAGTGTAAAGATTAATGTAAAATGGGGATAAATGATCAACAAGAACAGTTAAATTATTGTGACTATTTAGGTGGAAGGAGAAAAGATCAGGCTCAATGAGAGAACAGGAAGTCTTGGGAGAGACTAGAATGAGAGAAAAGAAATGACACAATTAAACAAAGCAGACATGTTAAATAAACATATATAAAATGTCCATTATCCATTCCAATGTAAACTTTTAGTAATGTAAGATAAGAAGCTATCATTAATGGGTAATATATCAGCATTATTACTCATTAAAATTTTCATTATTATAATTTCCCTCTACAGTACTGAGTTCTTACTGATAACTTAAACTAGATCAGGTTATTCCGTGGTGGTAGACAATCTGCACATCTTCCTGCCTTAAAACAATGAAATTTTGTTCCTTGCTCATGTGATACGTGCAGCACAATATGGTTGGGGACTCTGCTCCAGGCCTCCTCACTCTAAGACTCTGGGCAATGAAGCAGCCACCATCCCAAGTAGCAGAGAGTTCGGCAGGGTATTTCATCTGCACTTAAATGCTCTGGTCCCAAGATGCCTTGCATTATCACTGCTGCTCATAACTCATCAATCATAACTAGACACACGGCCCCACCCAACACCAGCAGGACCAAGAAGTGCATAAAACACTGCCCCCTCCCCTGATGGGAGCCAACCCAATAGCTCCATTTAGTTTAGGACATGGAGCTCAAAGTCCACCCTCTGGGAGGTTCTTCTTTCTCAGTTTTACTCCTTAGCCACATCTGAAATGGGTGTTGGAGAATATGCTCTCCTTGGAGCTAAACTGCTTTCTCCTAGCGCTTCCTGCCCATGGAATGGTGGAAGACCATTGGCCATTTTGTGTCTTGACTACTCATGGGTTTGTTTAGGTCAGGCTTATGATTTCTTTGGCCTTAAACTTCTTTAAAACTATAATAGACTTGTTATATAATACTTTGATTCCAATTGGCTCTATGTTCCAAGAGCTACACCCATAGTTCTTCTCTAGATATATTTAGTGATTTGCTATTCTTCTCTTTCCTTTTTATGATCCTGACATTCTCAACCTGATTGTGGGAACTGTGAACCTATCCTTCAGAACCACACTTTAATCTTTTTTTTCCTCTGAAATATTTTGTCCAATTGACCAGATTTACTGGATATCAAAAACCTAATAATGTCTGTACTCTGAAACACCTAAATACTTTCAGGTATTTTAATAAAAGGATGTGGAAGTCATATCCTTGATTTTATTCTCGCTGCAAGTCTCAGTTCTAAGACACCTCCTTGCTTAAGACCCTCCCAGTTTTATCTTTACTCTCTGGGCACAAAGAACAACTTTCCCTTTTGCCCCTGCAAGGTCTTCCTTCTCTGCTCTCTCTTCATTCTCTTTCACTCTTAGTTTCCAATCCACCGGTTCTTTTGTGAGTTCATCTCTTTCTTGTGGTAAGCTGATAAATGCAGGGAATAGTAACCAATATATCTGACTAAAATCCTGTTTTCCAACCTCTTCCTTAGGAGCTAGGATCCATTAGGTCACATATCTCTCTTCCAAGAGTACAGGCAGCAGTTTTATCAACTATTCTCCATTGCATGACATACATTGCCATCTTCCAGCCTCCACCAGGTCCCTTTGCCAAAGAGCACTAATAATTACCTCTTAATCCATGACAGATATTGTACTAAACATTTCCCTTACATTATTCTATTTAATAGTTATCAACTTCTTTGTTATATAACCATTGCTTAACCATTAAGGAAATCAGCCCTTAGAAAGTTGAAGTAAGTTATCTAATGTTACACACCAGGAAGTTCATCCACTGTCACTGCTGCATAACATTCTCTTATATGAATAAACCATGATTTTCCTTTCCTTTGTTGGTGGCCACTTGAGTTTTTCTAAAATTTTCTTTATAAACAATAGATATTCATATGCACCTGTGTGAGAGTTTTTCTAAGACAAAACAAAGAGCAAAATTGCTAAGTTATACAGTATATATTCTACATGGTGAAGTACTATGTAACTGTAGGAATGAGGAATACATTTATATAGTGTAATATTGGTAGGTGAAAAATGAAAGAGAAAAGTGTGTAGTATGCTACTATTCATTTCAGAAGGGAAAGGGGTATGAATACTCACATACGTAATAAAAGGAGTATGAATATATATATATACACACAAAAATACACTGCAATGTATATATATTACATATTTCATATGTATTGTGTGTATAAATAAAGATATATGTTTGCTTATATTAAATATATGTGTGTTTATACTAAAAAATCAAGATGAACCAATTTTGTTAAAAAATTTTGCTTTCCTAAAATGGAAGAAGGAGAGAGCAGAGAGGAGGCGACAAGAAGAGAAGTTGAAATTAATTTCAGTATATCAGGTAAGATAAGGATCTACTTCATTTTTTTCTTCATGTGTGTAACCAATTGTCCCAGAACTGTACATGATGAGCCAACTGATTTACCATATCATATATCAGGTTTGCATATATCGTGTGCATCTGTGTCTGAGCACTATTTTTTTCCCATTACACTATCTGTGACATTATTCTATTCTAATTGCTATTGCTTTATAAAATCGATCTTGTTATCTGGCAGGTAAGTGCCTTAACTTGTTCTTCGTTCAAGTAGTTTTAGATTTACTCAGACCGCTGTGCCTCCATAAAAAATGTATCTATTGTTATACCAATTTTCTCTTCATCTGTGTCTAATGTGCTATTTAATGCACCCATTAAGTGTTTAAACTCAATGAAACATTTTTTATTAAAAGATGTTTTCTTTGGTTCCCTTTAAAATATGTTTAATTTTGTTTTTGTTTTGATGAGGAAGATTGGCCCTGAGCTAACATCTGTTGCCTATCTTCCTCTTTGTTGCTTGAGGAAGATGGTCCCTGAGCTATCATCTGTGCCAGTCTTCCTCTACTTGGTATATGGGACTCTGCCACAGCATGGCTTGATGAGCAAGGTGTAGGCCTGCTCCTGGGGTCTGGCTGCTGAAGCGAAACATATGAACCTAACCACTACACCACCAGGCTGGCTCCCAAATATGTTTCATTTTTAACACCACGTTCCTTTCACATGTTTTGAACCTATCTTAATTTTCTCTCCTTTATTATTTTAAAAATAATTATTTTAGAATTTATGTCTGACCATTCTATTATTGGAACTTCTTGGGAGGAGGGCTTCTGTATTTCTTGGTTCTGTTACAACCTGGAATGGATTTTTATGTTCACTTCTCAATTTAAGGTTTCCTGGACCTTGCATGTCATATAAATTCAAACTTCAAACTCATGCGGAGGTAGTACTGTGGTCATGAATTCTCAGAGGATAAGTTTTTTTTCCAAACAAAGTCTAGACCACAACAAGCTTCATTCACTCCCTTATCTTATTGAATGAGGGCTTGTTCTTTCTAATCTACCTTTATGCTACAAGTAAACCCTGACCTGGTTTTAGGTCACTATCTCAGGTACAACTCCTCACCTTGTCTTCTCCACTTCATAGCAATTGGAATACACACTGCTTGGTTACACAGACAAGCAAACGCCATCATGACTGTTAAAGAATCAGTACCTGCTTATCACTTAGGTTATCAGTGTCTCTATTTTTGAATTCAATGGCTTTTCCTTTCTTTCTTGTAACGTCAGCTATATATTTAAGATAATATGTCATATTTTATTTAATATGATTAGATTTATTTAGTTATATGGTGAATAGTTATCCTTTGAAAACTCTTATAACTCAATAAATCAAAGTATGTGTACTGCTTAAGAAATAAACTTCAGATATGTCTAAAAGCTAGAACTGGTATTCCTGGGAAACATCTCACATGAAATACTCAGGAGTGTGTTGAGGTTGTTTAGATAAGATTTTTGTACTTGGAGAATAGACTTAATTAAAATAGAAAGCATACCCAAGCAGTAGGGAAAATTCAGGATAGCACAAAGGCCCAGTAAGATCACCAAAGGGAGCTTCGTATGCCTGGTGGATCTCCGTTCAACAGCAGGAGTATTATCCACGTCCGTATGTGCCTGTAGGGAATGTCTGCAGACTCGGGAAGCTGTGCTTTTCTGGAAATAAACAGTTTCTTTCGTTATAAAACTGCCGTGGTAAGTATTTTTGACATTAAAGAAACTTATTATTAGCGTCTTCCCATTCCCCATATCAGAAAAAACTCTACACTCTTTGTCCTAGCAATTTTACTTTTAGTTATTAAAATGATCATCATAGGCATTATTTACAAAAGAAGTCATCATCATCATCATTTAATTAATTTGATTAATTAAATTAAAAAGGTCAAATTGGGTTTTGTTAAATACATCAAGTTACACGAAAAGGATGAGATGGTAGTTGTGGCTGGGCATACTAAGCCTTATGATACATTAAGAATGAAAACAAGGGGGCCAGCCCAGTGGCACAGAGGTTAAGTTTTGGTGCACTCCACTTCAGTGGCCCGGGGTTCACAGGTCCAGATCCAGGGTGGGGACCTACACCACTCATCAAGCCATGCTGTGGCGGCGACCCACATACAAGAGGAAGATGGGCACAGATGTTAGCTCAGGACCAATCTTCCTCACACACACACAAAAACAATTAAAACAATAAATAACATTATTATTATCATCCTAATAAATGTTTTACTAAAATAAGGAATTCATTGATGTACTTTTACCATCATTAAAATCTATCTGCTTGGGGACAGCCTGGTGCCATAGCAGTTAAGTTCATGTGCTCCACTTTGGCAGCTCGGGGTTCACGGGGTCAGACTGACGCATCGCTTATCAAGCCATGCTGTGCTGGTGTCCCATATAATGTAGAGGAAGATGGGCACGGATGCTAGCCCAGGGCCAATCTTCCTCAGCAAAAAGAGGGGGATTGGCATGGATGTTAGCTCAGGGCTAATCTTCCTCACCACAAAAAAAAAAGAAAAAAGAAAAGAAAAAAATATCTGCTTGTTCTCTCTTCTCCCTTCTTTTTTCTCCCTATATTAAATGTCTAATGACTCTTCCTAGGTTAAAAAATTTTATTTAAAGACAAACAAACAAATATACACAAGGGAGCTTCTCAAGAAAGGAGCTGGCCATGGTGCCTGCAGTGTCACTCAGCCATTGTTCTCTAACGTGCAGACTCTATGTGGCTCTGGCACCTGCTCTCCTGTTGGCTTCAGTGACATCAGCACACTGGCGCCAGAACACCCTGAGTTTGGGAACTCCAACATAGGATGCGATGATCTGGTTTCAGAAAATATCATCCCTTGCACAGTCTCTCTTTTACTTGAAAGAGCAGTAAACATCTTTCTTCTTCCCAACCAAAATTCTCATTACGCATGACTTTTAATACCAATTTAAAAAGCAAAACAAAATCTAAAAGCAAACTTGTTTCCTTGTTTCTTGTTCTCTCTCCTTCTCTGGTGTTTGCATCTCAAGTTTTATTTATCATGCTTAAGTATTTTATACATTTTCTTTTTCTCTTTTTCTCCTTTCTTAATTACATTTTTTCCAAAGCTGAACTTCTTGCTTCTGCACAATTTTGATCTTTTGTTGCCCTTTGATGTTTGTGTCTTATTCCTCCTGTTCTCAGTGTTGTTGGAAGGAAGAAGTCATTATAAAGCTCTTTTCAAAATATAAAGTGAGAATAAGTAGGTTTAGAATAATTAAAAATCATTTTCAATTTCCTGCCCTCTCCCTTTCGTATCTTTTCAGTTTTGAGGATTTCCTCATGCCCCTCCAACTCCTTATATTTATCCAGCTTAAAATGGGAGTGAAAGCATTCTCGAGATCTCAATCTCCTTTCCCCTGACACGAGGCTTCTGTAAGTCTCTTCATACATTTTTCATCTTCCATTAATATTTATCTGGAATCACAATACAGTCAGTACTGTATAGCAGGGAAGACCATACGAAGCCACTTCAGCCACTGATAATGCAGAAAATATCTCCTCAGCAGCTCTTGACTTCTGTGATGCCTTCTCTCTATGAGTAGTTAGAATCCATTTCTAGCAGTCATTAAATCTTAAGAGAAGCTAAATCATCTCTTCTGTAGCTTTATACTCTCCCTTGGACTATTATTCACCACTAAAAACCATTTATTTATTTACTTATTTATGACATGAGAAACATTTATGGGTTAAAAATCGAAGTATGAAACCAGAAAAAATTCACTCCATGATTGCTACAAGTAATAACCCTATTTCACAACCTTGGCCCATGACTGAAATGTATCAGTGGAAAGGATATTGATTTGTGCTGGATTCCTTCTTGTTATGGTCTCCAAATTAGTATCATATTATTCTTTATTGAAACATTCTTTTGGTACACCCCTGTCCTCCTAATATGCCGTAGCTGGAAGATCATATAGCACCTAGCTAGGGAAAAGTGCACTGAAATCATGGTCCCCTAACTAAAGAAGGCAGGAGGGAGGGCACTGCCTTGGCCTCTAGATATGAGGGGAACATCTTGAATTCTCAAGCATCTTCTGTGGACTCCCTACAGGGGCAGGGCCCTGTTTTGATTGTGTCCCTGGTGCATTCAGAACACAGCTACTGGATGGTGGCAGATTCCTAGAGGTCTTCCTAGCTAGCTGTAGCAGAGATTCATGGGGGGATAAAAGAAAGAAGGGAGAAATTTGGCCCTCTCTACCCCCAAAATTTATTGTTCTTGGTCTCTTGTGTGGTCAGTGTAAATTTCTATGACAGATGCTATATTCAGGAGGCCTCATTAAACTTTCAGGAAAATTCCAAGAGGAATAACCAGCATCTCAGTAAATAGTATCTCACAGTAGTTTTATTTATTTCCTTTCTCCTATTAAGAAATGCAGATGAATCTGGAAATTTTCTCTTGTCTACACTCCCAGCTAAATGGTAATTACGTTATATTACTGGCAGTGTAAGGGATAATATTTTGAGTTCAGCATAGATGCTATCCTTTCATAAATGTTGTCTATGGTCTGATTTGAACATGTGGATATTTCAATATCAGGTGAGGAGGTAAATTAAGTAAAACTTCATTATTTGGTTTTATTAAAGGTACAGTGAGTAGAGATTCTGGTTTTGAATTTTTTTTATTTTTCACTTTGTTTTGGCATAAGAAGGAAAAGAGCTAGAATGAAAAACAGAAATTTAGGGAAAATTATGGTGAGGAAATGTGAAGAGGAATTGGTTTAGATAATGGCAAAGCAACGTGTAGATATAAAATGTAGGATGAATCAGTAATAGTAACATATTTTAAATTGGATTGAGCTTTTCTGTGAGAAGATTCTGGTAAGTGCTAGAAAGAATTTCTTCCAAATAGCTCTGAAAGGCTAGAGCTTCTAGAAAATGATTTATTTTTTTTAAGATTTAGGTTATGTTACAGCTAATTATAAAATGGACCATTTCAGTCACAAGTTTAATTCATTTAAATGATTATCTGGGTAGGAGAAGCAAATATAAAGATGGGAAACAATGGCAGATGATGGGCTTAATTTTTTTTTTACTTTCTTTTTAGCAAGTTGAGGTTTTGTTTATATGTGACCTTGTTTTCTCTAGAGAATAAATTATAAACATATGGGAAAATTAATCTAAAGAAGCAGCAGAAACTAATACTGTAAGGAGAAATGGTGGTGTTAGTGGACGCAGAAAAGACCAGGAGAGTCTGGGACTCATAGCATGTCTCAAACTGAACATCAATCAAGATCCTGATTTAATGATATCAGCTAACTTATCACAAAGAAATTATATGCTGTATCTGGAAAACATCTGGGTTCATCATGTAGTTTCTTATTTATGGTCTAATCATAGGACTTTGGATAAAATAATTAAATCTGGACTTTAGATAAAATTTAGGGCCTTAGATAAAGTAACTAAATGACTCTATATTCTCCTAAAACTTCTATGGGACTCAATGAAATTACAGAAGCAATAGTTGTGGAAAATACTCAGTAAAAAGTGGAGGCAAAAGAGGACTGCATGGAGAATACAGTTAATTAACTTTCTACTGTGCACATATATTTCTTCGACAAGTTGACTATATATTTTTTGAAGTTAATACTATATATGTTGTTTTTCTCACTTTTTCACAAAAGGTTTATTTGGCCTTTAAGCCATGGAATCCATTTTTGCGAACCTCTCAAAAAATAACCAGGGAGTAGAAAGCTTGGAAATAAACCAGATATTGTTCCACTAGTTTTGAATTTGTAGGGACCAAATTCTTCAAACTCATGATCCTGGGTTTCAAATTTGCTACTGAGTTGTGATCACTAGATGGAATTTATATGACCCACTCAACATAACTTTTTAGTTCCCCCATAACAAAGTTGTGAATATTACCACCATCTTCGCCTTACCCCAGCCTTCACCCCCAGCGATCCCTGTATATTAAGCGCTTAGGCAAGTATTGTATGTATTCTCATTTAGTTTCCACAACAGTTTGATGAGAGAAATACAACTATTATTCCAACTTTACAGATGAGGAGATGGAGGCTTAGGGTGGTTGAATAACTTGTCGGATGGAAATCACATATCTAGGAAGTGGAAAGCTGGGCTTTAAATCCATGGATTTATTCCAGAGCTCACATGCTGAGCCTCAAGCCCTTTGCAGTGCATTTATCTCATGACTGATGTGGGGTTGGAAGTGCATCCTGGTGCTTTGGAGCAGAGCAAAAGTAAATGGCCCGCGGGGACCAAACCCATGACCTTGGCATGATTAGCACAGGGCTAACAAACTAACTCAATAGCAGGAGCGTATCATCTGATTCGTCTCACATGATTTAATTTGTTTCAGGACAGTCTATAAACATCAATAAGGGAGATCTATTAAAACACACACACTCATTTGATCAATCCTTTTTCTAGATCATTCTAAAGACTTTCATTTAGGTATATATACAAATTGGCATGTGTATTTACCTGTGTTTGTATACATGTAGATATGTAAGTGAATACATGCAAAGACAAACAACCATAGGTATAGAATGTGGACCTCATCATAATTGTGCATTGATGCATGCATATCTATTTATGTTCTCATATAATTAACATATATGAGTGTGTGGTGTGTGTATGCGTGTGTATAATGACCAAGGCATCACCAATCTCATATTTCAGTGAACCTCCTGGACTTTCCAGTTACTACTATCACCGCTGAAATTCTAGGGACAGAAAGATTGGATACTTTTCAATGAGAAATTCACCTTTATATATTTAAAATAAAAACATAGTGTATCATTCATTTCACAAGCAAATGTGGGAAAACCTGAAGTTCTAGTCTGCTTTCTTTTTTAGAAACTTTAAGGGTTTCTGCATGAAGTTTAAAAGATATCCCTTGTGGAATAAAAATATAAATAAGGTATTATTTGGTGCTAATTAGGCACAACGGTTTTATTTAGGTTTCAATCAAATGAAAACATGAACACAAGAGGGTGTTAGAAACAGCTAGGACTGGGGTGGGTGGTGGGGGATAAACAGCTAAGACTCCATCCTTCCCAGATCTGTAGTTTTCATTATTGATGCTAACTGAAATGGAGACAATCATGTCAAGGAGAGAAGGATAAGAGTCATTGTGACTATTCCTCTGTGATCTCCCCTGAAAAGGAATTGCTTTATCATTGCCAAGAATTTCTGAATCCAAGTTAGAAAGGAAAAAAAAATTAAAAAACGCTTGCCATGTTCTTAGTACCATTTGCCTTGACAGGAAAAACAACAGCATCTTGCCTCCTCAGCTTATTCCTTATCAGTGAACTCTTCCCCAAACAAGACACTCCACATCAGCCATTTGGGATCTCTTCCATCAGTGTTGTAATGAGCTCTTCTATGCAGTTGGTACTCACTGCAAAGTGTACGGAAGCCAAGAGCAAGGAGTTGGTAATCTGGGCACCCACAGTTGTGATGAGGCATCTTCAGTGTAATCGTCCAAATCAAATATTTGGCTGTGCTTCTTCGGATGCGATATCTCATATTGTCACTGTTGTGCTGGCAGGGGAGCAGAGCTCGCGCTGGAGGAGAGGCACCCGAGGAGGGAGATGGGGGCGGGAAGGAAAGAGTCCTCACCGCGCGCACCATCTTCCTGCAATATCGCCTGCCCTTTGTTGATCTCATGCTCAGCGGAAAGCTTCTGTGCCACTTGGACAAGGGCCAAACCTGCCTCAAGCTAACGAAGAATGTCGGAGAAGCACGTCTCTTTAAGGGCGAATTTTCCTTTAAGCAGAAAAGATTTTAAATGATAGCCCTCATACTACTAGCATTTTACTGTTATCCACTTCTGTGCTGTTATCCAGGAGGTTCACATGCTTTTGAAAAGCACCTTCCAGTCAACACAGCAATTCTCACCTACGTTGTTTCATTTGGTTCTCAAGACAACTCTGTAACGTAAGAGCACAGCTCAGGAGCTGTCACCTTCCTTGCAGAAGAGACCCGAAGGCCTTCGGGGGTTTAGTGGCTCATACAAGGAACCGGGAAGACATTCTCAAAATCTGTGTCCCCTTCTCTTAGTCTGCTCTGCTGTTGCTTCATCTGCCATCACTGCTCCTTGAGGAAAAATTACTGGTATTTTAGGAAACATTCATCCTTCTCTCACTAATGTGCCACCTTGTGTTGCAAATTTTTAAGACCGAAAACCCCTGTGGCGCTCTTTAAAATTTGTCTCAAAAATAACATTTTTATTTATATATCTTTTCTTTTCTGGTTGAGAGAGAAGAATGATTGTGTACACATACGTTTTCGCTAACAGTCCTGTGCCATGCCTTTATTCTTGTGCCCAGCTTGAATGGACTGAATTAATTTGATTCCAATGTCCCCACTGCTCTCGCCTCGGTTCCTTGGTGCTCAGTCCTTCCAGTACTAGGTTCTGTTTCATTTGTTTTCATGGGCCCAACGGCTCATCCAGAAAACCTGAAGCCTCCTCCTAAACTTCAGCCCAGTAGCTCATGTTTTTCAATCCTCTGATATACTCTCCTGTGTGGCCTGCCTACCTGCAGCTCAGAATATCACCTGTCTTCGGATTTCCTATTGCTGTGTTCCACCCACCTGTGCGGAGCCACTGCTACTATTTCTAGATCTTCTGATGCTGTGTTTGCATTTGCCTGTTTATTCATTATCAAATTTTTCTGACATGTTGCTCTGCCTGCTGGTCCCCAAAAATGCCCCAGGACTACTTCTAGATTTTGTCTACCTAAAAATACATGGTCACTTTTTAGATCCTAGTTTCTCTTAAGACTCCTACATCCTAGTTTAGTCATTCATACAGGTCAAGTTCATACATTGCTAAAATATAGTGAATAAAATAGATTCAGATTACAGTATTTCTTGAAAGTAGGTAAGGAGGTTTTAGGCTTGCTAAAGTAGGAGAAAGTAGGCCTGGTAGACCCTTAAGCAGATAAATGAGTTGATGTACAGAGCATTTAAAAAGAATAATGTAGCAGCAATATGAGGAACAGATTGGAGAACAGAGCAATATAGCAGAGATCACTAAAAAGTTATTTGAGTAAGAATAAAGAAAATAGCAGGTGGGATTGTGAAAGAAAGGAAACTATGAGTCATATTTCAAAGGACAGAGTGACAACACTTCATTCATTTACTCCTGCATCATGCACTCATTCAGTAACGCAACACACATTTATTCAGCACATATGTTATGAATTAAAATGTGCCCCCCCCATTCATATGTTGAAGTCCTAACCCCCAGTACCTCAGAATGTGAACTTATTTGGGAATAGGGTCCTTGTAGATGTAATCAGTTAAGATGAGGTCATAATAAGATGGGCCTCTAATCCAATATGATTAATGTCCTTATAAAAAGAGTGAATTTGGACACAGACACGTGCAGAGGGAAGATGATGTGAAGAGGCACAAGGAGAAGACAGCAAGCTACAAGCCAAAGAGAGAGGCCTGGAACAGTTGTGACTCTCAGAAGAAGCCAACCTTCTGGCACCTTGATTTCAGACTTCCAGCCTCCAGAACTCCGAGACAATAAATTTCTGTTATTTAAGCCGCCCAATTTGTGGTACTTTGTTATGACAGCCCTAGTAAATTAATACAAGGCTGAACATGACCCTCTTCCAGATACTGGGAGCACAGTGGGGGTAGGGGAGGAGCTTGTCTCTCTGCTTTGAGGAACAACTGAGTGATTGCACAAGCAAATAAGAATGTGCTTTGATGAGTGACATTACTGAGATAGGAAGTACTGGGGACTTAGGCCAAAATAAGGATGGTGCAGCTAAGGAATTCAGATTTTTACCCTAAAACTAATCAGGATAATCAACATATTTTAATCAGGTCAGTAATGTGAAAGATTTTAATTTTTTGGAGGCTCACTTGAACATGTGTTAGAGGCGGAGGGAACGGGGAGAGACGGGTGGCAGAGGCCTCAGATGGGAGGCTCATCAGGTGTCCAGATGAGAGGTTGCCGGGTGGAGGACAAAGGCAGTATGTGGAGAGGATGGGGAGGAAAGGCAGGAATCCAGGGGCATCTGTGAGTAGAATTAGCTTGAATTGGAATTGAATTAGCTGTGAGTAGATGGTGAGTGAGGGGTCAGTTAGGGATTGTATTAAATTGCCCTGAAGTTATAGGACTTTGTGCAGAACCAATAGGAGAGGGTCAATTAATGCTAGTTGTTTCTGTGGCTCCTAGTCTCCCCAGGTAGAAACTGAGCTATTAATACAGAGTGGAATGTGTTTGGAGGAAGATTTGGAAGGCAAGAGATTGGTTTGTTCCTTTACTCATTTAAAATGTACAATAAGTGTGTGCTCACTGCCAGAGATTGACAATGGGTAGAGCTTTTCTTTTAAAACAAAGTAGATTATCAGGAATATTTTAAGAATTAGTAAAAAGCACGTACTGCAATGCTAAGAATATTCTGACTTGCAGTTGACTCACAAAAACAAAGAAGCAAACAAAAACCAGAAATAGATAATTTCCCTCCTACATAATTTATTCCAAAGCATTGGAAAAGTTTTTTTATTTAAACTACTAAATTCATTTTTTAAAAACTGTCCATTTCAAATCTTGAATACCGAAACAACATAAATACCACATACAGTATAAGAAAAAAGTCACTAAATGGGGGCCAGCCTGGTGGTGTAGTGGTTAAGTTTGCACCCAGGGTTCGCAGGTTTGGATCCTGGGTGCGGGCCTACACACCACTTATCAAGCCACGCTGTGGCAGACATCCCACTTATAAAATAGAGGAAGATGGGCAC
Source organism: Diceros bicornis minor (assembly GCF_020826845.1). Taxonomy (NCBI): domain Eukaryota; kingdom Metazoa; phylum Chordata; class Mammalia; order Perissodactyla; family Rhinocerotidae; genus Diceros; species Diceros bicornis. The sequence continues at coordinate 10,342,728 of NC_080779.1, read as the reverse complement.
AGATGTTAGCTCAGAGCCAATCTTGCTCATCAAAAAGAGGAGGATTGGTGGTAGATGTTAGCTCAGGGCTAATTTTCCTCACCAAAAAAAAAAAAAAAGAAGAAGGAAAAAGAAAAAAAGCCACAAAACCAAATGAGACAGAAGAAAAACTCCAAAATAGTTGTAGACTAGTCTGATTGAAGAGAGATGTGAAAAAACTTGCCACCAAATTTTCAAATGCCAGAGGGTCCAACCCACCTTCCTCTTCTCTTGTCACAACAGATCGGCTGTTGCCCTTACTCTCTGAAACCAATTTCTCTACATGAGCTCTAGATCTTACCATTCATCAGTCTTGGTTCCACACCACTTAATTCCTTTCTTTCGATTTCTTTGCCTTAACACCCAAGTCTCACCCTTCCTGTTAGAGACTCCCTTTTCCCTCTCCATCTCTGTATCTCTGGTTTATGTTGCACAGCCATGCTTCTTGAAAGTGTCTACGTGTCTTCTTCCGCATTTGCCTCTAACCACCTCTGCCCTCCAACACCATCCCTACACTTTACTCAGGGCAGTCTGTCTCCTGATTTCCTGACAGCACTGACACTACATTTCTCAAGGATACCAACAAACTGCATGAGTTTGACACAATAGCAATTCCCAACTCTTTCTTACTCAAACTTTTAATCACAATTATCACTATTGACTACTATCTCTTTTTGAAACAATTTCATCCTCTGTTTTTCCTTGAATTTCTCCAATTGTTTTCTTTAGAGACTCCTTCCTGATCTTTTTGCTTGGCAAAGCCTCAGATCACTGGTTCCTAAGCTTCAGTATAAATAAAAATCACGTGGGCCTCACTATAAGAGATTCTCCTTGTGTAGATATAACAAGCGTCAGTTTAATTCTTTTTTAAAAAAATTATTTATTTATTTTATTGCAGTAACATTGGTTTATAACATTATATAAATTTCAGGTCCACATCATTATATTTCTGTTTCTGCATACATTACATCATGTTCACCACCCAAAAACTAATTACAATCTATCACCACACACATGTGCCTAATCATCCCTTTTGCCCTTCTCCCTCCCCCCTTCCCCTCTAGTAACCATCAATCCAATATCTCTCTCCATGTGTTTTTTTGTTGTTTTCACCTTCTACTTATGAGTGAGATCATAAGGTATTTGACTTTCTCCCTCTAACTTATTTCGCTTAACCTAATACCCTCAAGATCCATCCATGTTGTCAGAAACAGCCAGATTTCATCATTTCTCAGGGCTGAGTAGTATTCCATTGTGTACATATACCACATCTTCTTTATCCATTCGTCCCTAGATGGGTACTTAGGTTGCTTCCAAGTCTTGGCTATTGTGAATAATGCTGCAGTGAACACAGGGGTGCTTGTATCTTTACACATTGTCGTTTTCATGTTTTTTGGATGAATACCCAGCAGTGGAATAGGTGGATTTTATGGCAATTCTATTCTTTATTTTTTGAGGAATCTCCATACTGTTTTCCATACTGGCTGCACCAGTTTGCACTCCCACCAGCAGTGTACTAGAGTTCCCTATTCTCCACATCCTCTCCGACACTTATTGTTTCCTGTCTTGTTGATTATAGCCATTCTGACAGGAGTGAGGTGATATCTCATTGTAGTTTTGATTTGCATTTCCCTGATAGTTAATGATGTTGAACATCTTTTCGTGTGTCTGTTGGCCATCTGTATATCTTCTTTGGAGAAATGTCTGTTCAGGTCCTTTGCCCATTTTTTAATTGGGGTGTTAGTTTTTTTGTTGTTGAGATGTATGAGTTTTTATATATTTTGGATATTAACCCCTTATCAGATATATAGTTTGCAAATATCTTCTCGCAGTTGATAGATTGTCTTTTCATTTGGTTGATGGTTTCCTTTGCTGTGCAGAAGCTTTTTAGTTTGATGTAGTCCCGTTTGTTTATTTTTTCTATTGTTTCCCTTGCCCGTTCAGACATGGTACTTGAAAATATGTTATTAAGACTGATGTCAAAGAGGATACTGCCTATGTTTTCTCCTAGAATTTTCGTGGTTTCAGGTCTTACATTCAAGTCTTTAATCCATTTCGAGTTAATTTTTGTGTATGGTGTAAGATAATGGTCTACTTTCATTTTTTTGCAAGTGGCTATCCAGTTTTCTCAACACCATTTATTGAAGAGACTTTCCTTTCTCCATTGTATGTTCTTGGCTCCCTTGTTAAAAATTAGCCGTCCATAGATGTGTGTGTTTATTTCTGGGGTCTCGGTTCTGTCTCATTGATCTGTGTGTCTGTTTTTGTGCCAGTACCATGCTGTTTCGGTTACTATAGCATTGTAGTATATTTTGAAATCAGGGAGTGTGATACCTCCAGCTTTGTTCTTTTCTCTCAGGATTCCTTTGGCTGTTCAGGGTCTTTTGTTGTTCCATATAAATTTTAGGATTTTTTGTTCTATTTCTGTGAAAACAATTGTTGGAACTTTGATACAGATTGCGTTGAATCTATAGATTGCTTTAGGAAGTATGGACATTTTAACTATGTTAATTTTTCCAATCCAAGAGCATGGAATATCTTCCCGTTACTTTGTGTCTTCTTCAATTTCTTTCAACAATGCTTTAAAGTTTTCAATGTACAGATCTTGCATCTCTTTGGTTAAGTTTATTCCTAGGTATTTTATTCTTTTTGTAACAATTGTAAATGGGATTGTATTCTTAATTTCTCTTTCTGCTACTTTGTTGTTAGTGTATAGAAATGCAACTGATTTTTCTATGTTGATTTTGTATCCCTGAACTTTACCATATTCATTTATTATTTCTAAAAGTTTTTTGGTGGATTCTTTAGGGTTTTCTCTCTAGAAAATTATGTCTTCTGCAAAGAGTGACAGTTTCATTTCTTCCTTTCCAATTTGGATCCCTTTTATTTCTTTTTCTTGCCTGATTGCTCTGGCTGGGACTTCCAATACTATGTTAAATAGGAGTGGTGAAACTGGGCAACCTTGTCTGGTTCTTGCTCTTAGAGGGATAGCTTTCAGTTTTTCACCATTGAAGATAATATTAGCTGTGGGTTTGTCATATACGGCCTTTATTATATTCCTTCTATTACCCAATTTGTTGAGAGTTTTTAACATAAAAGAATGTTGAATTTTGTCAAATGCTTTTTCTGCATCTATTGAAATGATGGTATAATTTTTTTTCATTCCATTAATGTGTTTATCACATTTATTGATTTGTATGTGTTGAATCATTCTTGCATGCCAGGGATAAATCCCACTTACCATGGTGTGTGATCTTTTTAATGTGCTGTTAAATTTGACTTGCTTGTATTTTGTTGAGAATTTTGCATCTATATTGGTCAGGAATATCGGCCTGATCTTTTCTTGTTGTATTCTTATCTGGCTTTGGTATAAGAGTAATTCTGGCCTTGCAAAGTGAATTTGAGAATGTTTCCTCCTCTTCAATTTTTTGGAAGAGTCTGAGAATGATTGGTGTTAATTCTTCTCTAAATGTTTGGTAGAATCCACCCATGAACCCTGGTCCTGGGGTTTTCTTTGTTTGGAGGTTTTGATTACTGGCTCAATCTCATGTTATTGATGTATTCAAATTTTGTATTTCTTCATGATTTTACATGAAAAGGATAATTTCTTGTATAATTAATTAAGCCATTGTCAGTTGTGTTTCTATTATTTACTGTCAAAAATATTCCCAACTGACACCCTCTTAATCCAAATCATGGATATAAATGTTGGATAATAAAGAGTGTGGCTGTTCAATAAAATATTAATTGCCCTAGAAGTATCATATAACCCAGGTGTCAGCAAATTTTTTCTATAAAGAGCTAGAAGTAAATATTTTAAACTTTGCAAGCCAGATGGTCAGTCACAACAACTTAACTCTGATGCTTTAGGGAAAAAAGGTCATGGACCAAAGGCATGGCTATGCTTCAGTAAAACTTGATCTACAAAAACAGGTGGCAAACCAGATTTAGCCCATGCACTGTAGTTTCCTGACCTCTCTGATATAAGTCAATGATGTTTAGTTCATCATAGTAATTGAAATCTTTCTTCAAATAAATATTAGGCAGTAGAACCAAAAATACTATATAAAAAGTTGCTCTAGTTGAAATAGCATGGACAAATCTCCTTTGCACTACTTTTGCCACCTTTTCCTGAACCATGCACGTAGCATATCATGATAGATTTTTGTCAAATGTATTGCAGAATTCAAGATCTGCTATATAGAGAGAGCGTTCATTGTTTGATCATATAATTAAGGAAAACTGACTTGTCTTTAGCAAACTTATGTTGCTTACTTGTGTTCATTATTTTTTCAAAATATTCACAAATTAACTATTTAAGATTTTAGGAAAATCTATCAAACATTTAAAATTTCTACAATACTTTTCCTTTCCTTTTTGAGAGTCTAGTAATCTAGCCTCCTACAAGATTCAAAGACTGTTTTCTGAAAGGTTTTTGCCAGTGATTCTGGGAGAGAGTTAATATGTCTCATTTCATCTCATAGGATAGAAATGACAATTATTCTAACATTTCTAGTTTGAAAAAAAAGTATGTTAGTCTTGAAAGATAGAAGTAAAGTTCAAATCAAATAGTTGTTCTTTTTCTTTGTCGTCCGTTGAAATCATCTCAACAATTCCCAGTGAAGAGGCCATTCAATTTTTTATACTAATCCAACATGGAATTTATTGACCTTTGGTGCTTTTAATTGCCTGAGCTACTTAAATGTCTATGATTTTTTTTGCACTCATCCGTGGATAAGGATTTTTATATGTTTATTTTTATTTTATTTTTTCACTTCACCAAAGTACAATGTCTTACAGTGAGTAATCACCAGCTCCTTTTCCTTCCTATCTTCATCCTAATTCTCAGAAGCAATAACTTTCAACACTTTTAGCTGTTTTTTATAGTCTTTACCTCTATATTTTTTTATATTTTTATTGTTATGCCTTTATTTTTCTGTACTATATTTCCTTAATGTTTCTGTTTTAGACGTTATCCAATGACTTCCTAATGTGAAATATGTAGATTTCACTCCATATATAACTTGTGATTAGATTAATATTAGGTAATTATATTTTATTATTTTACAAATATTATTTACTGCTGAACTATAAAGTATGAAACAATTGTATTTTATTTCTTTTACATTTTATTCATTTTTACTATTTTTCTGTTTAAAATAATTTTAATTGTCTCTGTAGTTAATAACTTTTTTTGCATATGTGAAGGAGTGTGTATTATGCAATATTTCCCCTTTTTATAGATTATGTTACCATTATTTTAGTGAATATGCCTACCTAGATATTAAAAATGCTTCTTTGATTTATTACAGTTCAAAATAAATTAGTATTTCTATAATTTTTCAGATAAAGCAAGGGTTTTGAACTCTTTAAATTCCATTATTCTCTTCCCATTGAATTTTAAATCTATGTATATTTAAACTCCACAAAACTTTGTTATTGCTATTATTGTTGCTTACAGTTAGTCGATATTCCTATAGATTTACCCAGATATTTATCTTTTTGTTTGCTTTTTATTCTTCCTTTCATTTCTGTTTCTACTTGAGTTCATTTTCCTTTTGCGTGAAAAAAAATCACTATAGTATCATTTTTTGTGTGGGTTTGTCAAAATTGTATTCTGTTTTCTCTTGTCTGAAAATGTCTTTTTTTTCACTTTCATTTTTTTAAGGACCATTTTGCTGGGGATAGAATTCTAGTTCACCAGTCTTTTTATATTTTTTTTTGAGTACATTGTTTCCTAGCTTCCCATTTCTTTTGAGAAGTCATCTACCAATATTGTTATTGCTTCTTTGAGCTAAGGCGACTTTTTAAAAAAATTCACCCTGTCCTGGCTGCTTTTTATATCTTGTCGTTTTTTTTCTGCAGTTTGATTCATATGTGCCTACATGTGTTTTCTTTTTCTTCTAAAAATTTTATTACTTTGTTTCTGGTATTTATTTGGTTAGAGTTTACAGTGCTTTTGGAATATGTGACTTGATGTCTCTTACTAGCTTTAAAAGTTCTGTCAGTATCTCCAGGTATTTCTTCTACTTCATTCTCTTCTCTCTCCAATAACACATGAGTTAGACCTTTCAACATAACTTATATATACTCTTATGCCTTTTTCAGTATTTTCCATTCTTTTTCTTTTTTCTCTGTGCTTTACTCTGGGTATTTCCTACTGAATTGTCTTCTAGTTCACTAATCCTTTCTTTAGCTGCAAATATTCTGCTATTAAAGTCATTTATTAATATCTTAATTGTAGTCATCCTACACATTTTTTAGTTCTAGATTTTCTACTTTATTTTTTTTAAAATGCTTTTTAACCTTGGTAAAAATTATCTATTTTTTGAGCATATAAATTAGAATTACTTTAATGCCTATTAACTGTAATAGGTGTGTCTATTTCCTCTTCTTCTTTTTCCTCTTTGTCTTGTTTGTTGGTAGATTTTGGACGGGTCTGAAAAATTCCCTTTCAATCCAAGGGTTAACAAGGTTTGATATTCCACCACACTCATAAACTATTATGGGGAATCTCTGATCTAAAGATACAGAAAAGGCCACTGCTACTATATCAAGTTGATATACAAATTAAGAGAAGGTTACGTTCCTGGAAGGACTCAGACTTCGGTGCTCGTGACTTAATGAGCCTATGGCTTTCTGTGCAGAATAAAGTGCCCCTTCCTTTTACCTAGTACAATTTAACTGGGACGTATGGCTTGGTGAGCAGAGAGTGGACTGAATTCAGACTCAGCTTATTATCTCAGTGAGGTGTGTTTGTGTAGGGTTCTACCTAAAGAGCCTTTCATCATGGTGCCCCATGTAGATTGCCATATATACTATCTGATCCACAAATTCCATAGGGACTCCAGGAAATTCTCAAGCCTTTCCTGGGAATATGAAGTCTGAATCTATGTAGTCTGAAAGGTTATTAGTCATTTAATATATTTATAAGGCATTTCATATATTAATATTATATATATAAGTATTATAAAATATGACATTAAATTTTGAGATGTAACTAAAAATGTAAAAATATACCATTTAAATATCTTAATATATTATCAAAAATACATACAAAACATTTTCAGAAATGTTAGCTGGGGAAATTTTGTACTGACACAGGTAGTTAATACCAAAACCTCTGCCAATTTCTTTCATTCATAGGATAGTCTCTTTTGTTGAGCAAGTAAATAACACTTCTAACAAGACAATTATGACAAAAAAGGCACTTATATAGGAGAGAGAAAATTACTGGAGCATTTCTGTGGACTGGGTCCAGTTACAAGAGCCCATTTGCTGAAGCTGAATGTAAAGCCTCTACACTGAGCTTTTCAGATAATTTCTAAAAGGAAATAATAAGTGACTGATAGGAGCAAAAATACTTTTTCTAAAAAGATTATCTCAATTTCCTGATGAGTGGCTCGTATATATTTACATCTTTTATAAATATAGTTATTAATTTTTTCTTTGATACTTCAGTGATGGAGTTGAGATGTACTGTCAGAATATCTGACTCTAAGCGATCCTGAGAAAAATCATTTCAAGTCAAGAGGAGGACAGCTTTTTATATTCACTAAGGTGTTTCTTCTAATAGCTATTTCCTCCCATTTCTTGTTACCTTTAAGAATTGTAAAGCATCAATTCTGATGTCTGTTTAATCAAAACTATATAAATTAATAGATTCTTACCATAATTTTTTAAAAAGTGCTATTTCAGAGGCAATCTGTAAGGAAACCCAAGGATTGTTGCCATCGTTGCCCTCTATGTTGCCATTAACTAAATGATCGGGGGCAGTTCTGGGCCTCCGACACCTTAAGTATAAAATGACATATGTTTTTAAGCTTTGAAATTTATCTCATATGCTAACTCCACTGTGAAGCCTTCCCTGATTCTCCTATTGGGTTAAATTTGCCTTTTAATGCTCTCTAATACATTTTTTGCCTTGCCTTTTGAAACTTGCTATTTCACCCTACTAGTTATTTGTATGCTTATTCATCTTTGCTTTCATAGGTAAAGCTATAATTTCACATGCTTTTCTTTTTGAATAAAGTTGCTCATGGTATTCTTATTTGTCAGGATAGACTAGCTCATGCTAAAGTTAAAAGATCATCCCACGTGGGCCAGCCCAGTGGCATAGCGGTTAAGTTCGCATGTTCTGCTTCGGCGGCCCGGAGTTCACCAGTTTGGATCCTGGGTGCAGACCTACTCATCGCTTATCAAGCCATGCTGAAGAGTCCCATATAGAAGAGCTACAACTCTACAACTATGATACACAGCCACATACTAGGGCTTTGGGGAGAAAAAAGGAAAAAAGGAGAAGATTGGCAACAGATGTTAGTTCATGTTTGGAAGAAGACCAAAATATATATTTCTTACTATAAATCACAATATTACGGGGAGTATTATTGAGCAAGGTGTAGAGATGAAAAGAAAATCTTCCTCAAAAAAAAAGTCATCCCACAAATCCCAATTCCTTAACCACCACAAACATTTTTTTTTTTCACTATACTGCTTATCTGGTACAAGTAGAGCTGCTCATTCAGAGATGGAGGTTGAAAGAGTTTCTACCATCTTCTAACTTCATCACCTTGAAAATGAAGCCTCCTTAGTTACTGCGGCAGAGGAGGCATTTAAAGAGTTCCTCACCAGTTTATAAATACTTTCATCTGCTAGTGACACATGGCACTTCTGCCTACAGCCCATTGGCCAAAAGTAGTCAACAGTGCCTTCCCAGTGCAGCTGAGAAAAGCAGATGAATAGTTGGAGTATTTGATAAATAGCATCATCACTATCAAAACTCCCTCACTTACCTCAACACAACTCTATTTCTCTATTGGGAAGTTAAACCCAGAAGTTCACTAAAATCTACTTTATATGCACACCTGACTAAGAGAATTGAGATGCAGAATTTGAGAGCAGGTAGCAACAAAGGCTACTAAAATATTTAGTGCTGTTTTCCATGGAAAAACTACTCTTTCCTTGAACGACAGTGAATGGCTGTTTTCTTGGTCCACTAGGAATCAAAAGCTCTAAGGCAATCTCTACCTCTGTTGTCCCATGGTGTTCTTCTGGTGTATCTCTGTCTTCCCATAGAATTTATCTCTTCTTATAAGGACACCAGTCATATTGGATTAGATCCCACCCTAATAAACTCATCTTAACTTGATTACATCTGCAAAGACCCTCTTTACAAATGAGATAGCATTCACAGGCACTGGGGGGTCAGGACTTCAACATATCTTTTTGGGGGACATAACTAAACCCATAACAGTATATATGAGATGTATATGTATATATGTGTGTGTATGTGTGTGTGTGCCTGTATGAGGAATAAATGTACCAACAGCAGCAAGGTTAGTAATGGTGAAAAACAAATAAACAAACTAGTAAAAACCTGAATACTTATCAATAGGAGACTGGTTAAATAAATTACTGTATTATACATACTCAGAATATTATGCAGCCATTTAAATAAATTAAATCTCTATATATTTCATTTTAATTATATCCATGATATTTTAAATGGAAAAAAAAGTTAAAAATAACATGTAAAATATAGGACTTCCAGTTTCATCTTGGACATGTAGAAGAGTTAAAAACGTTCCACAATTACAACAACAAAAAAATCTGGAAAAAATGTGAATTGAAAATTTTCTTCAAACCCATCAGAGAAATGAGGTTACAGGACAAACAACCAACAAGAAATCTGGGGAGAGACAGGCACTTGCAGGAATAGACAAGACTCATGCACTTGCTTACCTGGAGCGGCCACTGCTGGATACATTAAGTCAGTAAGAAGATTCCAGTAAAATTTCTTCCTGAAGTCCTGAAGGCTCACTGTAGCTACTGTGAGAGGGTGGGCTAGTGTGGGGTTGCAGACATAGGTTGTATTGTACTCTCTTGCAGGCTTTTCTTCCCTGAACCTACTGGGCACTCACAGATTGGGAAAGAGTAGTAAGAATTGCCGCCTTACAAAACTGGTAGAAACTCATTGAGTCTTGGGGAAGGAAACGGGGAGGGGAATGTTACTGGTAGGGGAGAGCACTGGTGAAGGCCATACCCTTAAGAAGCAGGTTCAGCATGCCCATCTAATAATGAAGCTTAATCAGAACATAAGAAAACATACTTTATCATCTTCCAATACTATGCTAACAGCATATGACAAAAATAACAGCAGAATACAGTAGGGAGAGCTGTAGAAGACAGACTGTCTGTGGGGAGCATCACAAGGGGAAGGCCCAAGGGCAAATGGGCTGCAGACATTGAGAAACCATCTCTGGCAAACCAGCTCATAAAAACAACCACAACCTGAAGAGACAAAACAATCTTCAGAACCAGACTCAGATATGACACAGATGTTAGAAATATCACACAGGAAATGTAAATCATGTATTAAATTTTCTAATGAAAAATGTAGACAACATGTAAGATCAGATAGGTAATTTCAGCAGAGAGATTGAAACTATAAGAAAGTCATACAAAACTGTTTAAAATAAAAAACATAGTAATAGTAGAGATGAAGAATGCCTTTGAAAGGCACATCAGTATACTCAGCACAGCTGAAGGAAGAAGCAGAGAACTTGTAGATATATTAACAGATATTGAACAATCTGAAACTCAAGGAGAAAAAATATGGGCAAAAAAAAAAAAAAAAAAAGAATAGAGCATCCCAGAGCTGTGAGACAATATCAAATGGACTAGAATATTCTGTGGGACTCCAGAGAAAACATTTTTATGTTTCTGTGTAGTTAGAGCTTACTAAGCAAGTTTTACTGAAACTTGTGATCTGGCCTAAAAGACAAGCCTTAGAATTTAATTTATGACTGAATAAGTTTACTTTCCTGCAATATTTAAATGTAAATACTGGTGGGAAGAGGGGGAAGGTAAGACCTAAGAACTTGGTGACATCCCTGAATGGTGGAGCTAGAGACACTGATCTTTTTTCTTCTGACAGATTTATTTACATTCTAAAGAGTTAGAGTGAGAACTTAGGATCTTTTCCATTGTTTCCAAGAAAATTCTCTAGAAGAGGAAGAGTGGCAGCTGCCTCTATCTCATGGGCACAAGATATATTAGAAAAATAACACTCAAGAATTTCCAAAATTAATGACAGGCACCAAACCACATAGACAAGAAATTCAAAGAATGCCAAGCAATATATATATATATTGCTTATAATCATCATCATCATCATCATCATCATCATCATATATTCCTTCTTTCCCCTAAATCCTTGATATATCACATTCAAATGGATGAAATTAAAAAAAAAAAAAAACCTTCAAGGAAACCAGATTAAAACGACACAGGTACAACAATTACAGCAGATTTCTTTTCAGAATCCACATCAGCAAAGTGACAGTGGAGTGATAACTCCAATGTGCTGGGGGAAAAAAAAATCTAAAAAGAAAAAACAACTGTCAATCCAGAATCCAACACCCAGCAAAAGTATATCTCAAAAATAGTGAAGAAAAAATTTCCTCATAAAAACACTGAATTGTAGAACTATTCCACAGAAAATGTTAAAAGAAGATCTTTAGGCAGAGGGAATATGCTATAGGTCAGAATATTGGATTCACACAAAGGAATGAAAGACATTGGAAAAAGAATAAAAGTAAACAAATTTATTTTTCATTATCTTTAATTATAGGGTCAATGAATATTTAAAGCAAAAGTAGTAACAATGTATTTACTGTGTGTGAGAGATGTAAAAGTAAAATATATGACAATAATGACACAAAGAATGGAAGGAAGGAATTGGAAATATACTGTTATAAAGTCCTTACACTACTCATGAAACAATATAATATTATTTGAAGATAGACTTGGATTATGTAGCATTGAATAGAGCAAACCCTAGGGCAAACACTGAAATATTTTATAAGGGATATAAATAGGTCATTTTTAGATATAATGGATCATCAAAGAAACACTCAACTAAACACATAGAAGAAAAGGGAAAAAGAGGAGAAAAGAAACAAAGAACAAGTGGAACAAATGTAAAACAGTAGGCAACCTGGTAGAGTTTATTTCAAACTGATTAATAATCACTTTGTTTCTTTTCCTAGAAATATGTTTTAAGGAAATAATTTTTTAAAATGAAAAGAAGAATTTCATGCAGAAAGGTTTTTCCCATAATTATCAATAATGCTGGAAAATTATAAAATTACGCATACCTATACAGAATAATATGGACATATTAGGTTAATTATGGCAAACCAGTTTTATGGAATGTTATGAAACATTAAAGTTGTACTTATTAACACTATATAGCAGTTTCAACAGACTGAGTTGGAATATCTACTATATTTATCACTATGTAACATATGTAATAAGCGTTTGGACTAAAATGAAGGTTGGAAGAAGTTCTCGATATCCCATCACCTTAATGGAACTAATTTCAATACTTTCTTTTTAGTATTATTATTATTTTTTATTGAGCTATAATTCACATATAACATTATATTAGTTTCAGATGTACAACGTAATGATTCAATGTTTGTATGTATTATGAAATGATCACCACAATAAGTCTAGTTAACCTCCATTCCCATACATAGTTACAATTTGTTTTTCTTATGATGAGGACTTTTAATATTTACTCTCTTAGCAACTTTCAAATATGCAATACAGTATTAATAACTGTAGTCACCATGCTGTACATGGCATCCACATGACTTATTTATTTTATAACTGGAAGTTTGTACCTTTTGACTCCCTTCACTCATTTTATCCACCCACTGCCCCTGCCTCTGGCAACCACCAATCTGTTCTCTGGATGTATAAGCTTGCTTTGTTTTTAGATTCCACATATAAGTGAGATCATATGACATTTGTCTTTATCTGTCTCATTTATTTCACTTAACTCTCAAGGTCCATCCATGTTGGCACAGATGGCAAGATTTTATTCTTTTTTATGGCTGAATACTATTCCATTGTATATATATACTACTTCTTCTTTATCCATTCACCTATCAATGGACACTTAGATTGTTTCCATATCCTGGTAATTGTGTATAATGCAGCAATGTACATGGGGGGGCAGATATCTTTTCAAATTAGTGTTTTTGTTTTCTTTGGATAAATATCCAGAAGTGGAATTGCTGGATCATATAGTAGTTTTATTTTTAATTTTTAGAGGAAACTCCATACTGTTTTCCATAGTGGCTGCACCAATTTATATTTCCACCATCAGCGCACAAGGGTTTCCTTTTCTCCACTTCCTCACTAACACTTGCAATTTCTTGTATTTTTTGGTAATAGTCATTTGCCTGGTACGAGATGGTATCTCATTGTAGTTTTGATTTGCATTTCCCTGATGATTAGTGATGTTGAGCATCTTTTCATGTACCTATTGGCCATCTGTATATCTTCTTTGGAAAAATGTCTATTCAGATCCTTTACCCAGTTTTTAACTGGATTGTTTGGTTTTTCGCTTTTGAGTTGTATGTTTTTTTAATATATTTTGGATATCAGTTGTATGATTTGCAAATATTTTGTCCCATTTAGTAGGTTGCCATCTCATTTTGTTGATGGTTTCCTTTGCTGTGCAGAAGCTTTTTAGTTTGATGTAGTCCAACTTGTTTGTTTTGCTTTTGTTGTCTTTGCTTTTGAAATCAGATCCAAAAAATTATTGCCAAGTTTGATGTCTAGGAGCTTACCCCTTATGTTTTCTTCCAGGAGTTTTATGGTTTCACTCTTACATTCAAGTCTTTAATTCATTTTGAGTTAATTTTTGTGTGTGGTGTAATATAGTAGTCCAGTTTCATTCTTTTGCATGTGTCTATCCAGTTCTCCCAACATAATTTATTGAAGAGACTTTCCTTTCCCCACTGTCTATGCCTGGCTTTTTTGTTTTAAATTAATTGACCACATATGTGTGGGTTTATTTCTAGGTCCTCTATTCTGTTCTATTGATCTATATGTTTGTTTTTATGCCAATACCATACTGTTTTGACTGCTATAGCTTTATAGTAAAGTTGGAAATAAGGGAGCACGATGCCTCCAGCTTTGTTTCCCTTTCTCAAGATTGCTTTTGTTATTTGAAGTCTTTTGTGGTTCCATACAAATTTTAGGATTTTTTGTTCTATTTATGTGAAAAATGCCATTGGAATTTTGATACGGATTGCATTGAATCCATAGATTGTTTTGGGTAGTATGGGTATTTTAACAATATTAATTTTTACAATGTATGAGCATGAAATATCTTTCTATTTATTTGTGTCTTCTTCAATAATCACTTTAAATGTAAATGTTCTAAACAAAGATGTTAAAATATGGAAATTGGCAGAATGAATAGCAAAGAATAAGAAGCAACTCTATGCTTGCTACAAAAAAAAAAGAAAAACTTTATAAATGAAGACATAATTGAAAATAAAAGGATGGAGGAATATATACCAAACACTAACACAAACAGAGCTGATGTAGCCTTATTACATTCATAAAATGTAGACAAGTAATATTATCAGGGTTTAAAAATATATTATATAATGATGAATGGATTATTTCATCAAGAAGATATAACAATACCATATATATATATGCACCAAATAACAGAACTTACAAAAATGTGAGCAAACACTGATAGATTTGAAAGGAGAAATAGACAAATCCACAATTACAGTTGGATTACCCAACACCTCTCTCAGTAATTGATAGAATGAGTAGACAGCAAATTAGTAAGGATATAAATCACCAGGTTAGCACTACAACCATCTTGACCAAATTAATATTTATTGAACACTTCCTATAACAACAGAAGAATACACATTTTTCTCTAGTTCACATGAAGAATTCACCAAGAACAGATCATAACATGAGTAATAAAGTATACCTTAGAGAATTAAAAAGAATAAAAATCAGGGGTCTGATCCCACAACCGACTGGTTAAGTTCAGCGCACTCCACTTCTGTGGCCCAGGTTCGCAGGTCTGGATCCTGGGCGCAGACCTATACCACTCATTAGCCATGCTGCGGACACATCCCACATATGAAATAGAGGAAGATTGGCACAGATGTTAGCTCAGGGCTAATATTCCTCAAGCAAAAAAAAAGAGGAAGATTGGCAAAGGATGTTAGCTCAGGGTGAATCTTTCTCAGCAAAAAAAAAAAAAAAAGAACAAAAATCATATGAAGTGTCCTTAGATCATAATGGAATTAAACTAAAAACCTATATGTACTTGACAGAATAACGTACTTCCTAGCAGAGATGTTTATGTCCTATATCTTAATTCCCAGAGCCTGTGAATAGTTTACCTTACATTTCAGAAGGGACTTTGCTGATGTGATCGAGTTAAGAATCTTGAGACGGGTAGATTATCCAAATGAGCCTACTATAATCACAAGGGTATTGATAAAGGCAGGAGAGTCAGAGTCGTATAGAAGGAAATGTGATGACAGAAGCAGAGTTGAGAGAGAGAGAGAGAGAGATACATTTGAAGATGCTACCTTTAATGGCTTTGAAGATGGAGGAAGAGGTCACAAGTCAAGGAACACAGAAAGCCTTTAGAAATTGAAAATGGCAAGAAAACGAAAAAAATTGTCCATAGGGGACTTTAAAAAGCTTCAACATGTTTCTGGGAATCTAGAAGACCACGTACATGCACATAACTGTGCAAGTTCCCAGGAAAGACTGAGAAGGTCCTACTCTCTCACCTCTGGCTAACCTGGAGGCTCTGTGCAAGCAGAGTGTAAAGGCTAATACAGAGCTGTAAACCACCTGCAGGAGCATTGAAGGCATGCCCCAGCACACAGAGCATTCAGCAAAGTTGGGGGATTCTACAGATATTAAAAAGATAAAAAAGTGAATCTGTAAATACCTCTGTACCAATAAATTCAACAACTTAGATGAAGGAAATCAATTCCCTGAAAGATATAAATTACCAAAGCTCACTCAAGAAGAAACAGAAAACCTGAGGTCCTGTACTTCTGAGGGAATTGAATTGGCAGTTAAAAACCTGCCAAAAATGAAAACCAGATGGTTTCATTGCTGGATTAGATTAAACATTTAAGGAAGAAATAATATCAATTCTCCACACTCTCATTCAGAAAATAGAATGGGAGAGAACACTTCCCAACATTCAAAAACCACACAAAGACATCACAAGAAAACCAAATTGAAGACCAAAATCTCTCATAATATAGAAGCAAAAATCTCCTAAAAAATATTAGCAAATTAAACTTTTGATATGTAATCACAACCAAGTTGGATTCATCCCAGAAATAAAAGGCTGCTTCAACATTTGAAAATCAATCAGTACCACAACTCACCATATTAACAGTGAAAATATATGATAAGAGAAAACATATGATCATATCAATAGATGAGGAAGACATTTAATAAAATTAAACATGCATTAATAATAAAAAGAAAACTCAGCAAACTAAGAATAAAAAGGAAGTTTATTAACTTCATAAAGGGCATCTATCACAACCTACAGCTAACATTGTGCTCAATGATAAGAAACTGAATGAATGCTTTCGCTAAGGAAGGATGTATGTTCTTGTCACTCCCATTCAACATCATACTGGAACCTAGCTAGTACAATCAGAAAAGGAAAAAGAAAGCATACAGATTTGAAAAGAAGAAATAAATGTTTCTATTCACAAACTGCATATTTGTGTAAAAAAATCCCTCAAATCTACAAAAAGCTCCTAGAATGAATAAGTTTAGCAAATTGTCAGGATACAACTTCCATATTTGAAATTTAATCATATTCCTACATAGCAGCAATGAACAATTGGAATTTGAAATACACACACACAAAAAATACCATTTAAAATTGCACTAAAATATAAGGAAATATTTAGGTAAAAACTAACAAATACTTGCAGGATCTGTATGCTAAAAACTACAAAATATTGATGAAAGAAATAAAAACATCTAAATAAATGGTGATATATTCCATGTTCATAGATTGAAAGACTCAGTATAATTAAGCTGTCAATTTACTGCAATTTTTTTTTTTCCCTGAGGAAGATTGTCCCTGAGCTAACATCTGTGCCAATCTTCCTCTATTTTGTATATGGGACGCTGCCACAGCATGGCCTGATGAGCTGTATGTAGGTCCACACCCGGGATCTGAAACTGTGAACCCCAGGCTACTGGAGTGGAGCACACGAACTTAACCACTACGCCACTAGGCTGGACCCAGTTTACTGCAATTTGATTTATCAATTCCATGTAATCTCACTGATAAACTCAAAAAGATTTCTTTGTAGCTATTGACAAACTTATTTTGACATTATATGGAGAGGCAGAAGACTTACAATATCAAAAACAATTCTGAAAAAGAACAGAGTTGGAGGACTCACATATCTAGTGTTAAGACATACTGTAAAGATATAGTAACTATTACAGCATGATATTGATGAAAAGATAGACAGATAGATCAGGGGTACAGAAGAAAGAACTCAGAAATAGACTCACACCAATACAATCAACCACTTTTGACAAAGGTTCAAAGACAATTCAATGGAGAAATGGTCATCTTTTCCACAAATGGTACTGGAATAGTGGACACACATATGCAAAAAAGTGAACCTTAACATATAGCTCATACTTTACACAAAAATTAACTCAAAATAGATTACAGACTTAAACATAAACATGAAGCTATCAAGTTTCTACAAGATAACATAGGATAAAATCTGTGTAATTTGGGATTTGAAAATTATTTGTTGAATACGACACCACAAGCACAAACCATAAAGAAAAAAAAACTTGATAAATTAGGATTCATCAAAATTAGAACTTTTTTCTGTGAAAGATACTGTTAAGAGAATGAAAATGCAATTCAAAGACTGTGAGAAATTATTTGCAAATCACATATCCGATAATAGATTGCCTTCAAAATATAGTAAGAACTCTTTAAGCTCAACACTTACAAAGCAACAGAAAATGAGAAAAAAATTCTGAACAGACATCTCACCAAACAAGGTACATGGATGGCAAATAAGCATATGAAAAGATGTTCAACAACGTTAGTCATTGGGAAACGGAAATTAAAACTACAATTGGATACAATTTCACACCTATAGAATGGCAAAACAAAATGAAACAACTACAGCAGCAATAACAACCTGACAATATCAAGGATGCAGGGCAAAAGGAACTCTCATTCATTGTCAAAAGCAATGCAAAGTGGTACAACCACTGTGAAAAATGGTTTGATATTTTCCTCATAAAGTTAAAAACATACACTCACTATTGAACCCAGCACTCTTACTCCTAGTTATATAGTTTATTCAAATGAACTAAAAAATTATATTCATACAAAAACTTATACAAGGATATTTATAGTAACTTTGTTAAAGATAGCCAAAAACTGGAAATAACTCAGATGTTCTTTAACAGGTGAATGGATAAACAAACCATGGCCAATCTATACGATGGAATACTACTCAGCAATATAAGGAACAAACTATTGGTTTATGCAATTGCATGGATAAATATTAAATGCATTTTGTTAAGTGAAGGAAGCCAGAGCCAGAGCATACATATCCTACAGTTCCATTTATAGGGCATTCTTGAAAAGTCAAACTATAAAGATGATAAACCTATCAGTGGTTGTCAGGGATTGGGGGTGACAGAGGAACTGATTACTTAGGGGCTACACAGGGGAGTTTCTGCAGTGATGAAACTGTGCTATATTGTACTGGACAGTAGGTACATAACTGTGTTTTTTAGAACTCTGCACAATAAAGAATAATTTTTATTGTATGCAAATTGAAAACAAATTCATCAAGATGCTGGGGGAATCTAGAATAAGGAGAATAGAAAATTGCCATTAGAAGCTAACAGCAACAATGATTATAGGCATATCCACTGAAAAAACTTTAATGAGAAACAGGGTATTTATACAGCCTTAAAATATCATCATCAAATATATATGAATTACTGTAGTGTGACTAACATGTATCCACAGATTCTTTGAAAATTCTTCCCTTCAGAAGGTGGAACTTAATTTCCCTTTTCTTGAGTGTGGGTTGGACTTAGTGAGTCACTTTTAATGAATTGAGTATGAAAAAGTAAAACCAGTAGCTATACTGGAGAAATCTGGCAGACAACAGCTTAACTAAGCTATCAAAATTAACATCACAAGGAGTATATCATGATTAAATCAAATATTCCCTGATGTGATGCACTGAGGGGGACACTTCACCTTTATAACATTCTTTCCCCAAGTCCATAAACTCTCTAAACATGAGAAAATATCAAAGAAATTCAAGTTGTGAGTCATTCTACAAAATAACTGACCTGTATTCATCAAAAGTGTCAAGATCGTGTAAGGCAATGAAAGATGGAGAAATTATTACAGATTGGAGGAGACTAAAGAAAGTAAATGCAATGTGGTAACTTGGATTGGATTCTGTACTAGAAAGAGGACATTAGTGGAAAAAAAATTGTGGAAAATCAAATAAAGTCTGTAATTTAGTTAATGTTAATTCTTAGTTTTGATAAATATACTACAGTCATGTAAGAAGTTAGCATTAGGGGACCTGGGTAAAGGGAATGCAAGATCTCTCTCTGATATCTTTGCAACTCATCTGTCAATAAAAAATAATTTCCAAATAAAAACTTTTAAAAAATATGTATAGCCCAGTCTCTTTTTTTCTAAAAAAATGCAAAACTAAAAACATGAGTTTATTTCTGTAAGCACAGAAAACGGTGTGGAAGTATACATATGGAAGACCATGAGCATCTCTATATTGTGTAACAATGCTATGAACATAAATTACTTTTCTATGAATAATATCTAGTAATCTTCTATATTTTTAATCTAAAATCTGTTAAGAATGAAAAGTCAAAATAATAGTTTACTGTATAGCATTGTGTTCAAAATCATTGCATCAGACTTAGATGTGAAAAAAAAGAATTAGATTTGAGACATTCCAGCTCCATCACTTATAACTTTAAGAAGGTTTCTAAAAAACTCTGTTTTATTAGTTATATGATCATAAGAATAGCACATTTGTCATTTAATGTTTATATATTCCTCTTAAGTTTACAATCATGTCACCAAGAGCTCCCATAAATAATCCTTCAATATATAACACTTATGTAATCATAACATTGAAAACACAGTTTATTGGGTTTCAGTTTTCAGGACCAGTAATCAGACAAAGCACATATGACTTAATTATAATAAAACTAAAACAGAATGTAATAGTAGGAATGGAAAAGTAGCATTGAGCTTGAGAAGAGTTGGGTATGCTGCTGAGGAGAGCGGACGTGAAAGGAAGTACAGAGGCACTGGTATTTCTCAGACAGTGAAGAGTCAGAAAATGCTGTCCAAAGATGATAGTCAGATATAAGGTTTAAGTGTATCATTTAAAGTTTTATAGGTTACTACAGTCATAACTAAGAAGCATTGGGATGAGAAGAGGGTGATGAAATGGTCCACATTTCTCATTTTTCATAGTAAGGTATTAGTAGATCACGCTCAAAGGTGAGACATTAAGAATTATGAGAGCCAGCCCTGATGGTCTAGTGGTTCAAGTTCTGCACTCCCACCCCTGTGGCCCGGGTTCATTTCCCGGTCTCAGAACCACACCACCCATCTGTCAGTTGCCGTGTGGGGTGGCAGCTTACAGAGAAAACTAGAAGGACTTACAACTGTGATATACAACCATTATGGGGCTTTGGGGAGAAGGAAAAAAAACAGGAAGATTGGCAACAGAAGTTAGCTCCAGGTGAATCCTTTATTTACGGAAAGACATTGAAGAAGGAAAGTGTTCTGATTCCTGGTTCCAGTGTCCTCATCAGCAGGTTCTGGCAGTGTCCACAGCGTCCCAAGGGCCTGGCTTCTCCAGTATGCATGGCCTCTGCAGCACAGGGTCCCTGCAGCGTGTGGCAGCCAGGAACACCCAATGGCTAGCAACTTCCCCAGCTTCATCTTCAGGTTTTGTAGAGGATTGTCTCCAATGAGACACCTCCCTGTGAACAGTTTTCCTTGGCACATGGAAGGTGGATTTCTAACAAGTTCCAGATAGATACCTGTCAATTAGGATCCAACCCTCAACTCTATACCACAAATTCAGCACATGGTGTGTTCTTATTGGATATCTGTGGAATGAGACATATAGTTAGGGCAAAACTATGTATTGGTGTGTTGGGTGGCCCCAGCGTACATCTGTTGTCCCAGCATAATTATTAGTAGCAGCTCTTCGCTTCCAAATTTATCCCATTGGGCAATTTACCATAGACTTTCTCTAATTTTACTTTTTGGTGAGAGTAGGTGGCATTTTTTGTTTGTGAAACTTTATTATGTGCCTGTATAATATACATGATGAGCTTTTGCTTTTTTTCCCCTACTAAAAGCTTTACTCCACCAAACACATGGATGATTTTGTGTTTAGTCCCCAATATTTTCCTGAAGCATCTAAGTTAAGCCACCTCACCCTCTATTCTGAAACGGCTGCAGGGGCTGGGAACTAACTGTGTATGTCTCCATAATCACACCTGCTCTCTCTCCAACCTTACCTCTCAGCTCATAATTTTATGAACATTGTATGCACCCAAAGGTCATTGTCTTTCTCTTTTTCCACACTTCTAATGCTTGCTAAAGAGTACTTTGGCAACTTCCCATCTCCCTAGAAAGGGCTGACAGACTGGCTTAGTGTTCCTTGCCTAACTGGATAATTCCAAAACCAGGAAAAACAGGCCTGAGTGGTTAGCCACGTGTTCTTTGGGGCAGAGGAGCATAGAAGCATGAAATGGAAATGTTGACTAGAAGGCAAAGGAAACAGAATAGGCAAGGAAGGGTAGAGGAAATGGGTGCAGAGAGTTATGGGATTAACGATGGGCCATGGTGTGGCACATAGTGGTTATGTATCAGGTAGCAGGGTTGAAACAGGGATAATCAGGTAAAAGTCAAGATAAATAATAAAGAAAACTCATAATGGGATATTCAGATGGTGGCCAGGTGATTCCCTTTGGTCATACGCAAGTCCTCTGAAGAGGCAGTATGTGGTAGAAAGAATTTAAGAAGCAAAGCTATGTTGTCTGTGTCAATGAGCACTTCCCACTACAGTTGCTGAAAATCTCTCTCCACATCTGACCATCGGGATAGAACAGTGCCCATAAAATAGTTCTATCACTTGTTGAGGATAGATGGTTGCCTCTGCACATTGAACCCTCACAAATTGCTCCAATTTATTTTAGTCAGGATGAACTGCCTCTTCTCTTATTTATATGCTACCCTGAATCCTTGAAGACAAATCAAAGTGGTAAAGATCGCAGACATTCTATTAGCTGTTTTGTGTTATAGTTTTCTATGGAAATTTGGTGAGGAACATAGTTTATGGCAGATCATGGGACAACCTTTTGAGACCATCTCTATCCAAAGGCTGAGTTAAATGATGTTGTTTGGAACGATGAAGGAGGATATGGGTGAAGTTAGGACCCTATCCCTCAGGTCCACTGATGACTTCGGTTGCCAGTTTTCCTCTGTTGATGATGGATTGTATTTGACAACATCCTAGGCAGGTCACCCAGTTTTGTGGAATTATGCAGAGCATAAATTCACCTATTTAGCACTGTCGTTCCCACCTTAAATAGTCAAAAGGAAAGAAAAGTTCTTTTTTATCAGAAGACATGGAATTCAATTATGGAAAATGAACGCACTTCATTCCAGTAGCAGCATATCTAGTCCATGCTCAGGATTGCCTCGGGTACAGAGTGTCAGTTAGCCACATGATGAGCTTGGGGGGGATAAACAAGTGAATCAGGCAGATCCCCACTCTTTGGCATTGATTGCCCGGTAGGAGCCAATCTGAGTATCAGATTTAGTTTAAAGACCAAGCATTATATGTATTGCAGCCAGAGAATGCTGCAGTCACCCCTTCAAACTCGTAGCTGGCTCAAAATATTTAAATGATATTTGCAGATTATACAGAAGCTGAAATTTATATAATGTACACTTGAAATTTACACAAGGTTATAAATCAACGTGACCTCAATAAAATACTTTAAAAACGTATATATTTAAATGAAATTTTCATCAACATTTTGGCTTGGTGTTTTCACCGACTCAGACAGGTAGTAATCCCTTCTGCCCAGTTAAGGGAGTTAGTGGGGGCATTTGTATAGCCAAAAGAATAGTGACAACAGGACCAGTAATTTTAAATCTTTGAAAATATTTATCCTGATAACTTAGATGTGTGTTGAAGAGTAAATGATACAAAAATAGATAACATGCATCAGATATACATATTGGGAGAAACCTCTACGTTTTTTTCCTTAAAATATTCAAAACATCTTACAAAAGGGTTTAAGATGACAAGTTCAGAAGCCCTCTCCCACCCGCTTCCAAAAAAAAAAAACTTAAAGAAGAGCAAAACTTTACTAACACAAATAAGAGCTCTGAACAGCATTTGAATTCCCATCACACCACACCTGGTAAGAATCAGTCTAGCACAGCATCATCCATCATGCTGGGGCTGTCAGTTTTGACATCCTTTAAGTCTACGTTGCGTGCTTAATGACTACATGACAGAAAATGTAAACAGACACCACATATACAGGTATGCGGTACGTACATGTGTCTGTATATTTGCATTTGAATATTTGGTGTAAAAACGCACCCAAAAAATTATAGCACGCAAAACTGCCCATTAAAACACACACATGCACATGTGCATGCCTGCCCCTAACAACAACAATCAAAACAAAAAACAAAAAAACAAGCAATTTCTTACATAAAAACACAAAGCCCATTTTAATTAATTTACCCATTTCAAAAGGAAGTAGATCAAGAAACAGATATCAATGTGTGCTCATCAATGGATAGATTATAGTCTTATTAGATATTCCCTTTGCCCTCCACTGTGTCACATCAAATCGTAGCTTACTAATAGGGATTCAAGAGTAGTTGGTGTGCCCAGCACAAGCCCTGTATTAATAATTCATCAGGCCAAAAAAAAAATGATGGTGAAGTACTTGAATATTTGAAAGCCCATGTGCATTTTCGGTTCAAACAACAACGCAACAAACTCAGATCTCAAGTTTATTATTAGCAGATTGCTTGCTTTTAATTGACTATAGGAGAATTTTTATTCTTCCAACGGCTTGTTTAATATCCTTGTCGCACACCAGGACCATTCAGTTTAGCAATTTTTCTCATATTCCAGAAAAAGACATCATTTGATGTTTTGCAAAGTGCCTATTTTGGGGGATTAGCAATAACATATTTATAATTGTGAAAGTCTCCAATTCCCTCCCCCCCACTCTGCAGCATCCCCGCCCTCCACTCAGGGGTGCAGATGTAAGGAAACGTGGAATGTTAAATACAGAATAACAAAAATAAAAATGCGGACTTGAAAACCCCAAATTGTGTCATTCATCAAAACCCACAGAATCTGCTTTGCTGCTAATACATTGTTAGGAACCCCAAAACGTAAGGTAAATAAGATGACTATTTCATTTTTGTATTAATTTTCTCATCTTTAACTTAGTAGATTTGCAAGTGCAACAGCTTTTGTAAAACTGAATCATGGCATGAAATATAGTATTCAGATTTCTTAAAATAGTCTCAGAATGTCAGATTCATTTAATAGTAAAACTCTGACAATTTAAAAAACATTGGCAATGCAAAAGGAAATTTATGTATACACACACGCACACGCACACACACACATTCACACATTTCTATATGCGGGGGGAGGTTTTCATTTCTATTTATTTTCTTAAGTTGCCAAGCCAGAATGACAGTGATGGACTTCACTATTAATTGTGCGTCATCAAATTATCTGTCTCAGGAAGGATTTCTCAAGGTTCGGTGATGACCAGCACTCCTGGCCAGGCCTCTGATTTCGTCTACGCTCTGTCAGGGCTCAACATGCACACAGCATACGACAAGAACAAATATTCCTCCTCCCTCAAATCCCAACATCAAGGAATATTTATAGGTAGACAGACACAAATGATAAAAGATTCCCTCAACTTTCTCTTCATACTTAAAATAATTAAGATAACAGTAGGTAAAAGTGGTAAAAAACAAAATGGGGTCTATGTAAAAGTGAATCTGTAACCAGACATCTTTAGAAGTGGTATATAAGTTTGCATTTTATTTTTCTTTTATATGTGAGCAAATATTTAATTTCCAGAAGAATGATTATGTATGTTAGGGATCTAACTTAAACAAAATCTAACAACAAAATTTTGCTCTCAAATAGTTAATATCTTTTGTTCCCCTGAGAGTGTTATCTTATTTTGCTTTTTCAGAAACCATAGAAATGGCATTTGGTTAGGTAACTATTTGAAAGTAAATAATTCCACAGGAGGGCCAACCTACTGCCAACGCCCCCATTAATTCAAAGCCTAGTTTCTTAGTTTGAATCTTTCTCATTACCTCATTACTTAATCTAACAACGGCGACTTGCCAGAGAGAACCCCTTCCCCCAAAAAGGGCATCTTTCAATTTTCATTTAAAACAACAGAATGTATTACAAGTTAGATATTCACAAGGAAACTTCGCTGAAGAAGGGGAACAGCACGCATCTGGCCCTAGGAGCTGTTCTTTCAAAGGTTATCGGCAATTATTGCTTTCAAAGCCGAGTTTTCACTGCATTTCAGATGCCAAAATATACTTCATACAGTATTAATAAAGGGTTACACCAGAATTAATGAAAAAGTTCCATGTTCACATATGATAAATAAGTACCTAATTAAAGGCATGGTTAAGCCAGAGGCACAGATATTGTCTTTTATATTAATATCTATTATACTTCTTTAGCGTTTACTGTGAGCCTCTTCAACTGACTGATGCCTGAAGGGAGAACTAACAAATCGCTCAGCTGGTGGCTGGCACTGGTCTTGAAGAAAGCTGGTAAGGAACACTTTGCAGTCTTTCAGAGTCTCTCCACCAGCTGTCACCAGCTATGGGTGCTGAAAAGATCCTGTCACTTCATCCAAAGGGATTTACTTGGTCAGAAGGAAAATTTAAATACAAAGCATGCAGTGAAGAAGTTAGCGAAAAGGATTATGAGCATACAAGGGCACATGTGTATACGACACTAATACATCTTTAGGAAATTTCAGATCCCCAAAGCCAGGATTACTGCCGGGGCCAGAGTGGTAGACGAATGCAGGGACCTTTACCACCGGAGGTATTATCTTCCAACTATTCAATTCAACTTTATAGGTCTTTCATCAAGGCCGTTAAAGAAAAAGAAAAGAAAAGAAAACTCCCATCTCTTCAATGCAGAGCTAAGAAAACACATTCCGGTTCTAATATTGTTGGGAATCACCTGCATGCAAAATACCCTGTTGCCTTGGGTACATGGTCTAATTTTCCTGCCCTTGTCCAAATTTACCAATGTGATGCATCTGATCGGTTAAGGATAGTAAAGCAAATCAAAGCGTGAGACACTTTAGATTCACTAACCTGCTTGACAAGAGACTCAGGGGCACGTCTGAAACTAGAGGGGAGGTCGCTGAAATGTCCATAGCCAGGACGCTTGGGGAGGCGGTGGTGGGAACCCAGCTCCTTTTGCAGGATGGAAAAGATAAAGTCCTTGCCATTAGTAATGGAGTGGGGGGAAAAGTCTACCTAATTGGCTAAGGAAAAGGTAATTTTATTTAACGAAAAAGAAAAGAGCACACTTCAAATGTGAGCACCCAACTTTAAAAATGCCTATTTCCTTGCGCCATTGGCAAGGCAGTCAGATCCAATTCACAATAGCAGCTTGTGGCTTGGTCATTGTCTACCCTTCAGAGGAGACTCATACAGCCTCTGGACTATCCTGTTAGACGGTCCAGGATGGTAGAAGGAGAATTATGTAGAGGCAGTTACATAAGGCCGGATCTCGGCACAACAGCGGCGGGGGGGCTCTCACCCAAGGTGTGGTTTACGTACTTAAGCCTGGTTTGGCCTCAAGACACGTGGTCAAAGAATTTTTAAGGGTGTAAGATTCAGAGGGGAAGACAACCTTACAGTAGTGATAGAAGTGATGGAATATGGAACACAAGAGAGACTTTCACAGATGGCAAGAAAATTCCCACTCCCAAAGATAGTAGACCGAGAAGAGAGAAGATCCGATGTAAGATTGCTTTGTGCAGATTTTAGGAGAAATTTGTCAGAAGCTATGATTAGAAGCATTTGTAAAAAAGGAGCAAGCTGTTCAGAAGTGCAGCACCAGTTGAAGAATCTGCCTTTAGATGTCACTACAGCCTCACTGCTGCATTGCCCAAATTCCCATGAAGGATTAGAAGAGTTGGACTCCAGCTCGTATAGGCTGTAGACAGTTCCAGGAGATGCTGTATATTATTATCTAAATTTCTTCACAGAGGCTATCAGGCAGTGGTCCCAGCAAAGCTGATTAGGGAAGCAGCTTGCCTCTGCCACTGCCTTTATGCCAGCCCCAAGCTGCCTTCCACAGTCACCTTATTCACTGTGGGGACAGGCCCCAAGCAAGACTGTAACACAGCAAACGCAAATGAGATGCACCCTCCCCCACCTAACGGGGAGAGCTGTAACACAGAACAGCTTCGTGTGCACCCAGAGTGGTCAATGCGCCCTCCCTGCCTCTGAGAGGCTTCATTCTAATACATTCATTTAAAACTAATATTTCCTATTTAGGAATATGCCCTTTGTTTTGTTTTGTTTTTGTTTTTATCCTAGATAAGAGGAAAAATATACATATACATACCCAAACGACACATTTAAGAAATAATACAGC
This sequence comes from Diceros bicornis minor, assembly GCF_020826845.1. Taxonomy (NCBI): domain Eukaryota; kingdom Metazoa; phylum Chordata; class Mammalia; order Perissodactyla; family Rhinocerotidae; genus Diceros; species Diceros bicornis. The sequence continues at coordinate 10,315,048 of NC_080779.1, read as the reverse complement.
AGCATTTTAAGATTCTTACAAACCGAAATTAGTACTATTTCCTAAACTCACAGCAGTTTCTTAGGAAAAAATAGGCCAACAGAAATTTGACCACCTCCTCTCAGCCTTATTTTGCCTCCTTAAACTAGGCATTTCTTTCTGTGGCAATGCGACATTTGGGCTTGAATTACTTTTCCAAAGGGAGGCATGGCAAATGCTCGCAGTTTAAGAGCCATGTATCCAAGAAAGTCCAACTAACTATTAGAGCAAAAACGAACTCTGATAACTGGCATCCAATCTCAAATCTGGGAAAAACTTAGACAAATCAAATATCCAGTGAAAACATTACCAAATGCTGCACAACGCAACTGCCTATACATTTCTAATCAGTATTCATTTCCTGTCCTTAAAATAAACAGAAAACAGATTTCTCCGTTTTCCCTAAAATCAATCTTTTGCAGTATCTGTCAGTTGCTCTCTCCCAATTAGTATTCTACATTCATTTATTTTCGTCGTCAGTTAATTTTTTTAACATACCTTGGCACGAGTGTTTCATTCAATACTTGTAAATGAAATGACAGACTAACGCTGTGCTCCTTAAGGCCGCCAAACTTGTAACTTTGTTAATGAATTGAGATGAATCAAAGATACCTTATTAATTATTGCTTGCCTGGTAGGTAAAGCTGTGGCTTTTCACCTCACTGGCCCAGAAAACAAGATTGCCTTTGGCCATGTCCAAGGGGCTCATTAAGGCATCTCTGGGGAATGGGAAGAAATTGTTAGAGAAAAGCAACGGTCAGTGCCTCTCCCGGGGAGACCCAGCAGGGAAAGGAAGCCCTTATCACGGAGAACTAACAAGGCTGTGTGTACTACACCTGTAATCAAACTGATCTGGAAGTGCCTGGAGACCAATGGGCTCTCTCTGTGATTTGGGAAGTTATCTGAAAATGCTGAATCCAATCCATAATTGATGTGTGCACGCAATTATAATCCTCCAGATAGCTAAAAAATGTTGTAGTTGCAAGCCTCAAGGAGTGGTAAACTTTAACATGAGTGGCATAAACTAAGATATTTGATACAATAAAAGAGGAAACTATTTTGTTTCCTGCATTGGCAGCAGGAAGGTAATCGAATATATGCCTGTTTTTCTTAATGAGTGTAATTATATCCAGCTTTTTGATAGCTAGTAGACTAGGATATAGGCATTATTGTTAGAAATATATTTCATGGCATTTATATTGCACATATTTCTATACGTACATAATTTCTATCGTGCGTAGACTTGCAAGGTTTCTTCTAAGTGAAGTGAACCATTAGACATGGGCATTCATTTGAAACAGAGACATGCTCCTGCAGGTTTGGAAGGATTGGGGATTGGGAATTCTGGCAATGGACTCATAATTACTACATACTTCATTCACTCACTTATTGTATTAAAAATATTTGTTAAACTTTCAAAATGGCAGGTCCCCCAAGACGGTTCTGTAATGAGGCTGTAAAGTCCATCGGTTGATATGTTGGGTGCACCAATGTGGTCAGTCAACAGCGTTTATTGATTGCTCGCTGTGGACCGAATGCTAGGCTGGGCCAACCTGCTCACGTGCAGCATGAATTGGTATTGGATGTCAATGAAAAGGAAGCCCTGAAATGTCACGGGTGCATTTTGCTGGGGCTGTCACTCTACTGAATATCTCTCTGAACGCAACAGACCAAAGACATAGGGAAAGAGAAGACCTGGCTCTCTACGCATATTGCTATGTATATAAATTTTCCTTAAGGCAAAGCCTTCCGACTTTCTTTCTCAAGGTCAGTGAAGAATAAATACTCTGAATGGCGAAGATGCTCGGAAACATGGTGGTTAGCTGCAGGGCAGGCCTAGAAAAGTTTCTGGTTTATTCAGCCCAGACTGGAATTGGTTCTTGATTTTCAAACATTTCTTGTCAATATAATGGGAGAAAAATACAGCATGGTTATAGATTAAAAATACAGAAACCCAAGGCTTTCTCATTATTAAAGCATATTCCTAAATATTTACACATTTGATTAAATAAAAGTTTATATATTTATTTTGGCAATTGAGTTTTGAGTTCAAAATGAAAACAGAACCCTTAAATTTAAATTACTAAGAGATCTAAAACAGTCCTATCAGTCGATAAATGTCAAGATAATTTTTATTTTTTTATTTCACTCCTTAAATACTACTTATCATTTGAAATTAATACCTAACCATATTAGCTTACAAAAAAGTATACAAAGTTGGAATAGATAGGATAAGTTGTATTTATTTATTTTTATTTTTTATTTTTTTTATATTAGCATGGATTTTACTGGTCAGCTTTACGTTATGCAATCGCCGCCTCAGCATGGCTGGAGAAAAGGTGCGTTGGTGCGCGCCGGGGATCCGAACCCAGGCCGCCAGCAGCGGAGCGAGTGCATGTAACCACTAAGCCACGGGCCGGCCCTCAGTTATATTTATAACACATGTAGATCTACCAAATCACTTTTCAAATCCTGAGTTTAGAATTTCTTGTAGCATTTCAGAAGGTAGCCAAAAAGAAAAAATGAGGAAAATTAACTTGATTACTTTTTTCAAAAATATCTGAGCTTGTGAACAAACTATAATGGTGAGAGTTGAAATCTATTCAAGCTTTTCAATTAAAATACGTAGATCTTCTCATTCCATCAGTCTGACAAGCTTAATAAAATAATAAAAAATATTTAATAAGAGATTTGGAAGTATAAAACACATTTAAGATAGGACCTATTCCACACAAAATCAAAATATAAAATACACTTGAGTTAACTTCTGGTTAATCCATAATTCATATAAAATAAAATTCATGCTACTTTTTAGAAATTTGCATACATCATTGATCTTCAGTGTTTTTTCTTTTGGGGGGGGAGGAAGATCAGCCCTGAGCTAACATCCGTGCTAATAATCCTCCTCTTTTTGCTGAGGAAGACGGGCTCTGAGCTAACATCTATTGCCAATCCTCCTACTTTTTTCTCCCCCCCAAAGCCCCAGTAGATAGTTGTATGTCATAGTTGCACATCCTTCTAGTTGCTGTATGTGGGACGCGGCCTCAGCGTGGCCGCAGAAGTGGTGTGTCGGTGCCCGCCGGGATCCGAACCCAGGTCACCAGTAGCAGAGCGCGCGCACTTAACTGCTAAGCCACTGGGCTGGTCCCTCAATGTTTTTTTATTTTTTATTTTTTTATGTCCTCTAAGGAGACTTTTTAGGTATTTTATTTCTAATTCTCCTCTCCCCATGACATTTGGTTAGCAAAGATATACTGTGTATCTGTTGATGCACTGTGGCCCTATAGAGAGCCATAAACCATTAGGATATCTGAGATTTTCTTTCCACCCCCCCAAGAATCAATTTTACCCCCTTGGGGGCGATATTGCCCCTGTTGAGAATAGATGGGTCTATGCTAATTCTTAATTCCAGACAGGGTATGAATATGACTTCCGTAATTATCTCGTCTCTTCCTCTTATCAATACATCATTGCTAAGTGATAAGCAGAGAAACTTGAAAAAATGTCTTTGAAGATCTCAGAGGGGAGAGTGGCATGGAAGATCATGTACCATATGCGTGTTCACTCTCGCTGTTGTCAAGTGCAGAGTCTAACAAGAGCACCTCTGACTCGACTATGCCCGTGTATACCGCCCATACATTGTAGCAACAATGTACATTCGCAGCCGGAACAAACACCCACCCACCGCCCTCCCCGCTGGTCGGTTGACCCGCAGGCTGCTCTCTGAAGCCAAGCAGGTGAGGAGCGAGCCGTGCGAGCGCTTTTGATGTTGCCAGCTCCCATTTGCCACCCAACTTTTTTCCCTTCCAAAACCTCTTAGCAAACTTCAAAGCCTCCTTGCTTCTTGCCTTAATCCAGTGCACTGAGACCTCTAGTTCAAAGACCTTTCCTTAAACCCTCTTCTTAAACTGCAACCCAAACTTTTTTCCTTTCCTTTCCACAAAGTAGCAATTACAGCTCCGTTGCGTGGCGATTGGGCTCGGCCGATCCGCTCCTGCTATTAATTAATCTCACAAAGGGGGCTCATTTCCTGGCATTCAAATTGACAAGAGACCAGAGAACAGAAAACCCTTTCAAGCAGTTCCAGCTCACCGAGGGGAAAAGGTATCGGAGGAGAGAGCCCCACAGTATTGGAGGTGGAGGGCACATTTGATACTCCCTGTACATTCTGCCGATTGAATGATTTTTGTTCAGGGAGAGCTCTTTACTAATCTTTTACCTGCAAAGGCTTAAACAGAAGGCAATGCAGCACAAATGTAGCTAAATTTTGACAGAGAAGATTTACAGGAGCCGCTTTCCGAGCTCAGCCTAGCGAATGCATCTTCTTGAGCATTACACTTCACTTGAAACAGAAAGTGTTCCCTTCCCTCCCACAGAAAAGCCCTTGGAAGAGAGGAGATGAAGAAAGGCAAGAAAGCAGCATAACAGACAAGAGATTAAAGCTTTTTATTCAGTATCTCTTTCGTATTCAAATTGTGCTAAGGGCTCTGTGAAAGTTAGAAGCGAGCTTGTTCAGGAGGGCTTCTAAAGTGTGTACATGGATTTCATGGGAATAGAAAAGAAGCCACAGCCTGGGTAATGAAAGAAAGATAAGATGTCCTCTATAAAACAACTCAAGAGTGGTTCAATTACTTCAGCAAACCATCAAGGAAAGCTTTGAAGATTTGAGAAAACACTGTTAAAATTTAACAAAAAACTTATGTTGCAGGTTTTGTACCAATAAATGTTTGTATACCCTGCCAATTGCTTGAGCTATATTTTCCCTACATTAATATTGTTTACTTCTTTGGTTTGGGGGTGGAGGGAACCAGTGCATTTTGATAATACCAGCTATAGAAAAGGACGGTCCTCTATGAAAAAGAAAAAAAGAGAAAGAATTGACTCAATCATTTGGAGTCAATGCTTCAAAAAACCAGGTGTCTTTGATTTAAAAAAATACACTTGTGAATCAGAGGTCCCTCATGCAGTCTTAGTTAACATTGGGTGGTTGTGTTTTAACACAGATTTGATACATACAATGAAACCAAATGTTGTCAGTGAAAAGTGCTTACTAGAGAAAAGGATTTTTTTACATACCTACATTTGTAAGGTTGAAAATACTTTTATTAAACTAAAGCAAAAGGCTTCTACTTGTGTATGGAACAAGATAAGGAGCCTTAAATATCGTTCAGGGAGAAAGCTAACCTGTTATGGCCTCCAAAATTCTTCAAACCCAAGCCACACTGAGCAGGGCATTCTCATCCAGTTTAGAGAGTAGATGGATTCTTTAGGCAGAAGACGTGTGAGTCTTCAAAAATACCCGCTTCTTTTTTGCTAAAATGGACAGTTGCCTCATTTGGTATTCAAACACCCTGGGATCTTATCTGTCTTGTGATACTGAATCATCTTTGGACCTCTTTAGGATTTCATTCTTTCTTTTTTTGTTCCTGGTGGCTTCTTTTTCTGTGTATATATGGACTTTTCTTCATATCTCCAATTAGAAATGCAATAAAACTTCAGTTCATGGAAAATTCTTTTAAAGAATTTTCAAAAAGCATTCTAAAGAACTTAAAAAGTGCGTACTGTACCCCCTTCTTAAAGTTTCTTCTGAAAAAATAGTAAAAATCAGCTTGAACACTGATCTCTACATGCAGTTCAAAGAGATTAATACAGAAATTCTGATTTTTTGATTAAAGGCTTTTTTAAAAAGGTGAATTAAAAATTATCTCACAGCACCTAGCAAATGTTTTCAGTTCGGTTAGGGCAGGGATTCTGACTCTGCCAAATGCAATAAATTTTGTGCAATTGAAGTCCATACTGCAGAACCGAATGCATTGCTCAAGTCTGTGCAATGCACATATGAACAAATTCAAGTTTTATGTTTTGCACAATTGGGACTATTTTTTAAAAATATTACCCAAATGGATAAAAATCTTATCCAGTGTCTCTAAAAGGGATCTACATTTAGTTTTATGTCTTTACAAAAAAATGCCTTCTACAAAAACACAGCCAATTTGATCACCAACTGTTAACTTAAAAAATAAAGGTAGCAAATTTAATTTAAAAAGGAAAACAGTAGCTTTATGATAAAGATACCCTTGAGTAATTAGAAACCTTGGAAACCAGGAAGTCCCTCTGGCCCATGACCCCAGCTGAGTCCTACATAGTATCGAAGTCGCCGGAGTGGGAACAGGTGGTGGTCTGCAGGTGGCAGGGGGCACAAAGGTCCTCCGCACTGGTTGCAGGGCTTGTTGCTCTGTGGTTAGACCATGGCTTCACTACTGCCATTGTGTGTTTCCCCTGGCAGAAACCTTAGCCTTCCCAAGTACTCAGAACCACCTTTGGAGTGTGATTCTGAAGACAGATGCAGTAGACGCTGGAGGCGGAGGCAGCAGCCAGGAGCACTTAGCACCTCGTGTTATTGAGTCCATTTTCTGGACAGTGAACGGCACACACTTTACAGAAGCCTATCTCCAATGCCCTGGAAATGTGTGTCTGAGTTTACATAGGGAGATGTAGTAAGAGAAGAGAAGGATCTGGAAACAGAGACAGAGATGTACAAAAGAGAGGCACAGAGATCAAAAAAGAGAGAGCAGAAACAGAAGGAAGTCCAAGATTTTTTCTCTGCATGTTTATCCCTTTGCTTAGACTTGGTCTCCTCTCCAAGACAGGAGCCCCTGCATCGCTGGCTTTGTTAGCACCACCTCAGCGTTAACCAGTGTTCATAGGCAAGCACGGAAGACTTGTCAAAAAAAATTCTAAGCAGCCCTCAATAAAGAACATACTTATAGGGTTGAAAAATATACTTTTTGGTGATACTTATATATGAAAAGTGTTTCAGAAAAAAATTAGATGCAGTGTTTTATATTTTTACAATCGTCATATGGTTGTAAACCCAATGAGTTTTAAATGTGAAACCTTCCTTGCAACTTTAATACACTAACAAAGGTGCATTATTGTCAATACATGTTGTGAATGCATTCACAACATCCGGACATAAGTATTACATTCCATTCGCCAGTCTCCATAATCAATATTAAATGCTGCATGATCAAATCCACTGCAGTCCTCAGTATCCTACACAGGGAGGACGAAAGCGAAAGAAATGGCTGGGCTGTGATCCAGCGCTGCAGTAGCCATGGAAGATAAGCATCAAAAAGTAACTCGAGAAGATAGGGTAATATATTTTCCCTCTGAGAAATCAAGCTGTAATTAGATTGTACAATGAATTAAGGAATTCGCAAAATCTTCTGTGCAAGAATAAAATAAAATTAGCTTTAAATATTACTTATCATAGGCCCATCTTTTAGCTTATGCATTTAGGGAAAAAACCCAGGGTCAGAGAACGTAAATAATAGTGCTCCCAGGGACTGTATCTCTGGACCTTGAGTTCTAAGAAGGTACCGTCGCTTGTTAAGAAACATACCCCCTATTTCTTTTTGTACTGCTTAGTTTTCTGCAAAATTCTCGCTCTCTGTCTCTCCTGCTGTTTCTTCATCTCTATCCCTGTCTCTCTCTTTCTCTCTCTCTCTCTCTCTCTCACACACACACACACACACACTACTATCTGAGGAAAGAAACTATGCAATACAGGTATTTTTGCCCATTAAATTATTTTAATTTTCCTCCTGATTAAACTTAAATATACCCCAATCTGTTCACATATTATTAATAGAACCAAAAATGCAGTGATATGGAATATTTAAATCTGTAGAGCATTTCCCCACAAATATGGAAGGATTTAAATTTGAAAGGCCTTTATCATATTACTGAATAAATAAGTGATATCCTGAGTTGGTTTTTAAAGGAAATATCTAACTTCATTGTTTATGAGAAGTCTATTTTAAGAACTAAATTGATACTAGACTCTGCTTATTAAATCTTTAGAATACGCATTACTTATTTTTTCAAAGTAAGATTACATGTTTAAATCAATTAACGTAAAATGTAGTAGAAATTCTCAATTTATTCTTAGAGTAGAATGGATATATTATAAAGAAAAAGATAAACATTAAAAGGAGACTGCAGTAGAAGTTTTTCTCCTAGAAACAAAAATAATTAAATTTTATTCCTTTCTTAAATAAGTAGCTATTACAACCTGAATTGCACAACACTCTTCTGTGTAGGTATTAAAGAAGTAAGAAAAATAACAGTACTAAGACATCCTAATGGATATCCTTAGATCTTCAGATCACATGGGTACAATCTTGTTCATTGTTAGGAAAGCCTTAGTTTTTAAAAGACAAAATCATATTATTCAAGTTCATTAAAACAAGAATCACTCTGAAGCATTCCTAATTTCTTTAGGACTTACAAAGGGGATTGAAAGGGAACCTAAGCCGTTTACAGTTGTTAAAAGAGCATAATAGATGCTACAGCAAGTGTCTTGAAGTTTTTATGGTTAATTTATTGATGAATTCAGATTCAGTTTGATTGTATCCTTATAAGCTTGGAGTGAATTCGATTTTTGGAGGGACGTCTTGCTGAGAAGTCTCTAAAACACATGTCAACGCATCCTGTAATGTGAAAGGACACTCGTCCTTTCTATTCTTAACACGAGGATGAGGCTGGGGGTAAAAATTTCTCATTGAAATACGGTTATAGTGTAAAGATCACCAGGAAAGTAAACTCAACCTTGAACAAACATTTGCGACCAAAGGTCCTGGAAGCCCTGCCCCCATCACTCCCTCAAGAACGTAAGCGTTGTGACTGCAGAGGGTTCGTCTTTGCACCACAGATTTACTGGAGCATAGAAGAATGCCTGGACATAGCAGATATCAATAATTATTTGACATGTAAAATCTAAAGGGTGTGTCAACCCACATAGACAGGTTTGTCTGTTTCAGCTAATGTGACTGATAAGTCAAGTGAGACTAACATGTCATATTTTCCTCTCCTTTCCAGGTGGCTTCACTAACCAGATTGGTTTAAATAATTTCTTCAAGGAAATACTGATTTAGGAAATGATAGCAAGAATAACTCAATTCCTTATCTTCTCGCTGGGCTATGGAAGCCCATCATGGCTAAAACATTCTTCTGGCCAAGGATGTAGTATTGCGACAGAATGCACATCTTGGTTTTGGTCTGGGAGATCCCAGAGCTTCATTTCAAACCATAGTGCTTTCTCCTTCACAGAAAACTCACAAAAATAATCAAGGTCTGAAGTAAGGAAAACGGAAGCACACTGCATTTCTCATGCCCTTGGAACTACAGAGAGGAAGCTTTTATCACATATGTAGGATGGCATGTTGACACCAACTTCCTAAAGCAAAGGCAGCCTTAGCACAGGCACCACAGAAAATATTGGTGAATCTGGGCCTACCCCTGAGATCTGACATGGGTCGGTATCTTATGTATCTAAACAAATATGTTCAGAAATCTGATTTTCCAATAAGTCAGGAGAGTGAGCTCAGGAATCTGTGTTAGATCTACCTATGTGTCCTTATCCTATACGAGAGTGAAGGTTAGTACACAGATATCCTGACAGGCGCTTTGGCCTCTCATTTGACCCCTCACTTGTGATTCTATGGGGGTAACAAAATAAAACATTAAATAAAAATTTCTTTAACATTTTTACAAAGGTTTTATGTAGCTTAAGATTTAGTTGGATCAGTTATAAAAATTAAAATTTCTAGTGTAAAATAGAAAATGATACACTTCAAAAGTATTTTTGCCATGATTTATTAAGGGAAGCGAAAGGCTGCTTAATAGAACCTTTACCTTTTTATTGAATGTTATCACCGAATAGACACAGCTTTTATAGACACAGCCTTTTGCATTTAAATACCAGAAGACTCGAAGGAATAGGATGATTAAGGTCATAGTAACAATACAAAAAAAAATCTATATTTTTATATACCAAATTTGGTTTCTCTGAATGTTATAAAGTTTTCATAATTTTTTTTCATTACTAACCAAGTTTGTTATATTTTTAAAATTTGCGAACGGTTAAATACATTTTAGTTAATCTTTAAGCATAGAAACCTTGTGTTACCATTTCCTACTTTATAAGAGATATAAGCAAATATGAAACGGGAATTTTCAAGTCGAGTTTTTCGTATATTTCCAACTATCATTTCTAAAATGGAGATCTGCATGGACCAATGCTCAGTTTCCACATTGATATAGATAATTCTGGTTCAGTAAAAGTTAATTTGAAAGTTTCAAAGGGGAGATATTTCAAAGTGCTTGCAAAAGAAAACTGGGAGAAAAGCAAATGTTAAGTTATTCAAGAAATTAGTAAAAAGTATCACTATGGAAACTCTTATTCATCTGTGTTCCTTTAAGCAAGGAACAGAGGGAACTGTGTCCCCACACAGTCACCTTCTGAACACCTGGGCCGTGTGCTATAAGTTTTGAATGCAGGTGTGGTGGTCCAGGGGCCTTTGGTTTTCAACTTGTTACCCATCGTTTCTCTTATCTTCTGTAATACTTCCCATTAGAATGTGAAATCCTCGACTCCTCTTTTAATGGCATTTATTTATTTTTTTTTTAATTTTTTTTTGTGTGTGTGTGAGGAAGACCTGCTCTGAGCTAACATCTATTGCCAATCCTCCTCCTTTTTCCCCCCAAAGCCCCAGTAGATTGTTGTATGTCATAGTTGCACATCCTTCTAGTTGCTGTATGTGGGACGCGGCCTCAGCATGGCCGGAGAAGCGGTGTGTCGGTGCGCGCCTGGGATCCGAACCCGGGCCACCAGCAGCGGAGCGCGCGCACTTAACCGCTAAGCCACCAGGCCGGCCCCTAATGGTATTTAAAAGACATATATGGATTGAAAAGTTACTCCAGTTCTAGAATGAGCATTGGCACTTTAAGTTAAATTTAATAGTGGCTCTATGATTGTGTGTGGTGGTTGAAGGATACCAAAGAGGCGCTGTTTTACTACTGGTTCACTGCCTTTAATGCTGTTATTTATTACTTGGAAAACATGTTTTTGTCATATATATGTGTTTTGGGGAAAAAAATGGCTGCTATTTCATGGTATTGTGATTTACACAGATAGTATAATTCCAATATAAACTCATATACGTTCTTTAACTTGATCAACCATTGCACTGATCTCTGGCAATTTAAATTATTTGTTTTTGGAGAAAATATTTATTGTCTTAAACATCTGAAAGTGTTCATTAAGTAAAGAGAGCTCTGTCCTGATGTGGATGTCTATCAGCTGTGCTAGCTTGAGGATGGAGAACGCGAGGAAGGAAAAGTATAGATGGGGAGGAGAGAAAAAGAGACTGAGTGCAGAGAAAGTAAATGGGCAGGAGAGATTTAACCTCAGGGACAAGCATAGTCCGGGTTGACACCAGGAATGGGTTGTATTTTCTTGGAAGGATTGTCTTCTGTTTTTGGATGTAGACCACAGATCTGTAATCCAAGGGCAGCTGAGGCCTCTGAAACAGCCAAGCTGCCTGCTTACAGGGTAAAGAGGGCCATATGGGCACCTGGGTGCCACTCAGCTCCCTAAAGCCCCCAAGTGTGGGTGTTTGTTTCTTACCTCTATTGTCTAAAGGACCCAATTTTTAATGTTTATGTTTGGAAAGTATGAAAAATGTATGTTATCTATAAAGTTCGAATACTTATCTTGGAGTATTTGGAAGTCTTATAATTTATAGATTACTCAAAATTTCTAATTTACTTGATGAGTCATATCCTGCTGACAAACGAGAGAAGATTAAATAGTCCCACAGCACGAAGATGAGCAAAGACATGGGGAGTCTGTGGGTCAAGGAAGATCCAAGAGCAGAACTCGGCAAAGAGGTGGTGCTGAGGACAGAGACAGGGCTGGACACACACAAAGTATTCAAACTAGCCTCACCATGGTTGACAAGTGCTGTAGATCCCTACGTGGGATCCAAACCCTTGAACCTGGGCTGCTGAAGTGAGCGTGCCAAACTTAACCACTACCCAACAGGGCTGGCTCTCTTTTTTTTCTTTCTTTCTTAAAGCTGTATACATCAAATAAATCTATTGGTTGATTGGACCAATAGCCAGCCGTGGTGGTCTAGTGGTTAAGATTGGGTGCTCTCACCACCACAGGGCCAGGATCCGTTTTCAGTCAGGGAACCACACCACCCATCTGTTGGTTGTCATACTATGGTGGTTACATGTTGCTGTGATGCTGAAAGCTATGCCACCGGTATTTCAAATACCAGTAGGGTCACACAGGATTATCCATGGTGGACAGGTTTCAGCAGAGCTTCCAGACTAAGACAGACTAGGAAGAAGGACCTGGTCACCCGCTTCCAAAAAAAGTGGCCATGAAAACCCTATGAAGAGCGGCAGAGCATTGTCTGATGTAGCGCCAGAAGGTGAGACAATGGCGTGAAAGACCTGGCAGGGTTCCGCTCTGCTGTCCACAGGGTTGCTAGGAGTTGGAATCAACTCGATGGCACCAACAATGACAATTGGACCAATTCCCCTCTGCCTTCTTTTGCAGCCAATACTTAGGTGGACTAATGCACACAAAACATTCTGTTTTCTAAACTTGGAGCTCTATTGTACTTTGTAGTAACTATGTGAGGTGTGTTTTCTTTCTCAAATACTTTGGTTTCTTTTTCTAATTTAACAATTAAACATCTCATCTTTGATTTATGTAGAACTTGACTTTCTAAAAGAAGTATGGACACCCGTTAAAGCCTAATAAACTTATATTCCAGTAAAGCAAGAAACTAATTTTACTTTTTCTGAAGAGTAGATATAGTTCTGGTGAAATAGAATAAATGAATAACATTACTTTACAAAGAAAGCTATAGAGGCAATTATAGAAACGCATAAGCATAGCCTAAATGGGAAGAAAGCTTACTTCTTTATTCTAGTTAAAAAAATAAGATTGATTATAAGATTTAAAATTATCGCCCACATTTTTTTGGTTTTTAAAAATATATTGCACTATTTAAATAATACATTTTATTCTTGAAATTTGACATCATTTGTCATCAAAATTTTATTAAAATATTTATACATAGATAATTCAAAAGTGTACTTCATTAAGTATATTAGGGATCAAAAAAATCTTTATGGAAGAGAACAAAGCATTTTTCAAGATACTTAATTTTGCAATTTAATTGTCTTATTTTTACATTTCAATAAATTGCATATTATTAAGAGATCAGCAAAGTACTCAGATGGAACTGTGTTTAAACATTTTTGAACATGGAATACTGTGCAGTTTTCCAATGGACTCCAATTATGGAAACACCTGTGCTCTATAAATTCATGCTGACCCACTGTGAAATTATGTTGTGTTCAATAGGCCTTAAAATTTCTCATTTCTCACCCGCAGGTGAGGTGTTCTACTTACTATCAACTAAAGTATGATGTACTTGTGCTGAAGAAGATAAACCACATGATGCTATTTAAAATATTTTATATTATTCATCCTGGAATATACATCCTTACTTTTATGTGTTCTGTCATTTAAAAGTTTAAATGACAATTAAGCACTAATAGCTTATTTTAGATCTAATATAAAATCATGCCAAAAATATCTAAAAAGATAAATATTTCCATTTTCATAGGGTTAGAAATTAAAAGCCGTTATTTGGAAATAGTCAAAGGTTAAAGGTCAAAGAGTTAAAAATGCTTCTGTTAGTTTTATTTTTTTCTTTTGGTGAGGAAGATTAGCCCTGAGCTAACATCTGTTGCCAATCCTCCTCTTTTTGCTGCGGAAGATGGGCCCTGGGCTAACATCCACGCCCATCTTCCTCTACTTTACATGTGGGACGCCTGCCATAGCACGGCTTGATAAGTGGTGTGTAGGTCCATGCCTGGGATCCAAACCTGCGAACCCCTGGGCTGCTGAAGCAGAGCATGTGAACTTAACCACTACGCTGCCAGGCCAGCACTTTCAGTTATTTTTGATTCAAATTTCTATTTCAGCAAAGGAAATATACGATGTCAAAGTAACTAACCAAGGCTGAGTGAATACAACAAAAAGCTTTTCTAAAAATAATGCATCAAAAAGAGGATTAGCACGGATGTTAGCTGAGGGCTGATCTTCCTCACAAAAAATAAAAATAATGCATTATTTTGATATTTTATCTTCAATACGAAAATACTGACCAATAGTACATTTGGGATCATGATGATAAACTGGATTTTTCAGTTTTTATCCTGATATTTGGAGCTAAGCTGTTACATCCAGAATTTTTAGATTGAATAAGAATGGAATGTTGCAGTTTTCATGATTAAAATTTAAAGAGATTTCCTTCGATTTTAATATGAAAACCTATGTCAGCGATACATATAACAAAACTGCAATGAGAAATCAAGATGCAGGATTGTACCAGGTGGGCAAATGCACCAAGTGTATGTGAACCAAAAATCTCTGTTGCATTTCTCTCATCTGTAACCCTGAATCACTTCCAGAAGCACATTCTATTGGCTCTAGTTTCCTATCTCGAGTAAAAGAGTATCCTGGAGAAATAAATTGTTGTTTAGGAGGAGCTTTCCTACTCAGGTTTGGTTTAGAAATGGAATAATAATTTCTGATATCATTTTATACTTACTTTCTCCAAATTGTGATTATTTCTAGATCTTATTACGCATCCACAAATGGTAAACCATATGCTGCACCCTGCAAGGTTGTACAGACCATGCGCAGCTCCTTGTTACGACAAGCATAAATCAGTGTGAAACTCAGAGACTATAACTTATATTCAATTTATTACTATAGACACATTTATTGGGATAGAATTTTTACAGTCTCATAATATCCTGAGAAGCTCACCATAAACTATTAACGAGAGAGGAACACTATTAATAATGAACATCCAGAGCAGTTATTTTCGGAAAGTTTTTGACCCTGAGAATGAAATTAGTTAAGATGAGTTTCAGATAATAAACAAATATCCTTAATCTTCTGAAATACCTGAAAAGAAATGTATCAATCTGGTATCATCATTTCAGAAACATAAATTGTATTAAGAATTTTATAAAGTATGAAGGCTTTTAAATATTGATATCTCTGTATTATATTATAAAATATTTATTCTCATTCCCATTTTGAACATGTTGAACCATTCCTGATTTTCTGCTGTCATTTGAGGGCAGTTTGATGTTTTAGAAATGGACTTATAGACAAAGTTTTATTCATTTTATCTAATTTAGGTCACTTGGTTTAAATGATTTTTAAAGTATTAACTTTTAATCACTATTTTTTCAGTAGTATTTTAAAAAAATATTGTCCACATTAGTTAAGTGTGTTATCACTGAAGTATCACACGGCATTGAACCTTAATAAAAGTGACTTAATTAACTTGTCGGGCTTTATCCACTGCCGAGTAAATAGATAAGCCCCATTTCAGTGGCTTTTTTGTTTTTTTCTTTTCATTTTGCCTATGCTGATTCTGGCTGCCTAAATTACACTCATCTTTATAGGCCTCTTCATTGATCTGTCACCAAAGAACCCAGCTGACAGTGCCTTTCCTCATGTAATAGGACTAAGTCAGTGTGGCTATACCCACTCACACGCCTTCATAAAACAACACGTGATGGACTTGCCAGATTCCTCTTCTGCAACAATTAGTTTGAACCATTTGAAACTGTCAATATTTGTTTTGCCGTACAAAGAATATGTGATTTTGAGGTCTATATAACTACTTATTTATTCTCATTTTTGTTTATGATTGAGCAAGAGAAAAAAAATCTTACTCCAACTTCCTATAGTCAAAACAATCCACATGATGCCTGATATCCGGCCATGCAGAAAGATACCAACATTTCAGATTGATACCAGGGGCTTCAAAATGTCTTTGATATATACTGAAACATTAATAAAATTATAAAATTAGAATCTGCATTTAGCACCCAGTGTATCTATTTCTTTCTCTCTTTTTTTAAATTTAAATACGTGTGTGTAAATTATTCATAAATCTGCCACTTTTCATGAAAAACATCTAGGGTAGGAAATGGAGGTTTGCTTCCTACATCCAACTCCAACTCTTACTCATTTGCAGCATGTATTGTCCAGATTTTTTCCCCCTCGAGTTTATATAGGCAGGTACCTATGTACCTGTGCCCCCACACACACACATATTTCATAAAAATATCATGAGAAGAAAGTGTTTATATGACTTCATTGGTCAGTACAGTCACCCGTTGCTTAACGACAGGGATACGTGCTGAGAAACGTGTTGTTAGGCTATTTCATCGTTGTGCAAACATCACAGAGTGTATTTACACAAACCTAGATGGTATAGCCTACTATACATGTAGGCTATATGTGCTAATCTTACCGGACTCCGTTGTATATGCGGTCTGTTGATGACCAAAACATCGTTATGTGGCGCATGACTGCGTTGAAAGAGACTTCCGAAGGCAACTAAAACTACCAAATGCAACTAGTAATTAGAGAGAAGCAGCAGAAAACTGTGGCAGAGATGCGGGGACCCAAGAAACAGTCCATACCTTATAATGAGGCACTGGAACCTAAGGAGAGTTTGGAGGCCCATTAAGAATTTTTTTCCAGGCCTTTATCCATCTCTTGCTGTAGATTTCCTAAGCCAAGCTTTTTGAAATACCTCACATATTAGTTTCCTGTTACTGCTGCAACAAATTTAATAATAAATTTATGTATTTAAAAATAAAACAAATTACCTCAAACTTAGAGGCTTAAAACAGCACGCATTTATCCTCTTACAATTCTAGAGGTTAGAAGTCTGGAATGGATCTTACTGGGCTAATATCAGGGTATCAGCAGAGCTGCATTCCTTTGGGAGGATCTAGGGGAGAATGCATTTCTCTGGCTTTTCCAGCTTTCCCACGTTCCTGGGCTCGTGGCTTCTTCCTCCACTTCAAAGCCAGCCGGGTAGCATCTTCAGATCTCTCTCTGACTGACTCTTCTGTCTCCCTCTTACATTTATAAGGATTGTGATTACATTGGGTGCACCTGGATAATCCAGGCTATCCTCCTTAAGGTCAGCTGATTAGCAACCTTAATTCCATCTGCAACCTTAATTTCCCATTACCGTGCAATCTAACATATTTACAGGTTCTGGGTATTAGAATGTAGATCTCTTTGGGGAGCTATGATTCTGCCTATCACACCTCATATACAGTTTCAGTCAAACCACACAAGGACTTGAAATTGTTACATGGTTATTTGTTTGCTCTGTGCAGGGGTGCCTTAAAACCTAAAGTCAGATCTGTGGTTCCTCTGCTCAAAATCCTCCGGTGGTTTCCAATTTCTCTCTGAGATAACAACAAATTCCTTAAAATGGCCTCCAAAGCTCTTCAGGATTCGTCCCCCAGTTAATGCCGTATCTCCTAGCCCTCTCCTCCTTCCTTCCACTGCTCTAGCTACACTGGACTCCTAGCTGTTTCTCAATACACCAGGTATGCTCTTGCCTCAGGGCCTTTGCACTTGCTGTTTCCTCTGTGACAACCACACCTTCCCCTGAGACTCATGCAGTCATCTCATTTAATCCTTTACTCTCAGGTGTTGGTGTCTCTGTGAGACCTTCCTCGCTAGCCACATGGCAGTGGCCCTGCCCTCATTGTCTCCTGCTTTAGTTTTTCTCATAACACTCATCAGCATCTCACATTTTACTCATTTACCGTCTTCAAATCTGTCTTCACCCACTGGAATGTTAGCTCCATGAAGGCAGAGATTGTTATCTCTTTTGTTCAAGGCTATCTATATCTCCAACACCTTGAAGAGTAGATGCTCATCAAACGTTTGCTTAATTAACGTACTGTGGCATATGCTTCTTAGAGTCCTCTAGCATGTTTAAATCCAATATGCATGTATGATAATCTCCATAATCCTTCAATATTAATCTATATTAACTTATATCTAACCATTTATGTACTGTAAATAACAGTGCCAGAAATTCAACTTTTGACAATTACATTCAACAAATGTTTATTGAAAACTCCTGCCAGGCACTCTATTTTGCAGGCTCCACCTCAGTTAACCCTATTTCCTGTTAATTACTGTACCATGGCATTTGTACATGCTAAGTTTAAGTATTGCTTTGGGAAATGTTTGTGTCATACATAAGTTTGTGTGTGTGTGTGACAAAGAGAGAGATAGAGATAGCAATAGATTAGATAGATAGATAGATAGATAGATAGATAGATAGGTAGATAGGTAGATAGATAGATAGACAGGCAGACAGACAATAGATAGACAGAGAGAGAGGGACAGAGAGATGGTGTTTGGCCTCTATGAAAAATTTATTTCTTACAGTGTAGGTTGCCCCAACTTTGAAAGATCCTGTTACAGAGGCACGGCAAGTATGGGGCAGTACGAAAGGGTGTAGAGAGGAAATAATATGATGCCTTAATGTGAACAGAGTTTCCATAGAAAAGATGGTGGTAACTGAAAGCAGAATATCAATCTTTAAGTTCAGCAAAACTATCTATTATAGTAAGAGCGTGTTTTAATATGTAAATCTAATACCCTCCTCTAATTACTAACTAATAACATTAATGCTATAACTTCTATGAGAAAACTATCTGTGATCATATAACCATGGAAAACACCAGAAACATCTGATCATATAAGAGCCATCAATTTTTTAAATAATTGTCAATAGAGCAACCTTTGAACTTTTATTATTCTGGTTTCTTTATACTCATGGAATGATTTTCTTGATACAAAACTTGGGTCTTCCAAGGATAGAGGACTGACAACGTCTAAATTCATTCTGTCTGTCGAATCTATGTATATACCTGTAAGATATTCCAAACTAGGTCAAATAGCTTTTTTACTAGCTCTAATAAGCTAAAATAAAGGAGGTATTGATGTACAGATATAGTCATACTACAACTGGAATATGCCCAATAGTCCTCTGAGTGTGGAAATAGTATTCTCTAACACACAAATTTGACTGATGCACTGTCAAATTGTTGTAGAGTATGGTTTTTATTTCACTATGCTGTTTGTAGAATTAACAATATTTTTGATAAAAAAGGCAACTATTGATTTTCATTTTAGTCTTGATTGTATCATTTTCAGTCTTACATTTGAGGCAGAAATTTATTTTGAGATAGTTTTTGCTCGTTGAGTTGAATTGCTAATGAAAGCACTAATAAAATAAAAACATGAGATTAAAGCCCTAGTATCATCCATCTGCTAGTCCATCAACAAGCCACTGAGTCTACTTTTATAGGCACGGTATCTTACAGACTGAGATTCACATCTCAATCCGACAGGAAGAGTAGGGTTCCTTCAGGAACTTCAATTTGATTGGAATAAAAGCAGAATAAAATAAGTTAATCATTAAAAATGATGATAGAAAGTATAATAAATTATATTGATGAAGATAAAATAGAGTAAAATGTTAGAGACTGCTTGGGCTAGGGTGATAAGGAAAGGTCTCTGGGAAACAGGGACATTAGCGATAAATTTCAGAAATAGATTTTGCCAACCACTATGTCATTACAAGGAAGAGGTAACATGATGTGAGTGGATATGTGGAAATCTATCACAACCAATGGGACAGGGCAGGACTCTCATGGAACAGAGCCATCTAGGGTTGGCGAGGGTGTTTTAGTTGGATATTTCCAATTCAACCTAAATATTATGTCTATTTAATTGCTCCCTCTTTACACGCCCAAAGCACTCTGTATGTCTGTTACAGCCATTAGAGTAGACAGCATTGAGCAAATTCATTTAATTTTACTTCTGTCTTTTCTGCTAGAATTGAGCTCCTGGGGGCAGGGAGGATCATGCCTTGTAGTGTTCCACAATTTACAGTGTCTGTGCTCCTCGCTTGAAGGTACCATTTTGAAACATTTTCTATTAACTATTGACACTTTTAGAGGGTCTGAAGTTACTGAGTTCTGGACTTAGAATCTGTTTTATGTTAACCAGGTTTGATGAAACATGGTGGAAGATTGATTTAGAAAAAATAATACATGCTAGGTAAACCATCAGAAATAACTTTTGTGGGGCAGGTAGCGGTTAAGTTTGCACGCTCCACTTCGGCAGGCCAGCATTCGCTGGTTCCCATCCTGGACACAGACCGACGCACTCCACTTCAAGCCATGCTGAGGTGACGTCCCACGTAGAAGAAAGATGTACAACTACAACTATGCACTGCGGCTTTGGGGGGAAAAAAACTTAAAAAAATTATCTTTTGCAGTGTAGAACAATGGATGTTGTATTTTAAATGATTTTACGTATGGTAACTGCATAGAAGAGCATACATTTTCTTAGCATTCTATGTTCAAAACCAGAAGCAGTTGGAAAATCTACCACAGACTTGATTTTGTAAATTTCCCATTTGAGCAGACCACAGTAGATAAAGGAGGAGCAAACAGTCTGACATGCTATTTATCCAGCTATAAAATTATCATAATTAGAGAAAGTGAGATATTTTGGTATTTAAAAGAGCTTATTAGTTCTTTGAATAATATTTATAAACAAATATTTGCATTTAAAATATATATAATTATATGAAGCATAATCGAAGAAACTAGTTTTCGGGTTGTAAATTAATGGTTATTTATAGTTGCCATGAAATTGATAGGGATTTTAGATATTAAAAAAGTGTGTTTATAAATGAGTCATATTCACTCCCTTGGGGGCACGAGAGGTATTTAAGGCTTCTCACAGATGTTCCAGGATCAATTTATGTAGACTGTGAAGGCCTAGTGACATATATATGAACTAGATAGAAGGTGAATCCATTCTTACACCTTAAAAATGAATCAATGCACAATACTACCAAAGATTATAGGGGATATATTTGCATATGACAATTCAGCTGTCAATACACAGAATTGATGCATGTATGTCATTGTTGAATTTAGTGTGTTAATAAAGATGCTATCACTCACAAATCTACAAAACCTTGATATTAAAACAAATTGCAAGATCTGTAGGTGAAGATTTTCAGAATTATACGTTACAGAATTTTCTTGTAATTTTACATTTAATTTTTTAATTAATGGACTTTATTTTTAGAACAGGTTTAGAGTTACAGAGAAAATGAGCAGGAAGAACAGAGTTCCCATATACCTCCCTCTCCATCTTGCACACAGTTTCCCCTATTATTAAAGTCTTGGATTAATGTGGTATATTTGTTACAGTTGATGAACCAATATTGATATATTATTATTAACTAAAGTACATAGGACATTAGAGTTTGCCCTTTGTACAGTACTATGGGTTTTCACCAATATGTAATGTCCTGTGTCTATCATTAGTATCACACAGAATAGTTTCACTGCCCTAAAAATCCCCTCCGCTCCACCTGTGCATCTCTCCCTCCCTCTCAGAACTCCTAGCAACCATGAACCTTTTTACTGTGACTGTATTTTTGCCTTTTCCAGAGAGTCATATAGTTAAAGTCATGCAGATTGGCTTAGCAATATGCCTTTAAGGTTTCCCCATGTCTTTTTGTGGCTTGATATTTTATTTATTTTTATTGCTGAATGATATTCCATTGTATAGATGTACCATAGTTTGTTTACCCATTCACCTATCCAAGGACATCTTGGTAGCTTCCTACTTTTGGCATTTCTGAATAAAGCTGCCATAAACATTTGTGTGCAGATTTGTGTATGAACACAGGTTTTCAACTCATTTAGATAAATATCAAGGTGTGTGATTGCTGCATTGTAAGGTAAGACTATATTTAGCTTTGTAAGAAACTGCTGAACTGTCTTCCAAAACGCTGTACTGTTTTGCTTTCCCAAAAGCAATGAATAAATAAATGTTCCTGGTGCTCCACATCCTTGCCATCATTCGGTGTTGCATCTGCTTTAGATTTCAGCATTATAATAGGTGTGATAGGTGTGTAGTGGTATCTCACTGTTAATTATTTTGCAATTCTCTAATGACATATAAGGTTGAGCGTCTTTTCATATACTTATTTGCCATCTGTATATCTTTGATGAGGTGTCTGTTCAGATCTTTTTCTAACTTTTAAATTGAGTTGTTTTCCTATTGTTCAGTTGTGAGAGTTCTTTGTATATTTAGGATACAAGTCCTTTATCAAATACGTGTTTTGTAGATATTTTTTCCCAGTATGTAGTTTGTCTTATTATTCCCTATAAGTTGCTTTTGCAGTGCAGAATTTTTTAATTTTAATGAAGTCAAAATTATTTATTTTTATCTTTTATGGATTATGTTTTATGTGTTGGCTAAAAATCATCACTAAATCCAAAGTTACCTAGATTTTCTCTAACATTATGTTCTAGAAATTGCGTAATTTTACATTGCACATTTAGGCCTATAATCTATTTTGAATTAATTTTTGCAAAAAGGTGTAAGGTCTGTGTCTGGATTGGGTTTTTGGCAGGTGGACATCCAGCTGTTTTAGCACTATTTGTTGAAAAGAATATCTAGTCTTCATTGAAAATTGCCTTTGCTTCTTTGTCAAAGATCAGGTCACTATATTTGTGTGTATCTATTTTTGGCCTCTCTATTCTGCTCCATTGATCTATTTGTCTATTCTTTCACCAGCTGTGGTTATTGTAGCTTTATAGTAATTCTTGAAGTTGGATAGTGTCAGTCCTTTGACTTTGTTCTTCTTCTTCAATACCATGTTCACTATTTGAGTCTTTTGCCTTTTCATATAAACTTTAGAATTAGTTGGTCGATATACCCAAAATAACTTGCTGCAATTTTGCTTGGGATTCTGTTGAATCTATAGATCAAGTTGGGAAGAACTGACAGCTTAACAATATTGAGTCTTATTATCCAAGAACAAGAAATATATCTCCATTTATTTAGATCATCTTTGATTTCTTTCACGAGAGTTTTGTAGTTTTCCCCATACAGGTCTTCTACATACTGTGTTAGATTTATATCTTGTTTCATTTTTGTGCCATTGTAAATGATGTATTTTTAATTTTAAATTCCAATTGTTCATTGCTGGTATTCAAGAAAGCAATTGACTTTTGCATATTAGACTTGTATCTTGCCACATTTCTATATTTTCTACATAGACAACCATGTCATCTGTGAACAAAGACAGTTTCATTTGTTCCTCCCAATTGTATACCTGTTATTTCCTTTTCTTGTCTTATTGCATTAGCTAAGATTTCCAGCATGATGTTGAATAGGAGTGGTGAGAGCGGACACTCTTACGTTGTTTCCAATCTTAGGGGAAAAGCATTCATTTCTCACTATTAAGTATAATGTTTGTTATAGGTTTATTTATCTATTCTTTATCAAGTTTAAAAGAATAGCTCCTGGTTTCATTGATTTTCTCTATTGATTTCTTATTTTCAAGTTTATTGATTTCTGTGCTAATTTTTATTATTTCCTTTCTTCTGCTTAGTTTAGATTTAATTTTCTTCTCTTTTTCTAGTTTCCTAAGGTGGGAGCTTAGATTATTGATATTAGATCTTACTTCTTTTCTAATATATGCATTTGATGCTATAAACTTCCCTCTAAGCATTCTTTCACTGCATCCCACAAATTTTGATGTTGTATTTTTATTTTCATGTAGTCCAAAGTATTTGTTAATTTCTTTTGAAAATTCTTCTTTAACCCACATGTTATTTAGAAGTATGCTGTGTAGTCTCCAAACATTTTTGGATTTTCTAGCTATCTTTCTGTTATTGATTTCTAGTTCAATTCATTGTGATGTATGAACATATATTCCAATATTTCTATTTTTAAAAATGTTTTGAGGTGTGTTTTATGGCCAGAATGTAGTATATCTTGGTGAATATTCTATGTGAGCTTGAGAAGAATGTTTATTCTACTGTTGTTGGATGAAATATCCTATAGATGTCAATTAGATATTGTTGATTATTGGTGCTGTTCAGTTCAACTATATCCTTACTGATCTTCTGCTTGCTGAATCTGTCAATTACTGATAAAGGGTATTGAAGTCTCCAACTATAATAGTGGATTTGTCTATTTCTCCTTACAACCTATCAGTTTTTGCCTTATGTATTTTGATGCTCTATTGTTGGGCATATAGATATTAAGAATTGTTATATCTTCTTGGATTTTTGACCACTTTTTCATTATGTAATGTTCATCTTTATTCCTAATAATCTTCCTTGCTCTGAAGTTGACTTTGTCTGAAATTAATATAGCTACTCCACCTTTCTTCTAATTATTCTTAGCATGGTATATTCTTCTCCATTCTTTAATTTATCTCTATAAAAGTTATTCTATAAAGTCTCTATATAAAAATCTGTATATAAAGTCACTTTCTTGTAGATAACATATCACTGTGTCTTATTTTTTTTGTGTGTGTGTGAGGAAGATCAGCCCTGAGCTGACATCCATGCCAATCCTCCTCTTTTTTTTTTTTTTTTTTTTTTGCGGAGGAAGACTGGCCCTGAGCTAACATCGGTGCCCATCTTCCTCCACTTTATGTGGGATGCCGCCACAGCATGGCTTGACAAGTGGTGTGTCAGTGCACACCCGGGATCCGAACCCAGGCCACTAGCAGCAGAGCGCATGCACTTAACCGCTACGCCATGGGGCCGGCCCCTGGGTCTTATTTTTTTATTCACTCTGACAATCTCTGTTTTAATTGGTGTATTTAGACTATTTACATTAAAGTGATAATTGATATAGTTCGATTAATATATCCTATATTTGTAACTGTTTTCTCTTCATTGTCCTTGTTCTTTGTTTCTTCGCTTTCTCTCGCTCTTTTTTCTTCCACTCTCTTCTCTGGTTTTTATTGACTATTTTATATGATTCCTTTTTCTCTCCTCTCTTAGCATATAAATTATACTTCTTTTCAAATTTTTTTAGTGGTTGCCCAAGAATTTATAATATACATTTACAACTAATGTATGCAATATACCTTTACAACCAATTCTCCACTTTCAAATAACACTATCTTCCTTCACTGGTAGTGCATGCACCTTATAACAAAGTAGTACCAATGCCTCCCACCCATTCTTTATAGCGTTCTTGTCATTTATTTCACTTATCCATAAGCTATAATAATCCAATATATTGTTGCTGTTTTATTTTGAACATACTGTTATCTTTTAGGTAATTAAGAATAAGAAAAATAGATTGTATTTTACCTTCATTTATTCTTTTTCTAACACTTTTCTTTTCTTTATATAGATCTCAGTTTCTTACCTCTATCATTTTCCTTCATTCTGTAGAAAGTCTTTTAATATTTATTGCATGATATGTCTACTCCTAACAAATTTCCACAATTTTTGTGTATCTGGAGAATCTTTATTTCTTTTCTCTTTTGAAGGATAGTTTTGCTGGATACAGAATTCTAGGTGGCTGGATTTTTTCTTTCAACATGTTTAGTATTTCACTAGGCTCTCTTCTTGCTTGAATGGTATCTGAAGAGAAGTGTGTTATAGTTCTTATCCTTGATTCTCTATAGGTGAGATTCCCTCTCCCCTGGCTTCTTTCAAGATTTTCTCTTTGTCTTTGGTTTTCTGCAGTTTGAATATGATATACCTAAGGTATAGATATTTTGATATTTATCCTGTTGGTGTTCTCTGAGCTTCCTGGATCTGTGGTTTAGTATCTGTCATTAATTTTGGAAAATTCTTAGCATTTATTGCTTCAAACATTTTCTCTGTTCTTTTCTTTTCTCTCACTCTTCTGTTTCTGGTATTACCATTACATACTTGTTATACATTTTGTAGTTATCCCACAATTCTTGGATAGTCTGTGCTATTTTTTTCTTTCATTTTTTTCTTTGCTTTTCTGTTTGGAAGTTTGTACTGACATATCTTGAAGTGCACTGATTCTTCCCTCAATTGTATCCAATCTGCTAATGAGCTCATCAAAGACATTCTTTTATTTTGTTACAGTGTTTTTGATTTCTAGCATTTCCTCTTGATATTTTTTTAAGAAAAAAATGTCATCTCCTGTGTATATTATGCGTCTATTCTTGCAAGTTGTCCACTTTTTCTGTTAGAATCCTTAGCAGATCAATCATAGCTGTTTTAAATTGTCAGATAATTCCAGCATCCATATCTGAGTCTGGTTCTGATGTTGCTTAGTTTTTTTCAGACTGTGTTATTTTACTTTTCAGCATGGCTTGTGATTTTTTTGTTGAAAGCTGGACATGATATATTGGGTGAAAGGAACCAAGGTAAATAGGCCTCTAGTAAGAGGTTTTATGTTTAACTAGCTTGAAGTTAAGCTGCATTTATTGTTTACTGTAGTTCTAGGTATCAGAGCTTAAAATTTTCTCTAGTGTCCTTATTTTTGTGTTCCTTGTTGTCTTTGGGTTTCCTCAGAGACTTCTTAAATAAGATGTGAGATGTGCCGTTCTTTCAGCTGTAATCTTGTGTTATCATACAGAAGTCCTACCGATGTGATATTAAGGTGTTGTGAGGAGGAAAGAATTTTGTAGCCCTATGATTAGGTCTCGGTTTTGTAGTGAGCTTCTGTCCCTGGGCTGTGAACTTCACAAATGCTTCTCCAGTTTCCTCTTCCTTTGGAAAGGAAATGGGTATTCCCTTTCCCCCATGTGGGAGGACAGACAGGGCTGGAGTTATTTCCCCTCCCCCAGGCTAGTTAGGCTCTACTGTAACCTATGTCAGTTAGGCTCAGGTAAAATAAGGTAGGCCTTTGTTAAGTAGAACCTATGACTGTGAGCACATTTCAAAATGGTTAATTTTCTCCTCCTCCTGCCCAAAGCATGAGGGAATTTTTCTCTGATATTCACTCTTAGAAGCTGGTAAGGTTTTACCTAGAGATAAAACTCATGAAAGTATGGGGCCCCTTGTAAGGCTGGCCCCCAGGCATTTTTATTTTTCAAGCTAGTCTACGCTCAGCAATTAGTCAATTACCCTTTTATTGTTTCTACCAGTTGTTACCTCCAGCACAGCTTTGGCTTCTGCTCCCCATAAACTGTAATTCTCTTTATTCTCCTCTCTCTCCAGTCTTCAGGGTGGTAGATTGCCCTGTGAGCTCTATTTTCTAAGCTCTGTTATCTAAGATCTAAGATCAGTTTTTTGTTCCTTTTTCTTGTTGTGATGACTTTCAAGCTTTTTATATATCAGATTGGAAACTGGAAGTCCTTCTACATCCAATTTTTAGTATTTCCATATCAATGTAACATCACATTATAAATCCACAAACACAGTATCCATGAAATCTTAGAAGTCCATTCTACAACCATATGTACTCTAGCAAAGTGAAATGGAGACTTGAGGAAAAAGATTTTAAAAATTAAGCTACCCAATCCTAAATATGAAAGCATATATGTACAATCAGATATGCATTCCAAAGACCTCAGAAGAGGAATATATTACTTGACATGTTTTTCTGTGATCTATTGATTTATATAAAAATAATTCAGAGACTCTAAATAGTTCACAGTTTGGACAATCATGATCACATACATATGAAGGAGCTGAGAAAAACACTGGCCTTGATTCTGACCTGATTGGATTTGTTCACAAAAGGAAGGTGTAGAAGTAAAAATGTCTCTCATCCAAGTTGCTTTGAGCATTGTCTGGAGCAAAAGAGAAACGAAGAAGAAGATAGCCACCAGTCCAGGACACTGACAACTTTCCTACAGTGATTTTTTTTTTCTATCTGGTCAGCATCAGAAAGGAAGATGCTTCTCAGGTACTATGGACTTATATGAAAAATCCTTTCAGAGAGTCAGTTCTGCTGCTTCAGAAAATCAGGGAGAGAAGGAAGCAAAACTCTTTACACAGCACATCCAAGTAAATATATTGGTGTTGCCACCCAAAGATAAAATGAGAAACTAACCCAATCTCACATTAAATATCATTTTGGATGATCTTTTTAAACCCCTGTTGATGTGAACTTTAAAACTGGAGAATACATCACCAGTCACATGACCTGTAAGAAAAAAACCCATGTTGTACATACTAATGTTCTTGAGTACATGCCAATATGCTTAATTATTTTATTTTCTATCACTTTATTCTCCTGTTTGAGGAAACACAAGAAGAACTGCTAACAGTAAATAAGAATGACATACTTTTGTTCTCTACAATAGGGTACTATTTTCTAAACACACAATGAGTATGTAACACATAAAATGTATGAAACTGAGTCCAAGGTTTACGTTTGTACAATTAATAAAAATAAGCTGGATAAAAATAAATACCAATACGTAGAAAAACAAGGTTAACGTGAAATCTAGATAGATAGCTAGATGAGTGCAGCTGAAAAATTGCACAATTACGTCCCTAATTGTGTATGTTTTTATAAAGCATAAGTCATAGGTCAAATGTAAGCATTTGTTTTTATTTTGCAAAATGATCATGTCCAGTACACTGTATAAAGTCAAACTAACTAAGATTAATGCACAATCCTAATTCAGTGTGATTGGAACTTCCTGCTGGCATTTATGTATTGGTCTAAATGCATTAGAAAGCAGCCATCTATTATTTTTATTGGATGATTGAATGAATCGTATTTTTAAATGCTAATAATCAATGTGAGTTTAACAAAAATTATATCATTTAAATGAAGGTATGTGCTTACACCTAAAATTTACATTCTCTTCCTAATCTGAATCAGAAGGGTCATGTGTCAAAACTTTACTCTTGTGACTAGATGAATAAAAACTAATAAAAGGCTTAATAATAATTCTATGTTTATCAAATTTGCTGTTGACGCACTTTTAATAGAAAGAAGGCAGAAATGATATGAGAGAATAATTAATGGCAGTGTGGGTGATGTAAAGAACCTTAAACTAGTGGACTTCTTTCTGTTCTCATTTCTGCATTAACCCACCAGATGACTTTGCTCCAGCCATTTTTATTTTTCTCTCTGAATCTCTGTTTCCTTGTCTTTAAATTGAGTTAGTTGAACAAGTCTTGAAGTTCTTGTCTGCTTGAAAAGCTGGCTGAGTCTACGAGATTGCTAAAGAATCCAGCTGGACTCCCATCTCTATGACCATATGAAGCCAGGTGAAATATGAATTACTCATAGTTAGTTTGAAATATAATTTCTACTGAGGCATACCAGAGACTCAGGGATTGAGTTGCTATTACTTCCTGCCCCGGGTGCTAAATACATAAAAGTCTTGAAAGTTTAGTTCAAAGTAGGAAATTCATTTAAAACAGTTGGAAGTGATATTTTTAAGGTTACGAATAGGATAAGTTTTTCCACGTTTCTTCACATGCATTCAATCTAGTTTGATTTCAGAAGACCCACTAAAAATGCAAAACTTCATTCCCGTTGGTCGTGCTATATACCCATTGTTACCAGTGTTTCACACACCAGCAGGTCTATGCCCTATCGGGACACAATTCTTTAAGTGTGTTCCCCAGTCATAATAAAAATGGTAATCAATATTCATTGAACACTAGGCCTGTGTCAAGCACTGTTCTAAGTTTTCATGTAGTGACTCACTTAATGCTCCTAACAGCCCTGTGAAATGACTATTTATTTCCCCCTTTTTACTGAGGAGGAAACACAGAGATAGAGGGTCTAACTAACGTGCCCCAAATTACCCAGCTTATAAGTGACAGGGCCAGGCATTGAATCCATATCATCTGGTTCTGGAGTCCATAATTCTAAGTATTGTATTTCACCATCCCTCTCCAAGTGATCTAAATACTCTGGGAGCCAACATATTTCCTGAGGTTATAAGTTGGTGTAAAGTTTATTCAGGTAGCTATAAGAATACTAGAAAGAGATTCTTTAACTGGAGTGTAAATTACAATGACAAAAAATTTATTCGAAATGGATGGAACTCACACTACAGAATAAGAACAATTTCCCAAATAATTACCTTAAGCATAGTTATATAGATGCTCGACTGCAAATTACATCTGTTGCTTTCTTGAGGTTCCTGTCCAATCCTTCTTCTGTGAATCACTGTTGAAAGTCTTAGCTAAACGCAGCCAGGTGAAATATCTCAGTCCTTGCCCTTTCAGAATCCATTGCAACTTTTGGTAGTGTTTCTGCACCATTTGAAAAACATCTCCGTGCCGTGATAATTAGTATTACAATGGTCATTTGCTTGCGTTGGGGCTTATACTACAATCATGTAGAATCCTGCACTTCGCACAGAGCGTGGCACTAGCAGACATACTTGTTTATTAAACTTTAGAATCCTGAGGTTCTCTCTCCTCGATTGACTTGATATGCAATCTCCATATACTATATGCCTGGGACTCTATTTACTCCTTATTTAAAATTTCTCAAAACTGAGGGGATTCCCTTTATTATTATACACATTTGCAAATGTCAACCGCAGTTATTCATTAATAGTCTCTCTTTCTTCTATGTGGCCTTTCTCTGACTCCATCTCTCCCTATGCTGCTTCATGGGTAATAAAAGGGGTTTTAGATTTCCTGATAAGGAGACATAGCTTCATCCAATAAATATTTACTAAGTACCTACACTAGGCTAATAATAGGTCCTTTTGAGTTGAGTATGACTTAAGAAAGATCACTTGACTCAGAAACACTACTAGACTACATTTTCTACCTAGTGTTAGCCAATATTTCCCCCCCTGGGGTATTTAACCATTTCATCCCTGGTATGTGGGGATGGCAATATAATCGTAGAGACCTGCTGGTGGACACAAAATATATTTAATTAATTTATTCCCTGCATGTTAACAATGGGTTTTCTGAAAGAATACACATTTTCAGCAGAAGTACATTCTAACAATGTATCCAACTAATATTGAATATTTAATGACACGTGCAGCATCTCACAGGAAATCTGTAATCATAATAGTCTTAACATAAAGGATTATTTTTAGAAAATATTTTTTTCTCCCTAAAGAAATAGTGTTTTAGTGGAAGGGTTGATGTTTAGTCACCTTCAGAACTGAGGGTTTCTTTTTTCCTGATGTAGGCTCTATTTTCTCAAGCCGAGAATTGTGTCTTGATATGTTTTATAGATAGCGTTCAATATCAATGAGATCACTTATGCTATGTGTGAGAAAGCACACATAAGCATTCGAATACATACCAAGATAAATTAAACCTTCTGGGGAAGGAATATGAGTATGATAAGAATTAAAGAATGAAAAAATACCAAGCATGCCAGTCCTTGTTATTTTCCAACAGCTGAGGCCATTTTGGTAATGGACTATCCTTAAGCAAAAAAATAACAAAGAATATTCTGGCTTGCAGAGTCTTGGGAGATTTTATTGATGTGTTGGAAGCAGCCTGAAAACAAGAATATAAACATCTGTTGCACGGCTCTCAAAATAAAAAATTGTTTTCTTATTTTGCCACTGACAATTTTGCTTTTGACCCAGAGATGTCTACCCTTGGAGGATCCTTTCTCAGGAGTCTCAGAACGTTATGGCGTGCTGCTCAAATTTTGTTGATTTTCCCATTGCCCAGTATCAATAGATTTTACACATTATTACTGTTTTGCACATCAAATAGAAGATATTGAAGGAAAAATATTCTAAGATAAAAGGGGCTACACACCATAACTGAGTGGATCTATTTAACAGGAAAGCCAATACAAGATGAAAGTGAAAGTGAAGGTATACATATACATATTTTTTTTTCCTGCATAAGAAATAGCAACTAAAAGGCTGTGTTTCCTGACCTTTGTCATTTATGGGACAGTTTACAATCTCTCTCCCAAACCAATGCTGACGGAAGACATCCTCAGCAGTCTTGACCATACTCTCACTCTATCCCTCATCTTCCTCCATCGCAGCTCTGAGCTTTGGGGATAGGTTGTAGGAAGACTAATTAAAAAATGGAAAATGGAAATGAACAGAAACAAAATCAATGGAGGAAAGCTGGAAAAAGAAAGTGTTGTGAAAGCAGCATAATTTTGTTCAGAAATAAGGTATAGACTTTAAGAAACCAAAAGATCTCCCTTTAGATGTTCATGTCCCTTCCATTTGTATTTTAAAAAAAGAGTAAAAGAAAATTCCCGGAGGCTGTAGGAGTAACTAAGGAAGACTACGATGTAAAAGTTCTATATTGTATTCATTGATACATTTATTTAGCTCTTTTAACTATAAACATAGGTCAGTGCAATGGACAATATAAATTGTACCTAGTGGCTCGATGTATTAATGACTCATTTTAAATAAAATATCTTTGATCACTCAGCGACGGGAAACAAAAGATTAAAGGGAAAACCATTCATGGTCTCAGAATTTTGAAAGAATCACTGTGTCATTTGTTTGCATAAAATGTATTAATTTAGGAAAATTACAAATCATTTCTGAAAGGCCACTCAATCAAAATATGGAGAGTCATGTGCCACAAAAGACAAAAGATCAAGCTGAATACAACACGGTTTGAAAGAGTCCAATGATCTTATTAATAATGAAAAGATGCAAAGTTGTTATCATATGAAATTTATTCTAACCTGAAATGCTGGAATTAATTTATGACAAGTTTCATTCTTATGACTTTAAAGAAGGCTTCAAAGTGAGGTCTTATTCTTTTCCTCTTATGCTAAAAGTATGAAGTCATGTTTGAATCTTGGCAACACAGCAATATGCTTATTAACCTTCACTTGGAATTAGGTTTCTGACAGATTTAAGACTTTTTTCTAAAGTTTTTTTTAAGGCATTTCCTTTAATTGCCACACGTTTTGTCATTGAATAGAATTGCATAATACATCAATTAATGTTCTCAACAAAAAATGTATTGTACCTAGTGATAATCATAATAGCTCACACTTTTTGAGTGTTTATTCTGTGTTGGGCACCATTATAAGAATATGGAATATATTAGTTCACTTAATCACAGCAACTCTACATTATAAGTCTCTGATGTTAAACTCATTTTACAGATAAGGAAACTGTGGCTCAGAAATAAGCATTTAAGCCTGGGTAGAAAACTAAATGAAGATTATGTCCTGGACACCAAGGTCTAAGGTGGCAGAAATCACAGTGATCCACACAAATGAAATGAAATATTTAACTCATGAGGATGTTATATGTTATTCACTTGCTATAATGGACTTACACCTCTCAGTCCTCTCAAACTGTATATGAGGCATCTTAATAAAGCCTCAAATTAAGTTAAATAAATAGAATAGGTATACACCTTATTCCTGTTAACCATTTAGTTATCTGTAATACAGACACTGTTATGAGATTGTAAACGCAATAAAGATCCCCCAAGGCTGACAACTGAGGGATGACAACAGCATTCACAGTTCACTTTCCTTCCTCACGACCTTAGGAAATGTTCCAAAGTGCCCAATGCAGTCTTCCCTTGCTTAAGGTATTTCAACCCGAGTTTTGCGTCAGAGTGATTATAGCTAAAACAAAAATCTTTATTTTAGCTTCAGAACTTTCCCATGCCCTGGATTAGAATTCTAGCTTGTGATATTCAGATGAGTTCTTTTGAAATTCCTCTATATTTCGGATAAAGCAAATGGTTGACAGCAGTATGATCTGACCAGAGACTTTAAAAGAGTAGGGATGCTGAAATGTATGAAGAGGAACTATTTTCTTGAAAGGTGTCACAGGCAGGTGAGAATCCTGGAAAAATTGAATGGATGTTTGTTTCAATAACGTTGACAAATTTTCTATAGTTTTCCATAGTTTCCCTTTATAGGAAGTAGAAAATGTGTGGCTAGAATGTAACACAACAATTGGATTACTTAAAACATCTGAATTACATAAGTCTACAAAGACTCTCAGAAAAGTTGCTGATTTTCTTTCGCTCTAAAACATCAGCAGATGTAGACCTCTACTTTGTCCTGGTGCCACATCTTAAGTGAAAAATGTCACTAATGTTTTCTTATAAGTTGAGTATTTTCTTTTTAAAATGCATTAAAAATGAAAAATGCTTTTGCAAGAGTTCTTATGTTTTACTCTTAATGCATAAAATAAAAAATAAATATAACATATTAGGATTAACTTCAAAAGTGATATATTCTTTTCAGGACAATGTTCATCCTGCTGGACATTTCTTTTAATTACATTAAAGTCACTTCCGCATGAAATAACTATAGGCTAGGCATGAGTGGATGAGTGAATTCATAGGAATTCAGTCCTTTCTTTTTATTTTTCTTTGACCTTGGATAAATCATCTTGGTTTTCCTAGTTGTAGAGAAAAAAAAGAATAGTGATCCTCATTACACATCATCTCAATCTTGTTGGGATGCTTATTACAATAAAGAGGCAGAATTTCTCAGATAATAAGTAGCACTGGCCTAGGCAAAATCTGATCCACGGCTATTGGGAAAAAAAGGTGTTTGTTGGCTACTAAAACAAACAAACAAACAAAAAAAAAACTGGTTTAAAGAGATACCTTGAGGATAAAATATCTGTTGAATTATCTTTTAATTTATGTCTACCAAAGTGCCTATTATAGTTATATTAAGTTTCCAACAAATATGTTTTGGATCATTAGATTAGTGAAAATAACCCCAGTTATTGGCTGTGAATAGACTACACAGATTCTAAATGGTCTTCAGAAATAAAATTGCAAGACATTATGGATTTCAAATTACCTTTCAGTCATACTATCAAAGAGGAATTATCATTTAATAATGCATATATCTCATACTATTCCATATCTGGTTGAAGAAATGAGCACAAATTTCCTGGGACAGTATTTGTCATTATCTCTTTTTTAAAATTTTTATTTTAGAAGAGTTTATATTTAAAGAAAAATTTCAATGATAGTATAGAGATTCTCATACACCTCACACCCAGTTTCCTCTATTATTAACACCTTACATTAGTATAGTACATTTGTTACAATTAATGAACCAGTATTGATACGTCATTATTAACTAATGTTCACACATTATTTAGCTTTCCTTAGTTTTTACTAATGGTATTTTTCTGTTTTAGGATCTCATCCACAATATCACATTACATTTAGTTGTTATGTTTCCCTAGGCTCCTCTTGGCTGGGACAGTTGTTCAGCCTTTCCACATTTCAAGAATCTTGAGAGTTTTGAGGAATATTGGTCAGATATTTTCTAGAAAGTCCCTCAATTGGAATTTATCTGATATTTTTCTTATGAGTAGGCTATGGTTATGGGGTGTTGGGAGGAAGACCACAGAGGTTAAATGTCATTCTTATTAGATCGTTCAAGTGTACATACTGTCAACAGGATAGATCACTGTTGACATTAATCTCGATCACCCAGTTGAGGTAGCATTAGTCAGGTCTCTCCACTGTGGAGTACTGTTTTCCCCCTTTCGTATTCTACTCTGAAAGGAAATCCCCATATGCAACTCACTTAGAGACTTGGGGGGGTTATGTCCCACCTTCTTGAGGGCACAGTATCTACATATCTATGTAAATTGCTTGAAATTCTTCTTCATAGGAGATCTAGTTATTCAAACATTTATTTGTACCAGTATAGACTCATAGCTATTTATTCTATACTTTAGGTTACAATCCAATATTATTTTATTTATTTACTTTAATTGTTCTTTATCAATTCCTTGGGATTACCCAGACAATAATGTCGTCTATGAACAAAGCGAGTTTCATTTCTTCCTTCCCAATTTGCATATTTGTTATTTTCTTTCCTTGTCTTATTGAACTAGCTGGGGATTCTAGTAGCATGTTGAATAGGATATCTAGTATCATGCAGGGAGACAGGACACCTTTGCTTTGTTTATAATCTTAAGGAAAAGCATCTAGTATCTCACTGTTAAGTATGATGTTAGCTGTAGGTTTTATGAAGATGTTCTTTACTAAATTGAAGATGTTCCCATATATTTCTAGTTTGTTAAGAGTTTTTATCACAAATAGGTGTTGGGTTTTCTCAAAGGCTTTTTTCTGCATCTGTTGATATGATAAGATGATTTTTTTTCTTTAGCCTATTGATGTTATGAGCATTAATTGATTTTTGAATTTTGAATCAGCCTTGCATATTTGGAATAAATCCTACTGGATCATGGTATATAATTGTTTAATACATTGCTAGGTTTGATTTGCTGTTTTGTTAAGGATTTTTCATCTATGTTCATAGATTTTTACAGCTATGTTCACGTACATAGGCCTGTAGTTTTTCTTTTTTGTATGTCTTCATCTGATTTGGGTATTAGTGTAATGCTGGCCTAATAGGATGAGTTAGAAAGTGTTCCCTATGCTTATGTTTTCTGGAAAATTTGTGGAGAATTGGTATCATTTCTTTCTTAAATATTTGATAGAATTTACCAGTCAAATCATTTGGTTTTGTCCTTTCTTTCCTGAAGGTTATTAATAGATGTCAGCCTATTCAGATTATTTCTTTCTCCTTATGTGTGTTTTGATAGTTTGTATCTTTCAAGGAATTGATCAATTTCATCTAATTATAAAATTTGTTGGCATAGAGTTGTTCATAATGTTCCTTTATTATCTTTTTAATATCCATGGAATCAATAGTGATGACCTCTCTTTCATTTCTGATATTGGTTATTTTTTTTTATCTCTCATTTTTTCTTAGTTAGACTGGCTAGACATTTGTCAATTTTATTGATCTTTTCAAAGAATCAGGTTTCGTTTTGATTATTTTCTCTATTGTTTCTCTGTTTTCAATTTGATATTTACTCTAATTTGATATTTACTCTAATTTTTCTTGTTTATTGTCTTCTACTTACTTCAGATTTGATTTGCTTTTCTTTCTCTAGTTTCCTAAGGTGAGAGCTTAGAATATTGATTTTAGATAGTCTTTTATTCTAAAATATGCATTTAGTCCTTTAAATTTCCCTGTAAGCACTACAACAAATGTTTGCATCCCACAAATATGATAAAAGTATTTTCATTGTAATTTAGTTAAAATTATTTTTAAGTTTCTCTCTTAAAAATTTTTAAGAGTATTTTGTTTCATCTCCAAATATTTGGGTATATTGCAACTATCTTTCTGTTATTCATTTGTAGTTAATTCCACTGTGGTCTAAGAACATAATTTGTAGGATTTCTCTTGTTTTGAATGACATAAATTGTGTTTTAAGGCACAGAATGTGGTCTATCTTGGTAAATGTTCCACATGAGATTGAGAACAATGGGAATTCTTCTGCTGTTGAATGGAGTGTTCTATAAATGTCAGTTAGATCAAGATGACTGATGGTACTGTTTAGGTCAACTCTAGCCTTACTGATTATCTGCCCGCTTGGTCTATCAACTACTGGAAGAGGAGTACTGAAGTCTCCAACTATCATAGTGGATTTGTCTGTTTCTCCTATGAATTCTGTCAGTTTTTGCCTCATATATTTTGATCGTCTGTTGTTAGGTGCACACATAGTTAAGATTATTATATCTTCTTGGAGAATGACTCCTTTATTCCTGTGTAGTAGCCCTCTTTCTCCCTTATCATTTTCCTGGTTCTGAAGTCTGTTTTGTCTAAAATTAATATAGCTATAATCTTTTGATTAGTCTTAGCATAGAATATCTGTCTCCAACCCTTTACTTTTAATCTATCTGTGTCTTTATATTTAAAGTTGGTTTCTTGTAGACAACATATACTGGGTCTTGTTATTTTAATCCACTCTGTCAGTCTCTCTCTCTTTTAATTGGTTTATTTAGAATATTCACATTTAAAGTGATTCTTAATATATTTGGATTAATAGCTACCATATTTGTAACTGTTCTCTATTTGTTTCACTTATTCTTTACCTTCCCACCTTTTTCTGCCTTCTCTTGTTTTAATTGAGCATTTTATATGATTCCATTGTATCTTCTCTTTTATCATATCAGTTATTCTTTTTTAAAAAAATTATTAGTTACACTAGATTTGAAATGTATATATTTTTTAAGCTTCTGTGCATAGTTGTGTATCCCAGTTGTTAGTTTAGTTCTCTGTGTGAGCCACTGCCACAGTATGACAACTGACAGTGGGGTGGTGTGGTTCCATGATTGCGAAATGAACCTGGGCTGCAGTGGTGAGAGCACTGAATCTTAACCACTAGACCACTGGGGCTGGCTCTGAAATGCACATTTTTAACTAACCAAAGTTCACCTTTAATAATACCATTCCACTTCATGCATAGTACAGCAAGTTAGAATATTCCCAATTCCTCCCTCTCATCCCTGACAACATTGCTGTCATTCATACCCTTATTCATGTGTTATGATCACTCAATGATCATGTATTGATACTCAATGATCATGTATATATATTATATATAGTTAATTTTAAGAAAAATAAAATATTTTATTTTACTGTCAATTATTCCTTCTTCAGTGGTCTTCCTTTCATTATGCAGATTCAAGTTTCTGAGCAAATCCTTTTCCTTCCCCAATAAGAACTTTTAAAAATTTTCTTGCAAGGCTACCTACTAGCAATGAGTTCCTCCATTTTTGTTTGTCTGAGAATCTTTATTTCTCCTCTGCTTTTGAAGGATAATCCTACTGGATACAAAATTTTAGGATGGTGTCTTTTTCTTTCCACAATTTAAATATTTCACTCCACTCACTTCTTGCACACATGGTTTCTGCTGAGAAGTCTGATACAATACTTATCCTTATTTCTTTATAGGTAAAGTGTCTCCCCCACCCCCTAGCCAATTTCAAGATTTTCTCTTTGTCATTGGTTTTTTGTAGCTGGAATATGATATGCCTATGTGCACTTTTTTGATATTTATCCTGCTTAGTGTTCTCAGAGATCCTGGATCTGTGGTTTGATGTACGTCATTAATTTTGGAAAGTTCTCAGTAATGTCTTCTCTCCATCTTCTCTTTCTTCTTCTTTTGGTTTTATAATTATGCGTATATTACATCTTTTGAAATTGTGCCACAGTTCTTTGTTGTTTGGTTTCTTATCTCAGCCATGATTCTTAACTCAGCTATGTCCAATTTACTGATGAGTCCATCAACGTCATTCTTCATTTCTGTTACAATATTTTTTATTTTTAGCATTTCCTTTTCATTTTTTCTTAGAATATCCATTGCTCTGCTTACATTACTCATGTGTTATTTTTTGTTGTCTACTTTTTCCATTAGAAACCTTAACATATTAATCATCATTATTTTAAATCCCTCCCTGACAATTTCAACATCTCTGTCATAACTGAATCTGCTTCTGATGTTTAATTTGTTTCTTCAGACTTGTGTTTTTGCCTCGCCTTTTAGTATGCCTTGTAATTTTATTGTTGACAGCCAGACTGGGTGGGTTAGATAGTAGGAACTGAGGTATCAGGAACTGAGTAGTGTAAGGTTTTATGTTATTCTAGCCAGGCGTTGGACTATGTTTAATGTTTGCTGTAGCATTGGTGCCAGAGGCTTCAGTTCCTCTGATTCCTTATTTATGTCCCTCCTGTTGACTTTTGACTTCTCCGAGTACTATCTGTCAGAGAACGCTTGTGTCTTGCAGCTCTTTCAGCTGTAATCCACCCCTATTACAGTAGAGCTCTGTTTGCTATGGTGGAAAGCTGTGGGGAAAGGAAGTGCTCTATAGTCTTATCAGTCAATCTCAGTCTTTTAACAGACCTGTGTCCCTGACCTGTGACCTTCAAAAGTATTTTTTAGCTTTTTTCTCCCTGTTACATGAGACAGGAAGGCTATTGGAGGTGAGTGACAGCAATGTCCTTCCCCCAGGTGGGATAAGGCTCTGGTAAAGTTTTTTTTCCCATTTGGAGAGTAAGCCTTTGTTATGGAGAATGCTCTAGGTGTATTTCATGATGAGTATTAATCTCCTCTCCCTGCCAGAACAATGAAGGGATCTTTCTTAGTTCACTGTGATAACCAGGTGGGGTTCCTGGAGATAAAACCTGTGAAAGTTTGGGGATCTTCTAAGACTGCAGCCCTCAGAAGTTTCTCATTCCCCTGTTAGTCAAGACTCAGCCTTCAGCTATTTGTCAAAATGACAATTTAAATATTCCTACCTGTTGATGGCTCCAGTGGCTTCTGTTCCAGTTAAGCAAATCTCAGTAGGGACTCTCTGGATTTGCCTGTCTCTCCAGATTTTGGGGTGGTGGTTTGCTAGTAGATGTCTAATGGGTCCAAGAAAAATTGCTGGTTTTCAATTTGCTCAGCTTTTCTGGTTGTAAGTACAAGAGTGACGACTACCAAGGTCTTTACATGTTAAAGCTGAAATGGGAAGTCTTGCCATTAACTGTTTACATTCTTAGCTTCTTTTTATTAAAAGGTTAAGAACGCAACCTTTCTTCTATTCCCAGAGAGCATATCTACATGATCATTCTCTGTGATCTATTTAGATAAATTCTTGATTTGGGATAATTTTTTTTTAATTTAGTTCTTCTTTAACATTCTATTGACACTATGTTACAGACTTTTGTTCAGACATATTTAAAATTTTTATTAAAAAGTTATTTTTGTTAGAAGTCCACACTCAACTCCTCATCAGACATAATCATCTGATAAACCATTATTTAGGAAAGGTAAGATTTTTAAGAGGGAAGGGAGTAAATCCAATCTATTACTTATACAAACAAATGTAACCAGAGTCTAAAAAAACACTTAAATGTTTTGATTCTTTTGTGTGTTGTGTGGGTGAATTTCTTCTCTTCCAAGGATACTTTAAAGCATCTCTTTAAAGAGTGGTCTTTTGGATACAGCACAAGAACTCTCCTTCTTCATATAAAATCCTTAGTTTTGGGTATTTTGTCAGAAGTGATACTTAAGTTTATGTCTTTGGAAGTTTTATACTTAGTAAAGTTAAAAATGCAAAATAATCTCATTAAAAGTAGTCAACTCATGGAGTTTATAACTTTTCTCCTGAGGAGAGAGGGAGTGGAATAAAAAGGAAAAACAATGGAAAGAAAGGCATCAATTTTTGTTGTTGTTGTCATATAGTATAGTTTTTAAGCTCCCTCCTCCCTGCCCAGCAGCGAAAGAAAATTAGAAATATTTGGCACAGATTAAGGAAAGTGATTTACAACATATACACAGTGTTTTTAAGGTTTTTTTCTTTTGTTTTGTGGAAATTCATGTAAAAATCATCAATATTTTCCAAGATAACCAATTTTAGTAAAGCTTTAAAGCAAAAGCTAAAGTAATCCTGTTTTCTGTATACCAAAATCAGAGCAACAAGAAATATTCTTAACCTGTAACATGTGATTTATTTAATTCACTTGTGAAACTGGACTGACTCTTTTCAGGGCATTTTTGAGGTGATGTCCCTTGGGCTCTAGTTCACCCACACTGGCATATTTAATCAGTATTATTATAGCTTCAAATAGTTACAGGTTGAAAGGACTATCGCAAAAGTTACATGTACTTTATAGAAGACTTTTTACATAACTTTTATTTTAAATACAGTCATGTGCCATGTAACGACGTTTCAGTCAATGACAGACCACATAGACAGTGGTCCCATTAGATTAATACCATACAGCCTAGGTGTATAGTAGGCTAAACCATCCAGGTTTTTTAAGTACCCTCTATGATGTTCACACAACCACAAAATCACCTAATGGCACATTTCCCAGAACGTAACCCCATCGTTAAGCAAGGCATGACTATGGTTTAAGACTCATAAGAAGTTGCCAATATAGTGCAAGAGCTTCCCCTAATGTAGTGTAACAGTCAGAATATTGATGTTGCTTCTAATAGACTTTTATAAAAGCAGAATATATGCTTATCCCAGACCATAAAGAGCAATTATGAAATATCCATTATGAATTTTTACACTCTATATGGTGTGGTAGAAATCCTGAATAAAAAGTAAAAAGATAAGACAGGTAATTCTCATTGTCTCAGCATTCCATATGCCCAGGGTATTCCAGTATCCTAGGTATAGCTGAGGAGTTCTTTCTTCCTCCCTTCACTTTTCCCTTCCTCACTAAGCTCTATCATCTGAAGTCTCTATGGAACAAGCATAGAAAGGAGTTGGGTTAATGATCTCCTGAACTACGGCTGTTGCATGAGAACTGCTAGCAGTACTGACCCATATGTGTTTGGTGAGTATAAACAAAGTATTTCACAGGAACCAAGAGTACCACTTGATATATTACAAAATTCCACATACTTCTTTAACTTAGGCCCTCATCTAGTCACATCTTTCTGTTAAGTCTAAGCATGCTTTTTCACTAATAATATATTTATTATGAGAAGTAGGCAAATGGGATTTTATCAAAGTGAGGCTAACCAGGTACATAGGGCTATTTCTTCCCTATTTTCTTGTAGGTCAAATGTCAGCAATTCCGTACAGTTAAAAGAATTAAAATTAGAAACATAAATGAGAAAGCTGGATTTCCCGCTGAAAACTTCTTCTGAAAATAGTTTTCACTTTTTAATCTTTAGTACCTTTTTGCCATTAAGGAAAACCCCATAAAATTGAGATATTATTGCCTTGTTGAAAAAATAACCAAGTTGGTCCTGCTCACTCGCTACTTTTCCTGGTATTGCTAAATGCTGTTCAGTGTGAGTCGCTCTGATGCCATGTTACAAAAGCTACAATTTTAAAATTCGTTCTCTAGGTAATAGCATTTCTGACAAATTAATAATGTGATGCTTTGCTCGGCCCATGAGATTTTTCGTTACGTATTCCCCAACTGTTATTTACAATCCAATGACAACTTGTAAATTGTCCAGAAGTAAAGAACAGCAGGAGTAGCTCTAAGAGATGAGCACAAATGACTCTCCAGCATAGGAGGGGTGGGCAGAGGTCATTTTGAAAATCCTCGAGTAGTTGCCTCTGTTTTCCTTTCTTCTGTATGTTTTACTCATCTCTTGTGACTCGTCTATACATAGACTACAGCAAAGGCCAAAATGTAGGTAAAGATTAAAAATACTTTTCATGCTGTGGTTAAATCACCAAAATCTCTTGGGAAAAAATATGATGGTTCTTTCAAAGTTAGCACTCTCTGGTATAACATCAAGAAACAATTGACTCAAATACAGGCTTGCAAATGGTCAGTTGCCCAAAATAAGTAGTGATTTACGTCAAGTGAGTAGTCCAAGATGCCGATTTCATTTTTCTTCCCACTTTGTGCTCCCAGCAAGAAGAGGAATGGCATTTTCTAAATAATTTATTTGGAAGGTTGAAGATGTGACTGGCTGGACTGAGCTGGAAGCACAACCTTCCAATCTGCCACGGCCTGCTGGGGGATCCTATTAAGCACTCGTCAAT
Source organism: Diceros bicornis minor (assembly GCF_020826845.1). Classification (NCBI taxonomy): domain Eukaryota; kingdom Metazoa; phylum Chordata; class Mammalia; order Perissodactyla; family Rhinocerotidae; genus Diceros; species Diceros bicornis. The sequence goes on along the minus strand of NC_080779.1, from coordinate 10,272,226 downwards.
ATTTCAGTCTATATTGTATAATTAAATTGCCATGATGTGAAACTGGAAATATAAATGCCAGCAGAAGAGGGAAAATTTCAAAGTTTTATTATGTAGGGAAAGACAAAAACAAATTGTAACCAAGGTAGGAAAAACTTGGAGCTGATATGAAAGAAGACAGAAATAAAAGAAAGGTAAGTCTCAGAATTAGCAGAGAGTAAGGATATTTAGAAGAAGAAATAAAATAAAGTAGTAATGAAAGAAGAAAATAGTGCTTTAAAAGATATAACGAAAAAAATAGAAGCAATGAGGTAAAAATTTATGGTTTAGAGCTTTTAATAAAAGCTTATATGATTAGAATCAAAGAAAGCAAAGTTCTTTTTTAAATGACTTCGGCTAGTACTCTCAAATAGCTTCTTTAAACCCAAAGCAGGTATAAGAAGACAATGTAAAAATCTGTTGCCGGAATCTGAGAGACATCTCTACTGAACGCGAAGCTTATGGAACAACTGCTTCTGGAAATTTAAATTGCTAACCCACCATGCAGTGCTGCCTGGACCAGAGCTAGCTTGCCTACCTAAAAGTAAAGAGGAAGGTCTATTATTGATTCTGCGTCCTCTTCCAGGTTTCTTGTTGAGAAAGTCCGAGTCTGTATAGACAGCATATTAAGCTATCTGCCCACAGTGTGAGTTTGCTTTTCTAGTCAGATTGTTGTGGATATTTCTAATTTCATCAGTAACTTTCTGGTGTAAAAGAGAGTGAACAAACTTTAAATGGCAGCAATTCAATGTTTGGGGGAGTGAGGATTTGAGTGGGCATGGGAGACCAGCACCAGGGTGTTGAATCTAGGGATATATATTTTTTCCACAAGAAAAACGGTTAAGAAAAGGTGAAAAAATTAAGAGGTAGATATTCGAAAGTAGTGTGTTCTGAGTATTATAAAATAGTTTCCTTATTCCATCTCTCAAAGTGTCAGAGATCTAGGCAGTGGGTTAGAAGATGACCCATCTAAGAACCGAACAGCTGCCAAGATAGAAGCCTGATGCTGTGCACTTGGCTAGAAACTTGGAAATAAACTTGCTACCTGTAGATTGATGTGAGACGGGGAATCCAGAAAAATCTGAGCAGATTGAGAATTGAAGCATGAACAATCCATTCAATAGGTCTGTGGGCTGTGTCATGAGAGATCTTACTTTATTCCAGACTGACTAGACAAAACTAGAGCTTATAAAAATATTGTAAAATAAGCCAATAAACAAAGCATCATGCTGAGGATTCAGAGAAAAAGATCAGTGGAAATAATTCAGCATGGAAATCAGAGGAAAATTATAATATTAATTATAATAGTAATAAATGCTGTGGATATATTCAATAACATATTAAAAAGGGGGCCTCTATAAAACAAGAGCAGAAATGCATGAGTTAATTTAATGTGAGAGAAAAAGTTAATAATATGAGATGGAAAGGAACTGCATATGTGAAAATGCAAAATGAAAACTGAAATCTGCGCTGGAGGCATAATGAGCAGAATTGACACTGTGGAAAGTTGAATCAGAAATGTAGAGGACAAGTGTGAGAAGCTTCCACAGAAAACACGAGATAAAAAGAGTATGCAGACACTAAAGACATTGGGATGAGAGAATGAAGGTTTGCATGTGTTCATGAAGAAGAAACCATAACAACTGAAGCACGGGCAGTACTCAAAGCAAGAACGTTTTCCCAAGTTGAAAATATTATCTAAGAATGAAGATTAAATGGAATTATACAAACCATGCAAACAAACAAACAAATTCAAAGTAACTACACAACAACAACAAAACCCCCCAAAATGACAAAACAAACAAAAACCAGATTACCTGGACTGACATGACAGTTATCATGGCCTCAGACTTCTCTGAAACACTCAAGTCAGAAGACAATTAAAACATATCTATTAAATGTCTGTAGAAAAATATTGCTATGCAATCTGCATTGTATACAAACCCAGTGTTTCGTGAGCACAAAAAGTTTATTTCATGAGTAAAGAAAACTGAAAATATTTATGGAACTTTGATGGCTCAGGAAATGCACTACAAGCATCTTTCTTACAAAATATCATATCCTTTTTCTTTTCCCAAGAGCTTTACATCTTTGAGTCCTTCCTCCTTTTGCTACATCATTAATATTTTATTCTTACCATATCATTTCTGTCAGTGTGAAAATATACTATGGTATCTGGTTGAACCATGGAAACTGCTGCAATTTGACTGTTTTTGACTATTGGAAGGGCAGGTTCAGTTTAAAGTTATATCGAATTGAACATACGTTATTTATTCCTGATACCACCTTCATGAATTTTGGTATATTAGCTTACCATGTTGACTTTTATTGACATAATCTTTCTTTTTCTTTCAATCAACTTCCTTTTTTTACATAAATAAGTTCAGCCTCGTCTTCGGCAATAATCTCCAGGACATCATGGGTTTTGTTTGCTGGTTATATTACTTGTTTTAATACAGTACTGCTTGCTGACTTCCCAGAATACCAGCAGACATTCCACACTGCCTCTGTGAAACCTGGCAGGTTCCTCAGCTTGCTACACACTGGCCGGTGGACTTGGTTGTACACCCACACCCCGACGCTAGCCCCGGGTGAAGGAACGCCTACCAAGGAACAGCTGTGTTTCCAGGCTAGTTGTACTTGTTATTGTCATTTCATTACTTAATTAAACGAAATGTGAGTATAAAAATAATGTGGGTGCTTATTTTTATGAAAATTAAGTTGACTTCTGTGGAAAAACTCAATAACGGTTTCAATAAAGTCATCAAAAATTCTACTGGGTAAATTTGGTGTGGCTGAGACAAATGTAAAATATTGGAGATAATGCAAAGCTCTAGAAGGATTCAGCCCTCAGGCTGCTCTGCAAATATATTTAAAGTCTTCTACTCATCTCTCTTCTTTCCTTCTCTGTGCTCCTTCATTAGAACCTCGGATACAGGTGCCTGATTAAATCATTTTATTGAAATTTTCCCCTTCAGCACCAAGCACATTTCCCCTGTTTCTTCCTCATAAGCAGTCCACTATAAAATGCTTAGTGTTAGCCTGTAGATTATATATTTTTGAAGATAAATATATAAGTATGACTTTCTATATCCATATTTTATTTTTTTATTTATTATTTGTGTGTGTGTGTGTGTGAGGAAGATCAGCCCTGAGCTAAGATCCATGCCAATACTCCTCTTTCAGCTGAGGAAGACCAGCCTTGAGCTTACATCTATTGCCAATCCTCCTTCTTTTTTTTCCCTTTTTCTCCCCAAAGCCCCAGTAGATAGTTGTATGTCGTAGTTGCACATCCTTCTAGTTGCTGCATGTGGGACGCCGCCTGAGCATGGCTGGACAAGCGGTGCATTGGTGCGCACCCGGGATCTGAACCCCGGACCGCCAGTAGCGGAGCGTGCACTTAACCGCTAAGCCACGGGGCCTGCCCCCTATATCTACATTTTAATTCACACAATCTGAATTATACTACAGATCTAGTACTCAACATATTTTTTTTTTTAGATTTATTCGTATTTCTGGTTCAGTGAGTTAATTGCTTCTAAGAACTGCATAATATTCTGTGGCAGACATCCACCTCATTTTCCTTATCCTCTCCAATAGTGATAGTCTGTGAGGTTGCTTCCTACTCCATCCCCCGTGATGCTACTCTGAATATTCTCATACAAGGCCTCTTGAGGGCCTATAAGTAAATTTTGGGGGCAAGCGGGGAGGAGGTGATGATAATCCCAGGATTAGGATTAGCGTAACACGGGACATGTAAATTTAATTTCATCAAGTGCTAGTCAGATTCCTCTCTAGAAGTTGATACTTCCACTGATGTGCCAGCATCCCTATTTCTTCTAATGCTTGAAAAAACTCAACTTGGTATTATCTGAATTTTGCCCATCTTGTGGGTACAAAGGATTATCTCACGGTTCTTTTTTATTTTAATTTATCTAATTTCAGTGATTTTAAGTATCTTTTTAAACCCTTTCGCTGTTTAGCTACCCCTTCAGTGAATTGCCTCTTCATATTCTTTGTTTTTCTATTGGATTTTCTGTCGTTGTCTTGTAGATTTTTATTAGCTCCTTAAAATATTGGAATATTTTAAATGTTGACGTCTTTGGTTAGAAGTTGGCAATGTCCTCTCCTTAAATGACATGAGTCTGTTATTTTTGTCCACAAATGAGTAGTCCTAAATTTTAATATGAACATAGCCATCATTATTTATTCATCTTACATTTTATAATTTGGAGTCTTTTAAAGAAGTTACCTCCCTACCACCACCGACCCCCAGGTGTATCAGTTCGGCTTGGTCAGAGCAGCAGAATCCCTGTATAATTAATGTAGAGATTAAACCATATGCAATCCTGGGAGCTGGTTAAGCATTCTATGTAAGGCTGTTGCCCCTGCCTCTGGAACTGGGCCTGAAGTCAGCTGAGTCAACAGTCAGGAAGAGACGATAGACATAAAGTCAAGGAAAACAAGGAAAAATTGGAACCCATTTGGACAAGTTGGAATCTACGTCGTTCGCTCACTGCCTCTGCACCTACAGCTTTGATGATAGGGCGATGGTGCAGGCACACTTTACCACACAACCGCATATGAACCTGGCCCACGATTTGGAGGAGCTGAATGAAGAGACCCAACGGGATCTGCAGGAGCTGCAGACCTGACTGCAGATGCAGGTCAACCAGGGGAGCCCACTGGTCTGCAGCAACATGCATGAGCTATAACAGCACCTGACCTCACATTCACCTTCTGAGCATCAATGTAACTGTTTTTGGACTGCCACACAGATCATTTCTCTTGTGGCCAGCCCTAACCCAGAGCTAGGCAGAGAATGAGATTCTGAAAAAGACCCCAGTTTAACTAATTTGACATGTTTTAAAGCTACCACATCAGCCTTACTAAGTTTCCCATATTCTTGCTACTTGGATCATGGCCCAGCAACACCTATGTCACCTGGGAGCTTGTTAGAAAGTTAGAAAGAGATACCAAGGTCTCTCTCTACATTTTTTATTTAAGTTTTTATTTTAATTTTTAAATATGTTTAATAAAAGTTTGAATAGGTTTATACCGTATATATTTTTCTCCCCGTGACATGTCAGTTTCCCATTACCTTCTAGTTATCAATCTTCTCCCCCTCCCTGATTGCAGACTCTCTTTGTTACACGTCACATTTTCTGGGTACAAACTCAGACCAGATAATTGATTAGAATACATCTCTTCTGCTCCGTTTGGTTTTGACCTGTTCCTGCATAACGCCGCCTGAAATTGTTAAGTTTACTTAGTTCTTCGATTTTAACGTCCATGGCTTTTTAGTATGCTCAAATCTAATCAGGGGGGTTTCCTCTTTGCTTTTTTATTTATATTTCTCAGACGTTCTTTAAAAAGATTCTTTAAAAAAATCCATAAATATGTCATAACTTTCATGTTATGTAAATTCTTAGACAGTTTATAGTTTTGTAATTGTGGTTAGTATCTAGTTTCTAAGTGGTTACAGCTGGTGTGTGATAAACTTGATTTTTCTGAGTTTATCTCTAGCAAATTTGGTGAACTATGCTAAAATTCTCACACTTTTCTGTAGTGATTTAGATTTTCTATATAAGTGGTCATAGTCTGTAAATAAGGAAAGTTTTTATAGTAACTTTCGATGTTTATACCACTTTTTTTATTATATACTGTGTTAAGCTGTCTGGAACTGTCTTTAATAATAGTGTAATAGTGAGCATCTCTGATCTTTGTCTCATGTCTAAATATAAAGATTATGTTTGATATAGATTTTTGAAATATGATCCTCATCAAGTTAAGAACTTTTCTTTTATTCCTAACATTTTGGGAGTTGTGACACAAATATCTGTTGAAATTTATCATACTCGTTTTTACATTTACTAAGACAATAGAATTTATTCTCTTTTGCTTGACCAACTTGGTAAATTACATTGAGCTATGTAATATCTGATGTTAAAAGGTCCTTGGATGACTTCAACATACGTAACTTGATTATGATGCATTCTTTGTAATATATTCTCAGGTCATCTTCCATCGTAGGCTGACTTATCTCAGTACCACATGGTTCATTCTAGCCTTCCTCCCTTGCTTATCTATCATATCCCACTCTGACAGTGAGAAACCTGGCTCCCATCATCCTACATCCATTTGTTTACTTGCTTAATACCAGTATACATGTACAATGATTTCAAAATTGTTAACTCATATCCTATGTTGAACAACTTCACCAACTAGAGTACATTTTACAAACAGTTCCTTTTGTCTATAGTCTTACAGTCTCTACTCATTTCCAAAATTACTTAGGTCTTTGATTTCTTTCACCAAAGTTTTGTAATTTTCCACATATATATCTTATACGCATTTCATTATATTTATACCCAAGTGTTTCTTTTTTTGGGGGGGGGTGCGCTAATGTACTATATATTGTGTTTTATTTTCAAATTCCAAATTGTAACATTCATGGCTGGTGTACAGGAAAGTAATTGACTTTTGTATATTCACCTTGTATCTTGTGAGCTTGCTCTATCAGCTTTCAGGACATTTGTCTTGATTTTGGGGCATTTTCTACCTAGACAAACAAAGATAGTTTTATTTCTTTCTTCCAACCTGCTGATTTCTTATCTCCTTTTCTTGTCTTATTATACTAGCTAGACCTTCCAGTAAGACATTTGATGGAAGTGGTGAGCGAGTACATCCTTGTCTTGATCCTGATTTTACGGGGAAAGCATCCCATTTATTGTTAAGTATATTGGCTGTACAAATTGTTTTTGTAAATGTTTATCAAGCTGAGAGAGTTTCCCTCTATTCCTAGTTCGCTAAGAATTTTTACCATGAATGGCTGTCGGATTTTGTTAAATGCTGTTACTATATCTATTGATATAATCATGTGATTTTTCTTCTTTAGGCTGTTGGTGTGGTGGTGGATTACACTGATTGATTTTTGAATGTTGAACCAGCCTTGCATACCTGGAATAAACCCCACTTGGTCTTCGAATGTTGAACCAGCTTTGCCTACCTGGGATAAACCTCACTTGGTTGTGATATATAATTTATTTTACACATTGTTGCATTCAGTTTGCTATTATTTTGTTGAGGATTTCTGCATCTATGTTCATAACTCTATGTCTATAGTTTTCTTTTCCTGTAATGTCTTTCTGGTTTTGGTATTGGCTAATGCTGGTCTCATAAAATGTTTTGAGAACTATTCCCTCCTCTTCTATTGTTTTTTGAAGAGATTGTGGAGAATTGGTATTATTTTTTTTCACATCATTTTTGTTGTTGTTGTTAGGAAGATTGACCCTAACCTAACATCTGTTGCCAATCTTCCTCTATTTTCTATATGGGACACCACCACAGCATGGCTTGATGAGTGGTGTGTAGGTCCGTGTCCGGGATCCAGACCTGTGAACCCTGGGCCGCCAAGTGGAGCACGCAAACTTAACCACTATGCCACCGGGCCGGCGCCAGTATTATTTTACTTTAAGTGTTTAGTAAGATTCATTTGAGAAATCATCTGGGCCTGGTGGGATTTATGTGATTTACTTTTAGTTTTTTAAATACTAATTTGATTTTGTTAATAGACATGAGACTAATTAGGTTTTCTATTTCCATTTGAGTCAGTTTCGGTAGTCGTGTCTTCCAAAAAATTAATCCATTTCATGTTAAGTTATCAGGTTTGTGACATAAAGCTCTTTGTAACACTCCCCTGATTATTGAACCAAAGAATCAATAGCCTTTACTATTTCTCTCATTTCTGATATCAATATTTATGTCTTTTCTCTCTTTTTCTTCATTAGCCTGTCCAGAAGTTTATTAATTTTGTTGATCTCTACAAAGAACCAGCTATTGGTTTTACTGATTTTTACCTTTGTTTTCCTGTTTTCAATTTTGTTGGTTCTTGCTCCAATACTTATTATTTCCTTGTTTCTGGCTTAATTTGCTTAATTTGCTCTCCTTTATCTAGTTACCTAAGAGGGAAATTTAGGTTATTGATGTTATATTTTTTTTTCTAACATGCATTTGAAACCATAAATTTTCCTCTAAACACTGTTTTCATTGCATCCTCAAAATAAAAGTTGTATTTTTTTAATTTAGTTCAATATATTTTGTAATTTATCTTGACTTCTTCTTTAATCCATACGTTATTTAGGAATATTTAGTTTAGTTTCCAAATATAATTTTTAATGTTCTAGATATTTTTATGTTATTGATTTCTAGTTTAATTCTATTACAATCTCAGAATATACTTTGCATGATCTTTATTCTTTTAAATTTGTTATGATGTGTTTTATAATCCAGAATGTGGTCCATCTTGGAGAATGTTCCATTTTATTCTCCTGTTTTTGGATGAAATATTCTACAAACAACAACTTTATCATGTTGACTGATATTGCTGTTCAGATTATCTATCCTTACTTATTTTCTCCCTGCTTGTATTGTCTATGAGAGAGAGATATTGAAGACTCCAACATGGATTTGTCTATTTCTTCTTTCAGTTGTTTTAATTTTTGTCTCATGTATTGAGATTATCCGTTACTAGGTGTGTACATGTTTAGGATTGTTATGTCTTCTTGGAGTATTGGCCTCTTTATCCTTATGTAATGTCCTTCTTTCTCCCTGATAGCTTTCCTTGCTCTGAAGTCTGCTCTGTCTGAAATTAATATAGTAACTTCTGGTTTCTTTTGACTAGTGGTTAGAATGATATATCTTTTTCCATCCTTTTACTTTTAATCTGAGTATATTTAGAGTGAATTTCTTATAGACAGCACGTAGTGGGGTCTTGTTTTTTAAATCAATATCATGATCTCTGTTTTTTAACAATGTATTAAAATCACTTACAAATCACAGTGATTATCAATACAACTGGATTAAAATCGACCATCTTTATAAATGTTTTCCATTCACTGTATTTGTTCTTTGCTTCTTTTTCTGCCTCTCTGCTTTTAACTGTGCTTTTTACATTATTATCTTATACCAAAATATTTCCAATACTTCATTTTCATTCCTTTCAATTTTGCTGTCTTTCATTTCCTTTACTGATATGTTATAATCACCCAATACATTGTTGCCATTGTTGTTTTAAAAATTATCTTTTATATTAATTATGATTAAGGAAATAAAAGATTTTGTATGCTTTAATTTATTACTTCTCAGGTCCTCTTCCTTTCATTATGTAGATCCATGTTTTTGATCTATAGTACTTTCTTTCTTCCTGAACAACTGCTTTTAACTTTTCTTGCAGGACAAGTCTACTGGCAATTAATTCCTTCAGTTTTTGTTTATCTGAGAAAGTCTTGGCTTCTACTTCAGTTTTGAAGATTTGTTTCACTGGATGTATAATTCTAGGTTGGCTTTTTTCTTCTTCTTCAACAATTTAAGTATTTCACTCTTTTCTTGCTTGGGTGGTTTCTGAAGAGAAGTCCTATGTGAATTTTATCCTTGCTCCTATATAGTTAAGGTGTACTTTCCCTCTGACTTTCTTTAAGTTTTTATCTTTGGTCTTCTTCAGTTTGATACATTATTTCTCAGTGTTGTGTTTTGCTTTATTTTTTATATTTAACCTCCTTTAGTCTCTGAGCTTCCTGTGGTTTGACGTCTGTCATTAATATTGGAAAGTTTTCAACCACTATTACTTCAAATAGTTGTTCAGCTCCATCCTCCCATCTGGTATTTTTCTCTTTCCATTTCAGTTTGTAAAGTTTTGATGGACCTATCTTCAAATTCACTGATAATTTCCTCATCTATGTTGAGTCTACTAGTGAAAACATTGAAGGCATTCTTCACTGCAGTTACTGTGTTTTTTATTTTAGTTCTTTCCTGTAGTTTCCATCTCTCTGCTGATTTTACCCTTCTTGTCTTGCATATTTTTCACTTTTTCCATTAGAGTCCTTAACTTAGAAATCATAGTTATTTTAAATTCTTTGTGTTCCAATATCGGTGTTTTATGTGTCGGATTCTGACACTTCTCTGTCACTTCAGATTGTGTTTCTTCTTGTCATTTGGTATGCCCCATAAATTGTTTTGAAAACTGAACATGTTATATTGGGTAACAGGTACTAAGTTACGTAGATATTTAGTATAAGGATTTATCTTAATCTGCTTAGAAGTTGGGCTGGTTTAACGTTTGTTGTAGCTATAGGTAACAAAGGTTTCATGTTCCTCTATTATTTTGTTTTTATCTCCCTTCATAACTTTGTGACTTCCCTTTTTTACTGTTCTTCAGAGAAAGGCTATACCTTTTACAGCTCCTTTAGCTCTCTATTATTGTTCTGAAGGCTTGTTGGTGTGGTGGTAGACTGACTAAGTCTCAGTCTTTAGTTGGCCTGTGTCTCAGGAGCGAGGCCTTCACAAGCATTTCTATCCCTTTCTCAGGGTGTACCCTCTCCCCGACTTCCCCATTTCCTCCCATGGCTGTAGTGCTTCTTTTCTATTTGCTTGAAGCTGTTGACAATATTTTTGTTTTTGTTTGTTTTTCTTTTCCTTAAGTGAGACAGGAAGTCTGGAACTGACTGGAGTGAGGCAGAATTCCTTTCCTTTAGCTGGGATAAGGTTTCAGAGTCACCCTCTGAGGAGTTCCTCCCCCCTTAGAAACTGGGCTTTTGTTAGTGAGAAGAGTCTGAGAGTATCTCACAGTGAACGATCTTCCCCTCCCTGCCAGAGCCATGGGCGGCTCTTCCTCAGATCCTTACTATTAGAATCTGTTAGGGTTCCTAGAGGGAAAGTCCACAAAAGTGTAGGGCCACGCCATGACTGCAGCCTTGCAGGGTTTCTCACCTTCGTGCTGGCTTACACTAAGCCTCTAGTAATTCTTCATAATTACCATTTAACTGCTCCTACTAGCTCATGGATTCCAGAAGCTTCTGCTCCATGAAAGCAAATCTTGAGTACTCTCAGGATGTGCCTGTTGCTCCAGGCATTAGAGTTGTACCTCAGTTTTTTGGAGAGTCTAAGAAGTCATTGATTTTCAGTTTTTAAGCTTTTAATTGTTGTAAGGATCGGGAGTGACAACTTCCAAGCTTTTTACCTACTGGAACTGACACCAGAAGTCTCTCATTGGTCTTTTGCCCACACAATTACACTGATAGCTCTTTCAATGTCACCGTAATATTCAGTTGCCAAATCTTGTGGTCACGATTCAGTTTTCACCTTGGTACCTAAGTAACATTTACCGTAATTTCCCACTCTCTTCTGGAAACTTCTTTATCTTACTGTCTTGACCTCTGTGACATCTCATTTTCCTGGTTTTCTTCCTATTTCTCTGGCCTATTTTTTTTTTGTTCTTCCTTATCCAAACAAAACGTGGGCATTTTCCAGGACTTGGTAATGTGCCTCTTTATATTCTTCTCATAATAGCATCCTTTTTCATGATTTTGAAAACCATTTATATGAAAAAACCTCCTAAACTTATATAACCAACCTAAACCCTTTCTGTTATAATCAACCAATTACATAAGACTTCCACTTGGGTGGGTTATTCATAGGCATAGTGAACTTAGCATATCCAAATCAAACACTTGACCGCTTAACTCTATCCAAAACTTGTTGCTTTGTGACTCTTTCCTATCTCCATAAATGGCACCACTGTCTAGTTGAGCCATAAATCTGGAATCTGATCCTTCCCTTTGCTTAACCCATGCATAAAACCTATCTGCAAATCTTTGTTGTTTCTACATTCAAATTTTTCCCTATTGCCATCATCCTACTTCAATTTACCATCATCTCTTGACTAGAAAATTTCAAAATCTTTATTATTGGTCTTCTCTTTCACTATTGCCTTCTTCCAATCTGTTTTCCATATAGCAACCAAAGTTACTTTTTAAAGAGTATTTAATTACCTGATTCTCATGCAAAAATCCCTTCAAGCGATTCCCATGGCTCCTAGACTAGACTCATTTCTTTCTGATATTTTCTCTCTCTACATTCAATGCATGTCCTTTATTTCCTTCATAGCACTTATCCCAACGTGTGAATATATGTAGAGTTTATTTCTGTTTTTCCATTCTTTTCCTGGAGAAGACTGTAAGATCCATGATATCAAAGACCAGGTTTGGTTGTTCGCTAAGAATTACTCTGCCTGGCACAGGGTCTCAATATTGTATGAATCAACTTAATTCTAAAATTTGGGACACGGCCACATTGACCAAGAATTAGACTTAAGCAAGTTTTGGAGCATAGATATTTTTGACCATGCCAAGGGGGTGGAGAGAGGCAAAGGATGCATACGGGCACTCTATGAATAGAGAAATAGAGTAATTGTAAGCATATGAAAGGGGAAATAGGGTAGAAGATGAAAAATACTAAATGTTTTATTCTGAATATTTTCCTAATGCAAGAAGGAATATTTTTCCTTTTTCTTTTTGATTATAAAGAATAGGGGAGAAAGAATATTTTTTCTAAAATGGTTTATGTAATATTTTCTTACATTTAAAATGAATTAGACTTTTCTTTTAAGGAAAGAAAAACATCCAGCAGAATTCTGAGAAGATCTGAAGTTAAACATTGATGCTGTAGGAGATCATGTGCCACCAAAGGTAAACATGGGCACTGGGAGATAAGATGACCACAAAGAGCATTCAGAATATTTGACTTTTTAAGGGAGTAGTCAAAATGAAAATAATGATATTGAAAAAAATCTCTCAGAGAATGTATCTGAAATCTCAGTTTGAGAATAACTGATTCAGATGAATTCTTTTTCTGAAGCATAAGGACACATTACGTCAGGATTTTCAAACTGTTTTCTTGACAGGTTGAGTTCCTTTAGGGATTCTGCAAACAATAAAGCATATTCTAGCAAATAATGAAGATTTTAACTGTCTGAGGAAAGTATTCATCACCTTTATACGTTTGACATAGTAGAGCTAGAAAAATGAGGCCTGCTGCTGAAAGTGTTTGAAAAATCTCAGTCCTGGGTGATCCCTCTGGGCCAGTTGAGGGCAACGTCCACAGGATGCAATAAGTGGTCCTTAAACAATTGTGTAATTAAAAAAGTTCAGGAAATGTGTGTTCAAGTTACATGGATTATTTACTTCAGGAGTTTTAATATATTAGTTTATGTGGTAAAAATTCAAGAGAGGAACATAATTTGTTGTTTTTTTTTCTTTAATAAAGACAACAGTTGTACGTGTGTTTTGTTTTGTCTTGTTTTGTTTGTTTGTTGCAGGATACCAATCTACATTAGTGAGACACCTAGTGAGTTCCTTATAATGATACAATTTGGGAAACATTGCTCTGAGTAATAATAATTACAATATCTTACATCTATTGAATGCATTACATTTTTTTAGACACTGAGTGCTTAACACATGTTAAGTTTTTACAATACTCATAGGGAAGAGATGGTATCAGTACCCTAGTTCATAGATGAGACTTAAAAATATTATGTAATGTGCCTAAGGTTATACAGTGAGTGAGTCACCAGCATTTGAACCCAGGTTTGCTTGACTTTCTATTATTCTAAATTCAGTATATCATTTATTTCAATTTCTTCAAAATCTGGCTTTGATCTACCAGTTTTCTGGACTCCTGGCCTGCCCACTGGCTCTCAATTTTTCACTTATTGTTAGGTATTAACATTTCTCATCAGAACAATTCCACAGCTTTGATCTTACGGGGTGAATGGACTAGACAAACTGAGGACATTTCTAATTCTGAAATTTTAACTTCTCTGAATTTCCACAAACATATGCTTCTTGGTTTCCTAAATTATTTTTCATTTCAAAATTCTTATTTGTCTAAGCCAGTTTCTTGTATCTTTCTACCTCTGTCTTTTGAGTCTCTAGCATTTTACTTTATGTTTTCAACAGAAATTAAGTATTTCTACGTTTCGTTTTGTGTCCCCACCTTCTTGTGGTAGCTGGAAGGAGGCTACTTTGAAGGAAAAGAGGCCAAAGTCGTAATATTTATAAAGAAAAAAGAAGTGTGATTATTTTTAACTTTTTATTTTTAAATAATTATAGATTCATAGGAAGCTGCAAAGATAGGAGAGGAAGATCCCCGTACCCTTCCCATGGTTTCCTCCAATGGTTACAACTATAGAACAACATCAAACTAGGAAATTTACATTGGTTCAATGTGTGTTTATAGCGCTGCTATTTTATCCCACGTGTAGATTCGTGTAAACACTGTTGCAATACAGATACAGAGCTGTTCCATCACACTTGGTGTGAATTTTGAATAATTGTGCAACTAACTATGCTATGAGTCCCAGCTGGCATTTTTGAAGCTATCTTTTCAAGAACATGGAACGCAATGAGCAACGGCTTTTAAAGATCAGTAAAATCTGATCTTTACTAATCTTTCAGTAAAGTGAAAGAGAAAACTTCTTAAGTTTAGAAAATATGGAGCAGAACTCTCCTGTGGCATCAGAGAACTAGAAAGAATCATCAGAGATCTCAGACAGACAAAACATCTAAACACTAAGTTTCCTTAAACTCCATGCAGAGGAAAATAAAGAAATGAGTGCACAGACACCCTAAACTCAGAAACTGAACAATTGATCGTCTAGTTAGGCCCTGCTCCCCCCAGCACCCAACCTTGTATCATCTGAGGTTTTGCAAAGGTGTATATCTTTAGAGAAAGGCTGCACGGCCACTCCTACCATGGTTCTCTACGACGCCAACAGCTGGACATCTGCATGGTACACACCCACCCAGGACTGCGCAAAGAATCGCTGCAGATCTAAGCTAACACTTCCTCCTCTTCTTTGACTCCTCGCTCTAAGTCTGGTAAATGAATTGCTGTTTTTAGTCCTCCAGTACACTTAAACTTACTACAACACCTTTTTTGGTGTAACATGCACAATTATCAGTTCAATAGTGTATTTTGTCTCACAGAGATTATAATAATACATATTTTTACTTGCAAATGTTGCTATGATTTTAAAATCATTGCTTTGCTGCATTCATTTGTGGCTCTAGTGTTATTAGCTCTATTATATCAAAGACTGACAACATTCTTTAGAAAATAATTACTAGCTAATGCTCTTTTACCCTCTAGGTACAAACACGTGGTCCCAGACTTTCTGATGCAACTAATGTGAGGGCTTTTTTATTTGAGCTAAAGTATACAAGGTAAAGTGATAGTGTTTTCAGATTTCTTATTTCTTTATGACTCTAATGAATCATGGTTGGTATTGAATGGTGCGTGGAATAGGCACAGAAAACATAAATTTCAAAGGACATTTATACCAAATTTTCACAATACATTAAAAGATTAAAGTAACTTTGAAATGTATTTTGGAAGTTACTGTTTTGTTTTAAGGTAACATTTCATATATGAATGTATTTTCCAGAAATACTACCTGGGCTACGGAAAGATAATTCAAAAAATTAATTATAATTACAAAGACAAATATGATAAAATATTGCAGGAGCTTTATTTTATTTATTGATTTATTTATTTTGTGTGAGGAAGATTAGCCCTGATCTAACATCTGTTGCCAATCCTCTTCTTTTTGCTGAGGAAGATTGGCCCTGGGCTAACATCCGTGCCTACTCTACCGTATATGTGGGATCCCGGCCACAGCGTGGCTTGACAAGCGGTGCATAGGTCCACGCCCAAGATCCAAACCTGTGAACCCTGGGCTGCTGAAGTGGAGAGCGTGAACTTAACCACTCCACCACCAGGTCGGCCCCTGGAGCTTTAAATATAAGAAATAAAGCATTTAACAATAATTCTGCAACTCTAGCAAATATATAACCTTTTTTTTTTTTTGCTTATAATCTCTTTCAGAACTTGTTTTATCATACATAATTTGACATTTAATAATCAAATGTAATTTTGCATTCTGAGTTTTCTCGTAGGCTATTCCTAAATAAGCATCTTTTTCTTGGTTAAATTTTTAATTTTTTAAGGAGTCTATAATACTAATTTAAATATTCTCCAACATTTGGACAGTTAGAAGTTACCAAGTTTTCACTGTTATTAATACTTTAAAAATCTTCAGAGATACAAATATTTCCTAGTTTTCTATTATGCACTTCAACACAATTTCCTGATATACAATTATGAATAGTTTTAAATGTATCTTGATGAATAGATGTTAATGGTGGTTCCTATAATTTATTTAGTATTCTCCCTTGACTTATAGGTGGTATTTCTCTTAAATCACACTATAGATTTCAGTCCTGCATTCTAACTCATTTTTATAGAAAGGAGTTCTTTGAGTTTCTAAGCATCAATCATGTTCTTCACATTTAGTACAGGGCAACAACATCATGAGATTTAGAAGAAATATTTTCTAGAATGGCAACTTAGTAGATATACCCCAATGTCAATCACAGGGGTGTTGGTGTGCTGACTCTGCTTAGTGCTGCCAGGAAGTTACAGTGGCCTTGGGAAGAGACGATTGTGTGGGTCTAGGTTTCTAAGGGTTAGGCAAGGATAAGAATACTGGCTGGACAATCATTCAGTCCTTGCGTCTCCTTATCTTGCTGTGATTGGACTTGCTCTAATGCTGCTTCCCTATTTTCATAGATTATTATTATTAAGTGATGTTATGATAATTAAAAACATTGACAACATTTTATTTTGACATAAAATTGGTATTTTTAGTCATTCATCCCATATTATTTTCTCATGGTATATTTTTAAAATGTACAAAATTTTGAAGCAAAAATAATAAAAAATGAAAAGAAGTTGTTTTATGAATAAGAAATAATATTAAACAAATAAAAATCTATTGAAAGAACAAATATATAGGTGTAACAAGTATCAGTAATCATGCAAGTCCAGCAAGCTATGGCTTAAAAGAAAGGGTAGACAGGTAGAGTTGCCAAATTTCTCAAACAAATATAAAGAATGCTCAATTTTCAAATAAATATACAGATAAACAACACTTTTTTAGTATAAGTTTGTCCGAAATAATATTTAAGATATACTCACACTAAAAAAATCATTTGTTGGTTATCAGACACTCAAATTTAGGTGGTGTCAAGATGGCAGCATAGGTGGACTCTGAACTCACCTCCTCCCATGGACACAACAGACTTACAACTAATCTTGGAACAATTACTCCTGAGAAAGAACTGGAAACTGGATAAGAGGAACCGCTGCAACACACAACAGTCCTGACTGAGGTGGGGGAGACAGAAATTCCCTCCTGGAGACAAAAAAAAGCCACCTTCCCAAGTCACAGCACCTCACAGCTGCCCAGGAGAAATCCAAAAGTACACAGCCTTCCCTGGAGGAGTGGAAGACCTGAGCAGGGACTGTTAACCACTATAAGCATTTTTTGGACCCAGCACAACGAAGACAAGTGTCATAATATGTGGCTTTGCTGGCTACTAACAACAACAGGGAATACCCCTAGAAAAGCTGAGACCTATGGAAATTAAAGCCAGCTCTTAAATTGCCCATGC
Source organism: Diceros bicornis minor (assembly GCF_020826845.1). NCBI lineage: Eukaryota > Metazoa > Chordata > Mammalia > Perissodactyla > Rhinocerotidae > Diceros > Diceros bicornis. The sequence continues at coordinate 10,254,857 of NC_080779.1, read as the reverse complement.
ACAAATTCACCCATTTTGGAAAACAACCTAAAATCACCAGGAAGAAAGGTGCACAGTCTTTTGGTGAAAAGAGACTCACCTGATAGACTCTGGGTGCACCTCAGTGAGAGGGGAGACCTCTCCAGGGACTGAGACATTGGTGGTAGCCATTGTGACCTGGTGCATGCATATTGACACAGACACTGGCAGATGCCATTGGAGTTCTCCCCCTGCTCTCTCTGCCCAGGGTCTGCACCACCCACTAGAGCACCCATTTAATTCAGCTCTGCCAGGGCAAGCGGCTCACCCTAAGGACTGGCTGCACCCAACGACAAGCCCTCAGGCAACTTGTGGGCCTACATAGAGGGGGTGCATGGATCCTCTGCAGGCCAATGAGTGGGCCTACCTCTGTGGGGCAGGGTATGCCTGAGGAGCAGGTGGAGTGTGCAGGACATTGGGGGAGTGTGTGGGGCCTCTACCATGGGGTGACTGGGTCCACAACAGAGGGTCAGAGTGTGTGCATGGGGCAGGACTGTGTTGATGGGGTGTGTGGCCTTGTGGGCAGTGGGGCTTGTAAGTTGCAGAAGATTTGTCCTTCTCAAACAGCCACATAAGGGATTGGCCCCACCTTCCAAAGCCTGAAAAAATTGCATGCTCCCCTGTCTGGGGCCACCCGCAACCAGCTGCAATCCTGAGAGAGCTGACAAGAGCCTTGTAGGCCAGAGGCCTACAGCAATTGTAAGTCCCTGACATCCAGCCACGCTGGGAACCTACTAACTTAACAGAAAAACTGCAACAGGCATGTGCTATTAGACCTTGCAGCCAACTGTGCTGGGGCTCCCCACACCTGACAAAGAGAAGGAAGGGTCTATAATAGCTGCACACAGCAGAGCATTACATCCAGCTGGCCAGGAGGACAGTTCAGCCTTCCTGGGCATCTACACCAAGAGCAACCCTGCCACAACAAAAGGACATAACGTAGCTCACACTGGGGCCACTCCTGGAAAATTTGGAACTAGTGACTGGAGGGAAGCACACTGCTCGGCCTCATAAGGCATCTCTTACATAAGGTCACCTCTCCAAGATCAGGAGACGTATCTGACCTACCTAACATATAGATAGAAGCACAGAGAAAGAGGCAAAATGAGGAGGTAAAGGAATATGTTCCAAGTAAGAGAACAGGACAAAACCCCAGAAAAGAACTAAATGAAACAGAAATGAGCAATCTACCTGACAGAGAATTCAAACAAAGAGTCATAAGGATGCTCACTGATCTTGGGAGAAGAACGGATGAACTGAGTGAGAAAATCAACAAAGAAATGGAAAATATGAAAAAGAACCAATCAGAAATGAAGAATACAATACTGGAAATGAAAAATTCACTAGAGGGACTAAAAAGTAGGGTAAAGGATACAGAAGAATGGATCAGTGAGCTGGATGAAAGACTAGAAGAAATCACCCAAGCTGAACAGGTAAAAGAAAAAAGAATTTAAAAAAGTGAGGACAGTATAAGGGACCTCTGGGACAACATCAAGCACATTAACATCCATATCATAGGTGTCCCAGAAGTAGAAGAGAGAGACAAAGGGGCGTAGAATCTATTTGAAGTAATAATAGCTGAAAACTTTCCTAAACTAAAGAAGGAAACAGACATCCAGGTACAGGGAGTGCAGAGAGCACCAAAAACAATAAACCCAAAGAGGCCCACACCAAGATACATCATAATTAAAATGTCCAAAATTAAAGATAAAGAGACAACCCTAAAAGCCACAAGAGAAAGGCAACAAGTCACGTACAAAGGAAACCCCATAAGACTATCAGCTGACTTCTCAACAGAAACCTTACAGGCTAGAAGAGAGTGGCACAATATATTTAAAGTGCTAAAAGGAAAAAACCTACAGCCAAGAATACTCTACACAGCAAGGTTATCATTCAGAATGGAAGGAAAGATAAAGAGTTTCCCAGACAAACAAAAATTAAAGGAGTTTATCACTAAGAAACCAGTCCTACAAGAAATGCAAAAGGGACTTAATTAAGGGGGAAAGAGAAGATCACAAATAGGAAAAAATGATCAGTTTCCATGATAAGAGTGTAACGGATACAAATGCACAAAAAAATAGTTAGATATGATATCAAAAACATAAAATGTGGGAAGAGAGGAGTAAAAGAGTAGAGATTTTAGAAAGAGGTCAAATTAAAGGGACAATCAACTTAATATAGATTGCTATATACGTCAGTTATTATATATGAACCTCATGGTATTCACAAGCCAGAAACCTATAATAAATATACAAAAAAACGAAGAGAAAGGAACCCAAACATAATACTAAAGAAAGCCATCAAACCACAGGAGAAGAGACCAAGAGAAGAAAAAAAGAACACAGAAGAACTACTTAAACACCCACAAAAAAAGTTAAAAAATGGGAATAAGTTCATACTTATCAATAGCTACTTTAAATGTCAATGAAATAAATGCTCCAATCAAAAGGCATATGGTGCATGATTGGATAAAAAAACAGGAACCCATACACATATGCTGCATACAAGAGACACACTTCAGACTTAAAGACACTCACAAACTGAAAGTAAAGGGATGGAAAAAGGCACTCCATGCAAATGGCAATGAAAAGAAAGCTGGGGTAGCAATGCTCATATCAGACAAAATAGACTTTACAACAAAAACTGTAACAAGAGACAAAGAAGGGCACTATGTAATGATCAAGGGAACAACCCAACAAGAGGATATAACACTTGTAAATATCTATGCACTCAACACAGGAGCACCTAAATATATAAAGCAATTATTAACAGACATAAAAGAGAAAGAGATAGTAACACAATAGTAGTAGGAGAGTTTAACACTCTACTTATACCAATGGATAGATCATCCAAACAAAGATCAATAAGGAAACATTGGCCTTAAATGACACACTAGACCAGTTGGACTTAGTAGATACATACAGAACATTCCCTCCAAAAACCAAAGAATATATAGTCTTTTCAAATGCACATGGAACATTCTCAGGATTGATCACATTTTAGGCCACGAAACAGGACTCAATAAATTTAAGAAGATTGAAATAATACCAACCATCTTTTTTGACCACAATGGTATGAAACTAGAAATCAACTACAGGAAGAAAATCAGAAAAGTCACAAATATGTGGAGATTGAACAAAAGGCTACTGAACAATGATTGGATCAATTAAGAAATCAAAGGAGAAATAAAAAAATATCTGGAGATGAATGAAAATGAAAATACACCATGTCAGAATTTATGGCATAGAGCAAAAGCAATTCTAAGAGGGAAGTTTATAGCAATACATGCCTACCTCAACAAACAAGGAAAATCTCAGACAAACAATCTAACAGTGCACCTAAAGGAATTAGAAAAAGGAGAACAAAGCCCAAAATCAGTAGAAGGAGGGAAATAAAAAGCCTCAGAGCAGACATAAATGAAACAGAGACTAAAACACAATACAAAAAATGAAATCAATGAAACCAAGAGCTGGTTCTTTGAAAAGATAAACAAAATTGACAAACCTTTGGCTAGACTCACCAAGAAAAAAAGAGAGAAGGTTCAAATAAACAAAATCAGAAGTGAAAGAGCAGAAATTACAATGGACATGTCAGAAATACAAAAGATTATAAGAGAATACTATGAAAAGCCATATGCCAACAAATTGGATAATCTAGAAGAAATGGATAAATTCTTAGAATCATACAACTTTCCAAAACTGGATCAAGAAGAAATAGAGAATTTGAATAGACCAATCACCAGTAAGAAGATTGAAATAGTAATCAAAAACCTCCCCAAAAATAAAAGCCCAGGACCAGATGGCTTCCCTGGTGAATTCTACCAAACATTCAAAGAGGACTTAATACCTATCTTTCTGAAACTCTTCCAAAAAACTGAAGAGGAGGGGAAGTTCCCTAACTCATTCTACAAAGCCAACATTACCCTGATTCCAGAACCAGAAAGGACAATACAAAAAAAGAAAATTACAGGCCAATATCACTGATGAACATCGATGCAAAAATCCTCAATAAAATACTAGAAAATCACGTACAACAATACCTTAAATAGATCATACACTGAGATCAAGTGGGATTTATTCCAGGGGTGCAGGGATGCTTCAACATCCACAAAACAATCAACGTGATACACTACATTAACAAGATGAGGAATAAAAATCATATGATCATATCAATAGATGCAGAGAAAGCACTTGAGAAGATACAGCATCCATTTATAATAAAAACTCTGAATTAAGTGGGTATAGAAGGAAAGTAACTCAACATAATAAAGGCCATATATGACAAACCCACAGCTAATATCATTCTCAATGGTGAAAAACTGAAAGCTATCCCTCTACGAACAGGAACCAGACAAGGATGCCCAGTTTCACCACTCCTATTTAACATGGTATTGGAAGTCCTAGCCAGAGCAATCAGGAAAGAACAAGAAATAAAACGGATCCAAATTGGAAAGGAAGACGTGAAACTGTCACTATTCGCAGATGACATGATTTTATATATAGAAAACCCTAAAGAATCCACCAAAAAACTTTTAGAAATAATAAATGAATCTACCAAAGTTGTAGGATACAAAATCAACATACAAAAATCAGCTGCATTTCTATACACTAACAATGAAGTAGCAGAAAGAGAAATTAAGAATACAATCCCATTTATAATTGCAACAAAGAAAATAAAATACCTAGGAAAAAACTTAACCAAAGAGGTGAAAGATCTATACACTGAAAAGTATAAAACATTGCTGAAAGAAATTGAAGAAGGCACAAAGAAATGGAGATATTCTGTGCCCTTGGATTGGAAGAATTAACATAGTTAAAATGTCCATACTTCCTAAAGCAATCTATAGATTCAATGCAATCCCTATCAAATTTCCAACAACATTCTTCACAGCAATAGAAAGAATCTTGAAATTTATATGGAACAACAAAAGACCCCAAATAGCCAAAGGAATCCTGAGAAAAAAGAACAAGCCTGGAGGTATCATGCTCCCTGACTTCAAAATATACTACAAAGCTATGATAATCAAAACAGCGTGGTATTGGCACAAAAACAGACACACAGATCAATGGAACAGAACTAAGAGCCCAGAAATAAACCCACACATCTATGGACAGCTAATTTTCAACAAGGGAGCCAAGAACATACAATGGAGAAAGGAAACACTTTTCAATAAATGGTATTGGGAAACCTGGACAGCCACATGCAACAGAATGAAAGTAGACCATTATCTTACACCATACACAAAAATTAACTCAAAATGGATTAAAGATTTGAATGTAAGACCTGAAACCATGAAACTTCCAGAAGAGAACACAGGCAGTACGCCCTTGACATCAGTCTTAGCAACATACTTTCTTTTTTCTTTTTTTTTTTGTGAGGAAGATCAGCCCTGAGCTAACATCCATGCTAATCCTCCTCTTTTTGCTGAGGAAGGCCGGCTCTGAGCTAACATCTATTGCCAATCCTCCTCCTTTTTTTTCCCCCAAAGCCCCAGTAGATAGGTGTATGTTATAGTTGCACATCCTTCTAGTTGCTGTATGTGGGACGCGGCCTCAGCATGGCTGGACAAGCGGTGCGTCGGTGTGCACCCAGGATCTGAACCTGGGCCGCCAGTAGCAGAGCGAGCGCACTTAACTGTTAAGCCACGGGGCCGGCCTCTAGCAACATATTTTCAAGTACCAGGTCTGACCAGGCAAGGGAAACAATAGAAAAAATAAACAAATGGGACTACATCAAACTAAAATCTTCTTCACAGCAAAGGAAACCATCAACAAAAGGAAAAGACAACCTATCAACTGCGAGAAGATATTTGCAAACCATATATATGATAAGGGGTTAATGTCCAAAATATATAAAGAACTCATACATCTCAACAACAAAAAAACCAACAAACCAATTAAAAAATGGGCCAAAGACTTGAACAGACATTTCTCCAAAGAAGATATACAGATAGCCAACAGACACAGGAAAAGATGTTTAACATGGTTAACTACCAGGGAAATGCAAATCAAAACTACAAGATATCACCTCACTCCTGTCAGAATGGCTACAATCAACAAGACAGGAAACAACAAATGCTGGAGAGGATGTGGAGAGAAGGGAACTCTCATGCACTGCTGGTGGGAGTGCAAACTGGTGCAGCCACTATGGAAAACAATATGGAGATTCCTCAAAAAATTAAGAATAGAATTACCATACAATCCAGCTATTCCACTGCTGAGTATTCATCCAAAGAACATGAAAACACCAATGCGTAAAGATACATGCACCCCTATGTTCGTTGCAGCATTATTCACAATAGCCAAGACTTGGAAGCAACCTAAGTGCCCTTCAAGGGATGAATGGATAAAGAAGATGTGGTATATATACACAATGGAATACTACTCAGCCATAAGAAATGATGAAATCCAGCCATTTGTGACAACATGGATGGAGCTTGAGGGTATTATGCTAAGCAAAATAAGTCAGAGTGAAAAAGTCAAATACTGTATGATCTCATTCATAAGTAGAAGATAAAAATGATAGCAAACAATCACATAGAGAAAGAGATAAGTTGGTGGTTACCAGAGGGAAAGAGGGGAGGGAGGAAGGCAAAAGGGACAATTAGGCACATGTATACGGTGATGGACTGTAATTAGTCTTTGGGTGGTGAACATGCTGTAATTTATACATAAATCGAAATATAATGATAAATTATATTGAATTTTATATAATGAAGTTTTATATATTGAAATTTATATAATGTTATAAACCAATGTTACCCAAAAATTAGAAAAAAAAAAGAAATTCAAATTTAGCTGTGTCGTCTCTTTTATCTGGCAACTCTCTGTAAGACTGGAGACTCACTGGAATTACAGTATTTTGGCAAATAATGCAATAAATGTCTCAGTTAAGGTTAAATTATCCCCTGTCTTTATCTCTCCATTCTCATGAGTACCATACAGTCAAATAACCAAGGCAGCAAATTTGACTTTACTTCTTTTTAAATTGAATTCATCTTTTCCAGATTTTTTGCACTTCCTGACATTACTTTTTTTGTGTGTGAATTCACACACACACACATACATAAATGTCTATGGAAGCTAACTGTCTATTTGCAATATTTTAATCTAATTGTAAGAAGAAATATATCTCTGTGATTGTTATTGCCTTGTTATTTATATCACGGGGTTTATAAAAGGTTCTACTAAGTAATGAAATGTTAGATGGTTTGTCTGATTCAAATAACCAAACTTTAAAAGGAGCTTATTCATTATTGTATAGAAAGCATTCCCCAAGAGCACAGCTGTGCAATTTAATTCCATTGAAATCTCCTCCCACTTAGCAAAATATTTAGATACATAGACATATAGATAGAGAATCATAATAGGGCAGAGAGGAAATAGACAATGATTAAAGGATAAATTCCACTTGCCATAACATATTTTCATGATTTTCCCCCTATGAATCTAATGTCTTTGAGGTGTTGTGCACAGAAATAGCAGTGAGAGCATGGTGTAGCTGCAACACATTGCTGCAAATGGTTTATGCCCTGCCTTTCTCCCCGCGAATCTCCTGATTTTGAAGAAAAATATTTCAGTCACATAATCCATCACACATCAGTATTAGTGAACAGGCACCTTTCTTTCCTAATATTATCATTTGCAGCCCATAGAGCCGTTCCTTTCAAACAGCTGTGCTATGGGAAACAGAATTCTGATCAAAGGTCATTGATATTGATAGCACTTACCTAGCAGGTGCTTTGGCAATCGGTTTTAATGAGTCTGAACCATATTCATTTCTTCTCTTGCTGCTGGTCTACTCAAAAAAAAACAAAAGGAGGCAGAAGTGTCAAAGACGCCATGGGCACAGACTTCCTTGATAAAGCTTTGATTTAAAGAGCTAAGAGGCAAAAACCCAAAATAACTCCTGATGTGCATGTTCCTGCTACAGTGGCAGTTAGAAGAGACTTAGACAACTCATCCTCCTCGAGTGATAGTCAGTAATGACTCAATATGACTTTGACCTCATTGTTATTCCATTAGGCACACCTGCAGAGTGCATCCCCACGGTGCAATTTGAAGTGATTATTTTAATCAAAAAGTGCCAAATGGTAGCAACAGAGAGGATCACCACCCAAAATTTCAGAACTCCAATGCCATTTTCAGGCAGTATCATCTTTTTGGTACAAATAAAAGTCAAAACTTGCATGTCCTGCCCATTGTTGGGTTCTTTAGGCTATTCATCTATTTTTGTTAAAGCACCTGGGTTTTGTTGAGAGACCTTGATCAGTAGCAACAGATGTAAATAGAGTTGTGAGTTGCTGCCAAATCTGGATTAGAGGGCCAACAAGCACACAGATAATAAAACAAAAATTATTCAAACCCTTGGATAATGAAGGGGTAGTAGATATAACTATCATGGCTGATGAAAAAAGCAACCGTAGGTAACAACTTCTGTGTTATATACTCTCTTTAATGTATGCATTTATCCAATCAATCACTTGTTCAAAACTATTATTTGAATACTCTGTGTGTGCATGTGTGTGTATTGTGAGTGTGGTAGGCATGAAGTTAGGCAATAGAGAGACAGTGGTGAACCTGGAGTTCACCACTTTGCCCTGATGGAGCCTCTGGTAATTATGTGTTGACTTCTGTGAGTCTGCTGTAACCGGAGTTAATGTAGGTGTGATTTTGGGGTGAACTGATTAACCCTTGATTTGATTTTTTGGGAGTTTTATAATAGGACCTGTTGAGTTTAATACTTTTTTTATATGGATAATTGCTTGTGGAAGGGATCATTTTTTTTGACCCAATGAAGTACATTAGTTATCTATTGCCGTGCAGTTAATTACCCCACATTTAGTGACTAAACCCAATGAGCATTATCTTATTCACTTTCAGTAGATCAAGAATTCCCATGTAGATTAGCAGGGTGCTTCTGGCTCAGGGTCTCTCACCAGGTTGCAGTTAAGGTGTTGGCTAGGGTTACAGTTACCTGAAGGTTTGCCTGGGTTGGCAATCCACTTCCAAGCGCACTCATGTGACTGATGGCTGGAGGCTCCAGTTCCTTACTGAATAGGCCTCTCCATAGGGCTGCTCATGACATAGCTGGCTTCTGCCAGAAAAAACAAGTGAGAGAGGGTAAGAACCCAAGAAAAAGCTGCAGTGCCTTTTATAAGCTAAAAGTAGAAGGGACCACCAATTCTTGCGTCTTTTACTGGTCACACAGACTAACTCTGGGACAGTGCGGGAGGGGATTACTCAAGGGCATAAACATCAGGGGGCAGAGCTCATTGGAGGTCACATTAGAGGCTACTGCCACGTGAGGCTTTCATAATACTAAATGTGGAAATGCTTTAACATTTTAATTTGCAGTAGCTAACAAAGTCAATGGTTTAAAAATGAGGGGTTTTTTCTGTCAACAAAACAAAGGGCTTAACAGTTTTTACTATGTTGCCTCATTATTTGATTAAATTGATTAAAATCGTCGTGGGTCAATTTTTGCATCTCATATTGGTATGCCTTTCTACACAGCTCAGATGAGATTTCTCTTTTATGTTTCTGTTAAATACTATTTCTCTCATTATTAAAATATGGGACTGTATTAGTTTTATATTGCTGAGGTAAGGTAATATATTACCATAAACTTGGTAGCTTAAAAAAACACAATTTTTTATCTCAAAGTTTCTGTAATTCAGAGGAACAGGTGTACTTGATTGGTCTCTGCTTATGTTTTCGCAAGGCTGAAATCAAGGTGCCAGCAGAGTTGCATTCCTTACTAGAGACTCTGAAGAAGAATCTCAAGTTGTTAGCTGACTTCAGTTCCTTTTGGTTCTTGGACTGAAGTCCCTGCTTACTTGCTGTCAATAGACACTGGTTTTTGCTCCCAGCAGCTGTCTCTGTTCCTTCTCATGCTTTCCATGTGGTTTTTTCCAGCAATGGCAGGTTGAGTCCGCCTCATACTTCGGATCTCTCTGACATCTCCTGCCTCATCTCTCTGATTTCAAGGAAAAAACTTCCTCTTCTTCTAGGGGCTTATGTGATTAGATTGGGTCCACCAAGATAACCCCAGATAATCTGCCTTCAGGTCTATAACCAGCCTGATATTTGCAGATGAGTACTTTTATGAGCCTGCTCCCTGAATTAGAATTTTGAGGGTCTGACTGCCTTCTTTCATTCCGTCCTGCCTCTGTCCCTTTAGGTCCAAGCTGGCAATGTTTGTGCTGGTGTAAAATTCTCACAAAATTTGTGGGCTTTGTGTGAATTTCACAGGGGTTCACTCCATAACACGGGATCCATGTCCATAAACCTTTTAGAGATAATGCTGTCTCTATCTTTGGCTTCTGCTGAGGTGGCTGGGGGTCTACACCCTAAAGCTTCCTACAGGCCCTCTGCTTTGATTAAGAGGATCTGTGAGGCACATCCCTAATCTCTTCAAAGAGCCTTTTGTGTGACTCAGGGAGCTGATCTTTTGATGTCTCTGAAGTTTTAGTAAAAAGTTGTCCAGCCACAAACTTAGATGTTACTCTATGCTATAATTTTGGAATTAATCTCTTAATTTTATTGTCTTTTGCCATCTGGTTAGGACAAGAATTTCCCAAATCATCATGTCTTGGTTTCTTTTTGTTTAGAAGCTTTTCACTCAATTTATCTCTCTCCTTGCATGTTTCACTATCAGCAGCATGAAGAAACCAAAAAGCCTTCAATATTTTTCTTGAAAATATCCTCAGCTAATTATCCAAGTTTACCTTTTTACAAGTTGTGCTTTCCATGTAACCACAGGACAAAATTCCTTTAAGCTTTCTGTCACTATATAACAAGGATCTCTCTTGCTTCAGTTTCCAATGATGTGTTCCTCACTTTTTTCTGAGCTCTCAACAACAGCACTTTTAATGTCTGTATTTCTATTAATGACAATTTACATATTATTTAAGGCAATGTAGGTTGTCTCTCTAATGTTCTTCATTAACCTAAAACTGTTATGAATTATATTGATACTGGTATAGTATACCTCACAAAATAATCTATTGTTTCAGAAACTTAGTGATTTTATAAATACAGCACTAATATAATGCATACATATTCTTTTTCTGAAATAAATTCATGTGTACTACCTCTTCTAGTTATGACAGACAACACAATTGATAAAGGCATTCTTTCTTTCTAACCCCAAACACTGTCTCACCATCATTCCAAGCAATGCATTAATTAAGCCCACAGGAATAACCCCCAAGTTTTGGCATGTGAAAGAAAACTATTTGCCAAATATTAGTGTCTCATTCTATTATCTGGCATTGTCATTGTAATAATATTAGCCAGAAACACACCTAAAAATACAAAACCAAAATTATAAGGATGTTTTACATGATCACTTGATGTATCGTCTCATTTTAACTCCACATTATACAAAAAAAAAATACTTCCTATAATTTTTACACATAAAATTATTATTTTTGAAAAAAATTTTATGCTAATTACCAAAAACTTAAGTAATAAAGAATAATATAAATCATAAACCAAGAAATACTCCTATTTCCTGCTACCAGAAATAAATGCTCTCCATATTTCTTCCAGATCATTTTGGATATCTCTCTCTTCATATATATGAATAGGATGATAGATGAATAGACAGATGGAATCATGAACAAAAAAAAAAAATTACAAAACATAACATAATGCACGTGTTCCATACAAAATACTAAACTTTATTGTATTTGAATAACAGAAAAAAAGAATAAAAATAAAATTGAAATAGTTGTTGACTATCAAGTAGATGTCTATTTACCTAAGAAATTTTAAAGGATACTTCTAAAATAAAATAAAAAGTTTGGGGGGGGGTTAGGGTCATTTGCTTTTGTTTGGTAATTAAGTATTTCAACTTTATCAGTATTTACTGTCTCCCTGCCAAGAAGGATGCAATAATAAATTCCATCACATTCTCTTATACAATCTGGTCTCATATTTTCTGATTTTTGCTAGTTGTGGATTTATTTTTAGATTGTCAGCATGTTTAATGGTAACGGTGTATTGTGTGCCCACAGGTTTTAGTCTTGTAAACAACTCCACATTCTCTTTCATCTCTTGATGAAACAGAATTTCCACTGTTTAGTTCTTTGCTTGGTTTCTTCTCTTGATTGGCTAACTTTCATCCTCAAATAATATTCTTTTATTTCCTCCAGAAAGGGTTATTGGCGTCAGTCTGGCAGTTTTGCAGTTAAAGGAAATCTCATCCTATTATAAAATTCTCGATACATTCTTTGCCTCAGATATTTGTTGACATTGATCTACTGTCTAGAACAATTTAGTGTTTATGTGGAGAAGCCTTAAACATTTGGTATAATTGACCAGTGATACCATCTGGCTCTGGAGTTTTCTCTAATAGAAGGATTTTAACTATGAATTCCACTTATTCAATAGATACGGGACAATTTAGGGTCTCTGTTTCTTCTTGAGTGAGCTTTGTTTTCCTTTTCTTTCAGGGAATTCTTCCATTTCAATTAGGTTGTTGAACAACTTTAAACTCTGTTTGTTATTTTCTCACTTCTTGCTTTGGAGTTAATTTGTTCTTATTTTCCTGGTTTCTTAAGATAAATCCTAAACACATTGATAGATAGACAGAAAGATCATAAATATAGATAGATAAATAGAGATAGATAGAGACGGAAATATGGATATAGATATAGACGTAGATGTA